>NC_139231.1:34534405-35734405 GCF_977018435.1 Lepisma saccharinum
GTGATCAAGAAATCTAAAAAAAAAAAAAAAACCTCCGCAATGTCGCCCCTCCCACTCCCTCCTTGAGGTTGTGCCACTGGCCAAGATGTTTATCCTCGTTTTGTAACGTGGAATAAAACGTGTGTTTAAGTAATAACGTACTAATCTGATTCATCTTCCCTCACTGACCTATCTTTATACACTACAGGACCCTCCCCTAAAAATATAACAATTACAAGAGGAAAGGAAAAACAAATCCTATCACCTTCTCCTCCTCCATGCACACGTATTCTAACTGGATGTCGAAAATATCTTTGTTATGAAAAGAAATTGTCGAAATGCCAAAGAAAACTCGCATCATCATAGGATTTTTTACTTTTATATTTTAAAAAAAGTCTGGATGGCCCTCTTGGTGCATCTATCTATTATCAAAAATGTTCATTTAACTTTGGAAAGACACTAGGTTCGTTTCTCCAAAAGTAGGCAGAAATTACTTCCCGTCTTACAAATCAGTCGTATTTAGCGACTTTTCTCTGAAGGTTTCAACTGTGTCAACACTGCAAAAGTTCCCTCGCTGTGCCAAGGGAAGACTGGCATGGTTTCTTATGGGCTAACCCTGCCCCCTGCCACTTTGTTCTCGGCTGATGGTGGAAATGTTCCTCGTGGAGATTTCTTCAACCCTCTGCACGTGTGTCAACTTGGTTAGGTCCATGGGTTAGGCCAGCTCTTGGGCAGCACGGACTGTTGCCTCGCGAGGGTATGAACAAAACAGCTGGCGTTGCAGTGAGGAGGTTGGGGTGGTCGTCATGTCAGCTTGACCGATTGCAAGATTCGAATCTCCTTGTCTGTAAACTATCAATGTATTCATTTAACAATACTTGACGAGGTATGCGTTTCTTCTGAGGGTAGTGCCATGGCATGGCGGCTCTACCCCTTCAGCAGCTGCTGTGTATATATATATACAGTCAACTCTCGATTCAACGACCTTTCACAGTTCCCGGGAAAAGGGTCGTTATTTCGAAGGGGTCGTTATTGGAATTTGCACCAATTTTCAGCTTAAAGGAAGCTCAAACGGACACAAAGATGCCTAGGAGATGATAACACCATTTATCCTGGTAGTTATACAACCTGTTATGCACAGGATGCGTGTTGTGAGAAGGAAAATAGAACATGAAAAAGTTTTCACAAAAGAGAATTTAAAATAATGTTACTTTGTTTCAATTGTGCAGTCGTTGCTTTTCCAGGAAATTCTTACAATTCTAGTTCATGAGAAACCCGTTTGCACTGAGACCAATGGAAAGGAAAACAATCTCTCTCTTATTGCAAGCGAAACACGAAGAATCTTGACACCAGTCAGACTGGTGCCAGCAAAAGTCGGGAGATAATCGGGCAGAATGAATGTTGATTTTATACCGGTCTACTGGAGCATTGTCTGTTACAAGATTAACTGGTAAGATTAGATCTCTCGGGAGAAACAACACAACCTCTCTAAGTACCAGACAAAAAAAAAATAAAGGCAGGGCTGTAATTTTCTTTCTGGTTCGGCTGTGTAAAATACATCGTAAAAAAAAGTGACTTTCCTTTGCTTCAACCAACTTCATTCACCCTCCTTCCCCATTCAAGGGAGCAGTCCAAACTCCTTCCTTGACTTGCATTGTAATCAAGCGTGAAAAAGGAAACGCGCAACTTACGATTTGTTTCCCCCCATGCATACAGCGTGGCAGTCGATAATCATTCGGGTTTGGAATTGAATTTCACTTTAAACTGTATATTTAGTCCCGATTAGCCGATCAGCATAAAATGAACTGAAAACAAGCTTTATGAAACTGCGCATTTTCACATATCAAAGTGGTAGATCGTTATTTACTCTCACGTTAATCGACGATTTAATGTTGGATTTAGGAGTATTCTCGATGTCAAACACCCACCCCTCCAAACGTTTTCCCCTTGAATAATGTCTTTTTAATCAGTCTCAGCAACCATTCCTACATTGAACACTTTTTTTTTTTCCTCCACATGAATGGTTCTGAAGAAAAGCGGATGCAAATTAAATTTACAGATTTGCTTATCAGAAGGCGCAGAACATGAAGTTATTTTAACTCTTGTTTTCCTTTCTGGAGATCGAATTTCGTTATCTTCAAATCAAAACAGCTTTGGGAGATTCAAAACAATAACTTTTTCCTTCGCGCTGGATGAGTCATCGCTGTTATCGGCAAGCAAGAGCTTTGCAGACGCTAGACAAAACACTGGCGCCAGCTGCATCGTAAAAACAAGGAGACGGCTGGAAGTTCGAGCAACAGGTGGCGGAAGAGAAAAGTCCCAGCATTTTAAAGATAACGCAACTGTCGAAGACGGAACTTTTAACAGCAGTGTAAAGAAGAAAGAAATTACCCTTGCTTTACGTTTTACCATGCAACAGACAATAATACGGGCAATATTTCCTATGCAGACAACAGCATTAAAATAATAATAATAAATAAATAAAAAAACAACTGATCTGCAATTATCAACATTGCCGTGCACACCAGTGGCGGAGAATGAGCTGGAGAAAGGGTAGAGGGTCACTTTTTTTTTTAATTGTTCTATGGTTTTTGTTCGTTTTCAAGAATATATCCAGAACTGGTTGCCCCATTTTAGACGTCAAAGGAAAGGAAGAGGGGTGGTTCCTTTTCCACTCTCGCCTGTAATCAGCCCGCATCAGCAAGAAAATCGTGGCTGAAACAAACTGCATCCCCCCCCCCCCCCTACGTTTGCTGACAGAAAAAGAGGGAGAAGTCAGTCAGCCAACGGAACACTTTTTTTGGCAGATATTATGACATCGACACAATTAGGAAAACGTATGAAGTGGGAAACGGGAGTTATGATGCACGTAAGATCGAAGTAAACTTTTGTGGAAACCTGGATGACAACACATTAAGCGGGTTGACGATCTTTACTTCACCTATGTGGTTTTGATTATCTCTAAGAGTTTCGCTTTTTATGAAGTGTTGCAGGGAACAAAGAACACGTTTTGAATGAAAGCGGTTACCGAAAGTTGTCGGCTACAAGGCCGAGAGTTGCTCACTCACGGGAACCTGCTGAACTCTAGGTCAGAGCTGGACAGATGGGCCAGACTTCCAGGCGCCATGCATCTGTATTTTCGAACATTCCTGCGCTCTGATCTCTCAAGGTGATGTATTTATCGCCCGTAATCAGCCCGCACCTGCCATACACATTGGCAAAGACTACAAGTCCAGCAGTCATTTCCCCCCCCTCCCCCGCGAGTTTTCAGCAGCTCTTAGGACAAGGAAACAAGTCAAGTCGATTTAAAATAACATCCAAGCACATTCGATATTCTCTTCTCGCGTATCCAAGAGAAAGCGTGGCAAAACAAGCCTGGCGCGTTGGGTAGCGGCCGTCGGGTGCAGGGTAACATTGGTGCACTTGAGGGAGGGGAGGGCAGAGGTCAATTGCTATTGGATATGACTCAAGCATGGTGTGGTGGTGTCTATTTTTAGTTCAGACCTAATTGTGAGCGGTAGAGCACTCGTAAAGGAAATGAGTGGAGGAAAAAACAACGCAGTTTTCGGCCGATTTCCTTCAATTTTTCAACTTTTTTTTTCAAAATTTTTATATTTTTTTCTAAATTTTTCACGGTTCCCGGGAAAAGGGTCGTTACTTCGAGAGGGTCGTTATACCCGGGGTCGTAGAATCGAGAGTTGACTGTATATATATATAAATAACATATGAAATTTTGGCTGATACCGATAAAGCACCGATATAAAGTTTACCGATAACCGATATACTACCGATCCAATATAAAATTACAAATGGTTCATTGACCTCCTTAATTTAATAACTGTACTTTACCATATCAACCAAGCTTTTGCAATGGAAAAGAACATTGATATTTAGACATTTATTTTATAAAAAGTATGGAATGAATATCATATGTTTATGTCCACAAAAATTCTAGCAAAAGTGGCACATTATTTCTACTAAATTGTGAGATATTTATAGGTATATCGGATCAGTAAAATTATCAGTAATTTTACCAATTCACTTATATTCCTATATCGGCCGATATCGATAGAGAACCAATTAATCTGTCCAACCCCTATAATATATGTTAATAATTTAATACAAAAAAAACATGAATGCAAATGGATACAACTGTAGTCAGACATAATTACATAGGGTTGAACATGTGACTTGCTCTCATCCAACTGTTTCCCCAGCAACACACAGTAGATAGCAACCCTGTTAAGTTAAGCAACCAAAGTGAAGAACGACATTGTGGAAATTTACAAGTGATTCGCTGGATCAAATGTCAGTGCCATGGTACCTTTCCAGATCCCAGATCAGTTCATCTTCTGGTGCTGTGCACAGACATGTATTTATGTACACTGAATCTGAAAATTGTGAACATCCTGTGTGTGTTGCATGTGGCAAAAAATTTAGCCATGAAAGTATGGTTCCCAGCAAGCTAAAGAGAGACTTGAAGATGAAACACAGTCATTTAATGCATAAAGATAAAACCTGTTTCAGTAGTTTGCCCTCCTCTCAAGTAAAAAGAAGTCAAGGTAATGGAACATCAATATGCATTACTCAATGAAAACAAGAGATGTGAGCAAATACAGTTTTTTTTTAAAAAAAAAAAATATGTACTCTAAATGGAAAAGGCGTAATTTAACTCTAAATATGTAAAAAAATATATGTAGCATGAAATTCATGTACATTGCTCCTAGCATGGTTATTTGCCAACATTTGTCATTTTTGCTTGTCTACATACAAAGAAAAAAATATGTAATAACATAAAAATTCAGGCCATGTTACAAGTGAATCTAACATGCTTTAGTACAAAACTGATAGATTGATGGATGCTATTCTGAATGCTTTTAAATTGTTATAACATTCACAAGAATTGGTGTCACCACTAGTGTCCATTATCACTGGTATCAATTCAAGCTTGAAAATAATGTGATATTCAAATTGTTATTAATGAAAATCATTACAGATGCCTGTGGGGACTACCCATATCGACAGTGAAATTCCCAATACATGTGGTATATGCCATCAAACCTCATCACATCTGGCTGGCCATATGCTATCATCACACCCTGGATGTGGGCAGTTATGGGCAGCAGGATATTGCGGAAACATTATAGGTACATGATTTTATTACTAAGAGAACTAAATATAACCCCTCCCCTTCTGATTTAACAATAAAATTCATGAAAGTTTATTATTAATTATTATTATCTTATATGTATTGATTTTAGGGCAAATATCAATATCTGAATGTATTGATTGGAATTTAATCACTGATACCAGCCAATACTCTTCCTGAGTCAGTCTCTCACAGAATTCACAAAAATGTCGTGCAATACTTTTGTGAAGTCTAAATATCCTGAAAAATATTCATAAATTTCATTATTTTTACAACATTATTGTGGTAAAAAATGGATTTTGTGATTAAATAATTATCTCATGTGCAGTTATGAATATGTACAAAACTCTAGTAGATTGCTATGGCATAGTTCCAATGGAAAATTCATAAATATTTTGAAGTACTTTAAATTGCAACGATTTTTAAGTATCTGTAATGGTGGGAATCTCTAAGGGTATTGGCTCAAACCTAATAAGGTTAAATCCTTCAGGTTCTTGATTATATGTACCAGTTAAAATGCTGAATGAATCACATTAGATTCTGCATGCAATGTTTGGCCTATTGTATTGGATCAGTAAGCTTTATTATTACTAAATTACACAGGTTGCATTAAAATGTTTGAAAACACGTTGGAGGTAGTACGAAAAACATCCATATCTGACGAACAACGAAATGTATTGATTCAAAACTTGGCACACAGATGCAGTAATAGTTGGAGTACAGGTTTATTCTATGCAACCACCTTCAGCCGGAATTACAGCTTTAATGTGGCACCGGAAGCATTGACATGCACGAATCAAATAGTCCTTATTGATGTTGGACATTACTTGGATAATGGTGGCTTTTAGAGGATCAGTAGTATTGTGGGAATGTCGATTTATCTTCCATTCAACAACACCCCACACATAATAGTGTAGCAGATTTAGGTTTGGCGAGTTAGGTGGCTCAATGTTTAGTTTGATGTGGTCATGCATATTGGCTGCCATCCAATCTTGGGTCATCGCAGCTTTATGCACAGGTGCAGAGTCCTGCTGAAACACATACAGCCTTCCATTGCGTACACTGACTATCCAGGGCTTCAACCATTTCCAGCACCTCAATGTAACCAGCAGCATTCACCCAAAAAACTCTTTGGAAATAAATGGGGTCGCATCACGTGTACTTACCTACTCACCACCCCCAAAACCATCACAGTTGCGGGAAACTTGGTGTACGAAACACAGGGGACATATGATGGATTCCTACATAACCATCTGTCATTTCTCCTGTCCATTTTTTGATCCTGTTTTATATATATATATATATATATATATATATATATATAATGAAAAAACCGAGCAGGCTAAGTTATTCTGGGTGTTTCACCTTGTTCAGTAATCGCTTTGCTCAGAACAGCCAGTGTTCTTGTGTGTGCGCCAACATGAACTGCTCTTTTCTCATCACAAACAATGTTGAATGTTCTCATGCCTCACAGTGCGCATTGTGCCCTTGGACATCTGGAGATCTATGGCAGTGCCCCTCATGGATGTGCTGGGGTTCCCATCAATGATGTCCTGCACCTGTTGTATGAACTGTGGTGTCTGTATACTGTCCAAACTCTGTGAATGATTTTTTGTGGTTAGCTACAGGTGACACATCCATCAGAATCTTCCAACTCCTTCCAAACTTTGTGCACAAGTGACCTGGTAAATTTCAACAATCATGCAATATCAACATCGCTGTGCTTTGCATATATCGTAGCAATCACAGTTTGCAATTTCATTTGTTACATTAGCTGATAGTCTGCCTCTGATGCTCCAAAAAGATAAAAGTACAGCAATTAGTTTGCACAAAAATGCAGGTGCTCAATCACATGTCCACAAATACCTTACACACCCTGTATATTGGTACTCCATTTGGTAGTTTCATGCCTGTACATCTTTTTAGGGATTGTATAATTGTTCACGCAAACATATGTAAAGGGCTGGTATTACCTTCATTTATTTGTTGCTAGCTGACAGTAGAGGTTAATTTGTCAAAAAAGGAAGTGACTATGCTGTGAACTGAAGATTTATTTTTATAGTTTCTTTAAACAAATTACATGATATTGGCTATAAAATAGAAGTAGGAATTTCAACTTCTGTATTTCATTTAATCATTCTTTTCAGGAACAACCTATATTATTTGCAATGAGTGTCAGGATAAATACAGCTTACAGTTTCAGTGCTTCCCAAAGTTCTATGACCATCATAATTTTCAAATAACAGAAAAAGTTAATACAACTAAGATGGAAGTTTCTGCCCCAGACTTGATGTGGAGCAAGAAAATCCAGGATGAAGGTATGTATTAAAAATTCTACATATGATTGATTTTTTTTTTCTATTAAGCAAAGTAGATGAATTTAATTAAAGAACACTTGCAAAGAAACACCTATGCCAGAAGTTGGGCAATCAGCAAGCTCAGCCATCTTGGTAGCTCTTGAATCTTTTGCTGTTGAAAGTACAATTAATATTATCAGCATCAATTGAAGTAAAATATTACACTTTCTCAGCCATAGCATGTTGTGTAAACAAAGGGAATTAATGACATGAGGGGTTGTTCTATAACTTTCACTGTCCTGTTAACAGAGGGAAGCGTTACGAGCGAGAGGATAAAGACGGAGCCTGTTTATTAGCATAGTCTCCACTGACATTGAGGCACTTGTAGATGGGTATCATGTTGAAGAAATCCATCTTATAAAAGTCTGTTCTTTGCATACAAACAAACTTCACATCATCATTGCTGGTGAAATGGTGTCCAGTAAGCATCTTCAGAGCTTGACTCGTAGCCTCCCTAAAAACAATGCATCAGCTGTGCTCTTATGAGTTTTACATTGGACTAAAGAGAAGTTACGCTCTTCTAGTGCTACTGACCATCTTACCAATTTAGATATGAAGTCCTTGGCTGTTTTAAGGTATATTATGGCTTTATTATCAGTGTAGATATCGAAATGCCTACTTACTATAGGCCAAAATTTTTATCCTGGTACAGCTTCCATCAAGTGAAAATTTGTGTGGATTATCTCTCTTTTTTTCCTCTTTCCAGAAATGGACCTGATGTCTAGCGAAATAGAATCGAAGATAATAAATAGCAACAAGAGTTTCCAAGTTTTAGCACCATACTTGGGTTTGAGCGAGAGAAAACCTGTGCCAGATCCAATTCATTTCAAAGAATCAGATCCACTTGGTGCATCTACTATAACATGTGTTACTGTAGACTCCAAGAATGAAGGTAATGTTTGCATTGTAGAATGGAAATATTATTTTTGTTAGAAAGAAAATATCAAAATGCATACTTAATTACATCACCTTAAAGAATGTTTTATCAGTTACTAGCCTAGTTATTTCTACTATTGTATGCATCTGGCCTGGTTATGTAAAATATTGCTTACATTTTAAGATCTTCTCTGTTTGCTTATCCCCTCATGAAATTGGATGGCTACTGCTGTTAGAGTGAGATTATTTCTGTAACGTTACTGATTGTTATGCATTTGCAGCTTGGGAGAGAGTCATAACTCCCTCGACCCCAATCAGTAGGCAAGCTGCTCAACCCATCACCTATCATTAACTCTCTTGGTCATGCTTTATACTGTTAGTTTGCTCACAAGGTAGACTTATGCAGTCAGCTAGAGATTTTCCAAAAATAATCAAACTTTAGGAAAAACTGTTTGTCATCTCTTATCTAATGTTAAGAATTCATATTTGGATGCATGCGACTTACACACTATCATATATAAGCATAAAATCAAAATTTGTTATTTACTTACGTACAGTGAGTATATACTTGTCAGAGACAATGTTTCGGTAGCAACTGCTCCCTTCTTCAGGTCAAAAAGTCAGCTTTACGGAAATCCACAAAGCTTCGTCATTCAGAAAGGATATAGGTTTTTACGTTCAGAAAGGATGTAGGTTTTTACATGGACAGGTCGAATGCTAGGATAACAAATGACTAAAACAGGACTATTCCCACATTTTAAAATTCCTTAAAACTTATATAAAAACTGTTAAAACCCATGTTACTATCTGATCACAATTCACATGTTGACTGGAACTGGTATGTACTCAAATGCACGAGGTTGCGAGTGAGTCAATTTTCCTCCTTCCCCTAACTTCGCTTCCATTACGTCATTTCAAACGAGAAGTCGCGTATGATGCTTGCCTCCCGCTCAATGTCTGGGTTAACCTTGAATCCAATTTCTTTATATTCACGCTTATCCCATTTTTTCAACATTCCTAGCCATATTTCATCAATTTTCCCATCTTCTCTATTCAGCTTGTTCTTTCTATTTTTACATATAAATGAGGCCTCATAAACATTCCTACTTAATAATTTGTCTTCTTCGCATATAACTTCCCGTGTGACTATCTCATGTTCCAAGGGCATATACAGAATCAAATGTCAATGTAAGAAAGAATATGTAGGGCAAACTGGTAGGAGTATGGGGGTCCGATGGAAAGAACACGATAAAGATGGAAACCCCCGTACGGGATTATCCGAGCATGTATCCTTTCTTTCTTCATTCCTCTTCCTTCTTTTCTCCTCCTTTGCTCTTGTCCTTTCCACTCTTTCTAACACCTTCCATCTTTGTTTATCTTCAGTCCCCCATTCCAGTTCATTGTGAGAAAAGAACTACTTGACGTATTACAATGTAACAAACGCCATTCTTAATGAATATTTCCATACTTCCAAATGAGCTAAAAATAAAATGGGGTTTCCATTTTAAAAAAAACAACTAAGTTTGTGTTGAAAACCATATTTCCTTACGTAGTTGAACGTATTGTGTCCACTAATTTCATGAGCCCGTCTCATACCTAACAGGTGCGGCAGTGAAACGGGCAATTTTGAAACCTCCACCAGAGATACAAATTTATTCACAGCGATATCAAACAAATACAACATGAATTTACAATGCTTGCAATTTGTGATGAATGTTTCTGAACAACGTGCACATCTTGCACAGACATGTCACGGCACAAAATGTCCCATCACTTGAAAATCACATCACACAGGTAATCCCCATTTTCCGTCACACACATGTGAAGTCTTTTACGGAAGTTCGACATCACATCTTGCAGGATTGGCACTGGAATTCGATTAACTTCCTCCCGAATGCGATCCTTCAGGTCCTGGATGGTGTGTGGTGGGTCACAACGGAAGATCTCAGATTTCAAATAACCCCAAAGGAAGAAATCACAAGCCAAAAGGTCAGGGGATCTTGGAGGCCAGGAAATGTCCCCGTTCTTGGAGATGTGATGACCGGGAAAGATGTTCTGTAGCACGTTAATGGAAATCCGCGAGGTATGGCATGTGGCCCCGTCTTGTTGGAAGAATGTGTTTTCAGTTACAGGAAGATCAGTGAGCTGTGGCACTAGGAAATTGTTCAACATGTGAGCATAACGTTCTGTATTCACAGTCACAGCATTGCCGCGAACGTCTTCAAAAAAATAAGGCCCAATGATTCCAAATGATGATAAGCCGCACCACGCTACCACTTTCTGACTGTGAAGTGGCTTTTCATGAAGCATTTGAGGATTTTCATGTGACCAGTATCTAAAGTTTTGCTTGTTAACAAAGACTGACACATAAAAATTGGCCTCATCGCTCATGATCAGATTGTTTCACAGGTCAGGGTTGTCGTTCATGAGTTCCAACAATTCCCGGCAAAAGCGTAGTCTCTTTGGGTGGTCGTCAGCGTTCAGTTTTGTATGGGTGGTATTACCATGCTCTGCTACCAGGAACTTTGTAACGTGGCGGTTGCGAACGTAAGGAAAGTAATCAAAAATTTCTGGAAAGCGCGTAAAGAGTCCGGGATCAATTTAATAGACGTACGCTAAAAAACAAAAGTCGCGATATTTTGAGGCTTTTGACAAGTGTTTAGCACTGTCTCCTCAGTCTCTAATGAGAACCAAACTTAATGTAGATGATGCCCGAAAATATGGGATCCATCAAAAGACACCAAACAAAAATACATTCAAGATTACTGGAAAAATTCACACTAGATTGACGAGCCAACATATACATATATATATACATCCACGTGTCCGTCTCCGAATAATCAGTTGCACTACAAATCAATTAGTTTACAAATTCAGATATTGCATTTTTTTACGTTTGTTTGGAGTAAAGGGTCAAAACATAGATCAATATTCAATTTGAGACGCTGGGTCTGAATTTATTACGTTAATCACCCAATGAAGCTCGATTAACGTTTCAATCAAACAACATATACATTGAACAATTATTAACAACCCTTCCCATTTAACTCCCGCAATCAACTTTCAAATAGATTCAACAATTATCTCTATTTTGCTCTGAGATTTATACATTAAACCGTAAGAGAGTGAACAAAAAAATACAATCATCAAAACACGTCGGCATTCATAACATCTAAAATTTAACAAGGTCATTCTTCAACAGTACATTAATGTTCACTCTTTTCTTTGCAACCAATTCTCCCTTTTAACTTTGGGGCTCCCGTTTATTTTATCTTTTTATGTGCCAATCAATCATTATCTTTAACAGTATTCTCCCTTCCCTGAAGTAATTTACCAAATTACGCTAGTGTACGCCTTGCTTGCTCAACATTTAAAGTTCGAACGCCACCTTTACATTCCTTTATTACGAAACGTGACGACGACTCATTTTTTGACGAACAAGGTATGGTTATTTGCCTGGTAATTCGAAGGTTTCGCCGTTCGTACCTTCTTCCTCCCAATATTCAAACTCGTGACTCGTTTCAGAAAGATACGTGTATCCAGCACACTTCACTTTTCACAATATATCAAAAAGAGGGGGTTGATAAAGTACATACCTCAATCACCAGGATAAAACTCGTCCCGCT
The DNA here is from genome assembly GCF_977018435.1 of Lepisma saccharinum. Taxonomy (NCBI): domain Eukaryota; kingdom Metazoa; phylum Arthropoda; class Insecta; order Zygentoma; family Lepismatidae; genus Lepisma; species Lepisma saccharinum. The sequence continues at coordinate 34,546,393 of NC_139231.1, forward strand.
GGCCAATCAAACTCCGGCACCATGGAATCAAATAGGGTTTTGGTGTCCTTCTCGTTCGGTCATCATCCTCTCATGTATTACTCTGAGATTTATGCATTAAATCGTAAGAGAGTGAACAAAATACAATCATCAAAACACGTCGGCATTCATAACATCTAAAATTTAACAAGGTCGTTCTTCAACAGTACATTAATGTTCACTCTTTTCTTTGCAACCAATTCCCCCTTTTGACTTTGGTGCTCCCGTTTACTTTATCTTTTCATGTGTCAACCAATCATTATCTTTAAGTGTATTCTCCCTTCCCTAAAGTAATTTACTAAATTACGCTAGTGTACGCCTTGCTTGCTCAACATTTAAAGTTTGAACGCCACCTTTACATTCCTTTATTACGAAGCACGACGACGACTCATTTTTTTGACCAACAATATATCGTTATTTGCCTGGTAATTCGAAGGTTTCGCCGTTCGTACCTTCTTCCTCCCAATATTCAAACTCGTGACTCGTTTCAGAAAGATACGTGTATCCAGCGCACTTCACTTTTCACTATATGTCAAAAAAGAGGGGGTTGATAAAGTACATACCTCAATCACCAGGATAAAACTCGTCCCGCTGGCCAATCAAACTCCGGCACCATGGAATCAAATAGGGTTTTGGTGTCCTTCTCGCTCGGTCATCATACTCTCACGTAGTTTCTGGATACCTCGCTCAAACTTCCTTCTCTGTCAAAATCCCATCTGTAACCAAATGGTCCTAACGGCGAATGGTACCTTGAAGAATACGGCAATCGAGCTGTCCTAAGGTCAGACAAAACTCTGCTCTTCCACTTTCACTTCTTCACAAAAATACAGTTCTTCCATGTCTTACTCCAAGAGACGTAAATAAAAACGAGGCAGTTTGCGTAGTGGTCCGAATATAGAGAAAGTCCAATACCCCAGCGTGTAATCAACGGCGAATGGTGAAGTCTCGTCCCGCGAGTTCCTGTTCCGTTCTAAACACGCGTCATACTCTCTGCCTCTCTTTTCCTCCAAGGCTCGCTGACTGGTTTCGTGTGTGCCAGCTGGATCGGAACTACTGAGCTTGCACGCTCGTAATCGCAGCACTGAACAAATAACAGTGGAGACCTCTAGCGGTAACTCGCACAACCAATAACCACAAGACAGACGCAAGGCGTACCGACGAAGGAGGAAATGTGAGGCTTTTCTACGCGTACTTTAAACGTAATACTTTTTATTACGACTCGCACAGAAAAACGTCACAAGTTCCTTGTGCAATATTCGCCGTACACGGCGATCCGATATGTCAAGGTGCGTGCAGAACGCCTAGGACTTCGGCTGACGGCTTCTTCCACTCTTGCAACATTCTCTGGTGTGCACACGCGTTTTGCACTTCCACCCCTCTTTCTCACCATATCACCTGTTTCCTTAAAGTTCTGTACCCACAATTTGATAGCATGCGATGACGGGACTGGGGCATGACGTGCAAGATGGAAATGGGCACGAAATACACGCTGCGCGGCCACGTAACTGTCGTTGTTTTTGTAAAACGCCTTCACGGCAAAAGCACGTTGTTCACCGGTCCGCGACGCCATCTCTACTGAACACGATATCAGTGTCACTGGCAAAGGTTTGTTGTCCAGATGGCACCACTCCCGTTTTCTGATTCCTTACGTAACTTGCTATTTCCAGGGTTGCCAAATCGCCCATTTCACTGCCGCACCTGTTACGAGGGTCACTATTTATATTTTGAGCCTTGGCAACACTGATTGAAGTTAGGCGCGATTTGACGTTTGCACGGAATCGTCTGGCATTATTGACCATAACGTACTTCAAATGTTTTGTCAATAGCTTGATTTGTGTTGTTTATGTTGCCTTGGAGATTGCGCGACAACAATAAAATGGAATTAACTCTTGAACATTTTCGTGCGATGATTTTTTACGATTTTCGACGTGGATTATCAAGACAAGAGTGCATCGATCAGCTTACTTCCACATTTGGCGATGAAGCCCCATCCTTTGCCACTGTGAAACGCTGGAATAACGAATTTAATCGTGGCCGCCATTCGCTCACCGACGAGATTCGCGAAGGTCGTCCAAAATCAGTTGTTGTTCAAGGAAACATTGATGCTGTGCAAAACCTAATACTGCAAGATCGTCATGTGACATACTGTGAGATTGAGGCAACCATAGGCATTAGTTCCACCAGCATATATAAAATATTACATGATCATTTAGCTGTGAGAAAGGTATGTCCTCGTTGGATCCCACACAATTTGACAAAAACTCAAAAAGACGCTCGCATCAATTGGTGCAAACAAATGCTCAATAAATACAATTGTGGTGTTTCAAACGACGTATATAAGATTGTAACAGGTGACGAATCATGGATATATGCATATGAGTCGGAACGTAAACAGCAGTCGACTGTATGGGTGTTTCAAGATGAACCCAATCCAACAAAAGTTGTTCGCGCTCGAAGCACATCGAAACAAATGGTCGCCTGTTTTTTTGGGAAAACTGGTCATGTGGCAACTGTGCCTTTAGAGGAATGTAGAACGGTCAACTCTGAATGGTACACAACAATTTGTTTGCCAGAGGTCTTCGGTCAAATACGGAAAACAAACAAACGCCGTCGGATAATTCTTCATCAAGACAATGCCAGCTGTCACACATCTCGTCTAACAACCGACTTTGCCGTACAGTCCTGATTTGGCACCCAATGACTTCTTCTTGTTCCCGAATGTCAAGAATAAATTGTGTGGACAACGATTTTCGTCGGCGGAAGACGCCGTTGATGCGTTCAAAAACCATATTATGGAGGTGTCTCAAGAAGATTGGAGAAACTGCTTTGACAAATGGTTGGAACGAATGCAAAAGTGTATTGACCATAAAGGAGAATACTTCGAAAAACAATAAAGCAGTTTTCAATGCCAAATTCCTGTTTTTTCATTGTTAGGCTCAAAATATAAATAGTGACCCTCGTATATATCTGCGAAAGCAGTTTTTCAATATTTATTGTTGTTCACGAAATATTTCCGGTGGTACTTTTAGGTGCCCCACCCGGTATATATATATATCGTCCTGTTTTGTATCTTATTTCATTTGTATTTGGTACAGAGTCTGAAGAAGACCTTGCTATAGAGCATCTCAACCTTAAAAGTCAGTATGGGTTAAATGGAGTGCGGCGTTGCCAGATCAACAAACGGAGTCGCATCGAGTCGCTGTTAATCGCTAATGATTGCGACAAATTTACTTCCTTAAGATCGTATAGGAAATCATCAAAATCTATGTATTTGATGCATTTTGGAAAAAAAAAAACGATAGTTAGCTCAAGATTTGCATGTAAATGTTTATATTTCGATGTAACTATTTAGCATTTTACATTTGCATTATATGTGTAATACACAACGCAACTATTGTTACTTCTTTCATTGAATGTTGTATCCTTTACATAAACAGAATTAAATAAATGCAAAAACAAACATTAAGATACATTTTTTACGGAAAATAAAGCACACTGCACTTCCTACAAACCAGGGCACCTGCCTGCAACTGAATTGTAACCTTGGTGGTACGCAATGAATTTGATACGCGAGACAGCCCGCATAAACAAACTACGATTGCGGAATAAATAATGGTGCTGTGGAGTAACAATGCGTTCTAAAAATAACTTCAAACAATGGTCATCACTTTTCTCGTTTGGTCTGCATGTGTATCGCAACAAACCGAAAAGTTTCTCGCGAACCAACTTTTTCGTGTTATGGTCTGATGATTTATACAAAATATCCAATGTATATACATATAACTCTCCTAGTAAGCAAATTAATTCACTCAGGTGAAGAATATCATATCTACAAACATCATAGATCCCGTAGAACAAAAAATTGGCAAAGTTGTTCAAGCAGTTTGATATTTATGGCTTTTGAAGTATTTACTAGAAAAAAATTAAGCGTTTTGCAAAATTGCATAATTATGAAAAATTCAGATCACATGAATTTATGACAGGTTATCATAGGCGTAGCTACGGGGTGTGCCGGGTGTGCCTAGGCACACCCTAATGGGCTGCTTTATCAAAGAGAATTAATGACAGATATTTCAGTGAGAGAGAAAATAAGCGGCAGTTTGTAAGAAGTTGAAAATGTCATTACTTGGTACAAACGTGTGCATTATCGCTGATGAAACGAGTGTCTATAGTTTTTCGATTTTTGATGTCATTGGAGAAAGGAGATATTTACCGCATTCTACTCTGTACTGCAGCGCCATTCTTCTATACCTGTCACAAGCTGCACGTGTGAGAGAGCTTTCTCCAAGCTTACCCAAGTTAAAACTAAATTAAGAGCAACTCAGAAGCAGGATAGATTGGAAACCTGCTCTTGCTGTTTGTGGAACAGGAAAAAGCTTAGTCTATGGATGTAAATGAAGTTATTGATGAGTTTAAGAACATTGTACCTTTTGACAGACGTCTCTTCTTATAGATGACGTGTATTTTGATGTATTTGTTTGTAACATTTATGAACATTTTGTGTGTGTGTAATTTCTATGCAATTTGATTTTTTCTACTACATGTATTCAGAAATTTTCAACACTTGTCATTTAGTGGATGTATATTCCTTTACAAACATCAGTGCAGTTAAAGAGCCAATTGATTGTGTTGCAAGATATGCTATTAAAAAGGTACAAGACCTCATTTTTTTCTTTGTGCACACCCAAATATAAAGTTCTAGCTACGCCTATGCAGGTTATATAATGCCGTCAGTAAATAGAGCATAAAAACTCTACAGGATAATGATTTCACTGTTTGAAATTTTTCACTTTTACATTTTGTAAATTTTGTAACATCTCGCAACGCAGTGGTGGTAGAGAAGGACAGAGCTATTGGCAAAACGCATGTATTAGAGAGAGAGGGAAGTACTCCATTTACTTCCATACTGACTTTTAAGGTTGAGACACACTATAGAAGGTTGAAATGTAAAGTGTAGTTTATGTTTTAAAATAAAATAAATTTCTGCCTTGGTCAGCATATTGAGCTCTTGGTTATCATTGAAACAATGCTTAATGGTGTTATCATGTTAGTGTGTTCATAAATATGTTGGCATTGCATTTTGTAGGAACAAAGACTACTAATAAGTTAGAGCAGAAGCAGAAACCATTGGGAATCCAAGCATCACTTCTTGCATCATCTCGGGAACGAATCATTGCTCTGAACAAAATAACTATGGCTGCACAAATACTTGTGGCTAGAAGTATTGTCATGACTGCTCTCTCACTGTTATCCGTTAGGTAAGTGTTATATCTGAACTTTTTACTTTCTAATTGTAATTTCATGAGAGTAATTTGATAGTATTGGTTCAAATTTGGTCATAGATTCTGTCCAATGTCCTTCCTGCTCAGTACACAGATGATGATTGATACTGTACTGGATTATAATTATCCAGTGAATTATGTAAGAATTCATATTTTTCAAACAAATTTGGGTACATAATTTCAGGACAATTGTGGATATCTTTATTGAATGGTTGCCACTTTAGTATTTTTTCACATGCATAAATAGTAATTTTTTGATTCAAATATAATGGTAAAATTCCCTAATATTTATTGTCTAATTTATTTTTGCTACATTGATCTCCTTTCATTCTGTATGTCAATTACTATGGCCTCTACCGCAAGATTCTGTACCTTCCTTCCTCCTCCTCCCTTCAAGCACAGATGATCAAAAGATTTTGAAGCTACAACAACTATTCGAGCAACCCTCACCACTAGCATGATGCAGTAACTACTGATGTGGCAGATAACAAGGCACACAGTTGAAGTGAATTGCAAAATATTTTATCATCATCACACACAGTGACTATAAATTTGTGTTTTATTCTCTGGCGGGCACTATTCCTAGAATAGTTACACAGACTACTACTATGATGTATATGCAATTTACTAAAAAAATTGATGTCTGTGTAGTACTAGCATGGTATTTCTTCTGCCTGTACTCATTTATAACATGCTAAAGTTGCAATTTAATTCTCTCTGCCTCACTCACATTTTCTCTTTCATTTCTTCTCTCACAAACTGTGCCAAATCTAGTATATATTGTTTTTGTTTTTAATTTGCTAAAATATCCTGAATTTCTTATTTCAGTGGATCCTCATGTAGCATGTCTGCCAGCATAAATGCTATTGGATTGTCCGACGTCCGAAAAGTTGTTAGACTGATGAGTTTAACTGCTGCAGGTCGAGTGGAATTTTCTCAAGAACTGAAACCAGCTGATGGTTTCCCACTTCTTGAAGGATTTTCACGTATCGCTAGCCATCTCTCTTCATCTGCTGCGACGTGCCTCAATTATCTTAGTGCTGCGATAGGTGCTTTGGCTCAGACTGATGTTTCAGCCTCACAGCTGATGGTACAGTTGTGTACAAAGGTAAGTAATAGAACTATCAGATCTCAACAAAATACCAAAACTAATAACAATTTTACTGAAAATTAGGGACGGGACAGATTAATCGGTACTCTTATCGGTATCGGCCGATGTAGGTATAACGGTGTATTGGTTTATTGGTGAAATTAACAATTATTTTGCAGATGCAATATATCGATAAATATCTTATAATTTAGTGCAAAATTCTGCATTTTTTAAAATTTTAATGGATAATCCATTACCTACTTTTAAAAAAAGTAAATGTCTAAATATACAACTTCTTCTGCATTTATTAAGAAGGTCAAAGAACTATTCAGGTTCTTCAAAGACCATTTGGAATTTTATATTGGATCGGTAGAATATCTGTTATTGGTATCAGTAAACTTTATATCGGTACTTTATCGGTATCGGCCAAAGTTTCATATTGGCTCATCCCTAATTAAAATAATTGTGTTAATTATGCTCATTTCCCCACAGGAATTGATGATAGCAGCAACTGGGAAGATCAACCAACCACTGAATCATGTACAAGGAACTTATGATCCATCTTCTGGTTTTGCAGTAACTCAAGCACTTGTAGGCTTGTTAGCAGCAAATGGAGGAACCTCTTTAACAGAAAGTGAGAAAGGTAAATTGGATATTAATAATCTATAGCTGTATAAAATATATGACAAAAGGAGCTAATCTTATGATCCTAGTGACTAAGCTAATAATTACAAGAATGCTTCAGGGGTGTAAGGGGTGACCCTTTCCGAAGACACCCAGATGTCAACCTCCTTTTTACGTACTACACCCTGGACTGCATTATGCAGACTAGCGAGGCTCTGACATCTGGGCTTGCAACCAGTAAAATCCTATGTGGTGCTTGTGTTGTGTTATCCCGATTTGCTTGTGATTGTCCCTTAATCCATCTCTTCTTATGACCATTCATCCTCATCTTCGCAATTAGCCGAAAGCAACATAAAAGAGAAGTAAAATAAACTAAATCAATCAGTCAGCAAGCATGCTTTAGAAGGTAGCACATATTGTAGCTATCAGTGTCTGATGGCAACCAGGGGCGGCACCAAGGGGGCACGAAGAGGTGCTTGTGCACCCCTAATTTTCTTCAGCATCCCCTATTCAAAACATATGTTGAAAACATTAACTCTTACAGTGTCATATGTCGTAGTCACAATGAGTGCCCGAATGTTAGGTATTGTAGTAAAACTGCTGTTATTATATACAATAGTCAATCATTGAAAGATTGATTGATTGTTTTAGTTTATTTTACTTTGCATTTTGTGCCTCTTGGCTAATTTACGAAGATGGGGATGAGTGATGAAATGATGAAATTGATGAATGGACATTCACAAATAACCAAGCCCGAGTGGGATTTGAACCCGGGACCCTTGGCATCACAGCGCGATTTGCTAACCACTCGGCCACAGGGTCCGGCAAGCATTGAAAGAGAACCCGCATATATTTTTCTGTACTGTCGGCAGCGTCTATAAAGATCAGAGGCCGTTCGTTGTCTTTTCTTTCGTCACTATTGTTAAGAATTGTTTCTCTTTTGTTTTAAGTGGCCTGTTTGTGTTTTTCGATATTTGCCTACAGCTCAGGGAGTTCTTTTTTTGGGGCATTAAACGCCTCTTTGTAGTTCTTCTTTTCTCCAGTCGCACTGGAATAAAAATTTCAGGTTCTTTCAAGTTATCATCAGGTCGTGTTTGGGAAATTATTTAACACAAGTTGTATCGTGATGGGTAGTTTACCTGTTAGTACCTAGATGTTCCACGTAACATGTTTAGTAAAGTACTATTTCAGACTTTGTCGAGAGCCTAAAATTTGCGAAGAAATGTTACAGTTCATTGATGGGGATAGAGTGGCAGAAGGGGATTTTAACAAAGATGAAGTTGCCGTGCACTTCGCATTTTGTCCCAACACCACAGTATCTGTGTCGCAAGCACAGGAGGGAAGATAACCAGTGGCGCAACCAGAGGGGAACAGGGGGCATTACACACCTACCATGGTTTCAAATCAATTCTATGTGGGAATGAGCACAAACATAGAAGTAAAAAAAAGCAAGGCTAGCAGAATCTAAGAGTACCAGGACAAAATGATACTCAAGATGGAATTAGTTTTCTTGTATTTCTTCAATTTTTCTTCCAGACTGCCAAGCAGTGACGTGCGGTGACTTCGACACTTGGGGTAGCAATGAGTGGCATGCCCAACGGGTCATAATCCCCCCCCCCCCCTTTTAGGGCCCAGTATTCCTAAAAGAAGAACGTCAAATACAGGAAAAATTGCAAAGTTAGGAATGACTACAAAAAATTGTACACATAACTTCCACCCACTTTCGAAAATCAAAAACGATTTGATTTGACTACGGAGCCAGAGATGCCGGGTTTGAATCTCGGCTTGGCAATGGGTGATCTTTTTATGTCCCTTCATCAATTTTATCATATCGTCTTCGCGATTAGCCAAATATGGCGGAAAGCGAAGTAAAATAAACCAAATCAAACAATCAATGAATGAATGATTTGATTCGGTTTCTTGATACATTTGGTTAATTGCGAAGATGATACGACAAAATTAAAGAAGGGACAAACACAAAGAACACCCATGTCCAATAGGTGTTCGAACCCGAAACTCCTGGTGTCGTAGAACGCTGTGGTAACCACTCCTCCACGGTTGGTTGATTTGACGTTTTAAGTCCATTTTATACACGGAAAGGCTAATCGGGACTAGACCTATAGTTTAATGTGGGATCCGAACCACTATATGCCTCCATCGGGTACAGATCCGGGACCACTTGCACTCCCCCACGGAGGTCGGCAGACAACAAATATGTGAGGAAGGCGCTAACCATTCGGATACCTGGGTATCGGTAAAGCAAACTGCATTTTTCCTGAGTAGTAATTTTCAATTGAATTTTTGAAATACCATGTTTAGATATGATTAATGATTTTTCAAAAATTTTGCATTGCTTGATTTCCCTAATTTCCCCATTTCACGATCTCGTTACTGAAGGATCCGGGCTCGAGCCCTGGTCTTTGCATGAGTGTTTCTTTGCAACCACTCTTCACCCATTTAATTTAATCAACGTTCATCGTCATGGCAGAAATTAGGTAAAGCGATGGAAGAGAGAAGAAAATACAAATAATTTCCTCCCAGTGCATATGCAGGGCACTGTGAAATCAGGAGCCTAGAGTTCTCTGTTTATGATTGTCCCTCACGACTTTCATAAGCTCTTAGCTACTTATTGCGATTAAATCTATACAGCTACAAAAAGCGATGGGGAATAAACAGGTAACAAAACACACCTTTTTCTACTTTCTTCAATGATATTCAATTGGCTTTTTGAGTTCTGGGATACATTTTTCATTTCTAATTTTTTCATTGTTCACTGCAGACAGATTACAACACATAAGAAGAAGAATGTACGTTCGTCACGAATTCCGGCCTGAATTGTTATTTGTAAGGTCCGTTCATCAGTTTCATCATATCATCACTCATCCTCATTTTCGTGATAACCAAATGTGGCAGAAAAGGGAAGTATAATAAACCAAACCAAGAACAAGAATTAGAACGCACGTTCACTTGCCCAAATAAATACATCCGTTTTTATGATTGTTAGCTTATCCATTTTTTTTATTTGAGGCCAAGAGATTAGTATATTTAAATAAAACACTACTAAAACGAGAACAAGAGAGAGTGTGAGCAAATAATTGTTATTTAATCATTATATATTCCATATTTAAAAAAAAGCATAACATTTTTGTCTGCACATAAGACGTTCCAATTGTTGCATAAATAATAAAAGTACATCCCATATTATATATATTGTACAACGTGTAAAAAGTAGTGTAAATACAGAGAACATAAGTACTGCAGAAACATTTCCCTTAGTTCTTTAGAGGATTTACAAAGGAAGCGAAGGGAATCCAATCCCCTATCTGTCCTATAGGAGATAGACTGGAGGACCTGAAAGCACGGGCTTTCAACCATTGGAGCGAGGGCAAGGGGGCAAGGGAGGTATAGGCAGAAATCTTCCCTTTCCCTTCGGAAACCTGTTTCTACCTGGAACTGTGAGGCGGAGAAAGAACAAGCTAGGCCGCTGAACACACCGAGGGACGAGAAGCGCGTGAAAAAAAGTGTGCATATGAACTGTGGCTTCAACAAAACAATAAATATTGTGATTTGAAAATAATTAGAGATTTGAGATTGATTGATCTATCTCTGCTAGACTAGCTACTCCTCAGTGCACGTCACTGCTGCCAAGGGCACATGCAGGGAGGGGGAACATAGAGGCAATTGCCATCCTGGATTTCAAATTTTATGCAGAAGTACATTTCATAATTTTTTTTCATAAATTCGTAAAAGTTCAAAACCGTAGCTAGGGAGCGGCGAACAAAAATAGAGAATGTGGCACCCGCTTAAATTAATATTGTTTCTGCACGCGAAGCGAGTGATATCATTCTTTTCTGTAATGCATTGCAAATTACCAGAGAGAGAAATAAGGCCAACTATGTAGTTCAAACTGTTACTGCTAAGCAGTTTGGTCTAAAATGCACGAACAATTGTTTGGATGAAAAGGAACGTGCACATTTGAGAGATTTGTATCATTTTTGCTGTTGGTCTGTTATGAGGCAGATAAATGGATTATGTAATGCATTTTAATAATATGCTATATCTGCAATGCATGTATTAAAGAAACTTTGAATACGTACACAATTTAGTGTTAACATGTTCAGGCTGGCTACTCACCGAGAATTCCTTGAATTCCAGGAATTATGCGTGAATTATTGACTGGGAATTATGCGTGAATTCTACTTGAATTTTTCTCCGTAGACATGAAAAATTACAACTTTTATTAATCCAAATGCTATTCATATTTTATGCAAATAAAGATTATTTTCTCAAAATTTTTTTGCTCGCTTCGCTTGCAATAGAGCTGCTTTCCTTAGTCTTATCAAGTTTATAACCATAGCTAGGGAGCGGCGGGAGTTGGCCCCGGGTGCTGAACTATCTAAATGAAAAAAATGTTGTATAACAACAACAACAACAACGTTTGTCCCAGCGGGTTCGATTCCTGGCTTGGGCATGGATGTTTGCGACTCCATTCATCAATTTCATAATATCACTCATCCCCATCTTCGCAAATTAGCCAAACGTGGCACAAGAAGTGAAGTAAAATAAAACAAATCAATAATAATAATAATGTTATAATAATAACATTATTATTAACGCTATTATTATTATTAGTAGTATTAGTACGTTTATCCTGGCACTTTCTTCCCACCTGCTCAGACAAAAATTCGTGGTTGCACCTCTGATTGTAAATAGAAACTCGGCACCTTAAGTTAAATATTTTAATTATATTACATATATCGTTTAATTGAATTATAATTTTTGGATGTTGGAATCACATAGACCCTTCATATTATTAAGATATTTGTGTGTGGATGTTGAGAGGCGGTAATACGTAAGGTTGAAATAGAGAAAACATCTGCTTGAATTTTTGGAAAGTTCGCCTTGAAAACTGGGAATTATACTTTGATTTTATCATGGTCGTAGAGTAGCCACCCTGTTAAGAATTGACAATCAAGATCTCACACCTTGAAATGATTAAACTAAAAACATACAGACCATTGAGGGCCCAGGCCTACCTACCGACTGCCGGCCTACTCTGAGGTAGGAGATCATCCAACTAGTAATGGGGTGACGTGTGGTCAGCACGACGAACCCCCAGTCGTCGTTGTAGGTTTTCATGATGGGATTACGCTACTCACTTGTAGCTCCCCAATTTAATCATGATGGTGAGTGTTCACCAGTCTCATACACAGGCCGAAATCTCAGGAGACAAACCTGCACACGTCCCATAGCCAGAGCCCAATGCATGACCGCACAGCCACAGTGCGGGACAAATTATTAAATTATCTAAAATACCATGTTCTGAAATATTTGACCAAGAGTTTGATTCTACTTTACTGGCATAACAGTAGATCTGTGATCAGTTCCCAGGGTTTTGCATTGCAATACTATACTAATTAGTAATACTTGATAGCTGTGGTGGTTTAGTCAACCTCCGTGATGAAGTGGTTAGCACAGCACGCTGCAATGCCAGACACCCCAGGTTCGAATCCTGGTTCGGACGTGGATGTTTGTCCCAATGAGAATACAGAGAAAATTGATGGGTGTGAAAATTGAGAAGATAGAGACAAAAAGTGGGATACCACTGCTTGGGGGTATTACTTTTATTACAAATGTAAAAAAATAGTAGACAGGCTGGCTGACTGCCATGCAGAAGATCCAGGTTCGTATCTTGGGGTGGGTGATCTAAGGTTGGAATTTGTCTTGTCCCTGCATAAAGCAGCTCTGGAACTCACCCAGCCTCAAATCAATGGTACTGGGGGGTAAAGGCAGCCGGAGTTTGGTTGTGATCACATCATCTCCAAAATGGCCAAGATTAAGAATATGTCGGGCACTACCCCCATATCCCCTGAATGTGCCTTCATGGTGCGGTGCTATATGCATGGGGATTTTTACCTTTACCTACTACACAACTATACAAACACACACTTTTAAATCTGCTTCAATGTAGTTTGTTCACACTTTTGTTTCCCCATTTTTTTTGTGGATGTTTCAAGTTTAAATATCTCCTCCGTGTATTAACCATGCCAAAATTATAAGGCTGACATATTTGTTTTTACTGATTTCATCCAAATGGAATACCGTATCCATCCTCCAAAATATCTGGTTGCTATGAAACTAACATACTGATAATGTGCTGATTGCTCACAATTAAATACCAACTTAAGGTTAAAAGATTAAAAATCAGTAACTTACGTGTGTGAGCATGAGATTTTTTGAACTACGTTTCGAAGGTTATACTACCTCCTTCTTCAGGTTGAAACGATGTTTTCAGACACCTGACATGGTGCCTTGTCGAGAAAGTGATGGTTGAGGATTTAGGTTAAAATGGTGTAGGAAAGACACTTTCTTAAAAAGAAATGTAAAGTACTCATACTAAAACCACGCAATGCTCTATATAAACAAGAGAACGTTCAAAGCTGATGAAGGCGAACTGCCGATCGGTGCTCGGGGTAGGCAAATGCACGGTGTCAGCTCATACCTGGAGAAGGAAAACTCCTCCCCCCCCCCCCCCCCCCGGAGGAAGTTGAATTCACCTTGGATTGGTGACTCACAAGCTCCCGGGTTGAGGAAAGACCGGGAGGGAGAAGTTTTCCTTCTCCAGGTATGAGCTGACACCGTGCATTCGCCTACCCCAAGCACCGATCGAAACGTAGTTCAAAAAATCTCATGCTCACACACGAAAGTTACTGATTTTTAGTTTTTATTTAATTGTGAGCAATCAGCACATTATCAGTATGTTACCGATCTTTGATACGGGGAGGAAAGTGCGCAAATTTGAAAAGTTGAGGATTAAGCTTAATAAAACCCTAATTAGGATAGGTTTCCTCAAGCAGTGTAGGAAGAAGGGTATTTTACCGAGTTTTTTAAAGTGGGGGTACCAACTCCTTAGTTTTAAAGTGCTAGATCAAAAGAGGGAAATACAGTTTAAAATGCTGGGGATGTGCATAAGGGAGGCATATGCACAGGTGGATAGGCTCAATTCTGAGTGTTACATGTTATTTGGTCTAGGAATTAATTCATGCGCCTGGACAAGAGATGGCGTAATGAGCGTATCGTCCCACAGTTCCGTGTAGCCACACATGCGTTGAAAACTCCTGTCAGCGTGCATCGTTCGTATTATAGGGCAGTTGATTGACACGTCAACAACAGCATTTTGTAGTCAACTGAACATGGCGCAGTTTGTGCCAGATAAAGTGTTTTTGCGGGGTGTTCCGCTTCATTACTTTAACATGCAGAAAAAGTGCTACCAAAAGTCATCGTATTTTGATGGAAGTGTATGGTGACCATGCGCTAGCTGAGCGAACGTGTCAGAAGTGGTGATTTCGGCCTGGAAGACCAAGAGCGACCTGGACAGCCAAAAAAAATTGAAGACGAAGAATTGAGAGCATTGCTCGTTCAGAATTTGTGTCAAACGCAGGAAGAACTTGCAGAAGCATTAGGCGTTGATCAAACAACAGTTTCCAAACGCCTCAAAGCCATGGGAATGATTCAAAATATGTCACATTGGGTTCCACATGAATTGAAAGACAGAGACGTTGAAAGACGAAAAACCATTTGTGAATTGCTGCTTCAAAGACATAAAAGAAAGGGGTTTTTGCATCGCATTGTTACTGGCGATGAGAAGTGGATCCATTACGAGAACCCGAAACGAAAAAAGGCCTGGGTGAAGCCAGGTGAACCAAGTCCATCACAACCGAAACGAGATATTCACTGTGCAAAGGTTATGCTGTGCATATGGTGGGATATGAAAGGTGTGGTGTACTATGAGCTGCTGCAACCGGGTGAAACTATTAATGGAGAACGTTATCGACGACAATTAATGCATTTGAAGCAAGCTCTGGCCAGGAAACGACCAGAATGGGAGAACAGACATGATAAACTTATTTTTCAACATGATAACGCTCGCCCACATGTCGCAAAACCGGTCAAAACCTATTTAGAAAATATCGGATGGGAAGTTTTACCCCACCCGCCGTATTCACCAGACGTTGCTCCTTCGGACTACTACTTGTTCGATTGCATGAATAACGATTTGATTGGACAGCCGTTCACTTCTTCAGAAGATATCAAAAAATGGGTCTCTGACTGGATCGCTTCAAAGGATGAGGACTTCTTTCGCCACGGAATCCGTAACTTGCCTGACAGATGGGCGAAAGTGGTGGCTCGCGATGGACAATATTTTTCTTAAGGTATTTATGTATTTTGTGTTTGAACTACAGCTTCAATGTGTGCGTAACAACTGCACGAATTAATCCCTAGACCAAATACATTTAGAAATAGGAGGACGATTAGACCGGGTGACATGGGGGCGCATCGAGGGGCGACATTCTAGAACAGTCGAACAGGCGAATGTTAGAGACATTGAAATAATTAGGAAGAAATCAATTAAATTGGAATTAACGAGAGAGTTAAGGAGGTAGAGAATAGGCATAGAAAAGGGGATGAAAATAAAGCCAACATTTTAAATTTAACAAAACTTCAACCCCCTAAAGCTTTAGCGGAAATTATGAAAATGGGACATAAGTTTGCCATAAGAGATGAAAACTTCGAAAAAGAAGAATTCGTTATTGCGGCTGAAAAAATAGCCGGAAAATTAGACGAAAAAGTGGTTAAATCTAGTGTCAGGGTAAAAATACGTGACATCATTGACGAACAAATGCACCTAAGCATAAGGGAAAAAGAGCCACCCGCAACCAACTATAGGACACCAAAGGGGAAAATGGAAAGTAAGCTTAGGGGGAGTCTTCACAATGTGAAAAAATGGGTTAAGTATAATGATGTGTAGTTGATTAGATCCGATAAAGAAAATAAAATGGTTATCATCGGGAAAGAGGAATACCATAGCAAGTTGGAAGATAGCTTTAGGAGTTATGACTACGATGAAACCAAAGTGAACCCCATCAATAAGATTAAACGAGAACTTAAAAAAGGCATTGAAACCAGTTTTACTTTGGGAAGCGCAGAAAAAAAGAAACTACTTAAGAGTGTTAAAGAAGGGAATATTCCCACAGCCTTTGGGATACCAAAGACCCATAAGGAAGGGATACCCCTCAGACCCATCATCCCTATGTATGCGCATCCGGGTTACGGTCTAGCTAAAGAAATGACCAAGAGGATTGGGGAAAATTAATATGGACACTCAGTTTAGTATCAAAAACTCTCTTATGGTCAAAGAAACCATTGAAAAACTTACCATAGAAGAACGAGACACAATCTGTAGTTTCGATGTTATTAATCTGTATCCCAGTGTCCCCCGGGACAAAGCCGGGGATTGCTTGTATAGATGGTTAATAGACCAAAATGTTGAAATCTTGGTCGCCTGGGAATATGTCAGGTGGTTCTTTCTCATTACGGGGTACAATTACTTCTACGTTAACGATAAAATCTTCCGACAAAAAGAAGGGTTGGCCATGGGTAACCCCATTCCCAGCCTCGTGGCCAACATCTTCATGCACTATGTAGAAAAAGCCGCCATGGAGCATGTGGGGGGAGGGGTAAAATACTATGGGAGATACGTAGATGACATCCTCATCATAGGGAATGAAACCAAACTTGATAGCATTTTCAACCAATTGGGCAAGCAAGATCCCAGAATTGGTTTTACCAGAGAAGATCTGGCCAACGGAAAGATCCACTTTCTAGACTTATGCCTTACTAAAACCGGACAACGGATTGTAACCGGGGTCTTTCATAAACCGTTGGCTGGCGAGCTGTACCTCCATAAGGGATCCCAACATTCTAATAGAACTAAGTTAAATGTTTTTCTTAACTTTTTCATTCGCGCCGAAAGGCTGTGCAATGACGAAAAAGAGAAAGAAAAAGAAGAAGAATGGATAAAGAAGGTGGGTATAAAGAATGGATATACCATCCGTGACATGGAAAAAGTAGCTAGGAAAGCAAAAAAGATTGTCAGACAAGAACTACCACAAAAGGATAAAGATGAAGATGACGATAAAAAGGAGGTAGGAAATGGTGAAAAGAACACGTATTTTGTAGGGATTCCATATTTTAAGGGTGTTTCCGAGAAAATTGAAAAACCCGTAAGGGGATACGGGCTAAAATGTGAAACACTTCACGTCTTATAAGAAAGGAAGGGGAGATAGGCACAAAAACCTGAAGAGCAAAAGGGAGTGTACAGGATAGTATGTGAATGCGGAAAGGAATATGTGGGACAGACCGGGATGAGTATGCAAATTAGGTGGGGCAAGCACGATAAAGATGTAAACTTGGGTATCCCCAAGACAGGATTATCTGAACACGTATTAGTTAACCTGCATAAGGTCGCCAAAAGAGAAGTCATTAGGAAGATTAACAATAAATTGGACAGAAATGTGTATGAGGCAGCCTATATATGCGTGGATAATAGGAATATACTCAATAGGGATGATGGGAATTTGGAAGACGGCTGGATAAACTTTTTTAAAAAATGGGATAAAGCCGCCAGGAGTAGAGACGAGATGGGCTTCCATGTTACCCCTGAGGTTAGGAAAGCCGCCGAGGTGGAAGTTGAATTCACCTTGGATTGGTGACTCACGAGCCCCAGTTGAGGAAAGACCGGGTGAGAGGAATTTTCCTTCTCCTGGTATGAGCTGACACCATGCATTCGCCTACCCCGAGCACCGATCGGCAGTTCGCCTTCATCAGTTTTGAACGTTCTCTTGTTTTTATAGAGTATTGCGTGGTTTTAGTATGTGTATTTTACATTTCTTTTTTAGAAAGTGTCTTTCCTACACCATTTTAACCTAAATCCTCAACCATCACTTTCTCGACGAGGCACCATGTCATGTGTCTGAAAACATCGTTTCAACCTGAAGAAGGAGGTAGTATAACCTTCGAAACGTAGTTCAAAAAATCTCATGCTCACACACGTAAGTTACTGATTTTTAATCTTTTAACCTTTAGTTGGCATGAAACTAACAGTTCCCATGGACAAAACATTAGTGGCACCCACTTGAATCCCAACATACATATGCACTATATTGTTAAAAAATTATTTGTCACACCATAGCTTAAGAAATGCCCTAAAATATTTAAGTCTCTTTTCTTAATGTTCAAAAATGTAGTTTAGGCAGATATTTGAAAGTGGCATCAGAATTTGGAGCTACCTCAGAATATGAAAAATCAATTTTTCATCCACATTCTTGAAATGCTTTCAACAAAAGCAAATACAAAATAAAATCATTCTCTGGGTGTACTAAGAACGTTAAGCTCAAGTAATGTCCTAACGTAGCTGAGACTTTGTTTTTTTAATCTATGAAAATCTAACCTCAAATATTAGCATAACTTAAAGTTCTCTCAAGCCATGTTAAATTGTCCACCATCTTTAAACATGGTGACAAATTTTTCTCAAATACAATATGACAACAATTCTTTAAGTTTAAAAATTCCAACTGAAAAGCTTTACGTTTATGGCAAAATGTATGTTCGCGATTTTACCACCACTCCTCTCCTAAACTATGAAATATAATTTTATAAGTTTTACTGCAAAATTGCGGATCGACAGATTATCTACAATGACTGAGTTTAGTTCCTTATACTCCGAAAATGCATTGTAGACAGTTAGTTTTGGGGAAAAAGAGAGCATGGTATAGAGCGTGCGTGCAACATGAGGAAAATCAGTTTTTCATTCACCATCTTGAAACACATTGTTCAATATCACTCACATGCAATACTATTGCAGTCTGTCAAGTTTTCTAGCTGCAGAAACATGTTATCATGGTCACTAAATAGATAGTTTTTCTTGTATGTACGTATTGCTTGCATTCTAGAATTATTTCTCTTGTACTCTACGGTTATTACAAGCATAAAAATACAGTTTTTCGTTGTGACGTTTCAGGAGAACACACGCTCCCTTCATCAGACATTTATTTTTAGTTTGACTAAAGATACAGCTATAACAATGGTTAAGAAACGTCACAACAAAAAACTGTGTTTTTATGCTTGTAATAACCGTAGACTACAAGAGAAATAACACTAAATAGATGACTTGTCTTTCTTTGCCCATCCACCCCTCCCATGGTCCTCCTAAATCGTGCATTATGTTTCAATAATTTTATTGTTAATTTACAGTGCAAGTATTGTCAAAATGCTCCTGAAAGTTTTATGCAGAAAGCTCGAAATTGTAGTCTATAAAAAGGTTTGAAAATGTCAAAAATGGTCAAAATATGAAAGTATATGTATGCATTGTATTTACTTGAGTATCCCACACCCCCTATTTTTAAGAAAAAAAAAATTGTGGTAGATTATGAGAGTGCTCAACTTCTTGGGTATAGAGCTCCTAACCACAAATAACATTTATCCTACATGGGCAAGCAACCCATTATGTTCAATCAATGCACTGAACTGGAGAGCTTGTCAATGCACTGTCTCGGTGCAAGGCATTGGAAAGAAAACAGAACACTTGCACACATACTAAATTTTGAGAAATGAAATGAATCATTTTAAAAGTGTTTGATTTAATTATACCACAGTTAACTTTATACTACTTTCACAACATTTCAATAAAATGTACTCAGTTCTCCTTTGTAATGTTTTATACATGGAAACATTTATTGTAAAAGTTGAACGTCACAGGTGAAACTATGTGGCTTGCCCACATACGGAAGTGACTGATATCTAAGGTGCTAGCACATTTGAAAATTATAAGCTTTGTTCGTTCAATGTTTTATCTAAATATTTCAGACCCTTGTGATTTTTTGTTTCTTGGATATATGTTCGTATTATTTCTTGTTAAAAGTCAATTTCTAGCATGATTTGAGGAAAATATCCTGAAAAAAACCACTGTGACTTGTACCACAGTAATTATTTTGAGTATTATAAGCTTGGCTAAGCTTTTACTTTACAAGTTTTCTCAAACTGTTGACAATTCTAGAATCTCACAATTATTTAAAGCAATAATTTACAACATTGTGAGTAGGTTTTTCAAGGTGGGTTTTTCTGAAAAAAAAACACGTGAGAAAAACTGGGCTGGGCCCACCTGGGCTAACCCTGCTTTCAGCAGACATGAAAATGGGATATTTCATAGTGTGGCCATATCATTAGTATACATTGAAAGATTTATTCTGACTAATCAGATCAAGAACATGAATAGGCAAGAAGTGGTAGACCTAATGATTCTTCCACCCAAGAGTATTTAGTCAGTCTCCATGGCGGAATGGTTAGCACATTGCGCTACGATGCTAGAGGTCCCAGGTTCAAATCCCAGCCTGGGCATGGATGTTTGTGAGTGTCCAGTCATCAATTACAATTAGCCAAAAGTGGCACAAAAAATGAAGTAAAATAAAGCAAGTCAATCAATCAATCCATGACATTTTAGAAACCAATTCCTTTGAGCCTTCAGTGGTCTTGCTCATTGTGTTGTGTAAAAAAGCATTTAAAATTTTAAAATGCAAAACCCAACATGTACCTTCTTTGTTTTATGAAAAGTGGTTTGTGTTTTATATGTCAGTAGTGCGAGAATGTGTAGTAACTTATTTCATATAAGTGTTAATAATACTCTAATACTCTTCTTTGTTGTCAATGTTTATCATTACGTCACATGCATGAATCTTGTTTCTAAAATTATGCCCTTTGCAAGAAATTTTTAACCATGAAATACTTGATATTTGGTGTATTCAGAACAAAGTTCTAGTAAATTAGAAATACAATGGAACCCCAATTTTACTTAAAATGCAGGAAAATGTAAAATCGAGGTTCCACTGTACTGATTTTGAGAATAACAGAAAAATCGATCTATAGATGGTAAGAAACAAGCATAGAACTGCTTTTTTTAATCATTTGCAACACAGTGAAACATTAATGTTAGTTTGAGTTTCAGTAGATTTTCCACTTACATTTTTCTGTCTTGCAGCAGAGAAAGCAAAACCTCCAGACAGCCCGTCAGATGTTAGCAATGGATCTCTGCAATTAGCAAATGCTCTATCTGCATGTGTGCTGTCAACATACCTTGCTCCAGCCCATCGTCAATGGGCTGCCCAACAACTAGTAAGTTTTCCTGTAATTATTTGGGTAAGGACTATGAAACAATAAGAAAAGCTGTATTGTTTTCATTTATATGAGAGTTTTGTGTAAGTTTTATATTAGGACTGAGCCAGTGCCAATATCAATACTCTTATCAATTCTCACTGTTGAGTCTTCCATGAAATGGTGGTTAACACTCCGGGTGGTGGGAGGGCATCTGCCGGCATTTAGACCCACAGCTGTACGCTGACCTTGGCACTGGATGTGTCATTGCTTCAGTATCCAGATAGCTGGTGTCCAGTTTGCACGTGTTTGTGAAGTGTTAAGGTGTTAACAAGTGTTTTAGATTGTTTTCTTTTAGTTTACATATTACTCGTGCTTTTCTGCTGTCTAATAATGCCACGTACAATTTAAAACAACTCATTTTTATGTACGACTTTTACATCATTACGAATTCTTATAGGGAAGAATTCAGAAGGCGCTTGGCAGCAGAATTCCCAGATATTCCTGTTCCATACAGAGACAACTTTCAAGAACTTAGGAAATTTAAGGAAACAGGGTCTGTTCTTGGTAAGAAGCGAAGGGGAAACTGCGTGTGTTTACTGGGGAGAAACTAGATGATGTTGGAGCATGATTGGAATACAATTTTCAAATATCCCTCCGGCGCTTTGCACAAGATACAGACATTTGCATGAGGTCTGCATATTGAGCTACCAAGCTTTTAAACCTATGAAGTCATACGTTAGAAGAATTGAAAGAAAATATGAGGAGCAATTTCGGAAGAGGAACTGATACATGTTAGTGAAAATTTCCTTAAAAAATGCCGTAAATGTGTGGAAGGAAGAGGACATCATTTCCAACACCTCTTGTAACAAGTTACGTGCTCACGTTAATTTTAACTGTCCATGTAATTGTACGAGCTAATTTCATTACATAGTTAGCGATTCCATTTATGTGGATGTAGCTTCCAGTTTGCCGGCAGACGCACTCTCGCTGCCCCGTGTAATAGCCGCCGCTCCGTGGAAGACTCGGCTGTGAAAGGCACTGTAGCAACAATTAAAGTAGTTTAGAATATTTATTGATTTTAATGTATAAGTTTTATGTTGGAATTATACAATAACAATTTACCAGTGTGTCATTAGAATTTTCATAATTTCACGAGATAACTATTTCATCACGAGCAATTTATCTTCATAATGTTGTTGCAAAAATAATCAGTATAAGGAATTTCCAGGTAAGAAAGTTGCAACATTCTCCGGGTGCCTACTACACCTACACAAGTACGTCTGCGGAGGAGCAAGCCAACTAGCTTGGCAACTACCTATCAGTAGCACCAAACCCACTCCAAAGTTTTACCCATCATGCTAACTTTTTCTCCAGCAGTGACATGAGACACTATTTCACTCAGGGTTCGGGAAAAAGTACACAGTCTAAAGTTAGAGAAAGTTTAATGACCGAGATGAATACACTTATAGCAACTGTAAGCGGTGTAAGTTTAGCACATGCCCATGTAGTATATTACACTCACTTGCCCAATATACTGTCACACAATGGGGGAGAATGGCTTCTGTAAACTGCCGTAAACTGGAAACAGGAACACTGATGCAGCTCCCGTCTGGAGTTATAACCTTAGCATCAACACACGTCAGTAAAGGGCAGTCCTTTACTTGCGCCGACCTCTGTAACTTCAGTTTTTTGCAGTGAACTGTTGGCTTTTGGGGAAAAAAAGGGCATCTATCAAGGTCACCTTCACGATAACCATCATACTTTATCTGACCTGTAATTTTACAGTCAAATTTTACGACCCTTGTCGTATACAGCCTAATAAAGCCCAGTACCTTGCGATTGGGTTTAAGCAGTAAACGGCAACACCTGTACTTACAATTACCATTCCATTTACGCCGAGCGTCAACGATAATGGGGTACACAATGGTAAACCTTATGAGTGGTTGTCTAGAAACCCAACGCCTCAATCCCCAGGCAGGGTACCTCTGGTTTATAGTGGCGGAAACCTCTTGCAGTCTTTAGCGGAGACCACACTTCTTTAGGGTGCTTGGCCTCTCGCAAAGGGGAGTGCACTTTTCTTCCAGGTCAGTTTTTAAGAGAGATCTTATCATGAGCAGACCTGAAAGCCAACTGAAGAAAATCTGCTGTACGGCCGGTTAATAGCCTTGGTTCAGAGTAGCACCTCTAGCGCTGTTCACGCGAACTATGTGGAACCATGCGAGAGCAGGCAAGGCCATCTAGAGATTGAACTACATGCTCAGGCACAAACGATAAATACATATTATAATATTAAACGTGTGCTAAACGTTAATATACAATTATAAGATAAATATTACAAATTCTTTGCGACCACGCAGGGCCTTATTAACATTACAACTCAGCATAATATGCTAACACAGAGCATCTGACACACATTATCGATAGATCGTAACACCATTTATAATGGATGGTTAACACAAATAACGTTTACAGAATTAGCAATTAACATGGAATAATAACACTCGGAAAGAGAATAATTGTGATGACCTCGCAGGATCATTACAAAGTGCTAAATAGTATTTTTTGCAGACTCCATGAGACACCTGGACTTCTGAAAAGCCTCTACTGGTATCAGTGATTAAATTCCATCTGATATTTTCTGATATCAGTACCACCACATGTGTATTGGTACAGTAGAATCTCGATTTTATATTTTTCAGGGAATCAGGATGAAAGGCTTAGAATGAAGGAAAATTTCATAACATTTTGCCCTGTTGGAGCGATGACAATTGAATGCACAATATGGGTGAATGCAATATCTGGGTTCCACTGTATCGGCTCGGCCCTCATTTTAAGCTTATATTTGAAACTAAGCCCAGGATTAGACTAATTGTACTGCAAAATCTGTCTTTATATATAAATTCCTTCTTACTGATAATTTTGTCAATACATTTCAGGTAAGATGTATGACAGCAAGAACAGTTGCTATTCCTCAAGATCTTGGGAATACAAATTATGCTGATTTTGGTGGAGTCCTTCCAGAGTTTTCATATTCAGATCTTGAAGGACATGATAACAGGGTCAGCTTGTGCGTGTGGCATGATTACAGAGGCATGCTTGCTTCATGGTGAGCTGGGTTTTATGGCTTTCCTGTTAAATCTAAAATGTGTGTTAAATCATTTGTCTTAGTAAAGGAAACTGTATTCTGATTTTTTAATGTGAATGTTGCTTATTCTAGAAACTGAAAATAAAATTAACAAATGCATGTTTCTGCATAATAATGCATGGGGCGAGTTGAAGCCAGAGCTGAGGCACCACCAAGGGTGCCAGAGTGGGCCACAGCCCACCCTGTCAAAATGTAATTGGTAATTTATTTTTACTTTTTTTGTAACAAAAATACAATGAAAGTGTAAAGATAATGATGAATATGATGGGAAACCTTACTAGATTCGAATCCAGCATCTATGGTTTCGGAGCATACTCTACTAACCCCTTTATCATGAAAGTCTGAAACTAAAATTTATCTTTTTCATTGCAGTGTTTGGATTTGTATAATTTTTACTCCAATATTAAAAGTCATATTCCATGTTTGGATTACATAATAACAGCATAAATATCAGAATGCATTTTCTTTGAAGATATGGTCCATCCATTCCAGAAAGTCTGGTGTTGCCAGTTTCCCAGTGTCACCTTATTGGAGGGAAGAGGCCACAAAAATTTTAAATGGGAAGGGCAGTGGGAGTAATATCCTCTATTTACATTTGTATAGGTTTTTTGTATTGGTCACCGTATTTATTGGATGACCTTTAAAACTGATTCCAGATTTCTTTGTATACATAAATTTGTAACAAATATTATTGCGGGCCCATTTTATACATTACTTCGCACTCTTATTGGTATCAGTTGATGTGGGCATATCGGTTTATCACTTAAATTTATGATAATTTTACTGATTCAATGTATAAATATTTATAATTTAGTGCAATATCTTGCCATTTTTTTAACATTTTTTATCGATATAAACATGATCTTCATTGTCCTACTTTTTTCGAAAATAAATGTCCAAATATGCAGTATCTTTTGCATTGCAGTCATCCGGTAAAGTACATGTATTAAGGAGGCCAATGAACCATTAAGGTTCTTCAAGGACCGTTTGTAATTTTATATAGGATCAATAGAATATCGGTATTGGTAAATTCTACATTGGAACTTTATTGAAATCAGTTAAAGTTTCATATCAGTTCATCCCTGATTCATTTATAAATGAATGTGTTACTTTCACCTGTTACAAAATTACCATAGTGTGAATATAGAAGAGTAGTTTTTGAGTGCCCATTTGAATATGGTAGTCTATACCAAAAAATATTTCATGTATATATTTTTTTTAAATTGACTTAATCAAACAAGGTTTCTCTAAACTCCCTTCCCCATTCAGAATATTGAATGGTCCTCTGTGTTTTCATGTGATGACATGGAAGTTTGTTATGATTTGTTCTGCATTTTTAAAGTTTTAGCTTCTTATCATGTTGGAGACTAAGTGAAACCATAAAATTGCTTTTAGATGCCACAGTTTCTTAAATGCTCACATTATCACAATTTATAAAAATGTAACCAAGTTTAGTACGTACAAGTGGTTCCTGCCTTGGTATTTACCCACCTTCCGTGAACTGTTTTTAACCATCTTTTAATGTTTTAATTCCTGGGACTCCAATAAAGAAGGTGATAAAATTAGTTGTGTTAACTATAGAGGAATAACCCTGCTAAATATTGGATACAAAATATTCTGCAATATTCTGTACATGAGAGCGTCTAAAATAGCAGAAGAAATGCTATGGGAATATCAGTGTGGATTCCATTCAAATAGATCTACTATAGATATCTTCACCATAAACCAAATTATGGAAAAGTTCTATGAACATAATATAGATCTGCACCTTCTATTTGTAGACTACCAGCGGGTATTTGATAGCTTGCACAGAGCAGGGATTACTAAGGTATTAGAGAAAGTAGGATTTCCTGATAAATTAATAAGACTGATTAAAGTGACTTTAGAAAATACAACAGCTGGAGTCATGGTGCAAGGTGAAGTCTCACCAACTATTAAAATAGAAACAGGGGTGAGACAAGAGGATGTACTGTCCACTTTAATTTTTATTATTGTGCTACATGATATTATCGGTCCACTGCAAAAATGGGGGAGCATATTCTACAAAACAACTCAGATACTCGCTTATGCTGATTATATTGTGATAATATCATGGACCCTTGCAGAGCTTAAAGGCACTTTCTTAAACATAAATAGCAAATCCAGAGAAACTGAACTATTAATTAATGAAACCAAAACGAGATACATGAGAATGTCCAGATCACCAACTAGACAAAATCCCGTGGTTCTGAATGTAGGCACATACTGTTTTGAAGGAATTTCCACTTTTACCTACCTTGGAGCCCTTGTACTTAACAATATAGAAAAAGAAGAGATAGTTAACCACAGGATCCAGGCTGGAAACAGACAATATTATGCACATAAAGAATTATTCAAGTCCAAAAGCCTCTCCAAGAACACAAAATTAAGACTATATAGGACACTCATCAGACCGGAGATAGCTTATGGTGCAGAATCCTGGAAACTTGCATCCAAAGCAGAAATCAAGGTAATGTGCTTTGAAAGAAAAATCTTACAAAAGATTTTTGGCCCCATTACAAATGAATATGGATCTTATAGAATTTGGAATAACATGGAGCAAGAAGAGTTGATCCAACATGAACATGTGGGGAGATACATCAAATCACAACTTTTAAGATGGGCAGGACATCTGATGAGAATGGAGGAGGACACGTTACCACGCTTGGTATTAAACCAGAAACTATAGGGAACAAGGCCAAAAGGAAGACCGAGGGGAAGATGGATCGATGTTATTGAGAATGATTTGAAAAGGATGAATGTACTTAATTGGAAGAATGAAGCTCAAGACAGAACGAGGTGGAGGAAGATTGTTTGGGATGCCAGAGCCCACCAAGGTCTGTAGTGCAATAGAAGAAGAAGAAGAAGAAGAATTCCTGGGATTCCATGAAGATAGAAAATGGGTCTGAATCATTGGACAATAAGATATTGAAGTAAGCCACATTATTAAATGTTTTTAAGGCACCTACCACACGAAAAGAAAAACGTTGATATTTCGTGGTACCGCATTATCATCAGAGAAGAAAGAAGTAGACTGTGTTATGGGGCACAGAATACTGACCATAGCATCTGTACAGTCAGTGTTGCCAGAAACAGTTGATAGTTAAAAATGTACTTTCACCAGTGTTAACTGCATGGTTGGTGGTTTTGGGGAGGAGGAGAAAGGGTTATTGATTGGATTGGATTGATTTGGTGCTTTAAGTCCACTTTATGCACAGTAAGGCTAATCGGGACTGGACCTACAGTTTAAAGTGGGATCCGAACCACTATGTGCCTCCACTGGGAATCAAACCCGGGACCCAGGTTATTGGTTGGCTAGGTTGAGTCTGGGGGTATAGTGACGTGCATGCGTGATATATAGGCCCTTTTCCATCGCCATTCCTAAACCAACAAAACTACTTCACCACCCTCAAATTCACCTGGTTCCACTCCCACATCATGGGAGACCACTTGGAAACATCCATACATATCAAACCGACCAACCACCTTCAGTATCTCCACTATTCCAGCTCACACCCCTACCACACCAAAAAAGCCATCCCATTTTCCCTGGCCCTCAGAGGCCAACGCCTCAACTCATCCCCTTCATTCTGCCAAAAATACAACCAAGCCCTAACCAACCGTGGCTACCCCTCCACCCTCATCAACAAACAAATCACAAGAGCCACCTCCCACAACCTCACCAAACAACCCAAAACCAACCCTCCAGCTCTGATCACCCAATACCACCCCCACATTACGAAAATCAGACATACCCTCCACTCCCTCCTCCCCATCCTACACAGTGATCCAGACACCAGGGACATCTTTCGGGATAAACCTAGGGTCATCTTCCATCGACCCCTCCCCCAACCTTAGGAACATCTTGTTCCAAAACACTCCCACCCCTTCCACACCACCCCTGCCAGCTCACAAGTGCAATAAACCCAGGTGCAAGACCTGGTCCATACTTATCACCTCCCCCCCTTCAGATCCCCACCTTGGCAGCTGAGTCCACTATTCACCCCAAGGCCACCTGCCACTCATATCCAACCTCATTTATACCCTTATCTGCCAAATCTGCGGCAACTTCTACCTGGGCAAAACCTCCAGCCCCTTGAACCTTAGGATCAATAACCATCGCTCCTCCACCCAAATCTCCAATTTCACAGTTGCTATCCACACCAACAGCCATAACACCACCTTTAACAACTGTTTCCGTGTTGCCATAATCCATATTTTACCCCCCCCCCCTCTCAGACACATCTTTCCGCAAGTGATGGGAAAGTGCCTATATATCAGGCATGCATGCCACTATACCTCCCGGACTTAACCTAGCCAACCAATAACACTTTTCCTTCTTCCCCGAAACCACCCATCCTATGCAGTAAACACTGGTGAAAGTACCTTACATTTGTTTCCTATCGTCTAACTTTCTCTGGCAATATTGTACCAACACTACAGTTAGTATTCTGTGCTCCTATTCTTCGTTAATCTGTGAACCTCTTTCTTCTCTGATGAAAATGTGGCCTGGGTCACAAAATATCAACGTTTTTCTTTTCGTGTGGTAAGTGTTTACTGTCTCCTTCATTATTTGTGTGTGGGGGGTAGGTGTAGGATGAGAAAAAGTGCCAGAAGGGTGGATAAAACACAAATGATGAAGGAGACACTAAACACTTACCACAATTAAAGAAAAGTCTTATCACCCACCACAAAATGACTTCGAACCTCTTGTGAAATCTGCTGTAGTAAGCGGTCTATCACTTTGTAGCCTTGTATCTAATGTTGTTTTGTTTCGAACACGGAATTGTTTCTGCATGAACGTATCTGGCAACAGTGTATTACTGCTGATAAGCAAGTTCATTTCATTTCGTATTGTTAGTTGACACAGGAAGGGTGACTTTCTGCTGCAGTGTGTGTGATAAATTGCTGTGTTTTCGTGTGGTGCACTTTGTGTTGGATATTTTTCTACTGCATTTGTGTTTGATATTTGACTACTGTACAGGTGTATTTGTGATATGCTGGGAAAGTACTGCAGTAGTGTGAAAAAAGCCAGCATTATTGCATGGCGAAGTGAAAACATCCCGATAAAGATGATATGTAAACAAACAGGTCGTGCAAAATCAACCATAATGTAGGTACTGGCAGTCGCCAGAGGACTGCCTCCGACTGCCATTCCAAAGCATAAATTCGGTGGTGGGAGGCAAAGAAACACAACCAAATCTACAGACGCTCACCTAATGAGAGAAATAAAGAAAATGCCTCGACTGACAGCATCAGAACTTAAAGAAATGCACCCGAGTCTGCTGGAAAACGTTAGTGTTCGCACGATCCAGCACTATTTACAGAAAGACTTGGATTTGCCATGTTGTACTGCTGCTACTCATCGCCTGCATGAAGAAAGAATGTCTTGCTTTTGCAAATAAATATGCACACTGGACACCAGCACAGTGGAGGAAAGTCACGTTTTTCGATGAAAGCTCATTCCAACTGTTCCGAATGGGAGCTGCTAAGGTTCGACATCCATATCTTCAGATCGATACAACCCAAAGTATACGGTTCCGACCGTTAGGCACTCCTAGTCTGTAATGGTGTTAGGGTGTTTTTCAGGTGAAAAGGGTAGGGCAGGTTTATATTTCTTACAGCAAAACGTGACAATGAACGCAGACCGATATATCAACGTTCTTAAGGAACATTTAGTGGATATGCTTCAGATCCACAAGTGTGATCTTTTCATGCATGATAATGCTCCTTGTCACACGGCTAAGGTGGTAAGGAAATGACTTGAGGAACAACAGATAAAGGTGTTAGAGTGGCCTGGGAATAGCTGCGATCTCAACCCAATTGAAAATTGTTGGCATCATATGAAGCAATTCCTGTTAAAGAAGAAGATTCAGAACCTACAGACCCTCCAAACAGAACTGAAGAAAATGTGGTGCATTGACATGGACTTAAATTACTTCCGAAATCTTAGTGATTCCATGCCCAAGCGCATCCAAATGGTTCTCAAAAGTAAAGGCAACATGACTCCTTATGACATGACTAATGTATGTATTTTTTGCTGTATTTAATAGCTTAATAATATCTTTTCACATTAAGTTTCTGTATTTTTTGTGCTTTTGTTATGAGGTCCGAAGTCATTTTGCGGCGGGTGTATTTCGAGGCTATAGCCTCATTGTCACATGTAGGTAGAAAGAATGGAAGTAACAAAAGTGTAGAGGCACAGAATACTGATGCCAGCGTCCGCATAGTGGTGTCAGAAACAAGTGATAGAACACAGGTTGTACTAGCAGATCCTTTCACAAGTGTTACTGCAAGGTGGGTGGGGATCGGTAGGGAATGGAGAAATGCTTATTGGGTGTCTAGATTGAGTATGGGAGTATAGTGGCGTGCATGCCTGATATGTAGGCCCTTTCCCATCGCCTGCAGGTGGAGGTGTCAGTGTGTTGGGGTAATAGATGTATTATGGCTACATGGAAACAGTTGTTGAAGGTGGTGTTATGGCTGTTGGTGTGGGTGGTGACATTGAAGTCGTGAGTTTTGCGTAGAGGCTCTGTGGTTATTGATGTGGAGGTTCAGGGGGGTAGAGGTTTCACCCAGGTAGAGGTATCCACAGATAAGAGATTGGAGGAGTGGTAGGTGCCCTTGGGATGGGTGAATTCACCAGCTGCGGTAGGGATCTGTAGGGTGGGAGAGGTAATGAGTATGGGGCAGGTCTTGCACCTGGGTTTGTTTCACTTGTGGGCTGGGGTTGTTGGAATGGGAGCGGTGGGTGTATTATGGACAAAGATGTTCTTGGGGTTGGGGTCATCGGAAAACGACCCTAGGTTTGTCCCAAAAGATGTCTCTGGTGTCGGGATCACTGTGAAGGATGAAAAGGAGGGATTGGATGGTATGTTTGATTTTCAGGAGGTGCGGGTGATCAGAGCGGAAGGGTTGGTTTTGGGTTGTATGGCACGAGCGTGGGAGGTGGCCCTGCTTATTTGTTTGTTGATGAGGGTGGAGGGGTAGCTCCTGTTGATTAGTGCTTGGTGCAGGCATAGGTTGTAGTTTTCGCGAGATGAGGGGGGTGAGTTGAGGCGTTGGCCTCTAAGGGCTAAGGAGAATGGTATGGCTTGTTTGGTGTGGTGTGGGTGAGAGCTGGAGTAGTGAAGATACTGGAGGTGGTTGGTTGGTTGGTTTGATATGTATGGACGTTTCCAAGTGGTCTCCCACTTACATATTTATTTTCATGTGGTAAGTGTTTACTGTCTCCTTTATAGCAAAGAAGGATAAAGGAAACACTCACCAGACAGTGAAAAAATTATAATTTTCGCAGACTATCACTGCATCCTCAGTATTAGGCGAAAGACTGAACCGGAAGTTGGAGATTTGCAGAGTTGCTAGGTCTCGATTGAAGAAGTAGTAGTGCATAAAATGGAAAAAACACTGTTCTGTAGCCAGGTTCGTCGAAAACTGTGAGTTGAAGGGTGCGGTAGAGTGGGTGGGATGGGTTGGGGAAGGGAGTGGGATAAGGTGGGGAATTTACTGGGTGGCTTTGTTCAGTCCAGGTGGAGTGGTTGCACTCATGGCTGATATATAAGCCCTCTCCTTTCTATTGCGAACTGAGGTGTTGGCTGGTTGGGGTAAGAGATGGATGATCGCTACCCGGAAGCAGACGTTGAAGGGGATATTGTGGTTGTTGGTATGGACTGCGACAGTGTGTTTTGTTTGTTTTTTACAGGGGGGGGAGTGTAACTTACTTTTTGATTCACCCACGTATATATGCTTCCTATGAAATTAAGAGACATCCCAAACAAGCTGGTTTAACATTGAAATTTTTTTATATAATTCCTCCCTTCTAGGGCACTCCATACATTCTAGATACCACGTTTTGACTCGTCCCATGTACTTTACTGAAGTAGCATTGATAGTTTGTGCAATTTATGTTCAATTTTAGAACTGTTAGACTTTGTATTGGTATTTGCCAATGTAGACATATTGGTGTAACTATTTATTGGTAAAATTGTCAATACCAATCTTATATTTTGATAAACAGCAATGAATCAATATGAATATTAATGAATATTATAAAATGTATTAACTATAGCTGAGCCAATTCCACTATGAAATGATACTAATACCACTAACTCTTAATGATTCCCACTAATACCAATATTGGAAAATTTTAACAATTCCAAGTATTTCAGAATATTTGTAAATTTTAATGTATACATTTTCTGTTGCAACTGTATCTACCAGTTTGCTTCAAGATATTCATTATTGCATGTGAAATAATCATTTTAATCATATAATCCATTTTTGCCACAATATGGCCATAAAAATAATGTAAAGTATGCATTTTGGAAATTTCTAAGATATTTAGACTCCATGAAAGTGCTGCATGTCATTTTTGCAAACTCACAGATACGAAGTAAAATAAATCAAATAAAAACTAGATTGTGGCTAATGTTGTCTATCATTTTTCTCTTCCTGATTTTAGTGGATATGATGGAACAGTTAGAATATGGTCTCTCACCAGCAATTTACATATGTTTCTTGAACATACCCTAGAATTTCGTGCGATTGAACCTGTGTTTGCGAGTGAACTCAATGGTGATATGATTGGTTTGCTCTCATGGTCTCCTAGTGGCAAATTTGTGGCTGTATCTATAGAAAATAAAGTAAAGATTTGGCATGTTCCAGGTAAGTTGAACTTTGATACTTCATGTAGTATTCTTGTGCAGGATAATTTTTGAAGTATTTTAATTGTGGTGGCTGAACCATGAAATTACTGTGTTTTGACACAATTCTCAGGCATTTAAGACCTTCTGAGAAAGTGGCATGTGAATTGTCAAAATATTAAGTAATTAAAATTTCAGTCCTCTATCTGCAGATGCCATTAATTCTAATTAGTTCTAACTTTCTGGCATTGTCAGGGTGTCTACTGACTGGATTCCTGGAACTATGCATACATTTGTGACACTGGAAATTCTACGTGAATTGTCTTCAAAACAATAATTGCTACATCTAGTAAACCAAATCATACAAAATGTAGACATTTGTACAGATTATAATGTACTTTTTATTGTTTTTTGCTGAACATATCTAGGAGTTGTTTCTAGTGAAACACTAGAACAAAAACCAATCCTTATTTTCTTAACCTTTCAAGGATCATTGACTGTACAGTGGTAGTAGACACAGCAAGGAATGCAATTGGTGCCAGTTGAATTTTAAAACTTTATAATGTAAATGTAATGCAAAAATGCAAGTTTTGCTCTTGTAATAAAGAAATTAATACATGTGATGATTTCTTGAACTTCCTGCAACATTAATTTGTCCAGTTTTCATGTCCATAAATTATTTACATGTCTCGCACCATGGCCGTGTGGTCTAAGGCATCAGGTTTTGGGCTTGGGCTATGGGATGCCTGCTGGTTTGAATCTCTTTAGGGAGAAGCGTAATAGCTTTTCTCTTGAGATTTTGGCCAGTGTATGGGACCAGTGAGGAAATTGGAGAGCTACAAATGGGTAGCATAACCTGGTCGTGGAAAACCTACAACAATGACTGAGGATTTGTCGTGCTGAGCACGTGTCACCTCGTAACTGGTTGAATGATGGCCTACCTCTGATGATGAATGTAGAAGTGAGGCCGGCAGGCCTTGGCCCTCAATGGCTTATTACGCCATGGGTACAAATTTATAAGATGTACAAGGAACTATTTATAAATATGTAGTATAAAATGTTAGTACACATTAATTTTAATTATTTTTAACCTTGAATTTTTGAAAACTAACCTTGAAAACTAGGAATTATACTTGAATTTTTTCTCGGTCTTGAAGTGGCCACCCTGATTCCTAAACATGGAGGTTATTGCAGCAGCAACACAAACATTCCATCTGTCTGTAACCTGGGCAAGATCAGTCCAATATTTGTCAGTCCATCTCAATGTTGTCTTTCCATCTTCGTCTTGGTCTTCCCAAAGGTCTCTTACCACCAGATTCCCCAACATGTATCCTACTTGCCACATAGGCTACTCATTGAAGTCTTCTGTATTTAAATATTCTAACAATATCAAGAGATGAATATTAATTGTACAGGATAGTATTATATAACACTCTCCACTCACTTGTTCAAATATTTTACTAGGCATTTTATTTACAAAATTATTTTGCTTACATGCCTTTTGTTCTACTTGAATTAATAGCATAATGGAACATGAACGTGTCATTACCAAAATCATATTTTACAAGAGAGTTGTGTGATTTGTTCAAACCTATAACTGAATACCAAAAATTGTAATTTTTGTGTTATTCAAATCCCAGCCTGGTCATGGATCAGTTTCATCTTATCACTCATCCTCATTGTCATGATTAGCAAATAGTAGCAGAAAAGCGATGTGAAATAACAAATAATCAGTAACATATTTTGAATTTTTGCTTTGTACGTAAAGAAAAACTGTGATAAAATTACAGAATTTTGCACTTAGAAGCAGACCATATTTATAGAAATATCAAATCAGAATTCTCTGTACTGCTACTGATCACACTGGTATGCCTGATACTGATGATATTAGGGTCCCATTCCTACCAAAGATCTAATCTTTTGTTACAGATTCTTGTTAATAATTATATTTACTTTTAATGCAGGAACTTCGAATTCACACAGTAGTGATATTTGCCATGTTGGTGGTCAGTCAGCTTGGATAACAGCTTTGGCATGGCCACGTATCGCCAGTGGGGAAGATATGGAATATCTTCTAGTTGGCCACATTGATGGATCTGTTTCTTTAATGTCAGCATCTTGTAGTAATGGCTACCAGAAAGAAGAGTTACCATTATGTTCACGGGAGTTTGGTAAGTAGAATAGGGATTGTTTGATTTGAAATTTTTACTGATATTGCTAAAATACCAATAATGCACTGCAATATGTACCAATAATTGGCATTATATCAATCTAATATTAAATGCTAATCTTTTCTCAAAGAACCTGGATAACTCTTCTCTTCCCCTATTAATGTACGGGGATATTTTGCATGGGGGCCTTTCAGACCAGAACAACAAGGGACAAGTGACAATTGTCACTTGGAAATGAACCTTCAGGAATAAATGCAACCTTTTGTACCAATATGGCATGACAACCTGCACATGTCGCATGTCATTTTTCATGTCACTTGGACTGGACCTTTTTTCAATAGCATTTGTCACATTGGTCTGTTGGTTGTACATGCACAGTGAACAGTTTTTACACATGGGAGGAGCCTGTGTTGCTTGTCACTTCAGTGTGAAACCCTCATGTTGCATATCATTTGTCACTTCAGTGTGAAAGTTTCCTAAGAAGAACCTGTATCAGGCATTTTCAAACTTTTTGCTGTTTTGGCTCCCCTCAGCTGCCAAAATCTGCACGCACCTACCCTCAATAACAATAGATATAGAAATGCGACCATGAAAGACCAACGCAAAATCTGTTCAAGTGTTTATTTTCTGTTTGTACATAAGTAATGAACATATAATGTGTGAATAATACTGGTTCATATACACTATTTTAATGCTTATAAGCTAGTGTCAATTTTCTCAGTAAAAGGGATAAATACAGGCATATTGCAATATTTAGCAAAGTCAGTGGTTGCTTGGTGTCGTGCAGTTTATCAAATCTGTGTTCATATTTGGAAATGGCAGATCTCATTCTGGATATTTACTCTTGATCTGTATTTGGACTTCCATCACCACTATGGCTGAAAATCCAGTTTCACACAGATAAGAAGTCGCAAAAGGAAGCAGAATTCGCAAGGCCTTCTTATTTAACTGGATACCCATTCCTCACAGAGCTCCAAAATTCAGGCAGTGTTAGAGAAAGAAACCTATTCTTCACTGTGTTGACTGAGGAAAGATCAATAACCTGCTTCTCTTCTGCTGTGGTAAAATTTGGTGGAGGATATGTGCTGAATAGATCCCTGATCCAGTTGTGCTGTGTGTCTTGTGGATAGTACTTTCTGAAATGGAGATGAAGTTGTGACAAGTGTTTCCCAAACACAGATCTGATTTCTTCGTTTAATTGTACTCCTGTTCCGTCTAATAACATGCTCAATGTAGGAAAGCAATCACCAGTGTTTTTATCTTCCAATGTTCCTCTTCCAGAGCAGGAATTTACTTTTGAAGGCTGACATCTTGTCTGATAGGTGCATAATGTGGATATCATTCCCTTGTAGACATAACATTCAGAACATTCCGATTGTGGAAAATGTCAGAAAGGTATGCCAACTTCTGGACACAGACACAGACACTATCAATGAATTTTTTTTGGCATGGTTTTCTTCTACGAGGTATACGTCAGTTTGTGTCTCAGTTCAAAAATAAGGGAACATTGGAGTGGACAACCAACGTGAGTTGCAATAACACAGATGATACGTGTGTTCAGCTCCCATATGAACACACTTTTTTTTTATCTGGCTTTTCGGGGTGGACTATTGGGGTAATTCACTGCTGTTATTGGTACCCTGGTCATGCTGTATAAAATTGAAAAGAGGTATGTATTAGATTTGTTACCTACTTTTAAGCAATAATAATAGAGATTATAGAGTGCACATTGATTGTTTTATAAGGGAGAGAAGGACCTCCTGATTATATCGGGAAAGGTAATTGAATCTTGTGATTTATTATTTCATGTAAAACAAAACAAAATCCTCCATGGTGTAACAAGTCTCTAACGGCAAGTCACCCCATGGCTCTGGGGCATGCACACATCGCCAGTCACTCTGTAAGTCGTAACATACTACTGGCTTTTTCATTGGGCGACACATGATCAGCACACCACCGCTTTTTTCTGGCTCACAATGCTGGGTCAATACTGAATTTTTGATGTTCCCACCAATCAGTAAATGTAGTATTTTTGACAGGGATGGACCAATATGAAAGTTTTGACAATACTATTAATCTACATATATAATTAATAATGCCAATAACAGATAATCTACCAATATGATATCACATTACAAAGGTTCCTTGAAGAACTTAACTTTATTAAAATATGCTATCAGGTGACTGCAACGGGTTGTGCCTTTAAAAAAGGAACTACATATTTAGTCATTTATTTTTCAAAACGAAGGCATGTGAATCATATGTTTACAAAGAGGCAGATATTAGCACTAGCTTACATGCTATTTATAGATATATTGTATTGGTGAAATCTTCAGCAATTTTTTCAGTACATCAATATGTCTATATTGGCTAATACCAAAAGAGTACTGCCTCCCTGATGACACAGTGGTATCGTTGTTGTCTTGTAACCAAGAGGTCCAGGGTTCAATACTCAGTGGAGGCACATAGTGGTTCGGATCCCACTTTAAACTATAGGTTCAGTCCCAATTAGTCTTACTGTGCATAAAGTGGACTTAAACCACCAACTCAATCAAACCAAAAGAGTACTGATTAATGCATCCCATCCCATCCCTAAAATTTTGATACTCTTTCATCATACAATGTGTTTTTGTTGTTGTGACATTATTTCAAGGTCTTACTGTTATTATTACTTTTCAGTCTCAGTGACTCACATTGATTGGTTTGATGAAGAGAAGGAGTTTGCCATTGCATATACAGATGGTCTTGTTCGAGTTTGCAATAAAAATCCAAATTTCCAACCTAAGGACATAGCTGCCCATCAGGTATATATATGTATATAATGTCTTAACAGTTCTTAATATAAATTACACATGAATTTGGTATGCATTTATTTCAGATGTATAAAAAAATACTCTGACAAGGTGTCATAATAGAAACAGGCCTAACAAAACATTATTGAACATTGTTTTTTTTTGGGGGGGGGGGAGCCATCAGAAAATAAATTAAAATTTCAGTTTATTTAATCAGTCTCTCGCTGCCGTATGAGCCATATGGGCTTTTACTTTCCCCCCCCTAAATAAGAGTGTTTTTGCCGGAAAGTTAAGTTGTTAACATCTGAAAGGTAAAGACTGAGTATATAGTAAATATAGGGAATGTAATGTTATCATTTTCTACCCTTTCTCTCACAAAAAAACATAATGTTTCCTCTCTTTTGGGGACTAAAGATAACAACTTGGGATGAGTTGTCACATGCTACAAACACATGTTGGGGAGAGAGAAGGTCCAGGCAAAAGTTCAATAGGCTTCCTCATAGTTGCTTTTAATATTAGTGTTTCTTAGCACCATGGTTTCTGTGGGTACTGCAACAAACATTCAATGTTCAGTGGAACCTTCTGGTGCACATCATACACTAACACTTGCACCATAAGCGACACACTGTACTTTTAACTGAAATTGCTAATATAACATGTGTAGTTTCATTCTTCAAATTATTTTTTAAGTCTAAACCTCAGTGAGGGCCTCCCCGATGGCGCAGTGGTAGCGTCCTCGCCTTGTAATCAAGGGGTCCCGGGTTCGATACCCGGTGGAGGCACAAGTGGTTCGGATTCCACTTTAAACTGTAGGTCCAGTCCCGATTAGCCTTACTGTGCATAAAGTGGACTTAAAACACCAACTCAAACCAAACTCTAAACCTCAGTGACAAACAAAAAATGATTTGACAAAGAAATTTATTGTTCTACCTGCATGTAGCGTCCAGTTTTTCTTTTACAATGCCAGGCTGTAATAAATTGGTCAGTAATTAGTCAGTATTTGGTGAACTTCGTTTTTAATAATTATATAGGTATGGATAATTACTTCACTTTCTTCAATTTTTCCATCTTCAACTTGCAGCTTTTCTTGTATATCTTGGAAGTTGTAATATCCAAGGACCAAGATTTGATCATCAGTTAAGCCACAATTTCTCACTAACATTTCAATAACTTATTATTGGTAAATGTTGTGTACATGTGTGAATTTAAAAAAAAAAAAAAAAAAAAAATGTGTAATATTTTAGGGGCCATTGTCATGTATGAAATGGGATCCAAGAGGTAAACTTCTCGCAACATGTGGCAATGATGGAATGTGTAGAATATGGAAGAAAACCGACACATCATGGACATGTATGCATTCCTTAGAACAATCTAACCAGGCATCATCGTTAGAATGGTCTCCAGTAATAGGTATGTATTGCCACAAATTATGTTCAACATATGCTAGTAAAGAGTGGTCATAAAATTTGGGCTGATCCGATGCCAACACTTTTGTTGAATTTCGTAAACAGGTAGTGCTGTAACACAAATATACGACAGACCTGTGATATATATATATATATATATATATATATATATATATATATATATATATATATATATATATAAATATCACAGATCTGTCGTAGGATCGATCTCTACCACTGTCAAAAAATAGTTGTTCACCTGAAGATGAGAGAAGAGGTGATCTCTCTTGAAAAGTAGTGTTGAAATAAGTATAAGTAGTTGAAGTGCTAGATGTATGTCAAATTAACATCACATGCAAATTAACCTGTAAGGATACACGTATGGTTAAAAATTACCCAGGCGATATTGAAATATATATTTTATTTTTTGTTCATTTCCAATGAGTGCTTGAGGCTACCCTTCTCAGTACCTTTCCATTGAATCCATCTGAATGTCACAACCTTAAATCAGGGGTCAGCTTCTTGAGTTCTGCTCACAGAGCCATAGAAACACTGCTTGGGTAAATTTCACTCACACACACACACACACACATACATTTCAGTTTGGTATTTCAACATGTTCTTTTTTTTCTCTCTATTGTGTAAAACAAAAAAATGTTCAAAATTAATAAAATTATATTAATCAATAAAGGTTTTGTTATTTATTTGCTTTAAAACAATTATAATTTGAACTTAAGACTTCGAACTATTTTCCTGACAAAGTATTTTTTACTCAGTGCATGTCCTTACATTATGGCAGAGTGCACTCATCGTACTGTCTTCTTTTGTCATCTCTAACTATTGCATAATGCAATATAAATGTTCAAATGTAATAAAAATAGTTTAATACAAGAAGGTATTATTATCTACATGTTTTAAAACAATTATAATTGGGACTTAAGAAGCAATTTTGTACCCAGTGCACATCCTTGGATTGGAGAGTGTGCAGCATCCTACTGGGTTAAGAACTGTTTTCTATAATGTCCAGAGAATTATTCTTCAATTACAGTCATGCAGTTTTTTTTTTTTTATGTACGTATTGTTTGTTACCTTCTTCCACGTTTTGTCCCAATAATGAGATTATCTCTAAAATTTGAATAGCCTAATTTTTAAGACTTTTTGTCCTGATGTCTGCCCATTTTTTAAATCTCGATTCTGACTCCAGTATGACAGGATTCACAGTGACCTATGACTAAAGAAATGTAATGAAGGAGTCTGAGAATTTCATAATAGCATTCAATAACCTGGAAATGTCAGGAAATATTAAATATGGTTGTTGTACCTGTTGTAAATATGGATTGCACATATTTGAAAAACTAATTTGATACAACAGGTGTTCTTTATTTCAGGAACAGGGAAAACGCCATTACTCCTGTGCATTGGAAATGTGCAAGGATTTGTTACAGTTTGGTTGTTGCCAGATGGTACATATGAAGACAGCGATGGCAAGGTTCATCCAGAAGAACTATTCAGGTTACAGGGGCCTTCATACTCTCCTGTGACCTCCTTGTCAGTAGATCCAAAAGGAATGATGGTTGCAACAGGTAATTAAGATAAATATATTTTTTTTAAATTTGAAGACTGACCAATACATGCATTCCTTTGAACCCTCTATGTCTATAATCAAATTTAGAACTTCCCAAACTTTTTTTTTTTAATTGATAAAACCTAGATTTTGATTGTCGTGAATGGATTTTGATCTGTTTCTAAAGAATTTTACATGACTGAAAAAAAAAGATGATCTTACATTTATATTAGTAATTATGATGTGCTTAAAACATGGGAATCATATCAGTGCACTGCAATCAGTTCACATCTATGTTGTTCGCAATCACTTAAGTTCTTGATTTTGAAATCATGGAACATTGATTCTTGCAAAAGGAAAAATAAGTGCTTATATACATGCAACAATACCCTAACATTTCTCTTATGCATACAAAACTGTGAAATAACATGAATTTGGCATATTTTTTTCTTCATTTTAAAATTAATTTCACTAATATTTTTTGTGCTTAAATAGTGAAAATTATGTCTAAAATCAAACATTCTCAATTACATAAGTTGAAATCAAATGTGAATGTAATTTATTTTGCAATGTATCATTTTTCCATAGTGAGAGTAAGATCATTTCAAGCTATTAGTATTTTTATTTGTTTTATGTCCTCAATGAAATTGTGACAAAAAATTTCTAAAATTAGCTGATTGTTGATTGCAAACTTGCAGCTGGTTGAATATATTATCATCATCTTTATTGAGGCAGAGAACTGGTGCTTCATCAAGAGCTTGTGGAACTTTGTTCACAATGTTTTTAAGAACTTAACAAAGCTGAGCACCAAAAAATTATGCACTCGGTAAGAAACTTTTTACAACATGCATAGAGGTCATAGAATACACACATCCAACATGTTGAGTTGTAAGCTCTTGATTTCATCATCGAAGGTTCTGGGCGTGAGTCTTGGACTGTGCATGGGTTTTCCTTTGTGATTGTCACAAATCATCATTTCACAATTAGCCAGAAATGGCAGCACAAAAAAAAATGCAAACATTTCATACTTGTCCCTCTCTACTAGAAACATTAGAATAGAAAGACTAAATTGTTATTACATTTTTTTTTTCATGTTAATCCAATGAAATCTGTTATTTCTATCATAATTTTCCTTTCAGGTTGCTGCAAAGGCTTGGGAGGTACAATGAACATTTGGTCTTTGCAAGATGGAAGCCTTCTTCAGACTGTAATTGGGAATGGTGGGGTCAATAGCTTGTGTTGGATAGGAGATGTTGGGATAGCAGTTTGTTTTGGAAGATCAAAAGTGAGTACAATCTCAATGCGAAGTTGATAAACTTAAATCGCAAGGTATTTTGTGTATGGGTGCAATTTTACAAAGAATTTTGCTTTGATTGCTGACTATTTGGTAAATTAACTGTAACAACTCAAGATATAAATATTTACAAACAGTGGTCTTATGGAATTTTACAAGGAGGGGTTGATGTTTCTTTGATGGGAGGGGTAGTCATATACAGGGTGGTCCATAAGTGCAGAAATATCCCACTAAATATAACACATATTTTTAAAATACGTGTTATATTTATTGTGAGTAATTCGCACATTCATAATGAGTATCCCATTAAAATAGATAGGGAATCAGGCATCCGGATACATAATATAGGAAAGGAGGAAAACTTTTGGGGATATGTTATCAACATGGTAGTCATCTTGAAATCTGCCATGTAGTAGTCATATTAATTTTCTTAAATGAAAAGATGGTCATGTAACATGAAATAGGCCTAGGATTTCATGAGAAACACATTGGTGTCCCTTTTTCAACCCTTATTGTGCTAAAACCATAATGTTGTTTATCGTCCATAAGTGTGAAAACACTCCTTTAAAACAAATTTGGATAGAGAAACATGATTCAAACATCTTGTGCCATAATATGTTTAGAAAAGGGGGAAGTGAGAACTTGTTAGGGCATGTTACCAACATGGGGGCAATCTTGAAATGCACCATACTGGAGTCAGCTTCATTTCCTTAAATGGAAAGGTGATCATGTGACTTGCCAAAATGGGCTAGAATTTAATAATGATATTATAATTGTGATGGATCTGTCTTATGTGTACTGTTATGGAAATTTCATTTACTGTATGCATAAGGTAACTGTAGCAAGTTTTCTTATTCCCTTAGAAAGTGAAAGTTATTCATGCAACTGTTGAGAAAGCAATGAAGAGCCACATTTTACCCACGTGCAGGATGTCTCTTCTATCACAAGGAATCACAGGCTTACAACATGCACCGTGCCTTCGAGCTCTGCTTGTTAATCTTCCAACTATCTTGCAAGATCAGTACCTGTATGAGAAGCCCTTGGTCATCAGTGGGGAGCAGCTTGTGCACAGCAACTACTTGAAGTGTTTAACTGCTTTGA
The DNA here is from genome assembly GCF_977018435.1 of Lepisma saccharinum. Taxonomy (NCBI): domain Eukaryota; kingdom Metazoa; phylum Arthropoda; class Insecta; order Zygentoma; family Lepismatidae; genus Lepisma; species Lepisma saccharinum. The sequence goes on from NC_139231.1 coordinate 34,589,529, forward strand.
CACTTTGCTTGAAGTTGGATAGGGTCTTGTGTTACATGCCATCACCACCAAACACCGATGCAAGGTTAAACAGAGGTAAGTATTTTGCATATATTATCCAAAACATGTGTCCAACCGAAAGAGCCTTACTCTTCAGCATTTTGGATATTTTTAACTCTGTTACGAGAAATGTTCAAAATTTATAATATGCCTTTATAATTTATTTTATTCTCATGAACAAATGGAATGAATGTGTTAAATTGATGACATCACTTGAAGTTGCTGATTATGAAATATATGTCCTTAGTTTTGTATTTTTTATTTTATTTTTTGTTTCAGTTCCTGAATGGCAGTGGTTGCAAGTATTCAGTACTGCAGTTCATACAGCCGAAGCGCTTGTTAATAGATGCCAGTTTCCAACAGAATTTGTTCTTCAGAACATTGAATCTACAAGTAAGAATTGCATCATATCAGTTTTGTATGTTTTGTGTAGGATAATTGAAAAATTACACTTCACTAACACCATACAATCAGTGCAGAAAATGATAGACTATTAGACTTACGTTGACATTTGACCTTTAAACTGGCAAGATGTAAGATGAAGCATGAAAATGTCATCCTATAATGCAGCTCATTGTCTAAATTGATCCTTTTATGTGTCTTAAGTACATAGTTGGTATTACAAATGAATTATACATGCAGAAAATTTAGGTATCTGATCTTCAAAATTAATAAAGAGTGAAACCTGAATTTCACAATTTTGAAGAGTCTTATCACTAAGAAAGTGTAATGGCTAGGACATGCTTATTTCATTCTTGAAGAAAATACGAAATGCCATATTTCCATTATACTAGTGTTCATTGATGGCTGTTTCAAAATAGTGGAAAGTGCATTTTCTACCACATTTTATCATGAAATAATGCAAAATTATATTCAGAATTTTAAATTAACTATTAAACATGAAATTAATAGTTTCTTTACCAGCACAATTCTTTCCCAAGTTGGACTTATTCAGTGAGTTATGCAAAATTCCCTGAACATTACTTAATTATGTGGCAAAATGTGGTACAAAAACATGTACTTGTTCAAAGATAAATAAATGTATAATCTATGCATTTCACGCAGGTAAAGATTTCGAATAGGCTTATTAGGGTGAGAATTGTTATTTTTGTGTAACAAGTTTAAGATTCTATTCACCATAATAACACCAAAATGTAATTTTATTTTGAAAGTAAAATTTAATCTATTTTAATACAGAAATGTTTATTTCTAATTTATCACAAATATCATCTTCCTTTAACAATGACACACATTAATTTCAGAACCTAAAAAATAAATTTGTGCCTAACATTCAAAATATGTTGGTTTTTCTATGTATGTATTTGTGTAAGAAAGAGAATTTTAGTGATGGCTATACTTCAGGTGATGAAGATTCGTCTGCACTAGACAATTCCCAGTGGAGTCTTAAGGCTGACGAAGAAGTGATGCTCTGGGCAACACAACAACCTCATGACTGGCAGCTGGGAGGAAAATGCCAGGTTTTCTTGTGGGGAAGTGATCGACATGGTCAATTGGGAGAAGCAGGTATTTAAATTAATTTCTTCATTTGTTTGATTTTGTTTATTTTACTTTGCTTTTTTGCTACTTTTGGCTAATCATGAAGATGAGAATGAGTGATGATATGGTGAAATTGCTGAAGGGACATCCACAAAGAATGCACATGCCCATGCTGGGATTCGAACCTGGAAGCCCTGACATTGTATCATGATGTGCTAACCATTCTGCCACAGAGACCAGTTTTAAATTAATTCTGTTATGGTTGTTGTATATTATGCGAGTCGTGCAGTTTCAGAGTATCCATCAGTTGAGTCAATGAACTAACAAGGAACTTTTTTTTTTCTCTTGAAGTGAAGTTCTGAGGAAGGAAGCATGTGTTCTTGTGATGAAACTTAACCCCCAAAAGTGATGTTTTTGTACATGTGAGAGAGATGTAGTTATAAAACGATGTTGAGTAATTGATTATTAGAATTATTATGAGTTTGTCAGCACTGAGACAATACCAGGATGCAACCCTCTTAACAATTAAAATCAATTTGAGTGAGTTACCTTCACTGAAAAGTCGTTAGATAATAGTTGCTCAACCAGATATATGTAAGTTTTAATGTCCTTTCCATCATCCATGGACACTAATGCATCTCCATGCAGCGAAGGGAACTAATTCAATTGAACCACCATGAAAGTAACTTATGGCACACTGAAGAGGAAACGCTCACCAAACACAGGAATACTTCAAATTTTCGTGGCAGCTACTGCATCTTCAAAAGTATAAAAAAGACGTGGAGATTGAGCAGCGCGAACAGTGGAATAGCGTGGCCTGCAGTGTTGCCAGGTCCAGAAAAAAAGGGGTTGACAGTGCCACACAAAAAAATGTTGTTCTTTTGCCAGGTTGTGGAAAACTGAGTGCGAAGGGTGTAGGGGGAGGCAAAGGGTGTTGCTGAAGGTGAGGGGTGGGTATGGGGGACATTACTAGGAGGCCTTGTTCGGGCCAGGAGATGTGTTTGCACTAATGGCTGATATGTAGGCCCTCTCCCATCTTTTACGTACTGAGGCATTGTTGGATTTGGGCAAGGAGTGGATGATCGCTACCGGAAGCAGTCATTGAAGGGAATATTATGGTGGTTGGCATTAACGGCAACAGCGAAATCCAGGTTTTGCGTGGAGGATCTGTGATTGTTGATGCGGAGGTTGAGGGCTGTGCATGTTTCTTCCAGGTAGAAGCACCCACAGATATTGCAGATGAGAGTATAAATGAGATTAGAGCTGTAGCAGGTTCCTTTGGGATAGAGGTCAAATCTGCCAGTGGCAGTGTGAATCTGGATGGTGCAGGAAGTGACAAATATGGGGCAGGTTTTGCAACCATGTGTGGCTGGGTGGAGGTTGATTGTGGGTAGGTAGGACAACTCTGTGCTTGTCAGGGAAGATATTTCTGGTGTCAGGATCACTGTGCTGGATGGAAAGGAGGGAACGTAGAGTGACAAGTACAGGGACAAGTACAGGGGGATTGGTGGTATTGTTTGGTAACCAGGGTGGAAGGATATCCACAGTTGACCAAGGCTTGGTGTAGACGGAGGTTGTAGTTCTGTCGAGAGGTGGGTGAGGTATTGAGGCATTGACCTCTGACGGCCAGGGAGAATGGGGAACGCTTTAGGGGTCAGATGGTAGAGCTAGGTTACGTTTTATGGTCCCCATACAATCTTGCTGATAGGCTTCTGACAGAGAGTGGGATGATTTCAAGGGATGTTGACGATGTACATCTTATCTCTCAGCCAAGCACTTGAGTGTGGACGTCAGGTAACAGAGCATGGAGTCCTGAGTTCGACGGCCCTTGGTCTTCTTGCCCGTGGCTGGCGACGAAGCACAAGCTGGTCTTGGAGAGAGAGCTCTCTAGAAGGCTACTCGAACGATGGTCTGACTTACAAGCCGTGGTACCGAAGATGGCCAACTCGCATGTGTGTTAGTGGTTGCCATGGTGAAAGCTGTGGTTCGGTTTCCCGAGCCGGGCTTGAGACCTGATAGAGTGAATGTGTCTTCGCCTGGTAGCTGGTATTCTCTTTGAGCTTCTGCTGAATTCTGAGGTGCGACTAACTACCGAATTCTAGTGCCTAGCTCTTTTTAAGCTGCTGGCAAATACTTCCTAGCTGCATGGTCAGCACTTCCGTATTTGCCAGCCGATGACTGGTTTGAACCCGGTAGTATCGAAGAATGCCGTGTCTCCTGACGTCATGTGTTTCCGCTATTTGTGGAATGTTACCTTGTGTTGTAAGTTGTCACTTGACCGAGCACTGATGTCTGGAGAGAGACTTTACCTTTATTACAGAGTCTCCCTTGAATCGTTCCACAATATATATAAATTACAGGGATGCACTGATAATGAATTTTTTACCAACACCAATAATGTACCAATGTCAGATTTACCAATACCAGTATTTTCCCAAACAGTAGCGTACGAAGGATTTCATCAAGGGGGGGGGGGGGGGTATTTCTAAAACTTTCTCCAAATTCACATTACCATTGTTTTATTATACTTTAATTAAATAATAATCATCACAATTAATTAATAATACTTATAATGAATTAATTAGCTGAATTACTACTAATAATACTACTAACACCACTACTACTATTAAGTAGTAGAGATCTACATAAATATAGTATTTATGAAAACAATAGAATGAAATTACTTTTTAGTCATTCGATTTTTATCAAATCCTGGGAGCATTTTTTTGTTTCTTTGTTACGGAATAATTGTCTGGTCAACGAGGTGACATATTTTAACTCTGAAGAAAATCCATAAAAACAAGAAAATATATTAAAATAAATTGAAATAATCAAAGTATGGAACTCATCCAAGGAGCTGCGGTGGTCTGGTCGGTAGAGCGTCTGACAATCATGCGGAATATCCGGATTCGATTCCCGAAATTGGTTGGAATTTTTTCGGCTTCTTCCCCGCTTAAATGTCCCTGATAATTGGATTGTCTCGCTGTTCTTACCAACAAAACATTTTACAAAGTTAAGCTTATTGTCGTTTGAATAATTGTCTAGTCAACAAGGTGAGACGTTTTAAAGAGAGACATTCAAACGTGCTGCGGTAAACAATTGGAAAGGAGACTGGTGACTGTATTGTTGTCCACCTAGCCTTTGTCTATACATTAACCTTTTACAATGAACCAAGAACTTTATTTAGTTAATTCTCATTGTTCGCACAAAAAAAAAAAAATACATGTTCGTTAAACACTGGCGTACGTAGAGGGTTGGCCGATGGTGTTACAGCCTCTGCCAAAATTTTGAGAATATCAGAATTTTGAAATAAAAATCTATTAAGAACTTTATAAAATCAAAATGTCTAAATGCGAAACCTCTTTTAAAGTGAGTCCCGATTACCATTTTTGTCTTTGAATACAATTTTAATAGACTGAAAGGCTCCAAAAATACGAAATATTTTATTATGCATCCTGCCCTCCAAAACGAAGCCTTTTCTATCCACATTTACTATTCCAGCCCCTCCCGAAAAAAAAATCCTGCGTACGCAAGTGTATTGAACCTTGTTGCAACTGAGATACTAATTTTTTTTTTCTCTTTAAATCATAGTTACCCTCATACGAGGGTCACTATTTATATTTTGAGCCTAACAATAAAAAAACAGGAATTTGGCATTGAAAACTGCTTTATTGTTTTTCGAAGTATTCTCCTTTATGGTCAATACACTTTTGCATTCGTTCGAACCATTTGTCAAAGCAGTTTTTCCAATCTTCTTGAGACACCTCCATAATATGGTTTTTGAACGCATCAACGGCGTCTTCCGCCGACGAAAATCGTTGTCCACGCAATTTATTCTTGACATTCGGGAACAAGAAGAAGTCATTGGGTGCCAAATCAGGACTGTACGGCGGATGACCCATCAATTCGATTTTTTGACTGTTCATAAAGTCGGTTGTTAGACGAGATGTGTGACAGCTGGCATTGTCTTGATGAAGAATGATCTGACGGCGTTTGTTTTTTTTCTGTATTTGACCGAAGACCTCTGGCAAACAAATTGTTGTGTACCATTCAGAGTTGACCGTTCTACGTTCCTCTAAAGGCACAGTTGCCGACCAGTTTTCCCGAAAAAACAGGTGACCATTTGTTTTGATGTGCTTCGAGCGCGAACAACTTTTGTTGGATTGGGTTCATCTTGAAACACCCATACAGTCGACTGCTGTTTACGTTCCGGCTCATATGCATATATCCATGATTCGTCACCTGTTACAATCTTATATACGTCTTTTGAAGCACCACAATTGTATTTATTGAGCATTTATTTTCACCAATTGACGCGAGCGTCTTTTTGAGTTTTTGTCAAATTGTGTGGGATCCAACGAGAACATACCTTTCTCATAGCTAAATGATCATGTAATATTTTATATATGCTGGTGGAACTAATGCCTATGGTTGCCTCAATCTGACGTTATGTCACATGACGATCTTGCAGTATTAGGTTTTGCACAGCATCAATGTTTTCTTGAACAACAACTGATTTTGGATGACCTTCGCGAATCTCGTCGGTGAGCGAATGGCGGCCACGATTAAATTCGTTATACCAGTGTTTCACAGTGGCAAAGGATGGGGCTTCATCGCCAAATGTGGAAGTAAGTTGATCGATTCACTCTTGTCTTGATAATCCACGTCGAAAATCGTAAAAAATCATCGCACGAAAATGTTCACGAGTTAATTCCATTTTATTGTTGTCGTGCAATCTCCAAGGCAACATAAACATCACAAATGAAGCTATTGACAAAACATTTGAAGTACGTTATGGTCAATAATGCCAGACGATTCCGTGCAAACGTCAAATCGCACCTAACTTCAATCAGTGTTGCCAAGGCTCAAAATATAAATAGTGACCCTCGTAGTATTGTCCCAGATCTTTGACTGTGATAAATTGGCCATTTACATTTTTTCCACAGCATTTTTCATAATATTTCACAAACTCAAGGGTCGGGGGGTTTAAACCCCGTACACTGCTCCCAAATCAATATAAAATTGCAAATGTTCCATGAAGAACATGTATGTTTTTTATTATAATTTTGTTATTTAGTGTTGTGTTTATGCCACTTTCAGCTAATTGTGACAGTGGGGATGAGCGATGGTTACAAGAAATTGATGAAGGGACATTATTCACAAAGAACACCCTTGCCCAAGCTGGGATTTGAACCTTGAACCATCAGTGACGATTTCAAAAATTGACCACTTAACTCACTCACCCACTGAACTAGCATTTTGAAGAATGTGAATGGTTCATTAAGCTCTTTAAATAACACTGGTCAACAAGATTTTGCTTATCATTGTTTTGGGATGAATTCTTATAGATTTCGACCCACTGAACATGAATCCGGCAACGAATTTGTAGAAATATCAACATTTTAAAAGATATTAGCATGTTGTGTTCACTCCCACTGCTGGCTTAGCCACAGCAATATGGGTGTATTTACTCTTACAGTAAGCACAGTTGCTGTTGATTTTAACTCGTGTAAAGGTTCGAAACTCCCCCTTCATGTCTCCTGTCTGTGTGGTTTATCTATTTTCTTTTGTGCGTTTTTATCGGTGCATAGTAAATTTGAAGAGTACAAGCGCTCACCTGAATTCCTACTTTGGCCTTGTGGTTGTGTGTTTCAAGGTTGTTTCTTCGCCACCATGTCTACTACTTCAGTCGGGGTGTGTGTTAATCTGCGTTAAGTTTATTTGCTTTGTTATGGATTAGCATGTCAGCGGGTCGAAAGTGCAAATTACATGCAGACTCGTTCTGTTATGTATGTGGATGCTATATTGGGCTCAAGCAAGTTAAACATGCCATTGTACCAGTGACAAATTTTTGTGAAGCCTATAAAGCATACTTTGGAATGGCTGTTGGTGATCTGGACAAACCATGAGCTCCACATGTTACGTGTGGTAACTGCAGGTTGACGATGGAATATTCGTTGCGTGGTAGTAGGAAAGGCATGCCATTTTTAATTATGCGAGTGTGGAGGGAACCTACAAATCATCATGATGATTGTTACTTTTGCATGATCGACCTGCCACATTTCAAGAGAGGGAAGAACAGGCATCAGCTACAGTACCTTGACATACCATCCTCCCGAGCACCTGTTCCTGGCAGTGAAGATCTTCCTATATCATCTCCTCCAATCCAAACCACGTTTGCAGAAGAAGGTAGTGATTTGGACAGTTCTGGTGACCATGTTACTGATGATGAGGATAGGAAGCAACCTCATTTACTGAACCAGAAAGAGCTAGATGACCTTATTCGAGACCTGAATTTACCAAAAAATAAGTCTGAACTTTTAGCTTCACGGCTGAAGGAATTGAACTTGCTACTTCCTTAACTTAAACAAAATATGACCGAGCTGGAAAGAAATGCTTGGAAGGCCTTCCACAACTTGGTGAAGGGATTTCTTGTCCACAAAAGAAATGAAACTCTTGACGATCAAGTTAAGACACTAATTGATACATATAGAGGACTGGGCTGTAGAATGTCTGTAAAATTACGCATCATTCGCATCTTGATATCTTTTGGGAGAGAGAAGCGAAAAACACGGCAAACACTTTCAAAAGGAATTCAATTCATGGAAGGCAGATACCAGGGAAGATGGGACTGTCCCATGATGGGTGATTACATTTGGGGATTAGTTCGTGACGAAGGGGAAGGGAGTGTTTCCCAAAAAAGACAACGAACAACAAATATTCACTCTAGAACATGTTGTCACATAAGATGAACTAAATTAAGGGACTGATGTGTAATATTAATGTATTCTGTTCATTTCATTGTATTGCTTTAGCTATTTTTCATTATTATACTGTTCATTATATATGTAATTTACTGGGTACTGACTGCACTGTGTTTGTAATTTTTTGTTTTTCTACATAATACATATGACATATAGGCTACACGTTGCACTTTCAATAAGAAATAATAAATGACCCATATTATCTGAAAAACTGACATTACAGCAAAACCAATGTCATATTCGTGTTCAGTGGGTCCAAATTATGAAAATAAGACTGAAAAATATACATAAGCAGAAAGTTCATGAAAATTTGTAGACCAGTGTAATGTATGCAATCAGGTGACTGCAGTGCATTTTGTCTTTTAAAAAATAAATTTTTGTTTAGACATTTACTTTCAAAACCAGCATTTAGTTTTTATTCATAAAGTAAAAATAAAAAATGGCAGTATTTTGCACTACATTACAGGCTATTTATAGATATTTGGGATCAGTAAAATTATTAGTAATATGCCTGTATCTGCTGATAGAGCAAAGATTAATCTTGTAACCACCTTTAATATATAAGACTGCTACAAATTGTAACTACACTAAATATAGCAGAAGGCCCATTAACATATTTGATCAGAGGTCTTGTTGTCTCAATGATTAAAACATGTTTTGAACTACTGCCAATAATCTTATTTATTACATAAATGTTCAATAAATTATTGAAGGAAGGAAGAACTCCTTAACAGGCAGAGCCTTCTCTCCCCGAGCAGAGAACATCACGTGATCAAAAACAAAGGACAATCGAAAACACAATAGTATCAGATCCTTACATTTTTATATTTCCCATAAAAAGCAGGTCACAAACTGTCCCCTAATATTAATATTTAGTTTGTAATTTTTCAGATTTATTTTAAAAACTGGAAAATACAGTGGAACAACAATGTTACGTTTTTCAGGGTGCCAAACTGATAGAAACTATAAATGCAGGAAAATGTAAAATCGAGGAAAATTTTGTAACATTTTGCTCTATTGGGACCATCAGGATTGAATGTATAATGCGGGAAAATGTGAAATCAGGGTTCCACTGCACTATTTTTGATAATTTGCAATAACTGTTGTGCATTTTCAAACAGGTAGAAGCACCTTCTCTCCAGTTCTGGCAGACACATTCTCTGGCGCTCAGCAAGTAATTTGTGGCCAGAATTGTACTTTTGTTATCCAGGCCAATGGGACTGTTCTAGCATGTGGGGAGGGCAGCTACGGACGACTTGGGCAAGGCAATTCAGATGATCTTCACTCACTGACTGTCATATCAGCACTGCAAGGTTGGTATTTAGATATTGTATTTTTTTAGGTATGAATTGACTTAGTCTAAGCTAGTTACTACTGATTCTATAATACTATATCCTACTATAATGTGACCATGTCCGATTTAAGAGTTTTCCATAAATCTAGTCTTGATTGGTATCTGAGAATAAGCTGGAATTTGGTGCAGTCTAAGGGTCAATACTTCCTGAATAACTTTGTAGCAAACATTAGTTCATTGGGCTGAGAAATAATTATGGTTGCCTTTAGATAAAACAGATAGGGTTTCAGATAAGATCTGTTGTTAGTATGACTTGAAAAAATATACATAATTTTTGCTTGCATTTAGCATAGTGTCCAGTCAAAAAGACTTGATAATGTAAATAATTATATTAATTGAGCAGCTCTGGAGTAAAAGTTGATAACCTTCAAAAGTATGTAACCGAGAAAAATTCAGGTGAAAGTTTATCCATTACATTGTGCCTTATGGGTTATCCAGCTGTCTACGTGTGTTTCTGGCTATCAGCATCTACTGAAGGAACTTCATTCACTATTGTACAGCAAGTTTAGACTGTGCAGCAACTGAATCCAGTGTTAACTCAATATTGAAGGGAGTATAGGTTATCAAGTTTTACTCCCAAGCTGCCCAATTGAAGTTGGAGTTTTCCTTTATATCTAAAATATTTGAACAAAGTTATAGTTTAAATTCATGGCGCAAACAGAGTTAAAAGTCACTTCTTACACAAATATATAATAATTATGTGTAAATTGTGAAAAAATATAATTTTTTCACTTATTGATTTCTGTAACTCACTGCCACAATTCACATGAACAGATCTTTATGCGAGTGATGGTGAGTTACCGAAATTGGTAAGTGAATAAATTGTGTTACATGAGCTTTTTTTTTTTAATTGTGTAAGAAGCCAAGATTATAGTTGTCAAACATGAGTGTGATAAGTACGAATGACATTCAGTTGTGATTAACGAAGTGTGAGATGCCAACCTTCCATGTTTGTAACTTGTTACAAAACTAGAAGTCTTATAGTTTCAAAACTTGGGCAAGGGAGGGATGTATCATTGTATTTATCCCATCATCCATTTCATCCTCATGATAAACTCAAGAGGCAGAAAAAGGGATTTAAAAAACCAAAATGGAAAGAAAGGAAGGAAGGTTGTTTTCTGATAAATACTCACTTGTTTTCAGGATTTGTTATAACTGCTCTGGCTACTTCATGTGGGTCAGATGGCCACAGTCTGGCACTGGCTGAAAGTGGTGAGGTGTTCTCTTGGGGTGACGGTGACTATGGGAAATTGGGTCATGGAAACAGTGATCGGCAGAGGCGTCCTCGGCAGATCGAGGCTCTGCAGAGTGAAGAGGTCGTGCAGGTAAATTTTGTGAATTTACTAGTATGTGTGTGCAATTGATGTAGATTGCATGTCAAAATAAAAATTAAAGTGAACATTATAAGTGTCAAGGACGAAATGTGGTGAATTTATACTGTAGATAAAAAGTTTTTCATTTTACTTGTAATTATTACTTCTGACATCGCTTGAGTAGCAAATGTACTGATTTTTCCACCTGTTCAAGCAGCTCCAGCACCCACCCAACATCATATGAAGTGGGTACTTGGAGGAAACTCCAGGGCGTAAAGGCAGCCAGGGGTGTGGTGCTAATCACATCACCCCCACCTTCGGCCGTGATCAAGAAAGTCTGGGGCCCTAACACCACACCCTCTATATGCCTTCATGGCATGGTGCAAAGCACAGGGGAGCACTTTACTTTACTTTTTACTTCTACTACATAATTCCGGTTTATCGTTCTTTTTACTTTATACTATGAAAGAAGAAGAAGAAGAAGAAGAAATGGAGTAGGATCACGGCTGTTATCGCTCCGTAAATGTAGTGAAATATTACAGTGTGTGCACGTTATTGAAATGAAATAATAGTGTGAAACAATGCAGTAAGTACTTAACTTTGTAACTAGATAAAAATATGGGAAGGAAATACGTTCTTTATGTACTTTATTAACTAATTTGTGGTCCTTGCAAATGTAAACAAACAGCATACAAGTCGATTAGTGCACCTATTTTTTATACAGCACGGTTGGAGCTTTGTGTCGGATTTCTCCAAATATGAGTACTTGCTCAGAATGTTTTAAACCTGTATCAAGACAGGATATATCATCCAAAATACAGTGCAGTGGTTGCTGCAATTGGTATCATATGAAATGTGTGCAGTTAAAGGAAAGTGATGTGGAATATTTAAAATCTGAAAACAGGGAATGGCGATGTACAAAATGCATGAAAGAACGGCGCAGTAGTCTACTTCTTGAAAGTGCGGAGGAACCAGCTAAGGTAGGGAATCCATCCCTAACGGACGTCTATGAACTGTTACAAGCTCTTACAAATGAAGTTAAAAATTTGAAGCAGCAGCAAGAAGAAACGGAACGTGAACTAGGAAAATCACTAAACCTTGCTCACGAGAAATTAGATGAAAACGCTGAACTAATAAAAAAACAGTCCGAGAGTATAGGTGCATGCTTAGGGCGGATAGAAGTGTTGGAAAGTGAGAATCTGTTATTAAAGAAGCAATTGAAGGAGACACAGCTTCAAGTAGACGATCTGGAACAGTATGGTAGGAGAAATACACTTGAAATATATGGTGTACCAGAAAACTTGAATGAAGATCCCTACGAAATTGTAAAAAAAGTAGGACAAGTACTAGATGTAAAGGTAGAAAATGAAATGATTGACATATGTCACAGAATGAAAAAACTTCCGCAACAGAAATCGGCAGGCATTATTGTTAAATTTGTTAGACGTGTAGTTAGAGATAAGATAATTGAAAGACGTAAAGTTAAGAGAAATCTAAACTGTACACATCTGGGCTACACAAATAACGAAGCTGTATATATTAATCAAAGTCTCACTCCCCTCAGGAAGAAAATCTATGGCTATGCCAGGAAAGTTAAAAGAGAGAAAAACTACGCATACTTATGGGTTGATGGTTCAGGGTCTATAAAATTAAGAAAAAGAGAAGGTGATAGAGATATTTTTGTTCTGAAAACAATTGAAGATGTTGATAAGTTAGCATAATTTGAAATGGCTTCACAAAAGGATGTATATGTAATAACTGATGACATAGATAATTTGAAGCAATAAATGTCTTCGTCTGATATTATGGTTTACTATCAAAATGTGAGGGGTCTCAATACAAAAACTTATGAGTTTTATGTAAATAATATAACAAGTAGATATGATATTATTGTCTTAACAGAAACATGGTTACATGATGGGGTCCTAAGCAGTGAATTATTTCATGATAATTATAGGGTCTTTCGTCATGATAAAACTGGTAATCATAAAGGAGGTGGTGTTCTTATTGCAGTTAAAAATAAAATACCTTCAGATGTTGTTGAACTAAAAAGTAATCTTGATATGTTATGTATTAAAGTCTCTATATGTAACCAATTGTATTATATAATCGGGATCTATATCTCTCCTGCTTCCAAAATTGATATCTATAAATCATTTTACAATTTGTTTGAATGCAAAGAAGAGTTCCAAATTAATCTATTTATAATTGGAGACTTTAATTTACCGTTGATATCTGACTGTTCATACAATTTACAAGAAGGTGGGCCCTGTTATAAATTGTTGCAAAACTTTTTAAGTTTTTTATGATTTACATTCAATAAACAATGTTAAGAATGGCAATAACAGAACCTTAGATCTTATACTTACTAATGTGTATAGTAACATTACAGTATCTAGAGATGAATATCCTCTTGTTAAGGAGGATTTACATCATCCTGCATTAATTATAAATGTGTCTATGGAAATAAAGTTCAAGAGTATTAAAAATAATATCACTCTCAGAAGGAACTTTTGTAAGGCAAACTTCATGCGCATGTACGAATTATTACGAGGTATAGACTGGGCATATTTATACAAAATAGGTAATGTAGAAGAGGCCATAACGTATTTTTATAATGAAATTAATAAGATATTTGATGAAACTGTTCCATATAAGAAAACTAATATGCACAGCAAATATCCACGATGGTTTACCGTAGAAATTATTAATAAATTAAAACTAAAAGAATATCATAGAAAACGAAAGAAAGATAGTGTAAATAGCGAGGTAGAATATAAAAAGCTTAGAAAAATAACTAAAATATTGATAGATAAAGCTTACAAAATCTACATCAAAGAAATAGAACAAAATATACAAGAAGATACCAAAGGATTCTGGGAATTTGTGCAAAGTAAAAGGGGCAAGAGAACCAATTATAATCCTACAATGGTCTTTGGAAATAAATTACTTGAAACGAGTCAACATATTGTTAATGGCTTTGCGTCCTATTTTAAATCAGTGTATGTAGATAGTACTGGTGTTTATAATCCATCAGAATATTCTGAAACGGTAGTCCCTTATGAACTATCAATTAGGACAATAACATCTAAAGAATATTTTGAAGCCATAAAAAAATTGAAACCAAAAAAATCAACTGGGCCGGATGGAATCCCTCCTTACGTATTAAAAGCATGTGCAGAAATATTAGAAAAACCTTTGTGTTCAATATTCAATTTAATAATAAAAAATCAATACTTCCCTAATCTATGGAAATTAACGCAAGTCTGCCCCATTTTAAAAACAGGAGATTCTAGAAATATAGAAAATTATAGACCCATTGCAATTTTATGTGCACCAGCAAAAGTATTTGAACATATTATATATATGCGAATATTTAATCATGTAAAGAGTTTTATAAGTGAAAGTCAACATGGATTTTTTACTGGTAGATCGACAACAACGAATCTCATTAATTTTGTCCAATATGCACACAACATACTGCATGATCGTTCAAGTATGCATGTCATTTACACTGATTTCTCCAAAGCATTTGATAAAATTAATCATGATGTCTTGTTAAAAAAACTTTCAAGCTTTGGGTTGACACATAATTTTTTATCTCTTATTGGGTCGTATTTGAATCATAGGAAACAGTATGTAACATATAAAAATGCTAAGTCATACATATATACTGCACAGTCAGGGGTACCTCAAGGATCCAACTTAGGACCATTGTTTTTCATTCTTTTCATAAATGATTTACCGTTACATGTTAAACATTCATATTGTTTAATGTATGCTGATGATGTAAAGTTATATAAACAAATTAACGGGCCCCAGGATGTTATGAAACTACAAACAGATTTAAACAGCTTATTTGAGTGGAGTGTTAAAAGTAATCTTGGACTCAATATCAAAAAATGCTGTTTTATGATAATATCAAATACAGAACACACCACACATTATGAGTACTTCATTAATCAGGAAAAACTGAAACAAGTGAAAAGTATTAAAGATCTGGGAGTAATAATTGATTGTAAACTAGAGTTTCATGAACATATATCTCATATAATAAATAATGCGTATAGATCTTTGGGTTTACTAATAAGAAATTGTCTCAATTTTAGCAGTACTACTTCTATTAAGCTTCTGTATAGTGCCTTAGTTAGAACCAAACTAGAATATACATCTATTGTTTGGTCGCCACTTTACAAAACCCACATAAAACAAATAGAACAAGTGCAAAAAAAGTTTTTGAGATACCTATATTACAAGAGGTACAACATGTCTGCATACGCAAACAGAGTTTCATATGTCCTTTTACTGAAGGAATTCTCATTTATGACACTCAGCAATAGAAGAGAATTAGGACAACAGATATTTCTTTATAAAATTATAACTGGATTGTTGGATAATAGAGAGTTTCTTCACCAAATATGTTTCAATGCTAGCACATGTAATTTAAGAAAAAGAAATTTATTGCTATATAATATCCCTAAAACTGAAAAGTACAAACAATCACCATTAATTAGAATGAGTAGTATGTATAATAGAATAACATCCACAAATCCAAATATTGACTTTAATCTTAACATTTTGGAATATAAAAATGCTATAAAAGCCACACTTAACACAGATACTTTCACAAATGGTTGATTATTTATTGTATTTATTGATTATTAATTGTTATTATAATTGATTGTTGTAATTATATTTTTATAATTAATTATATAATAATTAATTGTTATAATTATATAATAATTAATTGTTATAATTATTGATTATTATCCACATAAATGTGTGTGTGTGTATATATATAATGTAAATATATGTATGTAGATAAGCTTAAGGATAAGTGCCCATTAATATGTGTATGTATTTATTTCATTGTTGTTTCTATCCTATTATGGTCATATTTATTCTGTACACCTCATGAGAAAGGTGATAATATTGGTTGTGGATATATGAATAATTTATGTGTGTTGTGTATATGTTTGTATGTGTGTATGTATATGTAGGTGTGTGTGTGTGTGTATGTGTGTATATGTATATATGTATATATATATATATATATATATATATATATATATATATATATATATATATATATATATATATATATATAGTATATATGCATACGTACGTATGTATATATATATGTATGTGTATATGTGTGTGTGTGTGTGTGTGTGTGCGAGCACGTCATTACTCTACGTTATATAAGTGTACTTATGTTATAGTTAATAACTATGTAATATGTATGCATGTTATTTAATCTCATTTATATTCATGTTCACATTATTTATGTTATATTAATGCCTCTGTAATTGGAGATATCCTTTCTCTGTAGAAGGCAAATAAATAAATAAATAAATGAATGGACCAGTATGAAACTTAACCTGTTCTAATTAACAATATTCTAACTATCTGATATTAAATTGAAGAAATTCCTTGAAGAACTTCAATGGATCATTTACCTCCTTAATTAATGTATTTAACAAAGAAACCACAAGTGTTCTGCCTTAGAAAATGAAACTGCATGTTTAGGCATTTGCTTTACAAAGCCCAAGTACATGAATTATACCATTTTATTCATAAAAATGATAACAAAATGGCAGAATTGTGCACTTAATCCCATGCTACATACAGAAAATCACGTGGGTGTAGTTAACAATAATTTTCTTATGTGCCCTTGTTTGGCTGACTCTGACAAAATTCTAATGATTAGTCTCATTCCTCAATATTACGACTGAGCCAATACCAGTCATGTCAGTATCAGGAAGTATCAGTGGGAATTGAATCATCCCGTATGAGCCACTGCTTTTCTGGAGTACCAGTGTTTTGAGGAATCCTCAAAAGGCTGGTCTAAATATACTGAAAATTATGCACAATGCATAATTTTCATTGTTTTTGCAACAACAGTGTGGAGAGAAATGGAGTTTACAGTTAAAGGACTATCTCATGTGAAATTATGAATATTTTAAAGCAAAGCTATTGTATAGTTCCAATGAAAAATCTACATTAACATTATAATTGAATTGTCAGTTTTCTAGTACCTGTATTAGTGGGAATTGGTAAGGGAATCGGCATAATTTAAGAGTGGTGTCAGCTCAGTCTTGCAAAATATACTATACTGATGCCTGGTATTGCTATAATGTGTCCTATGCAGTATCACATGAATGTGTTTGGGTTTTTCAGAAATAAAGAATTTTCTTTCTTTTTCAGTTGTCCTGTGGATTTAAGCACAGTGCAGTGGTAACAAACAATGGGAAGTTGTTCACATTTGGGAATGGTGATTATGGAAGACTTGGCTTAGGTTCCACAGCAAATAAGAAACTTCCTGAACGAGTAACAGCATTGGAAGGGTATTCTGTTGGATATGTAGCTTGTGGCCTTAACCATACTGTTTGCATCTCATTGGATGGAAACACTGTCTGGTCCTTTGGTGATGGGGATTATGGAAAGTTAGGCTTGGGCAACTGCACTACAAAGTCTACACCTCAAGTAAGTCTGTTTGCTGCCATTTCTGCAGTAGAATTACTAATAGACTAATTGTTAACATTTTTATCTTTAATTTCAGCAATTGCAAGTTCTAGTTTTTATGAAAACTTGCATTATTTGTGCTGTGCCTTATATTCCATAACAATTCCTGGCTTGTATTTGTGGTGCAGGTGCCACCTATACATCAGCCCTGTAGGTTCTCCAAGGAGAAATGAAATATAAATTACAAAATAGACATCTATGGGCTGTTACCATCTTTTGTTCAAAGTATGGTTTTTCTACCATCTCATCTCCATTGCCACGACATGTAAAATATTGAGACCAAAAGCAAAAACACTCAACTTCCGAAAACATGCCCTCTAGGTTTTCCACAATAGCATAGCCAACTCCTGTGGTGAAATGGTCAGTGTGGCATGACATGAAGTCAAAATTTGAATTAGTTTGCCACGAACTGTGTTCCTTAATAAGTTAAAACTTCCAATGAGAGTACACTACTGTAATTAATAGTATTTTAAATTTTCCAAATATCAAAAATCCGACCTCCATGACAGAGTAGTTTGTACAGCATGCTATGATATCAGTGATTCCAGGTTCAAATCCTGCACTGACATGGGTGAGTGAGTGTCTCTTCATTAATATCATCATATCATCACTCATCCTCGTTGTCGCAATTAGCCATAAGTGGCAGAAAAGTGACACTAAATAACAAATGAAATTAAAATAAAGTCAAATCTCGTAAAGAATTTTAGTGTACTATAGTTACATTAGCAAGTATTTTTTTGAATTTTAGTAATGAGATGTCTTACATTTATGCAGTTTCCATGCATTGACATGTATTGTATCTATGTTGTAAAAGTTTCTTGAAGTACAAAATTTTGTACAATTTATATGTGTCTTCATTATGTCATGTTATGATTGAAATGTCTTTTGCAGAAAATAGATACGTTGTGTGGAGTGGGTGTGAAGAAGGTGTGCTGTGGGACTCAGTTTACTGTTTTCTTAACTAAAGATGGGCAGGTCTATACATGTGGAATGGATAGGTTAATTGGACAACCTGATTCCCGAGCCAGAGGACATAGCAGGCCACAGCAGGTTAGCCGAGTATTGTTTCTTATGTAAAATTTTTCATTGTTTTAACATTTCGTGTGATATTGTTTGGCAGAAGAGCCTAATGGGTAACATTCTTGCCTTTGATGTGAGGCACCCTGGTTTTGATTCCTGGTGCGAGCTCCAAAATTTTGATGTTGATCCGACATCGTGAGGACAATTAGGAGCTACTTGAAAACAATAGTACTAGAGTCCAGTCTACAAAGCCAAAAAAAATTGGCGATGGGATTCAATGCACCAACCATGTGTGGTCCAGTGGAAAGCAGCTTGGCAGGCTTTAGTCAGCACAGAGTTTATTTAATGTTTTGGTAAAAACCAGTCCTTTTAGTCAGGGTTCCACTGACCTAGAAAAGTCAGTGAAATCGGGTTAGGAATGAAAAAGTTTGGAGAATTTGCTTGTTTTTCTACTTGCTAGTATTAGAGACAAAAAAGAAACACATTTTTCTCCAACAAGCTTCTTGATTGTAGATGATCTTAAAATACTTTTATATTTTATTTTTATTTACTTATTTTCAACATTACTGATTGAACTTAATTCATTTGAGTAGCATGCTAATTTCAGGACTTAACATTTATATTTTAGTATGTTAAAGCTTTATAAAATGGTCTGAAAAATTATTTGAAAATACCTGGAAAAAGTCTGAGAATTTGTTTTGAGACAGGTTTTGAAAGAAGAATAGTTAGATGAATGTAAGATACAAGCGAGGTAAAGAATTAAGAACTCTTACAGGAGAGACATTCAGTGCATATTGAAAGAGAATGCAAAGTTGTAAGACAAACTGGTGGTGACTGGAGAGGCTAGGGTGTATGTTAAGACTCTGCTGATATATCTGAAAGTAATTAGTTGGAATTTTCCCACACATACCAGCTGATACTTTTACTGAGTTTGGGAAGTACTCAAAGTAATATACAATTCAGACCAACCCTTTTGTGCAGCCCAAATATCCTGTAAACTATTATCATACATTTTTGGGCCCAAACTGTGTGCAGGAATTGCATTTTGTTAGTGACACTAACAAAATATGTGAATATAAAATATTTTAAACAAGTGTGTATCCATAGGAATGTTTCTCTTGTCAGCTTAGCATAAGCGAAATAATAATACATTAGCGTTTAGTGGGAATTGAAGCATTCCTGGCGATGTAATTCCAAACAGATGTTATTGCATGACCAGTAAGGTTAGATCAGAGTTATTGTCCTACATTTTGAGGATTGACATCACTCTCAATTTCAGAGAATATTATGAAGACACCACACGGTGTGAGAATATGTGTATTCTGTGATGATTTGGGAAGAGGCCTGTGATTGGCTTGCTTGGGTACTGTATTTTATTATCTGGATTAATTTTGTTCCAGAGAACTGTAGCAGAGTTGAAATTCCACATCTGTGTTGATTTTTCCCCCCAAGACAATAGCTATGGCTTCTTTAGCCCATCTGTCCCAGTAATTCATGTGGGACAGTTACAGGCCTCTTCCAGAAACCGCACAGCATGCATATACAGTGCAAAGTGAAAAAAAGAAACTTAAGATGCAGGATAATATAAAATCTTGGAAAATTTTGTAACATTTTGATCTGTTTGGACCGTGAAGAATAAATGTATAAAGCAGGAAGATGTTAAATCATGGAATGTAAAATGAAGATTCCACTGTGCAATATATTTGCATTCATTAGGGCTGAACCAATACCAGTACTTGAAAATTGTAACAATTCAAAGCAGTTCAGAGTATTTATAAATTTTAATATATAGGATTCTGTTGGAACTACTATTCTTAGGGTTACCAGACGTCCGGATTTTCCCGGACATATCCTACATTTTAACCTTATGTCCGGCGTCCGGGAGGAATTTGACAAATATCATAAATGTCCTACATTTTGAGCGTCACGTAATATTAATTAGGAAAGTAGGTAACAGAAAAACTCATGCAAGTTACAAGTCTATGGACTGCGCTTCCAAACTCAATGGTGAAATTTATTTTGTTTCAGTCATTGCCCAAAAAGAAAAAAAGTTTGTCCTGTTATTAAAAATATGGAAAAACGGAAGCACTTAATGAACAAATTTTTGGGACCACTTTCCTTTCTGTTCAATGCCTGAGCAGAATCTCTTGCCTTAGGGATTATACTGATGGAACAAGGTGTTGCCATTCTTATTCAATATAATTTGATTGTAAAGCAGGGGTATAGAGAACAAAGTTATTCAGGTCAGGGTGTCTACCAGTCATGAAAGTCATGGTAGTCAAGAAAAACTAAAGAAATCAACAAATAGATCAAGAAGTCAATACAAAGTCAATACATTATTCTTGTGGTCAAGAAGTTTTGCTATCATAATGACTGATTGGTTCATTTACTTTATTTTACTTCACTTTTTTTTGTCCCTTTGGTTAATCGCGAAAATGATAATGAATGGCTGTAAGGTAAGATGGATGAAGGGACAGTCACAAACATATAGGGACAATCGACACAAGCCCCACATAAGATTATACTGGCTTGAGTCCATACGCCAAAGCCTTGCTCGTCTGCCAAACACAGTTCAGGATGCAGTAATACAAGAAAGCAGATCTAATTCTCTTCTTAAATTCAGCTTCAGTTTTCATCTTAACTGGCCCTTTGGTTTGGGTTTTCAATAAATAAATATTTATTTTCTTAATTACTAATTTCCAATTTTACCTAAGTAGGGGTCGGATAAATAAACGTTAAGAAAGACAGGAAAAAGGTCTAGAAAAGTCCAGATAAAGTCAAGAATTCTGGATGTGTTATTTTGGTACCCAAAATAAAGACTACCCAAGATGAAACTACTCGAACTTTGAACTTCTCGAATTTTAAATTACGGTAATTGCTGAATATTTGTTTAACATTACAGGTCATTATTCAAATGTTCAGAGAGTATTTTTATTACCATCAGCCCAACAGACTAACGAGAGAAATTATTTTTTCATAAAGTCTGTAAAATGTCTGTTTTCCCTATAATTTCAAAGAGTTTGACTGTCCACTCTAACATAAATATAGTTTGAATAAACCTGAAATTTTGATAAAAATTGTCTCCTCAGAGAAGTACCACTTAAATCATGTAGTAAGAGGTGCATTGATTAGTATGATTGCAAGTCTTGAAATTTTGCATTTAAAAAATCATTAAGAGTTCATTTTAACTGAAAAGTGTCATTTTTCAATTACTTTCTAACATGATTTATAGAAATATGTAATATTTATTGAGAATGTTTTGTGTCCTACATTTTGACTCAATGTCCTACATTTTGGGACAGCGTGTCCTACATTTCTCTTACAGTGATCTGGTAACTCTAACTATTCTGATCTGAAGAGTTTTTCTTTAATATATATTCACAATTCCACATGATAATCTATTTCTCCCCACAATGTTGTTGAAGAAATAATGTCATAATTTTCGGATATTATCAAGGTTGAAACCAGTGAATTTGCATTAAAAATTGAATCAAGCCAACTAGTTAGCACGTGTCAAAATTGTAGCAAGCATAATATGACAAGCTTGAACCAAGCTTGTTGCAGAAAGCTGCATGCTTGAAACAAGCTTGCCACAAGCTTTTGTGCTTCCTGGGCAGTGATTAATTCCAAATTATGCTTTCTGATACAAATACATTTTGTATCTCTATAGACTCACAAGGGAGGTTATCTAAGTGTCCCCCTCAGATTTCCATCAAACTTGGCAGGTGTATAGAGGGGCCCAAAGGAAGAAATACGTGTTTTTTTTGGTTCGGCTAAAAAACTGGTATAGGGGGCAAAAACCTCCCCTCTAATGTCAAGATGAGGACAAATTTGAAGTGGGGATCTGACACCCTGTGTCCCCCTCAGATTTCCATGAAACTTGGCAGGTGCATAGAGGGGCCCAAAGGAAGAAATACGTATTTTTTGTTTCGGCTAAAAAACTGTTTTAGGGGGCAAAACCCTCCCTCAAATGTCAAAATGAAGTGGGGATCTGACCCCTGTGTCCAACTCCAATTTCCATGAAACTTGGCAGGTGTATAGAGGGGCCCAGAGGAAGAAATATGTGTTTTCTTGTTTCGGCAAAAAAACTGTTTTAGGGGGCAAAACCCCCCTCAAGATGAGGACAGATTAAAGTGGGGATCTGACTCCGAAACCACGTAAATTTGGCATAGGAACAACACGCTCATATAATATAATATAATATATTAATATAATAATTGGAACACACACAGCACAGAACTGTATGATTGTCGGTACCAAACGCAGTGCAATTGTAGAGAGATGCCAAATTCATAGACGCCGTTGTTCCCGGATAGGCATGGGCATAACAATAGATGGATTAAAGCAGGGTAACGGAGCATCAAAATAGCCACGCATGGGAACCATAATCCTATCAAGCATCACCTAGATATCATATAGGTGATATCCATAGCCAAGGATACAAGAGGGGGAGACAGGGGTCAGATCCTCAATTCAATCTGTCCTCATCTTGACATTTGAGGGGGGTTTTGCCAACTAAAAACTGTTTTTTAGCCGAAACAAAAAACACGTATTTCTTCCTTTGGGTCCCTCTATACACCTGCCATGTTTCATGGAAATCGGAGTTGGACACAGAGGTCAGATCCCCACTTCAATTTGTCCTCATCTCGACATTAGAGGGGAGGTTTTGCCCCCTAAAACAGTTTTTTAGCTGAAACAAAAAAAAAACATATATTTCTTCCTTTGGGCCCCTCTATACACCTGCCAAGTTTCATGGAAATGGGAGGGGGACACTTAGATAACCTCCCTTGTCAGTCCACATATATGCTTGTGTGTGTATGTGTAACTTAAGTAGACATTTTGTATGTATTAAGCGGGAAAACGTATATTGCAGGAATGTAAAATTGGGGTTTCACTGTATATACTTGTTCTTACATTAATGAGCTTGAATATTCGTAACACCACAATAATCCACAAAGCCTAGTGTTTATTTTTCAACCCTCAAGAAGCAGATCAGTGGCAATACTAGTGCTTGTAACTGCAGTTTTTCTTCATTTGTAAATGCACAGTATGTAAGCTATCTCTTTCCACAATTGTTTCCAGAATTCAAATTCTATTGTATTTATCCTAGGTTCCTGCATTAAGTTCGTATTGCATAGACGACATTGCTGTGGGAGCAGAGCATACACTTTGTCTGACTACAACAGGAGATGTTTGGGGCTGGGGTAATAACAGTGATGGGCAATTAGGCCTCGGTCACACAGCTATTGTCAGAGAACCTCAACTTATATTAGCATTGTCAGGAAAAGGAATAAAGCAGGTATATTTATTAGTTCTTATTTTTCTGTGCTGCAATCAGTTTTTCTTTCAGTGTTATTCTATCAAGTTCCTTCCAAAAGGTACTCGTTAATTAACTTTTAAGCAGTATACATGTTTGGCGAATAAAAGATGTGGTTGGTAACAATTAAGCGTAATTGAGTTACTAACTTTTTCTGCGAAACTTATTTGTAGAGGTTCTATTAATTTCAGTGGCCTCTGCTACCATCCGCTTGGGAACCCGTTGCTTCAATATGTGCTTGAAGTGAAGCAACAGGTTGCCATACGAATGGTAGCAGATGCCACTGAAATTAATAAAACCTCTACAAGTAAGTTTTGCAGAAAAAGTTAGTAACTCACTCACATCTAATTAAGTAGTATGTTAAATCAAATATTGAATTGCCCATTTTCTCACAATGTTAAAAATAATATATATTCTTTTTCATATTTAAATTAAGTTTTCATTTTCAATTTTGTGAATTTTCCTACTTTTTACCTATCTTCTTGCTTCATTGCATATTGTAATTTGTTTCTAAACACCTTCTTGCCATTAGTCATTATTAATAACTATTTCAGTATTTTCCTGCTTTTGTAAGTACCGGTTTCTCCCTCTCAGTAGGGTCTACCATTGGACTGAGCTAGAACTTTTATTTAAAAATCTGGGCATTGTGTGATATAGAAATTACTGGCACTTTAAATGTGTGTGCCAAAAATTGAGTACTTTCAATATGGAAATATTATTTATTTATTTATTGAAATTTGCAGTACAGCAGAAGCCATTTTAAAACTGAGATGCAAATAGTAAAACAGTAGCAAGATCAACAGAGATTAGTTTCACAACACAAGAAAATCTGATAGTACAGCAAAATTTTGGTAGATTGGCATTGTAAAGAAGTACAATATAATAGGTCAGGAAAATTGATATTGGATTTATCTGTAAAAAGCCTGAAATTCAGTGCACAATTCTTATTGTTTTTGTTAATATGAAGATGTAATTCGTGTGTACCAGGTATGTAAAGTAAATGACTAAACACACACAAATAGTCAAAATGCTAAAACTGCAGGATTCAAGAAACCTATCTTTCTCTACTATTTAGTATCACACAAAGGGAATACATTTATAAGTTAAATTTAATTAAAATATTCCTTTATTTTTCCATGGAGACATTTCTTGTAAGGTGAAAACACTTTGGTAAACACAATGCTCCAAAAATCTGTAAATATATCACATTTCAATGTTTGATTGCTTAAAGAATGCATGTTGATTGGTGCTGAAAAGTTACAGACATTGTTTGTGGTTGTTCTCTGTTGAATTTTATCACATATTCGCAGTACTCGCAGTCATGATTAAACTGTCACCAAAAATGGCTTCCTGATTATTCAGTTTAGATGCCATACTAAAAATTACAGTCCTGACTAATTTCAAACATTGGTTCCAGATTTTTATTTTCTACATTTTGCATCCGCTTTTCCAGATCTCATGTGGAAGAACACACAGTGTAGCATGGACCTCACCTCCGCTGCCTCGTAGAGCTCCAGGTGCCTCTGTTCCATTGCAACTAGGTCTTCCATCCCAAGTTCCTCCACAATACAGTTACCTCCAGAGAATACCAGTGGCAGCAATACAAGCAAGACTGAAACTTCTGTATAGGTTCTCTGATATTCTTTATGCTTGTTGGAGACTCACTCCACTTTCACCACAGGTAATTTTGTACTAGTGTTTACTTTTCACTTTAAAAAATAGAATTAAACCTAATATTGTTGTGGTGTGTGTTAGTGCCACCTGTTCTTGTGTGGCCGTCTTATCTTAGGAACATAATAGACAGGTTTCACTCCAAAGTTGTAGTTTGACACCCAAGTGGCAAAGTGCACTTGAGGACAAACTGCATGCATCTAAGTAGCCACTTTCCAGTACAGTTTGTAGGAAAATGTTTGATGTGCATGCAAGGTGAATGGACCAAGATAACATTGCGCATGCTGAAAAAAAAAATCCTAGTCTAAGTGCCATTCAAGTGGCAACAATGTGCTCATTCATTAAGATTACGGCACACACAGGAAATGTAGTACGTAGAATTTTCAGCCAAAAATGCAGGCTCGGCCAAAACTCGAACCTGGGTCTCTGGCATCCTGTGCCATCTACATTGTTTCAAAGGCAACAGATCCCATTGCGCTAGCACTAGCAGAGACAATTCCACACAGGTAAAACAGTGGCAGAGAAAAATCATGCGAAGCCAGGCCAGCTTGGTAATTCAGTGGTAGAGCAATGGCATGGTATGCCAGAGACCCAGGTTTGAGTCCTGGTCAAGCCTACATTTTTCGCTGAAAATTCTACGTAGTACATCTCCTGTGTGTGCCAAATCTTCATGTAATTTAGATCTCTATGCTGGGAGGAACCAGGCAACGTTGACATCTATAGAGTTTCAAAGGCAACAGATCCTGTTGCAGTAGCACTAACAAAGGCAATTCCACACAGGTAAAACAGCGGCAGAGAGAAATCGTGCGAAGCCAGGCAGGCAGGCACGGTAGCTCAGTGGTAGAGCAATGTCATGGTATGCCAGAGACCTGGGTTTAAGTTCTGGTTGAGCCTGCATTTTTCGCTGAAAATTCTATGTAATGTGCTCATTGTTATGCCATTCTGGTGTAAACGGATGACATACCATGTGATATTTGCCAGTGCAATTTTTTTTCTTTCTTTTTTTGATACTTCTGTCTATTCACATCACATCTTCACGTAGAAAAGGACTTGATACTATGAAAAATGAAGCACCTGCGTTCTAACTGAATTCATACTGTGAATGATATGATATATTATGACAAATATACAGGTAATGGACAAAACAATATGAACACCAATGCAATTGCAGAAAACTTGTATTAGTAGGGGGTTGCCCCCCCCCCCCCTTTGCCTGAATGACAGCTTGTATCCTACGTGGGATAGACAAATAAAGGTCCTGTACAGTGTGAACTGGAATACGTAGCCACTCCTCGCACAAAACAGTCTCAAGTTTCGAAAGTGTCATTGGAGGTGGAAACCGATTACGCACTTTGGCCTCCAAAATACCCCACAAAGGCTCAATGATGTTAAGATCGGGGAACTGTGGATGTGGACACCAGATGAGATGTTCTACCTCATCACTGTGCTCATCAAACCATGCATCAACGCACCTAGAAGTGTGAATAGGGGCGTTATCATCTTGGAAGATGGGGCATGCATCGGGAAACAAAGTCTGAACCATGGGATGGAGGTGGTCACCCAGGATGGTGCAGTACTTCTCTGCGTTGATTCTCCCACGCAGGACGACAAGTGGGCCAACACCATTCCAAGATATACCCCCCCAAACCATCACAGACCCCCCCCACCATGTTTCACGGTAGGCACTAAGCAGTCAATATCAAATGCTTCAGCAGGAGTTCTCCACACATAAACACGTCCTGTGGTCTGAAATAATGTGAAAGACGATTCGTCTGACCATATCACATGTTCCCATTGCTGCTGTGTCCATTTCTTGTGCTCTTGGCACCACCTTCTTCGTGTCACTGCATTACGTGGAGTCACCAACTGTTTGCGGATGGCAACTCTGCCATGAATGTTCACAGAATGCAGCTCCCTTTGAATGGTTTTCATTGATACAGGGTCCTGGAGGTGATTGTTCATCTCTGCGGCTATCTGGGACAGTGTTGTCTTGTGCTTTCGAGTCACTATTCGCTTCAACACACGTCGATCCCTGTTGGATAACTTTTTTTTTCGCCCACTATTCTCCTTTGCAGACGTTGTCCTTGCATGTTGTCTGTAGGCTGTCAGAACAGTTGACACTGTGCTCCGTGCTACACCAACAAGTGTAGCTGTTTTTGTCACAGATACTCCAGCCAGGCGGGCTCCTATGATCATGCCCCTTTTGAAGTCTGAGAGGTCGGACATACCTGCATTTGACGGATAGCTGACTGCTCGCATGCAACTCTCACACCAGCTTCTGATAGACTGATATGTTCCTTTTCCACGATGGCGTATATAGGCCTTTGCAAACCAAGGTGTTCATATTATTTTGTCCATTACCTGTTTGTCTAAAGTGAGAATTCTTGTTCTAATAAAATAATAGTGTGTATTAATGGAAACATTATCAATGTGCAAGTACTGTTCTCATGGAATGTAACTTCTGGTATAATTAAAAGCTACTACTGCATTCAAGTACCTACTTTTATGTAGTGAAAATTAAAAATTGTTTATAATAGAACTGACAGGTGGACAGATAATGGTGCTGATCACATCACATTTATTACAACAGACCAAGAAGGTATAGAGTTCTACCTTCACACTCTCTAGGTGCTTTCTTTGCACAGTGTGATGAAAAAAATACCTTTTACTTTTATATTTCACATTCACGAAAATCTAAAAAAAAAAAAATCCATTTGGCCTGATTAGGTAAGTTTTCATGTACAAACAATTGTGCATACATCACAGTATTTTTTTCCTCTCATGTTACTAAAGTTTATGTTGCAAAATTTCAAATGGATTTCTGAGGCATAGCATAATTCTTTGGAATTGTCATTATTACACAATAGCAATTAATTAACATTGTAGTAAGTGTTTAAGATTGTCACCTTGTAATGAAGGGATCCTGTGTATATTTCCTGACAGGGATGCAAAGCAGTGATTCAGATATCACACTTTCAACTGTATGTCCAGTCTTGATTGGCTTATTCTCAAGATAATAGTCATAGCACAGAAGGGACTTCTATTTCTTATTCACAAGTTTTTGGGACATCCTGTAGAATTTCTTGGGGAAAATACAATCATGCTATGAAATATGTTTGTTCCTAAATATAAGTACACAGTAAATTATGATGTAATCTATGGTTCTCCAAATTTCTTTATTACTAGTGTGAATGGTTTACGCCTTCCCTAAAGTGCCTAACATCTGGGCAGTTACGACCTGTATTAGCCCCACGTGTATACACGTTGCCTTTTGTTAGAAGTGTCGGACGCACCATGGTCCAAGGAAGGAATTACGGGCCTCAGGTTACAGTGTGTCGCTTGGCAACACGAGGCCGTCGGTGCAAACCAATATTTCTGCAGATAGCACGGCAGGTTGTTAAAATGAAGCCTGCTGATCTCAGACTTCCGTCGCGGGCGTGGAAGGTAAGATAAGATAAATTGCTCATATATTTATTTTTGTGAATATTGCATGTTGATTTTCATGTTGATTCAAAAAGAAAAACTAATGATAAGGTAGATTAATCGATATTATCAACCAATATAGGCTTATCAGCACGTCAGTAAAATTGCCAATTATTTTACTCATCTGTTATTGATATAAATAGCCTATAACTTACTGCAAAATTCTTCCATTTTGTTATTGCTTTTATGAATATAAAGGTGTCATTCCTATTCCCTAATTTTGTAAGGTAAGTGCCAAAATATGACTATTTTAATTATTTTTTTTTCAAGGATGATACCTTCACTTGGCTGCATACGTTAATGAAAGAGATGAATTAACTGTCCTTGTATTTTCATGAAATATTTGTAATTTTATATTGGATCAATAGAATATAGAATATTTGTTATTAGGTTTGGTAAATTTTATATATTGGTATAAAAAGGCAAGTGTATACTTTTGCAATTACGTCAATGTTTAAGTTTTTTTTGTCCAGATCAACTCATGAATTTTATTCAATTTAAGTGCCTTTTCATTCATTGCTTCTTCAGTTTGTTTTTCAATGTTCAATAAAACTCATTAATTATAATTTACCTCTTAACTTCTTTACATATTTTTTACCAAAATAAGATAACTACCGTATTTACTCATGTATAATTTTGCTAAAATTTTGGACCCCTAATACTGTGGTACATATTATGCATGGAATAATTCGGACATCCAACATTAAAACCTTGCACGTTTTCACTATGTTACTGTGTATAACATGTATATATCAACAGGCACAAATACAAAACAGGTTGAATTTCTTTAGCAGTAATATTTTTTTTTAAAAAAAAAGAACACAATGAAACTGAAATGGCCACTTCTCATAATTTTTCACTTTGTAATGGAACATTTTGCGACACCGAGAAAAGCAGAATTCGAGCATGCACGTCCCATCACATGGGATGTGTACCAACAATATTTATCTGGCGAGCAATAGAAAATAACTTCCTGAGTGCTGCAAATCCTTAACATAATTTTAATCTTTCTTTCTTCTTCTACAGAAAAAAACAAGGTGGTTACAGAAGTGAAAGGTTTGGAATGTTCAACACAGTGGAGGGAGACGGGGTGGGGTGTTGATGACTCATTGTATATACAAGAGAATATTATCCTCTTGATTCACATTGCATCAGGTGACTCATTGAATAGGAATGATGTCATTCGTTCTTGATCAGCATTACGACCTACAACTAAGAAAACCATTTCTTGAACCTGAATTGTACTGTGCATTACATATGAGATGTAATTGTTTGTTGCTTCTCCCCATCAAAAACCGTTGCATTATATGCACGTGCATTATACATTCGTAAATTGAATTTTATCGATAAATTACAGAAAATCCATGAATGTTACCTTATTGTTTCAAAATATTTTGACATTCCTCGTCCTGTCCTGTCCTCGCCAAGAAGAAGTCATCTTAACGCAGCTCCGAATTGGACACAGCCATCTCACATCGTCATATGCTCCAAGGACTGGATGCTTTGCTGTGAAGTACTTGCAATGTTGTTTTAAGTATTCGGCACATTCTTCTTGAATGTACCAATTTTAATTACCTGAGAGAGGGTTTTAACCTTCCCAATGATTTGTCATCTATGTTGAGAGACAATGACAGTGTTTTTAGCTTTTTGAGAAGAGCAGGCCGCCTCTACTGTTTCTGAGGTACTTTTTAAACTGTACTTATCTTTTTTAATGAGTTGTGTTCATCCTATGCAGGTCCATTTACAACTTGCATTTTTAACCTTTCTCAAGGGCCTTTTTACATCATTTTTTTAAATTTTGAGGTAAGGTTTTTAGATAAGGGGATCATCCCTGCATACACTGAAAGGTGCAAAATGGCCATACGTGCCAACGCACCCAAAAATTTTAAATCAATCAAAATATTTTTAAAAATGGGATATGGAACACTTTTAAAAAAGTAGGTGTTCCCAACTGAGTCAACAAACTCTGATTTCAACACTATTTACACCTACTCTAAAAGTTTAGTTCCAATGAAATTACTGTCCTCATTTGGTGTTTTTTCTAGTTTACGAGAATCAAGTACTAGTTTTCTAGTTTACAAGAATCAAGTACTAGCTCTATCCACAATGATGATTTTATTGATTTTGGTTGTCACCGCCACCATCCACTCAGGAACATATTTTGTTACTACTTGACAGGCTTCCAGTTTGCATTGTTTGCAAGCCACTAGGTGTGCTGCCATTACAGGCTCTTTCCTGCATCAACTACAACTACTTGGCACTAGCTGTTGGATTAATGTGAGCCATGTATTCTGTGCCTGCCCACTGTCAATGTTTAGTTAATGCAGAAAGTGCACAATGGCTTACTTATGTTCCTTTAATTCTGGTGCTTGGTGAATACTTTTAAGAATTACATGTGGTTGTATTTTATGTGCTTGGCTAGTCCATTGGTAGGGTGGTTTTTTTTAGTGTCATTCAGGTGTTTGAATACTCTCATTTATGAATCTGATAAAATAGTTTTACAAGTACTTGATTCCAGTATACTATGAGGGATATTCATAAATTAACTTCCGACGATTGACTGATAAAAGAGAACAAAAATGGGCAAAACATTTATTCTATTGAAAATGTTTCCCACGGACCAATATAACTTCTCTCCACAGTCACCACCTAAATACAAGCACTTCTTGTACGCTGACATGAACTCCTGCAGTCCATCAATGAACAGCACCACCAGTTGTTGACTCCATCCATGAGGTCTTCATTAATTTTAAATTGCAGAGTAACCAGCGAGACCTGCATCTTCAGAGCTGGTCGTACAAATATACATGTTGAGGGTGGTCAAGGTCAGCTGTGACTGATAAACTCATTCAAAATGTTGACCAAATCGTACATGCCAAACATTGCTTCATGATTTCACAACCTTCTGACAATTTTTTGGTGACCACTCTCTATGGAATTGTGAAGTTGGCAACTATCTTGGAAGATTGGTGGTATCATTTTTTGATGAAGAACTGCATAAGTTTATGCCACACGACGATAAGTGCCTGAATGTGGATGGTGATTATGGGGAGAAGTAATGTTGGTATGCATAAAACTTCTGTATTTTTTATAATAACCAATCAGAAGTTCATTTCTGAATAGCCCTTGTCATTTACTACCATTTTTTAGTGCCGTGAAACATGAATAGTGTTCCTTCAATGGTAATAAAGGCAACAGAAGGAAGCAATGTGTTGTGAAGCCAGATTGGAGGGAGCCTACCTCCGTGGTTAAGCGGATACCTATGATGCCAGGGGTCTCAAGTTTGAATCCCAGCCTGGGCATAGGTGTTCTTTCATTCATCAATTTAATCATATCATCACTCATTCTCATCATCATCATCATCACAAGTAACCAAAAATCAAATCAAATCAAACCAGACTGTACCCTCGTACCACTCAATGAAAGCTGTTTTGATAATTTTCTTTGTCAAGATAAGTAACAAAATTTATGCCAGAAATTGTCATTCATTGTCAAAGTAGTTTTCTTTCAAGCATATATTTCCCTCTTCTAATCAGGTGAAGTTGCTTGGGGAAGGGGCAGATGATGCTGGAGGAGTTTTTGATGACACCATAACTGAAATGTGCCAGGAATTAACATCTGGTGCCGTTCCACTTCTCATCCCAACTCCAAATTCTGTAAATGACACTGGCTACAACAGAGACAGATACCTATTCAACCCACATCTATCTTCCATCCAGCATCTGTCATGGTTTAAGTTTCTGGGTAAGTATGTAAACATGCATGCATGCAGAGAGAGAATGAGTGTGTGTGTGGATCCTTCATTTTATGTTTTCCAGAGAACCAAAATTAAGAACTTGTTGCAATATTGAAAAAAGCAAGATAGGTGCCAATAAGTATCTTTGTCAAGGAGAAAGTTATGTAAATATTGTAACCATGCCTAGATATGTGTATCCATCTATCTCAAACCATTTTTGACACTGTGCACTAAATATGGTTCATAAAAGGGTGAATGTAAGTTTTTTTAAAATATACCTTTTCTCAGGAAATTTCAGGATTTTTTATATTTATAGCATTTTGTTTTTTTCAAAAAATACAAAGAATGGCTTTTGTGGTACGTAAATTCATGTAACCAGGTGACATAGCCATTGCTTGAACCGGTAGCCTACTTTTAAATAGATGGCAGGACAAAAATTTGCTGGTTTGCGAGGAGGTTTCTTCTAGTTCATTTTTGGGGCGGAATTTTGAAGTGATTTGACATTATGATTAAAAATACATAATAAAATAAATAAAATATAAAAATGTTCAATATATCTGTAAAAGAAAAACAGTAAGGAAAGGATTTCAAGAATTTCAGTCTTATTTATTCAAGAAAGAGGCCCATATTGAGAAATATTTATGTAGGCCTATTTACGAGAATAAAAATAAACTTCTACCTAATTATTTTCACGATTTGAAGTTCAGGGCATCCTTGTTGGTGTAGTGGTAATGTTGTTGACTTGAAACTAAGGGGTCCCACGTTCAATACATAGTGGTTCGAATACCACTTTAACTGTAGGTCCAATCCCGATTAGCCTATCTGTGCATAAAGTGGATATAAAACAAAAATCCACAATGATTTGGAGCTTATCCTCATACATAAGGCTGAGTGAACAGCTTATTAATTATGTCACTCATTTTAGTTCACTACATGACCTGCCTGTAAATAAATTTCATGCACCAAAGAACCCTTAAACACTCCTTGACATGATCTAGACTAGAACTGGTCTTTGTCATTTCGGTTAGCCAACAATTTTCTCCACCCCACTGTAACGCGTTTAGTAGTTGTTTGAAGGTCAACGACCTCTTCTTCAACTTGCATGCAAGTGTTCAATAATGTTCTTGGCCCAGAAGGTAATTTTCCTATCATATGCCACCTTTCCTTCGTCAATTTCATTATATCATCACTCATCCCCCATCTTCACAAATTAGCCAAAAGTGGCACAAAAAGCAAAGTAAAAAAAGCAAATCAATCAATCATAGATTTTGGACAGTGAGTCTGCGCTTCGCGGATAGCCCTGAATATACATCTCTGGCAGGGGCGCCGACTTGTCAAAATTATTGGGGGGGGGGGCCTCTGGTCACTGAAATAAATGAATGATTTACTCAGTCCCTCCCTTTTTTAAAAATAAAAATTATGTCTTTGTATAGCAGTTTTTAAGCAGCTATTATATTCCTCATGGAAATTAAATGTAACATTAAACGATTAGAAAATGTTTCAAAGTCTCTTTATGTCTTTTATGTCTGCTCATTTGTTTATTAGGTAACAATTAACATTTTTATTGAAAAGTATGTATTTACATTAAGAGGCCAACCTAACAGTTTTATGCCAGCCTCGGAAGCTGAGCATGTTGGGTGGTCGACTCAACTCACTTCGAGTCCCGGCGAGGGCATGGGTGTGTTTTAATGTCCGCAACAAACCTGTAAAGAAAGGATATGTGACGGGTGCAAATAACCTTAGTGTTGACATACCCATAAAAATAACGAATATTTACAATATTTAACAGTTTTATTTAATTATTTAAACAAATGCTAACACAAATTGCAGGAAAATAGTTTTACTTTTTTGTTCTTGCTACGATATTTTACTTTTTAAATTAATTTTGCAATAATAAAAAAACACATAGCATGTTCACTAAGATATAAAGTGACATACACAACAAAAACATATGAACATGATTTCAAAAGAAAGCAAAAATTGCTCTACGCACTGGGTTATTCTTTATGAACTCATTAAAAAGTGGTCTCAGGTCCAAATTATCAAGCACGGTTTGATGTATGTGGAGTACCACTAAGCTGCTTAGTCTCTTCTGCCCCATTGTAGATAGCCGACCTCCATGGTAGAATGGTTAGCACATCATGCTACGATGCCTGGGGTCCCGGGTTCGAATCCTGGTCTAGGCATGGATGTTTGTGAGTGTCCATTCATCAGTTTCATCATATCATCGTTCATCCCCCATCTTCGCAAATTAGCCAAAAGCGGCACAAAAAGTGAAGTAAAATAAAGCAATTCAATCAATCAATCAAAACCCATCTCAAATATGTCTTCAGTCAACGAAGAGCATTGAATGATCTTTCGGCTGTGGCTGTCGTCACTGGCACAATGCAGAGGACCATCATGAATTTGGCAACTTCAGGCAGAAGCTAATGGAGGGTGCTGTCTTCCAAAAGAAACTTCCTTATGTCACGCATGGTAGTTAGAACCACTTTCATCTGTTTGGTGATATCACGAAGCATGGACAGGTGTAAGGAGAGCTTATCGGCATCCAAATCTTGCCGAAAGAATTCTCGCGTTTGCTCGAAGTTTGTTTTGCAACTGTTCACAGCTGAGATGCATTCTTTCTCTATGGCTGTTACTTTTTGTAGTCCTGTAGATTCATGTCTTTGTTTAACACATGATTTTACTGTGTCTCACACGTCAGTGCATATCGATGTTTAATACTCTTTTGGAGTGTAGAACTTGTGAGGTTTGGCAGCATCAGAATTTTCAAGTCTCTTAGGGACATGACTTTGCCGAGTCAATTCTGGCTCATCAACGAGGCTGGGTTTGGTCTCTCTGATTTTGTGCCAGAACTGCTCAAAACCATCATAACACTGTCCCTTCAGATTCTGTATGGGCAAGTCCAGATCCACCAGAATGTCTTTTACAACGTCAAAAAGAGTTTTGGCCTCAGTGTTCGGAATCTCGTAAAAGCCCATGAATTCCTCAAAAATATCAAAATTTTCATTCAGTCAGAATGTCAATTGTTCACGGATGGATATGTCACAAGTTTCGTCAACCATAATATGTAGCAAAATATTCCCGAGTTTTAATATCTGCTACCATGGAGTAACAGATCTCCCTATTATTTCAATGATCTCGTTCTGAATGTCATATGAGAGCCATTTGTAGCCCGAACGTCCCATCCACTCCCCTAGTTCATGCACATTGTCTTTTGAAACTCTTTTTAGTGAAAATGTTAACAATACTTATAATTATATACTTAGTATATAGTAATAAGTCATGTGTTTTGCTGTCTCTGGTCATAGCCCCCCAAAGTTGATGGTCTAGAACATTTCAAATATGTATTTAAAGTTAAGTTTATGTTGCACAATTTAGAGTAAACTTTACAAGAGAAGCAAAATTATTTGGGGGGCTCTGCCCACACATTGTTAACATTGGGAGGGCTCGAGCCCCCCCCCCCCCCAAGGCCCATGGAGTTGGCGCCTATGATCTCTGGACAATACTACTTTTTTGCTACTGCATAATACATACTAATTATATTTTAAAGATAAACTATGGGTGATTTTCAACTGTACTTAGAGGAGTGATTGTAAGTACATAGTAGTGCTGCATTTTGCATTTTTTCTATTCACATTGGGGGTGTAAGGGGAGACCTTACACGTAGTGCACCCAAATGTCAACCTAACTTCCACATTAGTGCACCCTGGACTGACGAGGCTCTGGCGACTGGCCCCATGGCCAGTATAATTTTGTTTGTATTGTCCTGTTGTCCTTATGTGTGCTGAGTGCCCGTTTGCAGCCTCAGCTTTTAACAGAAGTCAGAACATTTTAAGATTTTTAATTATGCAACATTAGAGTTGTTCTTTGTAATGATAAGGGGCTGGCCCCCGTATAATGTGATGGGAGCAAAATAGCCTAAGTGCTGATGCTTCCACACTTTTAAAATCAAATTCAAAATTCAAATTCTATTCACATTGGATTAATGTGAGTGCTGCATGGGCTCCCTGTAAAGGAATTTCTTGAGCTAATTACCTAATTGCACCTACATTGAGATGGAATGTCAACATTTCATCTCCTGTCAAAGCCGTAATTATTCCATCCAAAATTAAACGAACTGCAACTCTCTATGATGAATAGTTCTTATGCTATGAATTTTTAAAAAAAACATTTCCATGCATTGGAAAAGCCTACACTTTAAAATTCTCGAGAAAGACAAAATAAATCAGCTTTTGAAAAACTTCCAGTACTCATATTGCATTGAAATTCAAGTACGTCTTGCCTTCATACATATGAAATGACATGTTATATCCCCATCACATAGCATTGGCCACTATAGGGACCAGCCGTCCTCAATGGTTTGCAGACAGTGGTCCTAAAATGGACCACCTGTCTGCTAAAGATTAATTATTGAATCTTTTGTCTCCAAAAGTAAAGTGTTTTTAATGTTTCTGCAGGTGTGTTGTTCGGAGTTGCTGTTCGAACGAAGAAGCCCTTGGCCATTCCCTTGGCACCTCTCATGTGGAAGCTGCTGGTGGGAGAACCTGTCAATGTGGATGACTTAGAGGAAGTTGACATGCTCTATGCTCAGAGTCTTCGAGGCATTAGGGATATCCACCTCTCGGGTGTTACAGAGCAGAATTTTCATGAGGTAATGCCTGCAGAAAATGTGATTTGAGATTCTTACTTACTTTATTATTATTCATAAGTAGCACTAGGCTGAAATCCTTCACCTTAGTAAACTTTAACAATGGTGATGGATGGGTAAAACCAAGATAATATAAACCAGGCATGAGTATATCATTTGCACTAGAGCAATGCAGGGAGAACATTTTGATCGAGTGCCATATAGTTCACATGGATGGTGCTAGATAGCATACAGAATTCTTCGCTCGAGCGAATAACACTCAAATAACACATGTAACCATAATTTGTCTGTGGTGTAGCATAGCATGCTTGAGGAGTGGGAGACTCGGACAAGTAACAGTTGGGCTGAAAAGTTCATAGGCTGACTCATAGATGGCGTTACTAGAATTAAATCCATGTGATTTTTACTTAGTACTAACCTTCAAAAGATACGTGTATAAATTTCACAGCTGCCGGATAATTAGTTCGTGAGATATAGCATTGTGAGTGAAGCAGCTTTTGTTATTGTGAAAAAATGGATAAAAAAGAATTTCGTGTGTTAATAAAGCATTGCTTTTTGGCGAAAAAAAAAATACTGTTGAAGCCAAGGCTTGGCTTGATAAACATTATTCGGACTCTGCACCAGGAAAATCAACCGTTGAGAAGTGGTTTGCTAAATTTAAATGAGGCGAAATGAGCATCGAAGACGATGCACGCAGTGGACGCCCCAAAGAGGCTGTTACCGACGAAAACATCAAAAAAGTCCACAAAATAATTTTAAATGATCGTAAAGTGAAGTTGATCGAGATAGCTGAGATTATTACATAGCATTGTTGGAGCGTTTAAAGGATGAAATCACGAAAAAACGGACCCATTTGAAGAAGAAAAAAGTGCTGTTTCATCAAGACAATGCACCGTGTCACAAATCAATGAAAACGATGGCAAAATTATATGAATTAGACTACGAATTGCTTCCCCATCCACCATATTCTCCAGATCTGGCCCCCAGTGACTTTTTTCTGTTTGCAGACCTTAAAAGAATGCTCGCTGGAAAGAAATTCATCACTGATGAAGAGGTAATCGCCGAAACTGAGGCCTATTTTGAGGCTAAAGAGAAATCGTACTATAAAAATGGCATCGAAAAATTGTATGACCGCTATAATCGTTGTATCGCCCTCAAAGGCAACTATATTGAATAATAAAATCGAATTTTGTCAAAAAAATATTTTTTACTATGTTAGCCTACGAACTTTTCAGCCCAACTGTTATGAGCTACTGAAAATGGTCCCATGCTACTAGTTTGCACTGTGGATGTCAACAAGTGCTCAGTGCTGTGCATATTTCATGCCTGCACACTGCACTTCAAGGCCAGTAAGGGGCAGAGCAAGATTAGGTGAGCCTTATATGTTGAGCCCTCCTTTTTACAGAACTACCTCCTGTTTCTTCTGCCATGATTACTCTTTAATAGCAAAATACATTTATGAGCAAATCTCCAAAGACCGAATAAATCATAAGTTTATTGTTCCTTAGTGCTGAACATAGTAATACAGCAGAACATCAACACAAATAATCATTTACATCAGGCCTGGTCAATCTGATGAACTTGTCAAAGAATTCTCTAGTATGCATGCATGGACTGTTGAGCGAGCAGCAATACTGCAGCATTGTAAGAGGGGTGGTGTCAGTTGCTTTTGTGCGGTTGAAAACCTCTTGTCATCTGATTCATGAGTAAATGAGCAATGTGGCATTGATAGTAAGTTTAATGGAAGTTATAATACTTTTATTTTTTTGTGATGGTGGGAATTTTCATTTGCTTTACTGATATCCATTGTACAGTTTTTAGATATTACATACTTCTCCCAGCTACTGAATGAGCATCTGCCAAAAAATAATAATTGAAAAACGGTCAGCTGGGAAGATTATGGCCACAATCTTTTGGGACTCAGAAGGTGTATTGTATCCTCATTTCCTAACAGATCATTGCACAATAAATGGTTAATATTACTTGACACTGCTTCAAGGCTCAATAAAGGCTGCCATAAGCAACAAGAGAAAAAGGATGCAGGATAATACCCATCCACCATGGCCACCATGAAAAAACTGAAATGGAACTTCTCCCACATCCTCTGTACAATCTGGAGCATCAGACTTTCACCTCTTTGGCATCATAAAGGAGTATCTGAACAGGAAAAGGTTTGACAATAATAATAATGTGATACAGTCTGTCTGCGAGTGGGTATGTACGCGTATGCAACCATAATAATTCCCAGGTTGCATCCACATAACTAGCATAAGAGCATTATAAACCAAGGAGAACTTGTTAACGAATAGCACCTTCAGTTTCAATAAGTGGATCAGTTCGTATTCTACTTACAAAATATAATTCAGATTTCAGATTTGCCTGTGGAGCAAGGGCATAAGTTAAAGATAAATGGCATACTAGTATTATACGGTGTGCTTGTACATGCTTTTCTCTGTAAACACTATGTAACTTATACGTAGTGAAATGTATTTCATGAATAACCATTTTTGTGTGATAGAATATTGCAATTATGATTACTGTGCTTACTTTTTGTTCACCAGGTAATACCTCTTGAGTGTTTTGAAGGAGCAAGCTTCACAGGACGAATAGTGCCAATTGTACCAGGAGGAAGAAGCATTCCACTCACATTCCAAAACAGGCTTGAATATGTCGAGCATGCAGTGCAGTTCAGGTTACATGAAATGGACTTGCAGGTTAGCTTTGTTTTCAGTTGTAGCGTGCTTAAAATCATTACGAATTATTTATTATCAGTACAATATAAAAAGAAAAAATATTTTATAAAATACCTAAAAGTGGCCACGGTGGCTCAGTCGGTAACGCGTCTGACTACCATGCTAAAGGTCCCGGGTTCGATCCCCGGCCAGTTCAAATCCGGGAACTTTTCTAACGTTGGAAGCGGCCCTGGCACCCACCCAGCGTCGAATAACATGGGTACCTGGGGGAAACCCTGGGGGGTAAAGGTGGTCAGGGGCGTGATGCTGATCACATCACCCCCACTAACGACCGGATCAAGAAAGTGTGGGGCGTTACTCCCACATCCCCTATATGCCTTCATGGCATGGTGCTAAGCACAGGGAAGCACTTTACCTTTACCTAAAAATACTTCCGTTGGTGAGTATATGATTTCCGTGAAACTATGTTTCAGGACGTAACTACTCCCTTCATCAGGTAGATAGGCTATGCCAATTTAATTATACCATTGGCTGCATCAAACAAGACATCAGCAGCGTGCATTATGGGTATGCAAGGTACGCATTGTGTACCCACAAGATGGTAAGAAAAATTAAGCATTTCTTTTCGCCTTCACCGGACATGAAAAGTCAACAATTATCACTCCAAAGGCACTTCCACTGCAAGAAATTCTGATTTCCGCACGAACACGCTACTGCCTGCCTTGTGTCGCCTGGCCCTCCTGGACATGGTCCCGAATGATCCCGATTGTGCCTTCGGCGCTGTCCGACCGGTGGTCTGCACCCACACGATCCATGTTTGTGCCGATTTCTGTGAGCAAATGCCTCCGATTCTCTTGAGTACCCTAGAAATTTGGAAGGCAACCCCATTGGCTCAGATCAGTCCCTACCATATGTTTGGGTCTGCACGCACTCGCCCCATCCTGCGTTTTCCTGTTCAAAGCACAGAGGTCTGAGAAGCCAGGGTACCAAGGATTTTGACAGTGTCTGCAGTGTTGGCAGTACTCAACATATATATTTTTCTGGAAAGTTTAGCTTACTCACATTTAGCACTCGCGTAGATAGATCACTGTGCTCGTTTGCAATAAAATACATTATTAAAAATGATTGCTAAGAGGAGGGCAAGAAGACCATATTTAATATTAGCGTATACTATCAGATATAAAATATTTATGTGAGATTAAAATTACACTATCAAGCTTTTTGCGTATAGGGAGGTGTGGAGAGCATAATGGACACCCGACTCAGGATTGAGTTTTGCACGTGAAACCCCT
Organism: Lepisma saccharinum; assembly: GCF_977018435.1. NCBI lineage: Eukaryota > Metazoa > Arthropoda > Insecta > Zygentoma > Lepismatidae > Lepisma > Lepisma saccharinum. The sequence continues at coordinate 34,630,884 of NC_139231.1, forward strand.
TTTGGCGTCGTTACTGTCTCAGGGGGAAATTATATGGACAATTTTGCACATTTCACACAATTCTCAGAGTACAAGAGTATCTGTTTATCCCATTCCAGAGATCAACATTTTATTTAGTTCATTTCCAGTTCAGTCTATAAGTTGATGAGGATGGGTGTTGACTTTTGACCCGACAATATGAATGAATTAAAAAAATAAGAACGTAAGCACAATGCTACTATGGGATTCGAATGAGCTTTCCCCCTCCCAGACATTGCAAAGTGGTATGTTGTGTCCAACATTTTATTTTTTAAGTTTTTGAAGTGTGCTGGGATGAATACCATTGTAGGCTAATGAATTTTTCTCGTAAGTTTTACTATCTCCCTTCTACGAAATATTTCATCGACTGGCAACTCCGAGTCATGCATCCACAAGAACACGCGGTTTTTGCAGACAGCAGACACTTGTTACCGTGGGAGGTTGACTTTTGCTTTCATCTGTCCTGTGAAATTTGCAGTGAGTGTTTTGTTTATATTATTTGCTTGTTTGTCGGTGCAGTGAAGTGATAAAATGGGGAGAGAGAGAGGGGGAGAGGATTCAGGAGTTATTGATGACTAGAGCCCGGAAGGTCAGGCATTTATTTTCGTTAAAATAGGCAGGCAAAAAGGCATTTATAATGTTGAAAATAGGCACTAAAAATGAAAAAAAAAGGCAAAATAAGCCGAAAAAAGCCACATTTGGAAGTCGCTTACTTTTATATATAATTTCTGGCAACATGTTAAAATCTACATTGGGAAGAGCATTTCAATTTTCTCCATCTTGATTGCACATAACTACAAGGTGTTTTTTTAAGTTCTCAACATTCATTGATAGTCGTCTGTCAGAGAGAATGTTTTTCATAATAGAAAATGATCTTTCTACTTCGACAGAAGTTATTGGAGCATATACATAAAACAAGCTAATGTAGCTGGACTCATTTCGGTAACAGCATTTTCACCTTTTAGAATATCACAAATTGTTTTAATTGTTTCAAGTCCTTATTTACACTCGCTACCCGTTTGCACTTTTCCGCAACAGCTGACCCCTTTTCCCCTGGCACTTCCATCATCTGCTGCACAGATTCCTCGAAGATTTTCATGGATGCTACAAGAGTCTCACCTCATTTTTCTAAGCTTTGTAATTGTCTCTGGCAATGCACCATAATGTGCAAAAATAAACGACAGTTCATTCTTCAGTTCTGAATAGCACAGGAGTTTTTCACTTCATGAATTGAAGCCGCTTCATTTTCTGGAAGAGCATCGATCACCTCACTTATTTTTTCAAGGTTGTTAGCATAATATTTAGCTGCTGATATCCAGGTTCCCCATCTTGTCAAGACTGGTTGCGGAGGTAAACTAAGCTCAGGCGCAACTTCCTGAAATTTTCGGGTTCGAGAGGGAGATTTCAGAAATATCTTATTTTGTTTGAAATCAACCTCTCCACTTCAGCAGTCAATCATGCACAAGGAAATGTAAACCGAAAGCCAATATCCTAACTCAGCATGAAATACTTTTTTCTCACACTTTTCTCCCTCAGCAATGTTGAAACATGAGTGAGTTCAATATTACTTAAATAAGGCGAAAATTATTCACATAATAAACAGAAGAAAAATAAATGCCAACATTTTTTTTAAAAAAATGGTCAAATTTCATTGAAAAAGGCAAAAAAAGGCATTATAATTAAAAATAGGCAGTGGGGTCCCAAATAGGCAAAATAGACAAAATGAAAAGGCTTCTAAAACATTTGAAACAACATAAAAAATGTATATCTGGAAAAATTTTATAAATATATGCAGTAGATAAAAAGAGGCATTTTGCCAAACTTCCGGGCTCTATTGATGACATTCTGTAGATGGGATTTTCGGCATAATAATTACGAAAAAAGTGCAAACAATCCGAAATGGGAGGTGTGTGTGTTCCTGATTTGCAGGACTTGATTCAGGCAGGAGTTATGAAGGCTGGTAAGCAGTATATTAGGCATTTTCAGAAAAATATATATTGCTATATATATCATATATAGTAACTGCAGTTGACTCAGAATAGAAAACTCGGAAACTTTATTGTTGGCCTTGTTCGTTGGTTTCCTCTGAGAAAGGTGTGTCAAATAGTACAGGATACAGGGGATACTGACATTTATCAAATTTTCACGTGCTATTCGAAAGCACGAAAAATCATTATGCCAGTTTGTTCCCGTTCAATGTTAATTGCGCTGCATGAAGGTATTAATCGAAGTCAATTGTTGGACTACGTAGCTACTATCAGAATATATTTGCGATAAAATATCATACATATATCTTACCTCGTTACATTTGGATATCTCTGGTAGCGTTTAAGGTTATATCAGACATTCCTTAGTTTCCTTGTTAATGTTTCAATAATTGACATCCTATTTTAACTGGCTTTAAAACTCAAAGCAAACTTTAAATAACTTCTGCTCCCCTTAATCTTCAGAACATGTTTCTCGCAAAAAGAAAATAATGGGGTGATCCTTTATTCTCAAGCAACAACTTTTGTGAGGGATGAATTGAAGGTCTTTCAAAAGGGTGCAACGATTGATAAGTGCTGCAGTGCCGTTCCAAAAAAGTGATTCCTGTTATTTGAAAATGATACAAGGATGATAAACTTTCCATTACAAAATTTTGGAAAATTATTTTCTGCATAACATGATGGACTCAGAGGGGGGGTGAGTCTGGTCCCTCTATCCGCCCCCTTCAGTGAGCCACGTTGTGTACCCTAGTCTAAATGTCACCGCACGCCACTGCAAGACATAGATCAAGAGGTATGATAAAAATGGATAAAAAGGTTAATATGTGATTTAAGGCAGCTGAACATGTGTAGGTGCCTTATTCTACCATTATGTTGAAATCCTAATGTAAAAATCCGTGACTACAGTCTAAAACAAATTTTCTAAACACGTTAAAAACACTTTTCCAGAAGTGATTCGGTGAACGCAGTACAGCTGTCTAAGGGGGCCTCTCATGGAATGCCAGAAGTTGTGCAGTGTATTTCCCTTACTCATCCCCCCCCCCTACTTCCGTTGGGTTACGTCATATCTAGCTTTAAATCTATTATTTCGCAAGACGTGTTGATCACAGCTGGGGTGACCTGGGAGCCAATTTTTCCTCTTATTGTATCCCACCTTTTGAACATTTTAATCCATTTTTCATCAATGGTCCCGTCCTCTCTGTTTAGTTTATTATCCCTCCCTTTACAGATATACGGTGCTTCATATACATTCCTACTTGATGGTTTATGATCAACTCTCATTATTTCTCGCTTCTGAATTTCATGTTCTTCCCCTATCACGTGTTCTGAGAGTCCAGTTCCTGGGGTTCCTTCTTTTATGCCATTGTCATACTCCCCCCACCTAATTTTCATGCTCCGGCTGGTTTGACCTATATATTCTTTATTACACGAACATGTTATATTATAAACCCCGCAAAATACCATATCCACCAAGCCTTAATAGAATTCTAGCAAAAATTGGGGATTAATTAAAAATTTAATTTAGTTTTATTCTCCTTTTCTTTCCTATCCTTTTTATATTGTGTGAAATGTTTCTCTACCGTTCGTGGTGCCCTCATCCTGCAATTAATGCAAAATTCTTTAGCTACTCTTTCTATCTTTTCCGAAATTCCTTTGAAATACGGAATTCCACAATATATTTGTATTTCTTATTCAAAAGTTAATTTTACAAACAAAAATACTTTAGAGTATTGAAATTGGTCTACTTACGTAAGTGAGTATGTATTCGTATGTAAACTACTTTTCGGAAGCTTTACTGCTTCCTTCTTCAGTTGGTCGTATTTTAGGCTCGGAACATCAAGCCACGTAGGAGAAGTGTCATGCGAGGATACTAGGTGAAAGGTTTGGGTTAAAAACACTTCATAGTGCTTGACATATACAGAATTAAAACTACCTTTGTTAAAAACCCTTAAAACTCTCGATAAAACATGTTAAAACCACCACTACCGTGTACTTGAGTGGCCGTTGAAAGCCCTAGTTCCCTGCCAAGGCGAAGCATGCGAGCAGCTGGCGCCGCACTACGGAGTGGTGGTGTACTTCCCCTCCCATGAGAGATCCCTCCCCTACTATTTATTTTTCTCTCGTCACCAATCCAAGGAGAATTCGCGTTCCACTTTGGCTGCTTTCTTTACCTCCGAGGTGACATGGAAGCCTATTTAATTTTGTTTTCTTGAGTCTTTTTTCTCCTATCACTGTTCATTTCTTCCCCCCTCTCCCCTATCCTTTTTTCATATCTTGTGCGCTTTCCTGCGTAACTTATTCAGATGTTCTTCTTTATATCCATTCTTTTTTCCCATCCTATAGATCCATTCTTCTTCTTTTTCCCTCTCGTTCTTTTGACTCCATAATTGTATTCCCCGGATGAAAAAGTTAAGAAAGACGTTGTGTTTTGTTCTTTTGGCATGTTCTGACTTACCATGAATGTATAAAACTCCAGTTTTAATTTTTGTTTTGGTTCTGATAATTTTTAAATCTAAGAAGCCCATTACATCCTTTGCCATCTCTTCTTTTGTGAATTTAATTTTGGGGTCTTGTTCCCCCAATATATCAAATTAAATCGGTTAAATTTAACACGTTCCCCTCTGGGTCCCCCTGTTGTTCCCATAGAGTCAATCATACAGAATAAGCTGAATAAGCTTAGGAAGAAGGAGGGAACAAAAAACAAACTTAATAAGGATAGGGAACAACAGGGGGACCCAGAGTGGAACATGTTAAATTTAACCGATTTAATTCTACCAACGGACCTTAATGAAATAATGGGAAAAGGGCAGAAATTCGCTATTGGGGACCAAAAAATCTCTAAAGAAGATTTTATAGTAGCAGCGGAAGGAATAGGAATGATGATTGATGATAGTGAAGACAAAAGTGAACTTAAGAATAAAATTCATGATATTATTGAAAACCAAATCAGAAAAGAACAGAATGAGATAAGGGGATGAGAGAAAACAGATAGTATTAGGAAGGACATCCGAATAGAATTAAAAAAGAAACTAAGTACCGTTAAGAAATGGATAGAAGACAACAATGTCTTCCTGATTGGATCAGACAAAGAAAATAAAATGGTAGTTGCTAGGAGAGAGGAATATAGAACGAAAATGAAGGAATGCTTTTGTAGTAGCGATTTCGAAATTGTACGAGGTAACCCCATAAATAAAATTAGGAGGGAAATCAAAAAAGGAATCGAAAATACCATAACGCTTGCAAGAACGGAGAAAAATAAACTAATTGAATGTTGCAAAACGGGAAAAATTCCAGTCGCCTTTGGGATCCCCAAAACCCACAAGGAGCAGTACCACTAAGACTGATCATTCCTATGTACTCCCACCCTGGATATAACTTAGCAAAAACTCTTGCAACTAAAATTAAAGAAGTGGGAAATAACACAGAAAATAATTATATGGAAGTAAAAGAGAAGATCGAAAATCTAGAGTTAGATAAAGATGATCAAATAATGAGCTTTGATGTGGTAAACCTCTACCCTAGCGTCCCGAGAGACAAAGCAGCCGACTGTTTATTTAGATGGCTTAGAGAAAAAGGAGTAGATGTAGTTGTAGCTTGGGAATATGTACTATGTACTAGATATAACTATTTCAGTTTCAACGAAGAAGTGTACATACAGAAAGAGGAATTAGCCATGGGCAACCATATTTCAGGGATTGCATCGGGGATCTTCATGCATTTTATTGAAAAAACTGCCTTAGAACAAATGGTAGGAAATATTAAATATTTCGGGAGATACATCAATGACGTTCTGGTTATAGGGGGAAAAGCTGATCTGAAATTATTTGATATATTGGCGGAACAAGACCCCCGAATTAAATTCACAAAAGAAGAGATCGCAAAGGCTGTAATGGGCTTCTTAGATTTAAAAATTATCAGAACCAAAACAAAAATTAAAACCAGCTTTTTATACATTCATGGTAAGTCAGAACATGCCAAAAGAACAAAACACAACGTCTTTCTTAACTTTTTCATCCGGGGAATACGATTATGCAATCAAAAGAAGGAGAGGGAAAAAGAAGAAGAATGGATCTATAGGATGGGAAAAAAGAATGGATATAAAGAAGAACATCTGAATAAGTTACACAGGAAAAAGCACAAGATATGGAAAAAGGATAGGGGAGAGGGGGGGAAGAAATGAACAGTGATAGGAGAAAAAAGACTCAAGAAAACAAAATTAACTTGGTGAATAAGAAATACAAATATATTGTGGAATTTCGTATGTCAAAGGAATTTCGGAAAAGATAGAAAGAGTAGCTAAAGAATTTGGCATTAATTGCAGGATGAAGGCACCACGAACGGTAGAGAAACATTTCACACAATATAAAAAGGATAGGAAAGAAAAGGAGAATAAAACTAAATTAAATTTTTAATTAATCCCCAATTTTTGCTAGAATTCTATTAAGGCTTGGTGGATATGGTATTTTGCGGGGTTTATAATATAACATGTTCGTGTAATAAAGAATATATAGGTCAAACCAGCCGGAGCATGAAAATTAGGTGGGGGGAGTATGACAATGACATAAAAGAAGGAACCCCAGGAACTGGACTCTCAGAACACGTGATAGGGGAAGAACATGAAATTCAGAAGCGAGAAATAATGAGAGTTGATCATAAACCATTAAGTAGAAATGTATATGAAGCAGTGTATATCTGTAAAGGGAGGGATAATAAACTAAAGATAGAGGATGGGAACATTGATGAAAAATGGATTAAAATGTTCAAAAGGTGGGATACAACAGGAGAAAAAATTCGTTCCCAGGTCACCCCGGTTGTGATCAACACGTCTCGCGAAATAATAGATTTCGAGCTAGATATGGCGTAAGCCAACGGAAGTGGGGGGGAGTGAGTAAGAGGGAAATACACCGCACAACTTCCGGCATTCCACGAGAGGCCTCCTTAGACAGCTGTACTGCGTTCACCGAATCACTTCTGGAAAAGTGTTTTTAACGTGTTTTAGAAAATTTGTTTTAGACTGTATTCACGAATTTTTACATTAGGATTCCAACGTAATGGTAGAATAAGGCACCTACACATGTTCAGCTGCCTGAAATCACATTTTAACTTTTTATTAATTTTTACCATACCTCTTGATCTATGTCTTGTTTGACGCAGCCAATGATATAATTAAATTGGCATTGCCTATTTACCTGATGAAGGGAGTAGTTACATCCCGAAACGTAGTTTCACGGAAATCATATACTCACCAACATAAGTACTTTTAGGTATTTTATAAAGATATTTTCTTTTTATATTGTACTGATAATTTATACTACGTGAGTAAGTCGCACCTGCATCAATATGAACATTACGAATTACTTAATTTTTGGTTCTCTTCATAAGCATTTTGCCTAAACATGAGGTAATATTATGTCCATCAATCCTTGAATGTGGGTAACATATTTAGTGTTTTAACATGAACAATCTGTTTATAAATTGAATGAATTACAAATTGAAGGTGACATAGATTTAAATGTCAACTTATACTGTTAATGTTTTGAAATTGGAAATGTAATAAATTTCCATGTTGGTATTTTGCTGGAGTAATTAATGTGAAATTCCTTATTTTGTAGGTTGCAGCAGTGCGCGAGGGCATGGCATGGATCATTCCTGTACCATTATTATCCCTTGTAACATCACAGCATTTAGAACAACTAGTCTGTGGGTTACCACACATCTCAATACAGTTGTTGAAGAAAGTAGTGAGGTAGGTGTTCATCATAATCTAAAGCATTTTTTCCACTTTATGGTACTATGGCTTGTTATGGGTGAGGGGGGAGGGTGTAAACTGATTATTTGGTACCGTTATCAGTATCAGCCAGTAGAGAGTTATCAGTGAAATTACCAACTTTTACTACTACTCGAGTATATCTATAAATAGCCTTAAATTTTGTTCAAAATTTTGGTAATTATTTTATAAATATAAAGTATGCCCTGTTTTATAAAGTAAATGCAATCTACAGTTTCTTTTGCAAGGGCAAACCCTCACCTATTACTTACAAGTATTAAGAAAGGTAATGAACCATTCGGGTTCTTTAAGAAAAATTTGTATTTTTTTTTTATTTGTGTTAAGTTTGTGTGATTTGTAAATCACACTAGTACTGGTGAATCTGACCCATGATTGTAAAGAAGGTGATGAGTAGAGCCCAGATTTTAGGCAAAATGCCTATTCGTTTCCGATGCTGCTAGACAAAAATTGAACACAAAAGTACACCGATCCGAAGGTTCTTAACATTCTGAACAATACTTTGTTGCCTTTTTTTGCCTATTTCACCTTATGCTGCCTTTTTCAAACATTTTTGCCTCTTTTGTCATTCCGACAAGGCATTTTTTTAAAATTACATTTCTCTTCATCTATTTGATTTCATTTTTCAATAACCCTTGTTATTCAAACGCCACCACGTATTTAATTTACACAGCAACAATTCATGCACAAGTTTAAATTCAATACCAGGCAGTTTGGCAACATTGCATTCATTATCGGTTTCGCAGAAACAACAACGCAACTGACTACCTTGCTGAAGCAAAACAAACGTACTTGATCTCGCGTTGCAATAAGCGATTGTTGTCTCGAATTCGCCTTCTTGAACAGAAATTTTCTGCCAGTTCTCTTCTGTAATTTGGAGTGCAGAACCATGCTAAAATCCATCCCAGACAAAGTGTGCCTTTTGAAAAGCAAGTTAAACCGCTATGTCTCTGAATTTGGCACTGATATCTTTTCTACAGATGGATCGGTTCTTCTGTGTAAAGTGTGTGTGAAAGCTGTGAACCACGGGAAGAAATATTTCATATCTCAACACGTGTTGTCAGAGAAACATAAATCAGCTGAAAGTAGGAAGATCGAACAGAAGAAACTACGTCAGCTTCCAGAACTTCTGACAAATCACAGCCGGAAATCCAAGTTTTCAATGGAGTTATGCAAAGCATTTATTGATGCAGGTATACCGCTGTGGAAAGTGGAAAATCAGTCTTTGAGAGCTTTCTTGCACAAGTATACAAAAGAGACAATACCAAGTGAGTCCACGCTGAGAAAGAATTACGTTGACGTGTGTTACAAAAGCGTTGTTGACCGTATTCATGCTGAACTACTTGGGAAGAAGATCTGGATTTCCATAGACAAGAGTGGTGTTTGTTTTTGTTGTGCAGCAAGCAATTTTTTATTGACATAGGCATCCGTCACAAGTGAATGAAAAGTAACTAAATAAGATTTTAAAAAGAAGCCATTTAGCTGGGTATCGTAAATATTGAAAGTAAAATCTGAATTGTTTACCCTACGTAACAACAGCTCAATAATATTTACTAATTGTAGGTTAATTTGGAAATACATTTTTAAAGATTTAAGAAGAATTTAAGTCTTTCTCTTCAATTTTTAATGCCTATTCTTCAATTTTCACTGCCTCTTTCTGAAACTTGACTGCCTTTTTTTCAATTTTTTGCTGCCTTTTTTAATACTTTTCAGTGCCTGAACATCTGGGCTCTAGTGATGAGTAATGCTGAATCCTCCTTCGCCTGTTAATTTTACTGGTGATTATGAATATTAGATACATCAGAAATGTACATCACCATGTAGATATGCTCCACGATTACATATTGTATTTTCTTTTGCAGATATAGGGAACTATATGAGAATCATCAGTTGGTGCAGTGGTTGTGGAGTATATTGGAGAGCTTCACAAACCTTGAACGTGTTCTCTTCATGCGCTTTGTCTCGGGAAGATCCCGATTGCCAGCAAATCTAGCAGATTTGTCCCAGCGTTTTCAGGTAAGAGACACATACATGTTCTTTTATCACATCATGAATTATATCAATTCTGGTACTCTCACCAATTCTTGCTGATATTGAAACTTGAAATTTCATCAGTTTGAACTGAGTTATAGTTAATTTGTTCAAAAAACAACTCAGCCAATTGCAATTACTCATTTTGAAATGTAACTCACTTTCTTTCAAAATCAACTGTAAGTTACTTTCATATTGTAGATAAGATTTAACTTGTAGAATGTGCTGCAAGAATATAGTGCAAGGATGTGTATTGTTTTTGCTGATGTCCATGCAACATTAACATTAATTTTCATTAAATGTTAATAAATCCTGTATAATTAAATGTTAAAATATAGGTTATACATACAATGTAATCCATTATTACACTTTAAAAAATTGTCAAGTAAATCATTTGCTCATAACAAAATAAGAGTTTATGAAAACTAATATTTTATTGCTATTTTTTAGTATAAACCATATTATTATTTATTATAATTAAAACATACAGAGAAGTCATTGTAAAAATAATGTCTTAATTTTGTAACTTGTGACCTGGAAAAGTAACCAAGTTAAAGTTTCTCATTATTAAAAATATCCAGTTACGGTTACGTTTAAGTATTTGTCTTGGAGATGGGTGGTCAACCAAAATTGAATATCTTTTTTAAGGTCACTGTGAAAAGAAAAATGCATACACACTTATTTGAAATATGAAAGGGTGCCTTTACATTGGATGAAATGTGGTTGGTGCATCAAGTCCCATCACCACTGTTTTTTGGCTTTCAAGACCAGAGTCAGTATACTGTTGCTTCCAAGTAGCTGCCCAGTTGTTCTCTTGATGCTGGGTCAATACTGAAATTTTGGTGGTCCCATTGGGATTGAACTAAGAACTGCTCGCACCAGATGCTAAGCATTCATCTAAACAGGAGCTCACTATTAGTTTAACCCAAATCCTAGATAATCACCATTCTTCTCCCATCATACGTGGGGTCAGGCCCGTACCCAGGATTTTTTTAAGGGGGGGGGGGCAGACCCAAAGGTGGATTTTATAAATTTTCTCTAAAGAGGCACAGTATGTGTATTAATATTGTAAACATATTATACACTATATAAATGACGTTCGTTCACATAGGGGTGCTGACTGTGCCAGTGACCATTATTTAGTAATTGCTAAATTAACAGAAAAACTCTGTGATAAATCATAAGCAACAAAATCTAAAAGCTCTAAAATTTAATACAGGAAAATTTGCTGATGATAGAATTAAGAAAGATTACCAAATTAAACTGTCAAATAGATTCGATATTTTGCAGGATTTAAATGATGATGAAAATATAAATGAAACAGACGCAAATAAGAAGTGGGAGCACATACATAATACAATAGATTCAGCAACTAAAGAAAGGGTAGGATACCATAAACCAAGAAAAAATAAGCCATGGTTTGATAATTAATGTCATAACCTAATAGAAATAAGAAATCAGGCTAGACTTAGGTGGTCAAATAACTCTGATGATACAAATCTAACCAATTATAATAGAATAAAGCGAGAAGTTAACCGTGCATGTTTAGAAGTAAAAAAAGAGATTACTTGAAAAGTAAAATTAACGAAATTGAAACAAACAGCAAAAATAAGAATATCGGAGATTTATATAAAGGTGTACATGAATTTAGAAAGGGGTGGCAACATAAAGAAACTCGATAAAAGATAAAAAATGGCAATTTTTTGGCTGACCCAAGCGATATTTTAAATAGATGGAAGAACTACTTTAATGATCTTTTAAATGTTCATGTAGGAGATAAATCAGAAGTAAATGAAGTACACACAGCAGAACCTTTAGTTCCAGAACCTAACTTCACTGAAGTTAAAGATGCTATTAAAAGGCTAAAGAATAACAAAGCACCTGGCATTGATTTAATACCAGCTGAGTTAATTAAATATGGTGGGAATTTGTTAATATGTCAAATTCGTAAATTAATTTGTTTAATATGGAATAAAGAAGAAGTCCCTCAACAGTGGAAAGAATCCATAATTGTTCCTGTGTTTTAAAAAGGTGATAAAATGAATTGCAATAATTACCGTGGAATTTCTCTACTCTCAACAACATAAAATATTATCTAATAATCTTTTAGCAAAACTAACCCCATATGCTAATGAAATTATAGGTGATTATCAATGTGGATTTAAATGTAACAGATCAAACAGACACTTGAGAAAAAGTGGGAATATAATGAAAATGTCCATCAGCTATTCATTGATTTTAAAAAAGCATATGATTCAGTAAAAAACAGATAAATTATATAATATATTAGTCGAGTTTGGAATACCTAAGAACCTTGTTAATATGATGAAAGTATGCACCAGTGAAACAGAAAGTAAATTTGTGTGGATATTAATATGTCTGACAAATTTACAATTCAGGTGGGTTAAAACAAGGAGATGCATTATCTCCATTGTTCTTTAATTTTGCCTTAGAATACGCTGTTAAGATGGTAAAAGAAACGAACAAAGGACTAAAATTAAAGGGTGTGACTCAGCTGTTAGCATATGCAGATGATGTAGACTTATTAGGGGATGATGTAAATACACTTAAGAAGAATGCTAAAATATTTTTCAAAGCTGCTAAAGAGATAGGTTTGGAAGTTAGCAAAGAAAAAACTAAATACGTGGGCAGATCGGAAAGTAACACACAATATTTTTTTTCGCAAAAAGTTTAATATGTAACAAAAACCAAACAAATCACAAATGAACTGACATCTTTGACCTACTTTTCTACATAGTCACCAAGTTTCTCAACACATTTCTCCCATCGTGGTACCAGTTTCAATATGCCCTGTTCGTAGAAGTCCGTTTGGTTGGAGTTTAGCCATCTGCGGACTCCTGATTTCACTTCCGCATCTGTCGCAAAGTGTTGGCCGGCCAGGAATTCCATCTTGGGACCAAACAGATGAAAGTCCGATGGTTCCAGGTCCGGACTGTAAGGTGGATGCTGGAGCACCTCCCACTCAAATTCGGTGAGTTTCTCACGAACAGGAGCAGCAACATGGGGACAGGCATTTTCACGAAGAAGTTTGACACCATCAGCATGAATGTTGCGGCGTTTGTCACGAAGGGCACGACGCAACTTAACCAAAGTTTTAATGTAGACTGCAGCATTCACAGTGGTCCCGTGTTCAGCAAAGTCCACCAATAACACACAAAACATGTCCCAGAACACTGTCACAATCACTTTCCTAGCAGATTGAGTCACTTTGAATTTTTTTCGTACTGGGGAACCAGCATGTTTCCACTCCATAGAGGCCTGCTTGGTTTCAGGCATGTAGTGGTACGCCCACGACTCATCACCAGTGACGATTCCTTTCAGAAAGTCATGCCCTTCTGCGGCGTAACGCGTTAACTGATCCATGCTTGTCATCATTCGCTGGCCCTTGTGGTGGTCTGTCAGGATCTTAGGCACCCAGCGAGCACTAACTTTACGGAATTTCAACGTGTCATGAACAATGTGGTACACCGCACCATAGGAAATGTTGAACGTATGTGATAAGGTTCGCAGGTGCACACGCCGGTCGTTCACAATTGCTGCCTCAATGGCGCGGATATTCTGCGGAGTTGAAGCTGTAACCGGCTGCCCGGAGCGTGGCGAATCACTAAGGTTCACACGGCCCTCTTGAAAGAATGCACACCACCTGGAGACATTGCTACGGTCCAGACAGTCATCCCCACGCATGTCCCTGTGAATTTCACTCGATGTATGGTCTTTGGCTCACAAAAATCGAACCACACTTTGCTGCTCTTCACACGTGGACGACAGTAACATGCGCGCCATGTTTGTTTCGTAGTTCAGGCTTCTCTCGCTAGAGCTGCAGAGGGGGAAAAAATACCCTCTGTGGTGCAAACTTCAAACTCTCTCGTCGTACAATTTCAGCATTCCAACTGCAATATCTGGGGAGAAAAAAAATATTGTGCGTTACTTTCCGATCTGCCTAGTATATGCTTACAGGCCGAAACCAAGTGTTAGGTAATAATCAAAATCTAATTATAACACCATTAAGCCTTGTTTGTTATGATATGAAAAACTAAATATGCTGACCAAGGCAGTAATTTATTTTATTAAAAACATAAACTAAACATAACGTTTCAACCTTCTAGCAAGGTCTTTTTCAGACTGGAAGAAGGTGTTAGAAAGAGTGGAAAGGACAAGAGAGAAAGAGGAGAGGAGAAGGAAGAAAAATGAAGGAAAAAGAGCGCAAGATAAAAAGTCCAACCACATTCTATATGGAAGTAGATATGTTTAGCCTTTTAGGTGAAAGTACAGTTGACAAGGGAAAGCCACCCGCTAGAAAGTTCCAGAACAACTTTCTAATAGTCTTGAGGGAGTAATGTTTGTGTATATATAATGCCCTGTTTTTGTATCTTGTTATTGGGTTGGTGTGAATGAAATGTCCGCTTTGACGTCTGGTGGGAAACTCACCTGAACAACACAACACAGGGATTGACTGAGGTCACGGGTCCAACGTCATAAACTCTGTATACATCCAGCAAAGAGGCTGGAGCCCCCAGACAGTCAGGAGGCAGTGTGTTGCTGAACAGGGACGTCTGAAAATGCACCATGGAGAACACACATTTGCGAGTGATTTGTCTTTACGAATTCAAACTGGGACATTCTGCTCAGTAAGCCGCCAAAAACACTAACAGTGCATTTGGGCCAGGAATGGTAAATAAACGCACCATTCGCCGCTGGTTTGTCAAATTTCATTCCGGTGACACAGCATTGCAAAATGAACCCTGTGGCCATCGACCAACATCATGTTCCGATGAGCTCCTCAGGAACGTGGTGGAAGCGGACCCTCGGAAAAGTGTTCGTGCCATTGCAGACGAGTTAGGCATACACCATACCACTATCGTTCAGGCTCCTTGCGATCGGTAAAGTGAAAAAGTTGGACTCATGGGTACCACATGATTTGACACCGGTCAACAAGACTCGCCGTCTGGAGGTGTGCAGTATTCTGAGTGTAAGGAATAACCGGGATGGTTTCCTGCATCGGATTGTCACTTCAGATGAAAAATGGATCTGCTATGACAATCATAAACGATCAGGACAATGGTTGGATCGTGATCAACGTTCATGGCGGTTTCCGAAACCACCTCTCCACCCACGGAAGGTGTTGTTGCTGGTATGGTGGTCTATGGTGGGTGTGATCCATCATGACTTTCTCAGGCGAGGTGAAACCAACAATGCAGATCGTTACAGTGCTGAACTCCATGAAATGCACCGCAAACTTCTCCGCAAGCATCCAGCAATGGTCCACAGACATGGTGTCCTCATGTTGCACGACAATGCTCGCCCTCATGTCGCGCAAAGGACGGTGCAGGCTCTCTATGAGTTGCAGTATGAAACCCTTCCTCATCCAGTATATTCTCCCGACCTCTCTTCCACCGACTACCATCTCTTCCGGCATCTTGATCACTTCCTGACAGGGAAGACCTTCGCTGATAATCGGGGGTGCAACATGCCGTTGAGGAGTTTTTTGCGTCGCAGACTCCAGACTTCTTTCGCCATGGAATCCAATTGTTGGCTGAGCGATGACAAAAGTGTGTGACTGCAGACGGCGACTATTTTGATTAACCAGGTATTGTAGTTTTGATTTTTTTGGCCTTTCGCAACGACGCACCTGGGCCGGACATTTCATTCGCACCAACCAAATACATTTGTACTTGATACAGAGTCTGAACAAGACCTTGCTAGAAGGTTGAAACGTTACGTTTAGTTTATGTTTTTAATAAAATAAATTACTGCCTTGGTCAGCATATTTAGTTTTTCAAAATCTAATTATTGATAACAACTCATTTGAACCAGTTTCCAAATTCAAGTACTTAGGAGTAATACTAACAAATGAAAATGATATTAAAGAGGTAATAAAAAGCAGGCCAAATTCAGGAAATGCATGTTACTTTTCTCTTCATAAGCTTTTGTCTTCTCATTTAATATCTAAGAAACTAAAAGTTAAAATATACAAAACAGTAATTTTGCCTGCAATATTATATGGATGTGAAACTGGGTCCCTTACATTGAAAGAGGAACATAAATTGAGAGTATTGGAAAATAAGATCCTTAGGAAAATATTTAGGCCTAAAAGGGGATGAAGAGAGAATTGAGTGGAGAAGGTTACATAATTTAGAAGTACATAATTTGTATACATGTCCAGATAATATTAGAATGATTAAATCAAGAAGACTTAGGTGGGCAGGCTATGTGGCACGAATAGGAGAGGAAATAAGAGTTTACAAGATTCTTGTTGGGAAACCTGATGGTAAGAGACCAGTAGGTAGACCAAGACGAAGATAGAGGGATAATGTTGAAATGGACCTAAAGGAAATTGGTAGGGATGGAAAAAGAGTATATAGATCTTGCTCAGGATAGGGACAGATGGAAGGCCTGTGTTGCTGCAGCCATGAACCTTCAGGTTTAAGAAGGCTAGAGAGTTAGTTAGTTAGTTAGTTTTATATATATATATTGGGAGAGGGTATGTAGAGAAATTTATTCATTTCGGTGCTAGGAATCCTTAAAGAACGACATTTTCTAACCTGCAGCGGTGATAGATAAGTGTTCACCCATTTTGCAAAATCAAACTTCCTGATTTTTCCAGGCATTTAACATTACTTTTCAGATTACTGTATAATGATTTAACATGCTAATAAATTAGAGTTGTACTTCAACTTTGCAAGTTAATCAAATGAATCAAGTTTGTTGAACATTTTTGAAAATAAATTAAAAATAAAATATAAAAAGACGAGTATTGTTGGGAAGATAAAATTAAATGTGTTTTCGGTTACAAATTCTGGTAAGCAAGCAAAAATCATGTGATTCACCTGACTTTTCCAGGTTTTGAACGCTTTTAAAAAAAATCCTTTGTTTCCAATTACCTTCTCACTCCTATCCTGGTTTTCCTAACTCCTCCAGTTGTCCAGGACTTTCAGGTCAGTGCGAACTCTGTAAATTAATTATTTATCTCAAGGGAATGGCTAAGATAAGTGACCACCCAGGCAGCGTCTCTGCTAGCAAAATATTTTTTTCGCTTCTGGAATCTTATTTGACAGTAAAAATAAATGCCAGTGGCAACCAAGAAGCTATTAAATGAAGTTGCATACATGTGGGATAGAAAATGCAATTTGCAGTGTCTTGCAACATTGAATTTTTTTGTCTTTATGTCCTCTACACACACTGAAAGTTGACACTCTTCTATGGTCACACCCCGTGTATTTATGTTCAAGACAATTAAAAGTAGAAAAGAATAAATGTTGTAGTAAAATAAGTTAAAATTAACTGAATCTCGTAAATAATAATGTACTTATTTTCTTGAGTATTTTGGGAAAATAACAATATCTGTTGAAAGTACTTCAGGCAATCTTTTGCCCCCAAAATCTAGCAACGATTCTGGTGCGAAGTGGATTCTGCTATGTACATATAATCGTAAGCCATTCTATGATTGGCAGAATTGATATCAGTTGCAGAAAAACTCTGATGCTGGAGAAAGATAAAGGTTATATGAATCTGCTCAGTGGCAGCGAAAAGGGATCAGACCTTGCGGTACTGGTGGAGAGCTAAATGCACCCCCCCCCCTATATGGTTGGTTTTGTATTGGTCATTGAGGAACCTAAGGGTCCCGGGTTCAAATCCTGGTCGGGCTTGGTTGTTTGTGAATGTCCATTCATCAGTTTCATCATTTCATCACTCATCCCCATCTTCGCAAATTAGCCAAGAGGCACAAAACGCGAAGTAAAATAAACTAAATCAAATCAAATCAAATCATTGAGGAACCTTTGTTCCATAATGTAAAAAACATACAAAATTCCCCTTTACGCAAATTAATGTGAAAATTAGAGACACTAATAGAAGAAACCATTCAATAATCAAGGGGTTCCTATTTCTAGAGTGTCAAACAACTGTTTTTGACTCATAAAAAAATTCAAACAATTTTTAAAATGTAAACAGTATTCTACAGAAAATCCTACATAACCAGTACAATGTCTGCAGTGGCGCAAGAGACTCCCTTTCCACGTAGTGTCCAAGTCGAGACGAAAAAAGTCGGGACATGGATTGAAAGGAATTAACTTTTCCAACTAAATCGGGATGTCTGATAGCCTTGCATCAGTGGTTATAAAACTAAAATTACCAAATATTGCAGACTGCAGAATTCTGGAGCCCATTCATTTGTGCAAGAACAAAATCTAAATTCTTGCAAAATTTGAAAAATCATCGTTATTTTTATAGGTTTCTATACATTCAAATTAAATTTTTTCATGGCTCGAGGGGAGCATGGCCCCCGTGCGCCCCTTTTGGTATGGGCCTGTGTGGGGTAGGTTTTATTTATAAGTTATTAGCTTTCAAGATTTTCAGTGCATAACTTGGATAAAAAATACACTTACACTTGAACAGGCAATACATTTTCTCTGTGGCTAGTTTTCAGTACTTCCCACAATGCTTTTTCAAGAGAATAAAAGGGGGTAAGCAAATGTTTATTTTCTTGCACAGAGAGGCTAATAGGAGTGGACTGTAGTTTAAAGTGATACAAACCAACTCTTCCGTCAAACCTGGAACTCCTACTAGATTACAAGACTTAGAATTTACATTCTTCGGGACAAATTAAATATTGAACATTGCCTTTACACAGGTTAACAATACATGTTATTGCAAACTCTTAAACTGGCAAATCTTTGGAATTTTGAACTTTAAAATATTTAAAGCTGACCTGTTTAATACGTAGTTGAACAATAAATATTAACACTTTGCCTGTTAAAAGCATAAAAAGGACTAAAATGATGTCCCAAGTATAGTGCTTGTGAGCATAGTGCACATTTTTTGTTAGTTTAAACAGAAATTCAACAATGTACAAAACTAAGGGGAAATACCAATGAGTTTTAACATCAAGATACTTTAATGAGAACAAATTTAACATTCTGCATATGTATTTCCTTGTGGCATTTGTGCAAAAAACTGATTTCAACATAAGATGATAATTTCAACATGTTGACAACACAAGGTACAAAATGTGTAGTGTTTTGCAAAAAGATGATAATGTTAAGGTATTCCTTTACGCTCAGGGTTCTACCTGTGAAAACCCTAAATGTTAGGGAAATTTGCTCTTTTTCTGGTGAAATCAACATTCTTGTAGTACATTTTCCTATAATTATGTATTATTTACATCCATAAATTTTTTTTATAAGATTCATATAATTGTTATGAATTTTTTAGAAATTTTTTGTTGAATATTAATCAATATGTGCAAATCTTATGTAAAACGTAAATATTGCTTCCCTCGCTGTACCTAAAAGTCAATTACTGCTAATTTTTCCTTATTACCTTTACATGTGAAGTGAATATTTAAGAAACACAATCAATCTTGAAGTTGTGTTCTGGTAGTTACAGAAAATGCGTACATCTGTACATTTTATGTCAATAAGGGGTGGAAATTATGTTTGTCGAAATGTTAATAACATTCTTCAAGTGAACCTTTTTGCTTACTTTGCTGATAGCGGTAAAATCTATGACAGGCCGTGATCCAGTGAGCTTTATCATGCCCCCTGCATAAAGAGCATAAGAGTTCACCTGAAATTGACAGAAGAAATGCTGTCTCAAAACAGTGTTAAATTAGATGAACTGTAAACTAGATGGTAGATAATGTACACTCCTGTTCAGAAAAAGTGGCACATACTTCAACTATCCAGCCTTATAAAATGTGATATTTTATGTGAACAGAAGTGTGCAATTGACTTAGCATGTTCAAATTAAATTTTCACTGGGAACGAGTCAGAATAATCAGTACTCGATCTTTATCAACCAACATTGGTAAAATTTTACCAATGTGTTATATTTAAAAATAGCCTGTAATTTTGACATGTCCTTCCTGGACGTATGAACAGACTGTTAAAGTACACCATCCCGCCTGATAGATATGAATCTTGTGCTGGAAGTTGCAAGATTAATGGAAGTGCATGAGAGAAAGATTGTGCTGTTACTGTGATTTTTTTTGTGAGTTTCGTTATGATGTATAACTTTCGTTCTTTTTAAATTGCATAATCAAGATAAATAGATTCTGAATTCATATGTTAAAATGTAAGTTCTGTGTTTTTGTTTCTATTTACTGCAAATCTTAATGTTTTCCCATGCCCTGAAAGGTATCACGCGTATACTAATATACAGTCTCACGTTGCTCATTCTCAATTTGTATTGAGATAAATATATTCTTATGACTATTAATATCCTATGGTTGAACCTGCCAGGACCGTGTCAATAATTTGGCGGACAGAACGTGGGGCCACGAACACATTGTGCATTAGCTACGTTAATCTTTGGTAACGTGTTTTAGATTTGCAGTTGACTCAGAACTTTTGATGCGCAACAATGGAAAAGAAAATATTAAGAAGTGGAAGCAAAGCTTCATATGTTGATGAAAACACAGTTCATGGGTTTTGCTGTGAGAGTACATCAAGGCTTGATGATACGTTTGTTTGCACAATACTTTTCATTTGAATTGTGCAAAGCTAAAGTCACCAAAGGAAAGTAATTCTCCTGGTGAATTAACATGTCTCGCATGCAAAGAAAAACTTGCAGTCCTGTTACTGCTGATTTGCTTGCGTCATTGCAGCGAATGCTGGAGGCAAATTCCAGCAACCTGAAAACTAGAATCCAAGAAAGGATTACTGAAAATTCTAGTAATCTAGAACTTAGAATCCAGGAAAGGATTACGGAAAATGCTAATAATCTAGAATCTAGAATGCGGGAACATTCTGTTAGCTTGGAGGCTAAGTTACATGAGAACTCTAGGAGGTTAGAGTATAAACTCCAGGAAAATATGAATATCTTGGAGCACAGTTTACAACTAACACTAGAAGAAAGAAGTAGAACTCTTGAGTGTCAGCTAGAAGCAAGGATGGAGGAGAAACTGTCCCAAAGTTGTTCACAACTCGCTGCGTCCAATCCAGAGATGGGACGGAGGATCGAACAACTGACTCTGCAAATGTCTGAGGGACAGCAGAAATTGAACGAAAGCCTTGAAATTGAGATGATGAGCTTATGTCAAGCATGTCAGTCAAATTCTCAGCAGCTGGAATCTAAACTCCATGAAACAGTTGTTCTGTTGAGGGAAGAAGCTGAGCAGACCAAGGAGGACTTCCGAAAGGAAATCACAGAAACGCAGAGCGGTTTCAAGGAAGAAATGTCCAGAGAGTTGGACAACCAGGTGACCAGTATGGCATATCAGCTGAGAGAAAACCTGAATTTGCGAGTTGAAGACACGGTGGCGGAAAAACTTAAAGGCATAGAGGGTCCTAGAGAGAATGCTGAAGAGTGGAAAAATTATATGGAATCCAAACAAGGGAAGCTTTCTTCAGACATGCGTAATCTTTGTGACGAAGTGGCTCAAATTTCAACCACTTTAAGCAAGTTACCACTCTCCGGTGAACCAGAGTTACCGCGAGTGGACCAGCTGGACAGGCCTTTTCGAAGGTTGCTGTCTCCTAGTCGTTCTGAGGTCTCTTCAGGACAACAAAACCGTACACATGTAAAAAAAAAAAAAGAGACAGAGAGATCGTTTCTAGTTCTTCAGGCAGTGAGTTGACTTTATCGGAAAAGATAAAAGAAAGAAAATCTCGAACCAATGCTACGCGTGGTGGGATGACTCCCCGGATGGCTGACCTGAATTCCATGCGGAAATTCGACAGAAATATTATAGCCACTTCGGCTGAGATTTATCTGAAGGAATTAGATACCAACCTTGAGATCCTTCAGATCCAGCATAGATACAGGCTGGAGATTATTCCTCGTTTGCTAATGGGCATGGCTTATCATTGGTTCTACTCTCATAAGAATGATTTCCACACATATTCAGATTTCCGCAGGGCGTTTAAGAAGCGTTTTGCTTCTTCAGAGGCAAAAGAAAGGGAGTTGGCATCTGTTAGGGCCAAACGGTACAACAAAAACAATGACAATAGTTTGGAAGAATATGTTTGGTCTGTATACTCTGCTTACAGAAACCTGAGTAGCCACTACACAGAGCAGGAGGTGGTAAACCTCATAATCGGCCAATTGCCTTATAGAGTGAAGCAATTGTGTATGGCCCACGCTCCCGTAACTGTTGATTTGCTTGCAGATTTTGTTAAGAGATACGAGCAAGCGGAAGAGCAGGATGCTTGGCGAACTGCGTGGAGGAAGGAGAATCCTACTCACCAGAACAACCGAGATATTCCAGACAACTCGGTAAACAGAAATCCAAGGGTTCGTATGGTCCAGAGGCAGAACAATTACCGTGAAAATCGCTCTGCAGGTCCATATAGAAACAGCAATCGTTATTGTCAACAAAGCCATAATAGGCAGAGACGTGAGTATGCTGCTGTCAGATACAAACCTTGTAAGAGACCACGAACTGAGAACCGTTTATCTTCACCGGAGCATGAACCTTTGAGGGAAGGTTGTAGCTCTCCACGATTGCAAGTGGCGAGCTGTGGCTTACAAACAGATGCTGCAGTGTCGTACCCCAGTAACGAGCAGCAACAGAGCGTCGAGCTGACCAGAAATTTTTGCTGGGAGAATGGAGCAAATCTCGACCAGGTGCAGGATTTCACCCCATGCCTGGCATAGAAACGTCCCCTTCTGATGTCAGGCGGTCTCGGATAGAACTGGGACCAGCAGAAAATATTTCCCAGTCTGTAAATAAAGAACTGAAGCTGGTGTTTGTTATTAATCATGAAGAGAGTGAGTTTCTTTACAATTTGTGTCAGGCCAGTCAGACTAAAAACTTTGGAAGAGCGCCTGAGTTCAAGCAAATGTTAATATCACTTGTATAGTGGACACTGCAGCTGAAATATCTGTTCTGAGTCCGAGATATTTGAAAGAAAATAAAGCAAAATTTGCCAGGGACCATTGCCTCATTGGTTAATAACAATTACAAATTGATTTTGCACGTGCAGTTCTATCCAAGATTGTACTAAATTTCCAGCCCGAATCCGAAGATGGTGAGAAAGACTGGCAGATTAAGGTTGTTCAAGTGCAGTTAAGGGAACGATATGCTGTGTAGAGGCGGAAACTGAAGCAGAAGTGCCATGCTTTCCAGTTGAAGGAGGATGACCTGATGCTGCTAAGAAGTCATCGTCCAAGTTCAGCTGTTAACCGAACCATTTCCAAGTTGTTTTATTTGTGGACAGGACCGTTCATAGCTACCCAAGTGAAATTCAACACGGCAGTGTTATGGGACACAAAAACTCGCAAGGAAGTGTGCAAGGTGAATTTCGACAATCTGAAGATTTTTAATTGTTCTACAGACATGAGGAAATTACTTTTAGAAGATTGAATCCAAAATCTCCTAGACTGAGTGCTTCCACGAGTCGTCGTCGATTTTGTTTCTCAATGGAGGGGGCGATTGACATGTCCTTCCTGGACGTATGAAGAGACTGTTAAAGTACACCATCCTGCCTGATAGATATGAATCTTGTGCTGGAAGTTGCAAGATTAATGGAAGTGCATGAGAGAAAGATTGTGCTGTTACTGTGATTTTTTTTTGTGAGTTTCGTTATGATGTATAACTTTGGTTGTTTTTAAATTGCATAATCAAGATAAATAGATTCTGAATTCATATGTTAAAACGTAAGTTCTGTGTTTTTGTGTCTATTTACTGCAAATCTTAATGTTTTCCCGTGCCCTGGGAGGTATCACGCGTATACCAATATAGTGTCTCACGTTGCTCTTTCTCAATTTGTATTGAGATAAATATATTCTTATGACTATTAATATCCTATGGTTGAACCTGGCACGACCGTGTCAATTTAGTGCAGTTATTTGCCTTTTTTATGAATATAAAAGCATGAAGTAAATGTGAAAGAAGTTTATTTGTACATATTGTATGTATAAATTTCCATATACTGTGAAATAGCCAAAACAATTTGTACTGCAGTTTTTGCACTTTATAAGACCCATCAAGGTTTTCAAAAAAATCAAATTTGAAACCTAGGGCTAAACTTTGAAGACAAAATAGTGAGAGCGTACCATAAGGTAGCAAATGTTTTTTTTTTTTTTAATCCACGTGTTCTCCTATTTAACAGAAAATATATGAGGATAATATATCAAATAATATTGTTAG
The DNA here is from genome assembly GCF_977018435.1 of Lepisma saccharinum. Lineage (NCBI taxonomy): Eukaryota > Metazoa > Arthropoda > Insecta > Zygentoma > Lepismatidae > Lepisma > Lepisma saccharinum. Next base: position 34,654,813 of record NC_139231.1, read on the forward strand.
AATTTGGTCAAAGTGAGTAAAAATAACTGTAACTGAAATTGGAATGATTATGCTTGTACGTATGTGCATTTTGCATGCATTATGTACAGTGGAACCTCGATTTCACATATTTCAGGGGACCAAGCTGAAAAAACTTAAAATGCAGGGAAAATGTAAAATCAAGGACAATTTTATAACATTTTGCCATGTTGGGACTATCAAGATCGAATGTATAATGCACGAAAATGTAAAATCCGGGAACCTAAAATTGGAGTTCCACTGTAATTTAAAAAAAATTATAACTAGAGTTGGCAGAATGCTTTAAGAGAATTCTAAGGATGTAAATTAGAGTACTGCATGGGACCACTTTCGCTCGCTCAAACTCGTTCTAGTCTCCACACTTGAGCATGCTATGCTCGAGCGTACCACACTCGTAGTGGAATGATTGGCAACGTTCCGTATTTCAGAGCCTAATAAACAACACTCAACCTAAAACCCATACATGCAAGGAAATCACTCTGTGCAATTACAATTCTAAATAATAATTCCGTATATTATTATGCAAGACTCAAATACAATACATTACAAAATATGCAATATCTAACTAACTAACTGACTAACTCTCTAGTCTTCTTAAACCCGAAGGTTCATGGCTGCAGCAACACAGGCCTTCCATCTGTCCCTATCTTGAGCAAGATCTATATACTCTTTTCCATCTCTACCGATTTCCTTTAGGTCCATTTCAACGTTGTCCCTCCATCTTCGTATTGGCCTTCCTACAGGGCTCTTACCATCAGGTTTCCCAACAAGAATCCTGTGAACTCCTCTTTCCTCTCCCATTCGTGCCACATGGCCTGCCCACCTAAGTCTTCTTGATTTAATTACTCTAATAATATCTGGACATGAATACAAATTATGTAGTTCTAAATTATGTAACCTTCTCCACTCACCTGTCTCCTCATCCCTTTTAGGTCCAAATATTTTCCTAAGGATCTTATTTTCAAATACTCCCAATTTATGTTCCTCTTTCAATGTAAGGGACCAAGTTTCACATCCATATAATACTACAGGCAAAATTACGGTTTTGTATATTTTAACTTTTAGTTTCTTAGATATTAAAAGAGAAGACATAAGTTTATGAAGAGAGAAGTAACATGCACTTCCTGAATTACGCCTACTTTTTATTTTCTCTTTAATATAATTTTCATTTGTTAATATTACTCCTAAGCATTTGAATTTGGAAACTGGTCCAAACGAGTTGTTATCAATAATTAGATTTTGATTATTACCTAACACTTGGTTTCGGCCTGTAAGCATATATTTAGTTTTCTCTTTGTTAACTTCCAAACCTATCTCTCTAGCAGTTTTGAAAAATATTTTTGCATTATTCTTAATTGTATTTATATCATCCCCTAATAAGTCTACATCATCTGCAAATGCTAACACCTGAGTCACACCATTTAATTTTAGTCCTTCGTTAGTTTCTTTTACCTTCCTAACAGTATATTCTAAGGCAAAATTAAAGAGCAATGGAGATAATGCATCTCCTTGTTTTAACCCATCATGAATTGTAAATTTGTCAGACACATTAATACCCACACGAATTTTACTTTCTGTTTCACTGGTGCATACTTTTATCATACTAACAAGCTTCTTAGGTATTCCAAACTCGACTAATATATTATGTAATTTCTCTCTTTTGACCGAATCATAAGGTTTTTTTTTAAATCAATGAATAGCTGATAGACATTTTGATTATATTCCCACTTTTTTTCAAGTGTCTGTCTGATGTGAAAAATTTGATCTGTAGTTGATCTGTTACATTTAAATCCACATTGATAATCACCTATAATTTCATTAGCATATGGGGTTAGTCTTGTTAAGAATGTTAGACAATATTTTGTATGTTGTTGAGAGTAGAGAAATTCCACGGTAATTATTGCAGTTCATTTTATCACCTTTTTTAACCACAGGAACAATTATGGATTCTTTCCACTGTTGAGGTATTTCTTCTTTATTCCATATTAAACAAATTAATTTATGAATTTGACATATTAATGAATTTCCACCATATTTAATTAACTCAGCTGGTATTAAATCAATGCCAGGTGCTTTGTTATTCTTTAGCCTTTTAATAGCATCTTTAACTTCAGTCAAGTTAGGTTCTGGAACTAAAGGTTCTGCTGTGTGTACTTCATTTACTTCTGATTTATCTCCTACATGAACATTAAAAGTTGGCCGCGGTGGCTCAGTCGGTAACGCGTCTGACTACCATGCTAAAGGTCCTGGGTTCGATCCCCGGCCGGTTCAAATCCGGGAACTTTTCTAACGATGGAAGCGGCCCCGGCACCCACCCAGCGTCGAATAACATGGGTACCTGGGGGGTAAAGGCGGTCAGGGGCGTGATGCTGATCACATCACCCCCACTCATGACCGGATCAAGAAAGTGTGGGGCGTTACCCCCACACCCCCTATACGCCTTCATGGCGTTGTGCTAAGCACAGGGGAACACTTTACTTTTTTTTTTTTTTTTTACATGAACATTAAAAAGGTCATTAAAGTGGTTCTTCCATCTATTTAGAATATCACTTGGGTCAGCTAGAAAATCACCATCTTTATCTTTTATCAAGTTTACACAATCACTGCAATATCTACAGACCAAAATGTAAAATGGATGCACATTATGACAAACCTGCCTAAGCAATTACAAATATCTTATCACAGTGCAACAAGTACGTGTACATCATTGTTCACTTACCGAAAAGATTAATCATATTCTGCGAAATCATAAAATGCAGTTAACATTCAATTGAACATGATTTTAATGTGACAATAATCGTAGAAACATAAAATGTTTAGGGTAGGTAGTTTGAGCCCATAATCCTCTATTTCATTTTGATATATCTTGGTAAGATACACACAACTGCATTTTAACATGGAGATGATGACTATATTAACTTATTTTTAAATTTCACTTCGCCTTTTTCTTCGTGATCCATATTTGAGGGCTCACTACCACAGACATATGACGGAAATACATGTACTAATAGGGTTTGAGAGTTGGAGTGTTTTTCGCTCTAGGAGACGTATCAATTCTCTATGCCATCAGTGTTGCCCGTACGAACTATTTGCCGCTAGAGCAAAAAACTCTCATTGTAAATGTAAATGTAAACACTCTTAGGTAAAAATAATACAAATTCGAATTTACCTTCATATGTTCCTAACTTAATATTTGTTCCATTTTCAGGTCATGAAAGTTGAGCGTGCTCCAGATGGATTTCCAACTGCACAGACTTGCTTTTTCCAACTGAGATTGCCACCCTACACAAGTCAGGTATGTCACTTATTTCACGCTGCATGTGTCAATTCATCTATGGAAAACGGCCCATACTCCATGTTTACAAAGCCAAATTGCATTTTTTTTATTCCCACGTTATTAGAATGTGTTCTCATTAACAATACTTCTAAATGGATCATTATTTTGTTTTCATCACTATAATGTTTATTACCAGTTAATTTGCATCATTTCAAGTTCAGGTTGGACACGAAAGATTTATTCTTTCTTTTGCATCAGGTGTTATAATTGTCCATGCAAACCCTCCTCAATGATGTCTCTGGAGAAGGGTTTGAAGACTTAGAAATAAATGTTATTTTCCATGTGCTGCCTCTGTATTTTTTATTAAATGTTAGAAAAAGAAAATTGGTGGTGAGAGGCTTTTTAGTATCAGAAATTCTCATTGTGTTTGATAAAAGTAATCACAATTTTATGCAAGTTTTACACCCTAATCCTCATATGTGGATCCATGAATATTTGCAATCAATTTCTTACAGTTGAACAATTATAACTATTTTGTAGAACTTTAAATTGTTTCAGTATTAAAGCATTGGAATCATTATTGGTTGAAAATGGTGTGGAATCAGCACTAGTGAATGTCAGCACATTATTTTCCCCCCATCTATTTCTGAATTCTAATTTGGTTCTTATTTCCAGGAGATAATGGCTGAAAGACTACGTTATGCAATTAACAATTGCCGTTCCATTGATCTGGATAACTATATGTTAGCCAGGAATACTGATCTGGGTCCAGGTTCGGATGATGAATATTAATGACCTCTTAATTGTGTAAACTTTCTGTACATAATTTTATATCTATGTTATAGATGTATTTAAATATTATATTTATGATTCCTAAAAAAATGAGTTATTTACTGCTTTTTATTGGGATTTTTTTTCTTACATTTGTACAAGAACTCAAAACACCACATATATGCTATCAAGATAGACATTGAGTTTTGGATATGTTGCAACAAAATATGGCACTGTAATAGTTTTTAGTTGTCATTTATTAACTTGCCATTGACACACAAACTTTCCAAGCATTATCTCAAATTTGTTAAAACACTAAAATAACACAATGAAAAACACTTAGGAGTTCTTCCGAGCTTTCGACTCTTTTGCAGAGTCATCTTCAGGGCTGTCTGAGGGAACACTGAGTGGAAGCGGTTGTAGTTCCACTGGCATTACTTGAACTTGATGTGTCTGCCTAAATATGTTGCTGGCAAGTGACGTAAGAAGTTTTCTGCTGTCACATTATCTCACAAGTTTAAAAATATACAAGAATAACTGATTCATGTAGATGGGAATATCGCTGACAAAACACCCTTACGTTCATAGGATTTTTAACCTGCACATAAGTTTATGGTATTTTGATGCTTCATGGGAAACTGTATCAACATAGTCTATTTATACAAGAATCTATGTACAGGTAAGAACTAATGTACATTCTTTAGAATACACGATGTTTGTATTTGTGTCATGTACCCAAGCTTGCCACAACTGCCTCATAGAACCTCTGGATCCTTTTTTCGTTTTCGCCCATTTTCTCATTCAGCTTGTCCACAAGAAATCCCAGGTACTGAAAACAGAGTAAAGAAAAAAAAACTGCATGTAAATAATTTAATAGGATATCCTTACAATTGCAATGCAAAACAGTAAGTAGAGATGGGACAGATTAATTAGTACTCTATTGGTATGAAATAAGAGGGTCTGCTGAAGAGTTTGTTGCCTAACCATGTTCTCAAATTATTTGAAGGAAGGTCATATGTATGGAATGTTCACGTATCAAAAGTCAGAGCAGTAATCAAACAAAGCCTTTCCTGTTTTTAAAGCCTATAAAATGAACATGTCCGCTAAGCAAACAAGATTTACGAACATGGAAACCAGACCTCCAGGGTGTCTCTGAAGAAAATCCATGAGGAAATGGGCAACAGCCCACAGGGCTCATACTTCATTGGTGGCAAAGTTTAATCATGGTGAATTCTCAACAGATGGTGCCCCTGTGGCAAGACTGAAAACTGTGGCTGTTCTACAATCATTGATCAAATTCTTGCAGACCGCTGCATATCAGCAAAACATGTGGCAGACACCGGACATTTCACGGGAATGTGTTGGTGCCATAATTCACTATAATCTGGGCAAGCACAAACTAAGTGAAATGAGTGCCAAGAGTTCTGTCTGCAAACCAAAGTAAAGATCGGTTACTATGGACGAAACCTGGTTATATCACCATGATCCAGAGACAAAACAACAGTTGATGGAATGGCGGCACTCTGGTTCACCTCGCCCCAAGAGGTTCAAAGCACAAAAGACTGCATGAGATGTATTTCATTTTTCTCGCATAAGGACCGCATGTTACTTATAGATTACTTACCCAAGGGCCAGACAATTAATGCAGAATACTGCACATCATTACCCACCTGACTGAAGGAGATTGTGCTGTGGAAAGCTCAAAAAGGAAGTCCTATTCCTCCATGACAATGCCCCTGCTCATCAAGAATTGCAAACACAGCTGAAACTGCATGACTTGGGATTTCAATGTCTTGATCATCCCTCCCCTCCATTCCAAGATCTGGCTCCATCAGACTACTTTCTCTTCTCCAAACTCAAAAAACCCACTCCATGTGGGACTGCCTTGACGTGGCAAGGGGGTTTAGTAGGGAGGCCTTTCATCTTTTCATTTCAATCATCATTCATCTCCAGCGTCATTGACCTCCCTATTACTAAGGGTCATAGTAGAGGAGACAACCTCGATTAAAACAACACACTTATCCCAAGGTGTTTGTTGTACGTGTGAATGGGACAGTGTTGGCTACAGGGGTAGTTGCAGTCCTGAACGTGGCCTTGGGGATTTAGGCTTGGTCCTTGAGTAGCCTTCATTTTTGGGGTAGGCCTTCCTCGGCATAGAGAGCATGTCGAGGCATACATTTTATGGAGCCTCCTTTGAAAATTACATGTATATGGTTACCAAAATCACTTCAAACGAGGAAATAGCCCCAAAACATGCATGGCCTTTGAGCCCAATAAGTATGGAACAGACAAGTAACTGTGCCTCGTTACCTTGTTATTAGTAAAGTCCGAACACCTCAGATAACAGGAAGAAGAATGGAGCTGCTACACTGAAAGACCTGTCACCAGCATATTAGGTGCCACCTTTGAATGTGTCTTATTCGAGACACTCATGCTGGTGACAGTGTACAATTGATTGGTAATGATGGTAATTATTATATTTAATAAACAACTGCACTTCTACAAACAAAAAACCATTAATAAAAAAAATATTATGGATTTTGTGAGTTTTAGTGAATGATAAAATAAAACCTTAGTGACAATGAAGTTCGACCAGTCACAAATATAGGAGTGCGTTGTGAAAGAAGGAGAACACATGCATATGCTGAACATATTTTATTCAGCAGGCTACATGGAACAAAGGAAAACATAAATTTCCGCTGCAACGCAGCAATGTATGGTGTCCACACAAAATAAAACATTTTCGTCCATCTACACGTGACATTGAAGTTCGACCACTGTTAGAGGGGATCCTGTTTACCATGGTGTGACGCTGCCCCGTCAGCGAATAACTGTGGCAATGCGTCGGGGCATGCTGCGGACGAGTCGTTCAAGGTATTCCACATCGATGCGGTGCCATTCCTCCTGCAGGCAGGCGATAAGAGCAGCCACTGTCGTGGGTCCCCTCTGTTGCACACGTCGCTTAAGAACACGCCACACTTTCTCAATGGGCGAGAGGTCGGGACTCGATGGTGGCCATGGCAGAGTTCGCACGTGATGGCGAGTCAACCATTCTCTTGTCAGCCACGCTGTATGAGGCACAGACGTGTAGTGGGCCAACCCCAGATGCCGTCATGCATCCCCATACCATCACTGACGCAGGTTTCTGTACCCGACGTGCATAACATTTTGCTTCATTCTTTTCCTCCTTCCGACAAATGACTGTTTTCCGTATTTTCCAGTACACAACATTGAAAATGAATTCGTCCGTCCACAAAACCCTGTTCCACTGCCGAAATGTCCATCCCCGGTACATTCGTGCGCACCGTAGTCGATTGCCTTTGTTCAACATGGAAAGGAAGGGTTTACGTTTCGCCTTGTACACTCGGTAACCGCATCGCTGTAGCTAACGGCGAATGGTTCTGGTTGACACTTCAATGTGAAAGCGTTCTCGAGTCCACAGTCGTAATTCGGCCACAGAAACATGATTGTTGGTCTGGATATAGCGCCTAAATATCCGTAGGTCACGCACGCTCAGCAGGCGTTTTCGACCGGGGGCCTTACCTGGCTCTGTAGTACCCGTATTTTGGTGGTGTTTGATGATGCAGTGGACGGTTGACTTGGGTAAGTTCAGTTGGCACCCTATTTCCCGTTCACTGAGTCCATCCCGTTGCGACTCCACCACTCTTCTCCTCACGGTGTTGTCAATAGGTTTGCCCCTGGCCATGGTGATGATGCACTGCGGTTCCTCGGTGCACAGCACGTGCTTATATACGGCGGACTCCCTTATCGTGTCCGTGACGTCATGCTTCCGTCGAATGCGCCACTATCTGGAATTTTCCGTATGGGTCTGGTGCCTGGTTGAAGTTCAATGTCAAGCGTATAGTTCCCCGTTTTCGTTCTTTACGTGACCTTGGGTGCAACATGCTGGGATCACGATTCTTGCCTGCTCACACGCCTCCTCTTACACACATGCGTCACTTCTGCGGGTCATCCATTCCACCGCCTATGCCTCTGTGCATTTAAACACGTATTCCTTTGTGGTCGAACTTCATTGTCACCAAGGTTGTATATATGAGACACTCGTGCAATAATTGGTTGTTATTTTATCTTAATGACGGTAATTTTTGTAATTAATATAATTAATAAATAACTGCACATATATAATCAGCAAAGGAAGCAGTGATTCAATATTAAAATGCTTTCTTGAATTTTAGTGCTGATAAAAGGTGTGGGCCTGTGAGCTGCCTCCCGGTATGCAAGTTTCTCGTATGGCATGGGTAAGCTGGGGTTAAAACTAAACGTGTAGTCCTGATGAGAACATCTGACCATGAAATATACATCTTTGTCTCTCAATTTCAATGTTGATGTCATAAATATGAAACAAATGTTAATATCAAAATATTCGATCTTTTGGGGCAATTAAAAATCTTTCCTGTTCACGACACACATGAACGTGTGTACGTATATATCCTGTTTAATGGAGCTTTGAGACGGAAGTGACACATGGCTCTTGGAAACCAACCCTTAGAAGTAAATGCGACATAAGCTGCAAGTGTCACCTGTCACTTGGCCTGTACAGTTTTCTCAGGGAACTTTCAGACCAAAGCAGCAAGTGGCATGTGTCACTTGGAACCAGACCTTTTGAACCGAAGTGCAACAACGAGCTAAATGTGTCACTTCCATGTTGTTCGGACTATACTGTTTTCTCAATGGCATGCATCGTGCTGGTTCGGTCTGTTGTTCTTGCATGCACGGTGAATGTTTTGCTTTATACTGAAAAAGATTGAGTCACTTGTCACCTGTGTCTTCAGTCTGAAAGCTCCTTCAATGGCGCACATTGTGTTGGATCGGTCTTGTTTGTGCATGTGTGGGGAGTGCTTGCTTATAGGCCCATTTCACTTGTTACTTCAATGTGACCCCCCTCCCCCACTGTCATGTGTTGCTTCGGTCTGAATGGTCTCTATACTTTACAAGATTGTTTGCTACTTTATCAGAGATTCAGATTTAATTTAGCCTATAAATCTCAGAGAACAAATTGAAACCACTGTTGTTGAAAAAAGACCGGCTCTTTGATAGGTAATAAGGAGTCCGAGGTTCAATCCTCAGTGGAGGCAGAGTGCTTCGGATCTCATTTTATACTGTACGTCTAGTCTAAATTAGCCAGAGTTTTTTTATTTTTATTTATTTATTTATTTCCAGCCAATGTTATTTACTTCTGCTACAGTTTTAGTGCCAGTGTTTCTCAGCCACCGGGCCGCAAAGATCCTTTGCACCCAGGGGTTGACAACAAATTTAAATCTAATTTTATATTTGACAGCAAGTCTATACATAATTGAACTATTTATTTACTCTTTATGATTATGTCATTATGACGTTAGTCGCCATAAGAGTCTATTTAGTTGTGAGAATTCATGGTAGATGGCATCAGCTTACTGCCGATTACAGTTTTAGCTGCTTTGGTTTATGAAAAACTCACTAGATGCCTTTGTAGTAAATCAGTGATATTTGTGTATGTTCGCGGTGAGGGGCAAATTGGGAAAAGAAAAAACTTCTTTACTTGGTATTGATCAAAATATCAATTAGGAGACAAAAGTGTGAAGATGATTTTTTGTTGAAAGTATCAGCGATGGATGTTTAACGAGTGTTGTAAGGGCATTTTGGGTCAACAATGGATCCGTAATGCACCTTTTTGTATTTGTAATCACGTTGTACACGCATCTTGCAAGTGTGAGGTTGGTGGTAGTGTTGTGAGATGGGAGGAGGAAGCGGATTTTTGGTTCGATTAATGAAAGTTAATGAAGAAGGTCGCGGGAGTTATAGCAAGGGAAGAAGAAAGGATTTTTAGTTGTCTTTTACCTACGGGTACAAGTCCACAGCTGCCCTAACTTGGCATATGAATGCTAGGAAACTGATTCGAGGATTGTTTCTGTTGGTTTTATGGTGAATTTCCCTACCGTCTGACTTGTCCTTGTTCCCACCCCCGCCCTTGGGATTGTAAGTAAAAAGCTTTACTTTTTCACACCTCTCGAGAGTAATGTAGAATGAAAACTAAGTAGTACTACTGCATGCGATCCTTCGTTTATAGCTAGCTAAGCATGTGACGTTACAAGCAAGTAAAATTCGAGTTTGAACCTTTGGAACCTCGTGCAAACAAAAAAGGAAAACACATTGCCATATTGAAAAAAGGGTGCATGTATTTTATAATCGGGAAACATACACGTTTGAACCGCAGCTCCGGTCATTAAACACTCATAAAGATTGTGTGAACATTGCTTACCAATTTATACTGAAACTTACGGTGATGTAGTAAACATCACGTGACTGTATAAAAAGCTTATTGAGTAACAGGTACACTGGGTAAATTGATCTCATACACCTGTGGTAAACAAGCACTTTGTAAACTATTGATGTTCATAGGGTAGATTTCAAATCCTTCCAATTTATTTTTTTTATCTTACGCATATGAAATGCGATGGAAGGTGGGGGTAGTGAAGTATAAAAAATTGTTGTACTTAGAAATTTGGACACATCTGATGTAATCTCTTTGTGCTGGTATAATTGTGCCAAAGAACCTACATTATTGACTGTTTAATAACTTTGGGGTATGTTTGCTCATAAGTAGAATTTTGGTCTGCTTACTCATTATATGCCTAATGCACACATGCCCATAATTGTCAAGCACGAGTTTATTTCAACGAAATATTTTGTATGAGTGAGAAATATGTTGTGGTCTGTTTGAATACAATTATAGCATAAATTACCACTGAGTTACTTAGTTAGAACATGGTGTAAGAATGTGTACTAATGTGAAGTTCTTTCGCCGCAGGGAGGAAATCATTTTTGATTGATTGATTTAGTTTATTTTACTTCGCGTTTTGTGCCTCTTGGCTAATTGCGAAGATGAGGATAAGTGATGAAATTGATGAATGGACATTCACAAACAACCAAGCCCGAGCGGGATTCGAACCCGGGACCCTTGGCGGAACTCATTTTTGAGTCACTTCTGAACATACAATCGGTACTGGGAAGGTTCATTCACCTTGCTCTGTGTAATACTCAAATAAAATGAAAAGGACCATGAAAGTGGATGTTTACCAATTGTAATTGACACAACCGGTGATTACTTTCATTAAATGTAATCGCAGCTTTACTTCGCTGCCAGCTTTTGCATGTTGTGGGGTATACATTTCGTGGGCATTTTACCTACAGTAACTTAATTAGCCTTTTTGTTTATTTTACTTCAATATTCAAAGGCCAGTGGTTAGGTTGATTCAATTAGAGTAAAACAGGAGTAAAGGGTGGTCACCCCTCAAACTTTTTCAGGCACATTCAATACTGAATATTCAACAGCACAATAAAACAGTTACATTCTCCTCGTCTTTGATTTTTTTATTTTTTTATATTTTTTTTATACAATCTGTTTGGAAGTGGTTTATTTTCAATTTCTATACCAGTGTGCCTCCAATTCTTCTCCTAGCGCTGTAGGTGAAACTCGCAAAGACCGTGAAAGATAAGTGGAATTTTCGGAGTTTTATTAGGGGGAATGGTTTGGTGTTAGTGTTGGGAGGTCTTTGTGGTGCGGGTGGAAAACAGGGTGACCTCACAGTCAGCACACCGTCTCATCATAGTTGATATATTTAATATTATAATATTAATGAAGGGTACATATTAATTTACATAGAAAGTTTAAAAGATCAGAAATGTATTTATGAGTGAAAATGTTGGGATCAGGGCATCGACTTGTAAGAATTAAATTTACTGGGCTGTGGTCTCACAAAGATATATACTATTAGATTCTATTAAAAATGTATGCAGAACTACTCTAGTTATGTGAATATGTTTATACTACATAGATATATTTAATCAGCCTACTGAAATATGAAGATAGCTTTCTTGAAAAAACACTGTTTATGTCTAGCTACAATCAAAACAACAGTTCATGGAATGGAGGCATTCAACATCACCCAAGAAAGTGAAGTTCAAGCAAACAATTTCAGCCCGAAAAATCATGTGCACGGTGTTTTGGGATAGGTGGGGGGTGTTGCTTGTGGAGTTTTCACCTCTGGGTGACACAGTAAATGCTGCGACATATTGTGAGACCTTGAATAAACTGCGTCGTGCAATCCAAAACAAAGGGATCGTATTGCTTCACGGCAATGCTCGTCCACACGTGGTGCATCAAACCCAAGATCACATCACGTCATTTGGGAACAAATTGATTATCCTCCCTATAGCCCTGACCTAGTGCAAAGTGACTATCACTTGTTCCTGCACTTAAAGAAGCACCTTGCCGGTCAGCGCTTTAACGCAGATGATGACGTGAAAACGGCCGTGCAGCAGTGGTTATCATATCAGGCAGCTGATTTCTATGAAGATGGCATTCAGAAGCTGGTCATACGATACGATAAGTGCCTTAATGTAGGTGACAATTATGTTGAAAAGTAGATGTAGGTCCAGGCTTTCATGTAAAAGTAAAATTATTACAACATGTGTCCTTGTGTTTATGTAATATCAAAATGGAACTTACTTTAAAAATATGACTCGTATATACGCATGAAAAAGGAATTTGAAACTGTTAAGAAAACTTGGAAATCCAATCCAAATAAATTATCATTAATTGTTATGTTAAAAGTTATAAATACAAGTACTAGTGCAAGACGTGTATCAACAGGTTTCTCAATTTTTAAAAATATTTGAAAGAACAGGTCTATTTTTAAAAATCTGTTAGAGAACGTGAGGTGGCTGTATAAACAATCTTCAGAAAATAATGATTTTGTGCTGAAATATATAAGAAAATTAAAGTAGTTTTTATATTACTAATTTATGAAAGAAAATTGGTGTCTTACATCTGTGTAAAAAACTTTTTCACATTATTTTGTGCATATTTTCTTGATTCTGTCCTCCATATTCTTTATAAAATTTATTTCTGTCACCTCACTTACATGAAAAGGAAGAGAGGACAAGAAATTGAAACCGTTTGGCATCAGAAGAAGTGTGCAGTAGGGGTATTCTGCCACAAAAGAAGTGATGTAAGTGAGGCGACAAAAAGAAATTTCATAAAGAATATGGAGGACAGAATCAAGAAAATATGCATGAAAGAATGTGAAAAAGAAGGCAAAATAGATAGCCTGTGGAAACAGCTGGAAAAGAATGGATATGAGAAAGAGGATAGACTGGCCATAAACAGAAGAAGGAAGAAAAAGTGGCACGGGAGAATTGGAAGAGAAAGAAAAAGAGAGGTGGTTTGGAATAAGGAGTATGGGGAAAACCACAGAAAAGATATGCAAATGGCTTAAGAAAGCGGGCATTAAACTTACACGAAGGGAGGGAGAAGCATCTTACATTTTGTAGGGGGCGTTAAGGGACATTTGACTCGTCAGAGTTCATGTAATGAGGCTGTTATCAGTCACATAGTTACACATATTTTTTTTATTGCAGTCCCAGAATGATTTTTTGATATGTCTTAGAGTATAGCATGAGGGACCAAATATATTTTTTTCACGATTTTTGGTGATGACATGTTTTGAGATATTCAAGGTCACGTGACAAAATTATATCTTCATCCAAAGGTAGGTTTGTTATATATCACTGGAAATCTTATTCAATTCCCTGTACAATAAGCTTGATTTGAGCTTCCTAAGCAAAATAGGGGCAGAGTTACAGCACATTTAGTACAGCAAAGCAGACTCAAAAAGGTCAATTTATGCAAACTTTGACCTAATTTAACAATTACAAGACAAACTCAAAATTTTCATAGTTACTAAGTTCCATGCATAGTTTCAACTCCCCAAATTTCATGAAAATCGGAGATGGTCAGGTTGGAAATTGCACATCTGTGTTGATTTGGAATGGAATGCCTCATACATAACAATAATCATCGCAAAAACCATGTTGTTTTTTTAATTTTTGTACTTTACATTTTACTTGTATTTTATGTGTATTTTTTACATCTAATTTGTGTGTCATGTAGAAAACCTTTTTACACGTCATTCCACAATCCTGTATATAGCACATGCAAACTTCTGCCAGAAGGGCAGGGTCTCGAAGAAGCTCTCATTTATTTCAAGCCAAAGCCATTGATTTCATTTTGGTGGGAAATGAGAAAAAGGAAAGATGTGTGACCAAAATGTGAGAAAAACATTGCATAAAGGGAGATTTTTAATGAAAATAAAAATAGAAAAAATGCTCTTGATCCTGCTCAAAGCGAGTTCAACAATGGCAGAAAAGGTCCCATTGTTGGCGAAAAAGGAAAGATAAGGACACATAGTGCGATCAAAATGTGAGAAAAGCATTGCAGAAAGGGTGAGATTTTTTAATGAAAATTAAATTTCAAAAAGGCTCTAAATCCTAGTCAAAGAAAGTTCAACAATGGCAGAAAAGGTCGCATTGTTGGTGAAAAAGGAAAGATAAAAGACATGGAGTGTGATCAATAAGAGAGGGAGAAACAATGCAGGAGAGCTCAGATTTTTTGGGAAAAAATGAACAAAAAAGGCTCGAAAAGGCCCAGAGTCCATCGTCCGCCACTGGGCATGCACTAAAATTTTGAATAAATTGCTCCAAAATGAACGTAGAAAGGCGAGACCTTAGTACTAAACAAACAAGCCTAAACTGGACCCCAGCTATCTGGATATTGAAGCACTGACGTGTCCAGTGCCAAAGTCAGCTTAAAACTGTTGGTCTAAATGCCAGCAGACGCACTCCCACCATCCAGCAAGCTGGCTACAGCTCCGTGGCCAAGTTGACCATGAGACTCACTGTATGATAGCATTGTGGATTTAGTTATAGGCTATTCATAAAAAAATATTGGATTAGTAAAATTTACTGTTAAAAGCTTTGTCTGAATATGAAAAGGAGTTCCAATGAATCTGTGCCATCCCTACTATTATTTACAACAGTAAAATAGGAAAAAACAATTCTTGTGTTGAAAAAAGTAACAATTTTTTACACTCTGGATGTTAAAACTCTTAAGATTGAAACTATTTTTAAAGAAATAAAAAGATTGTCTTTCTAAGAACTGAAATCACACTATATAATTTCCCACACAAATAATTTAAAAAAATAAAACACACCTGTTCAGATACTAATAATTCTCCATTATGTGAAAGTGGTACTTCCAGCCTAAGGCAGCTCCTCACAGCCAAAATGATTCTTCCTTGTTTACCCAAAATTATGCCTGAATTTCGAAATCCTGACTGCAAAGCACAGGTAAGCTATTGGTAGAAATAAAATAATTAATTTTAAAATGATTATGCTTATATTTACATGACCGCCTTCTAATCAAAAATTACATTTTGGCATGTACTAGTTTGGTGTGCAATTTGCCAACGTCTCATTTATATTTATTTTCCTGATGCAAATACCACACTATCCCCAAACAGTACAAGCATTTGACATTTATTATTCAGGGTGTATACAATTTCGTAAAAAAAAAATCCCCGACATTCCAGATTATTCACACCAAATCATTAGGGCAATTAATGTGCATAAACTGGTCTGGAAGGAGGTCACTATATTTTAGCTAAACATCACTTAGAATCTCACTTAACCAAGTTTTAGAATATTCACTTCACATGTAAAAACAAAAATGAGAAGAGAAACTGAACAGTAATGGATGTTGGATAGAGGGAAGGAAGAAAGTATCGGGGATGAGCTTTGAGTGATACCTGTTATGTGTTGACTAATGTTCAACAGAGAATTCTTTTTTATGAGTGATGATATGATGAATGGACAGTCACTAACATCCATGCCCAAGCTGGGATTCGAACCCGGGACCCCTGGCATCGTAGCATGTTGTGCTAACCACTCTGCCATAGGGGCTGGCACTTCTCAGAACTATCTAGCAAATGCCCCCCCCCCTCCCCCCCAAATACAAGAATCAACCAACCAACCATCAATCAATATTCACTTATTGCAGTAGATTTTTCTACATGAAAATAGTTCAAAACATGAGCTCTTTTCCAAGAGTATGTAAAATTTCTACTCCAACTATTGGTAATACTCAGTATTTCAAACTTAAGTACAATTTGTCCACAATAAATTTAAAATTTCTTGCTTGTCACCTTTTCCTTGTTCAAAAGTCTACTTTGAGTGCCCTACAAAAATGTTAATTTTTCCAGAAAAACAGTAAATTTCCCAGACTTTACCAGAAAAAGTAAATTCCTGGACTTTTCCAGGTTTTTCAGACTGTCAGACACCCTGATAATTGTAGAAGTTTAGTGAAAAATACAGCAGACTCGGATCTGAGTGTCTGGTATACAGTTCCATTGCTCAATGAACTGAGCTACCAAACCAGTGAAGGCTCACCTGAAAAAGGACTTTCT
Source organism: Lepisma saccharinum (assembly GCF_977018435.1). Lineage (NCBI taxonomy): Eukaryota > Metazoa > Arthropoda > Insecta > Zygentoma > Lepismatidae > Lepisma > Lepisma saccharinum. The sequence continues at coordinate 34,671,181 of NC_139231.1, forward strand.
ATGAATTGGCAACCACTACTATTATGTAGTGATACATAGTGCTCGAAAAATTTTCTTCAAAGCTAGGTGCCAGGTAGCAATTGTGCATACTACAGTATGTTTCAAAAGTCGTGCAATCATTACTTTGAAAATGTATATCATGAAAATCGTAAGTGATATTTACACCGGGTGTTCGGCACTAAACTATTCCTGTAGGCTATCACTGGGTTCATAAATTTATGTTAGCATTTATCTAAATAAATGCAATTACATTATTTTAAAAAACATTGTTAATTTGCTGAAAAATCTGAGAACTGATTTTCAACAATAAAACAATTTGTGGGATCATTTCTTGGCGTTTGACTGGTTGTAAAACAGTTGTTTTGTGAGGTGCAGCAGAAGCAGGACATTATTATTGGAAAACCTCTTGCACATGAGTGTAAGAATGAGTAGTAAAATACTCTTCAGCAATGTACACGCACTGCTCCAATGAATATGCCATACTGAATCAATTAAAAAAAACAGGCACAGTAGAGGCGAAAGTGAGCGAAGAGAATTCAATGTAACCAGGGCAGGCTAGGATTCTCTCAAGAGTCCTATTTCGGCACAAAATCTTGATTTACGATTTTTCACGTAAATGTATAGCCAGTACTTAGACACATGTTGCATGCGACTGTTGACAATATTTCGACCTGCTAGTGTTGCCATATACGGAGATATGTCCCAAAAATGGCACTTTTCACTCAACCCATAAAATTGCCAGTCAAAAATTAATCAAATGTTGCACATGACCAGTATTTGTCGCTTGACAGACTGACATTGCATCAGTCATCAAATGTCTAATTATGACCCATCGATCATTTCTTACACATTTTTTTTACTCAGAAGTTTATTTCTGGAAAAATTTGAATGATGCTTTCAGTCAGTTATTAATTTATATAATTTTCTGTACGGAGTGAACTGAATTTTAAGCATTGAAAAATACCTCAATGGATGAGGCTTTATAATGCAGAAAACCCGGTGTAAATATATCTTACAGTTGTCATGATATACATTTCCAAAGTTTGGGTTGTGCGACTTTTGAAACACTCCGTATATGATGCTGAGTATCACGGTATTCAAAACATCGCTAAATTATTTCAGAAAGCAGGACATGGGGTGTTGGGGGCAAAGGGTAAGAAATTGTTACTGACTCTATGGAATGTTCACAACGTTGATAAAAGAAAAAAAAATAATTTGCTAACTTACGCTCTACTGCAATTTGAACTTAGAATCATCAAAATTTCGTACATATTACAGCAAAAAATCACAGTCGCCAGCCTGAAATTTTTAGTCGCCATGGCGACCAGGGTTTTTCGAGCCCTGGTGATACATTAAATTTTATAAATACCAATAAAGTTCTAAAATTTGCTGTTGATGATAAAAACTGACAATCATTTTGTAGAGAATGTCACATGTGACCATATCAGCTATTATTGGCCAATCGTGACTGTAAGACCATTTCTAATGTTAGACAATTGTAACTGATTTTATATGCAACATCACAATACTGCTTGTTCAGTACGGTGGGTTGTAATTCATTTTAGAAAAAAAAAAAAATTACATAGTAATTGTCAATACAGTATGAACAATATAATTATACATTACCATAATTTTTGCATCCTCTAGTGAAAAACACTGAATGTGAAGTATAAAAGGCTCAAATTTCAGAACCATATCCCCTTCTTTAGGATTCAAACTGGAAACAAATTCATCCTTTGTCACTACTTCATGGCTAACGAACAGCCACTTGCAGCCTTTTTTCTGATTTTCTTCCTCCTGTGACAAAAAAAAATATCAGAGAGGATTACGTGACTCTATTAGAATAAAACGTTCATTGAGGATGATTTCACACAAACTGATTCCATTTCAAGAACAGGCACACATACTGGTATGGCACAGAAATTCAAAAGTTGTGTGTCAGGAACTGTCAATGATATGAAAAACTGAGATATTGAGATACATATCCATATCAGGAGTTGCATCATAATGCCTTGGTTGGTACTTTCATTTGCTAGAATGACTGTGATTTGTTTATTTTTTTACTTGTTTCTACCAGCTATCAAAATTGAAGTAAATTTTAGCATGTGGAATACCAGGCTTCTTTTTATTGATACCTACTGTAACTCTACCAACAGAGCTGATATAAAACATCATGAGAGAACAACGGATATGTAAGGAAAATGAAAATAAGTGCATCAAAGTTGAAAACACCGTCACTCCAGAAATATTTCCACATATGGAGGCAGACACCAACAGCATAAAAAACAGTAGACGAATTGTCGATCACAATTTTCATTCAGTCTGTTTCCACAATGTGATGATAATGAATTAAAAATTTCAATAAGTAGAGGACAATACCTACTTCGAATCAACAGAATTACATTCCTTAAAACAACACAGGATAGGGAATAAATAATAATGAAACTAGCGATGGACAATTTGCCTACTATTATCTTTGCTGTTGACAGTAATTGACCTTGCTGCTCTACACAGAAATTTTGGTTTTAAATGAAAATTTAGTTGGACCTGACAATAACACTAGTCCTATATATACTTCATAAGTGAGGTGTTAGTAACTTACCCGACACAGAACTATAGCTCTACCAGAACATGAGCTTGTAGTAGCGTACTGTTGCTTATTGTTGATAAAACCAATTAAATCCTTTATGGAATCATCTATGCACCCCTTCTTGCTTAAATCTAATGAAGAAAGGGCACTGCTCTTTTCTGTTTGAAACTGCTCAGGTGTCATATTTCAATTTACACAGTGCTGTGTCTGAAAAGAAGTAAACCTATGCATTAATAATTATTATAATCAGCGTAATACAGACAGATTTATTTTCTTCAGTGTGAACTACAGTTGCAAAAAAGCAGGCTTTTTTGAATGGGCAGTTTTTTTCCCATAAAAAGCTTACCGAGGGATGGGGGTAGGTGGGGGGCCTTGCAGGCCCACCACCTCTATTCTTTAGATTTTCCAACTTTTGAAAATAAAGTTACATTGTTTCCTAGGGTGTTACCAATATTTCTTTATTACTTTTGTTCATAAAAACAGATGTTATGTAATTAGGAGGCAAAATGCACTTGGTGCGCATATCAGGCGCCATTTTTGAATGTGTCTCATTCGACACACTCATGCCAGTGACAGTGTACAATTGGTTAGTAATGATGGTAATTATTGTAATTCTTATATTTAATAAACAACCACACTTTTACAAACTAAAAAAAACATTAATAAAAAATATTATGAATTTTGTGCGTTTTAGTGAATGATAAAATATATGAGAGACACTCATGCAATAATTGGTTATTATTTTTTTATTTATGATAGTAATTTTTGTAATTATTATAATTAATAAATAACTGCACATATGTATATAATCAGCAAAGGAAGAAGTGATTCAATAATAAAATGTTTTCTTGAATTTTAGTGATAAAAAAAGTGTGGGCATGTGAGCCGCCCCCCTGTATGTTCCTCATTGCAGAAGCATACGTATTACGTGAATTTGTGTATATGTCCTGTTTAACAGAGCTTTGAGATGGAAGCGACACGTGGCTTTTGGAAACCAACCTTTCGAACTGAAGCAACATGAATTGCAAGTGTCGCTCATCACTTGGCCTTTCCATTTTCTCAGGGAACTTTCAGACTGAAGCAACAAGTGACGTGTCACTTGGAAACAGACCCTCGGTAATCCGTTCAACCTTTTGAACTGAAGCACGACAAGCTAAACATGTCACTTGCATGTTGCTCGGACTATACTGTTTTCTCAATGGCGTGCATCGGGGCACTTCGGTCTGTTGTTCTTGCATGCACAATGAATGTTTTACTTTATACTGAAGGAGACTGTGTCCCTTGTCATCTGTGACTTCAGTCTGAAAGCTCCTTCATTGGCGTGCACCATGTAGCCTCGGTCTTGTTTGTGCATGTGTGGTGGATGCTTGCTTACAGACTGAAGTGGCTCATGTTGCTTGAAACTTCAATGGGAGACCACCCAATGTCAAGTGTTGCTTCAATCTGAATGTTCTTTATACTTAGGACTGTTAACTACTTCATCAGAGATCAAGATTTCATCTAGCCTGTAAATCATAGACCACAAATTGCAAGTACTGTTGATGGAAAAAGGCAGGCTTTTTGATAGAATGTTCCTTTTATAATCATGAATTACCCTCTGGAGTGGAATAAAGTAATGCTGTTGCCTTGTAATAAGAAGAGGTCTGAGATTCAATCCTCAGTGGAGGCAGACTGCTTCTGATATCATTTCCAACTGTAGGTCCAGTCCAGATTTCTTTAACCATTTGCACCCAGTCTTATTTGCTTCTATTTCAGTTTTAGTGCCAGTGTTTTTCAACCTCCAGGCTGCAAAAGATCTGTTTCACCCAGGGGTTGAAGACTATTTTTTTAAATCTAATTTTATATTTGACAGCAAGTCTATATATAATTGAACTATGATTATGCCATACTTGATATATTAATATTAATTAAGGTTGCATATTAATTTCCATATAAAGTTTAAAGATCAGAAATGTATTTATGTGTGAAATTGTTGGGATCAGGGCATCGACTTGTAAGAAATAAATTTACTGCGCTGTGGTCTCACAAAGGTTGAGAACCACTGCAACAAGCAGCCAAAATACATCACAAGTTGCTCCGTGACCAGGTTTAGCGGCCATTTAACCAAATTATACACGATGTACTGGAAAGCCAGAATACAAATATACAGGGGATGGACAAAAATATGGAAACACCTGCAAGGAAAAGCCGGAATGCTGTAGGTAATAAGGTGCAGGACCGCCTTTAGCTTCAAAAATGGCCTACAGTCTCCGAGCAATGGACAAATACAAGTACTGGATGGTGGATAATGGGATCTTGCACCATTCTTCATGCAAAACATGGTCACAATCCTTTTCAGTGTCCGCCTGTCTCTGTCACGCATTGTACATTTTCGTCCACGCAGGTGTTTATCTGATTATGTCTTTCCAGACACATTATTATGCCATCATGATCTTGGATACAGTAACTCTCGATACACCAAATAACATGGCTACTTTGGTAAAAAAGGTGCCTTCAAGGCAGGCACCAACAATTTGCCTATTTGAAACACTGTCAGCTCGGACATGATTCAGTATCCACTGCACGCTATCTACAGTGAAACTGTCAACTCCTACCAGTCTGACAGGGTTCTATCTCATGGCGCAAAACAAAAGAATGTTACACCATGTCCGATTTAAAGTGGAAAAATTGCATCGATATCACCCGTTCCGATGTCGTGGTGTTTTCATATTTTTGTCCATCCCCTGTATATTTTACTGAACACAAAATTTAATGTAAAGAGATTTGATACTAGATTTTCAAAAGGTAGAGCAGACTTTTCTTTTTTGTTTCATGTACGTGTTTGCATAACAAATTCAAACATTGTAAATCATATCATACTATTAGGTTCTATTAAAACACATACGTACAAAACTACTCTAGTTATGTGAATATGTTAATACTACATAGACATATTTACCAAGCTTACCAAAATATGAAGACAACACTCAGAAAGAACTGCCCATTAAAAAAAAAACACTGTTTATATCTGGCTACAAATTTAATATTGTAAATTGTATTTTATATTTAGAAATGAGTGTATTTTACAGTAGGGAGATAAATGAAAACCATGGAACAGGAAAAATACTGCCAGCTCTTGTATTTTCATTGATCTGAGACACTTTTGTGAAAAAAGCCGAAAAAAGCTGCGGAATCTAGTGTGAATATAGACATATCAGTGGCCAAGCTCTTGACATGCCATCACATAATGAATATTCCAGTGACGTTGTTGTTTCATCTATCTATCACCCACTCTTATTGTGATGGAGGCAGGAAAACATGTTAAAGGTACTGGTATGCAACTTATAGCAAGTAAATAAAGATAATTGGAATGGAATTTAGAATGGTTAAAATTGAGGTTACGCATAGATATATCGCACTTATAAACAAGTATTAATAAATCAATATCATAATGGTTATCTGTAATTATAGCAATGGTGTGTTCATTTGTTTGATCATAACCCACTATGATCCTTCCAATCTGGGTGTTTTGCTCATCCACTAGTAACAGCAGGTAAACTTGCGATTCAGAGGCTTGTGATATAAGTACGTATTTAGGACTCGGGACAATGGATTTTGACTGGATGGGAAGGAGCAAATATTGATAAATTAGGATGAGCAGTCCTGTTTCATTGTATTTCTTCCTCTTTTTTTCTATCGCTTTCCATTTACGTCTTCTTATTTTCTTATTTCTGGCATTCTTACTCTACTCATGTTACCCCCACCCCTTCCCCTATCTTGTTCCATTCTTTAACCCATAACAATTAGTGCATGGGTAAAAAATACCCAACCAATTTTGAAATTTTCTTTGATCACTTCTAATGATTGTCTGTACCTTTCCAGTGAACCCTTCCTGGGTAAATTTCACCCAACGCATGCTCATACATTTCAGTTTGGTATTTCAAAGTTCTTTTCTTCTCGTTTTTATCAATGCAAATGTTTAAAATTAATAAAATTACATTAATCAATGAAGGTTAAAAATTCAAATTTGGACTTTAGAAGTATTTTTTTCTTCTGGGTATTTCTTACCCAGCATGCATCCTTACATTATGGCAGAAAGTACTCTTCTTGCCATCTTTTCTCAACGTTATCTTTGCATAATGACATAAAAATGTTCAAAATTAATAAAATTAGGTTAATCATTGAAGATATTATTATTTACATGCTTTAAAATAATTGAAATTTAGACTTAATAAGCAATTTTCTTCTGGGTATTTTTTACCGAGCATGCGTCTTTAAGTCCTAATGCAGAGTGCACATCCTGCAGGGTTAAATATTGATTATCTGATTGCATTATCCCAGTTTATCTCGCTTGTATGTTTCTTAGGGATGGTACCAAGATGATGCCAGGGACCAAGATTATTGGTTTCTGTGGCAGATGCAAAAGAGTTTCAAGGTAGGGGCCCAAGATAATAAAAATCCTTCACCCGATAAGTCCTCAATGGGCAAAAAATACATATTTTAAATGTGTTTTCAAATTTTGTTCACGGCACCCCTAACAAACCACCACAGGCAGGGATGGCACCGAGACAAGATTTTTTTTCTGCTAAAGCATACTGCAAGTTCATTCATGTGAGAGTAGTTTTACATGACCTAAAGTTCAAATAATACACCGTGAATTTAGTGGCGTGCAGTGCTAAATCAGGCAGGGGCACAGGTCCCTCCCCTCCCAATGGGTGTCTTAATATTATACAGTAGATCAAGTAAAATTCACCCCTTACTGAATTGAACGAAATAAATATATAATACAATACATATATTACAAATTGTCAGAAGTGACAAATATTATATGACAATAATAGTTTTAAAGCAAATATAACAAAGAAAATATTAAAAACAAAATTATTTATGCGCAACATGAAAAATTTAATAAAAGCAATTTATGAGCGATTAGAGGGAAAAAGTAATGTTTTGTCGAAACCTGTTCATTCGTAGATTAAGTTGACTTTTTTTCATAGTTTTGAGTATTCTTGCAATTCAAACATCCTCAATGCAATAATGGCATACAGATGGCTGAGTTTGTAGATTGATTTGTAGAAGTTGTTAATGTGACAAAACCCGAACTGTTCCAAATTCCCTTCTCAGGAACAAGTGAGGACAACAATATAATTTGCCACTGGAAGAATATCCAGATAATCATTTTCCAGAGTTGAAGTAACTCGTTTGAAAATGCCTTGTTTATGATTTAGTTTTAGTTTCTAATTCAGTTAGGATAGGTGTTGGTTTGCTGTATTTTCTGCACAATGAACTAAGCTTTCGTCTCAAGCCAGTTGATCATGCAACACTCGCAACATCCGCTTTCTTGTCCTGCCACTGCGTGCATTGAAACTTTGGACTTGGAGCTGGTGGAACAGGTGGACTGTAGCTGTTCCCTCGGAAGCTATTTTGCAGTGTTTAGCCAAGGTAACTAAAGGCATTTAGCAGGAGCTTAGACTGTAGAACATTTTTCCAGTTCGTTATGAATGTCAGACACAAGTTCATAACGAGATTAGGAAATTATAGACTTACTGCACTCAATAGTATCACCATGATGCAATTAAACTTGAGTACATAGCACAAAAACTCAAAGAAAAGCAAATCTGGTATATCTCTCAGAGGGAACAGCTAGGAAGTTCAGCTTCCATGGGACTGTGGGCCTAGGCGCCGACTCCATGGGGCTTGGGGGGGGGCTCGAGCCCCCCCCCCCAATGTTATCGATTTGGGGGGAGACCCCCAAATAATTTTGCTTAAGAGAATCTAATGTATTATTGATCTTCTCTTGTAAAGTTTACTCTGAATTGTGCCACATGAACTTAACTTTAAATACACATTTGAAATAATCTACTTTGGGGGAGCTGAGACCCTAAACCATCTACTTTGGGAGGGCTATAACCAGAGACAGCAAAACACATGACTTATTACTATATACTAAGTATATAATTATGAGTATTGTTAACATTTTTACTAAAAAGAGTTTCAAAATAAGATGTTCATGAACTAGGGGAGTGGATGGGACGTTCGGGCTACAAATGGCTCTCACATGACATTCAGAATGAGATCATTGATATATTAGGGAGATCTGTTTTGCGCTCCGTGGTAGCAGATATTAAAAGTCGGTAATATTTTGCTATTATGGTTGACGAAACTTGTGACATATCCATCCATGAACAATTGACATTTCGCATTCAAACTGTAAATGAAAATTTTAATATTTTTGAGGAATTCATGGGCTTTTATGAGATTCCGAACACTGAGGCCAAAACTTAAAAAAGGGAGGGAGTGAGTCATTAATTAATTTGTTTCAGTGATCAGAGCCCCCCCCCCCAATAATTTTGACAAGTCTGCGCCCCTGACTGTGGGGATTGTTTACCTTCGCACGTGGTCGGAAATACTTGGCATCAGGCAGTGGAGGGTGGAAGGATGAGGAGTCTATGTGATGTGGGTTAAGTAAACAAACATCCAGCCACGGTGAAAGATTTTCTTCAGCGTTACTTTTGGAAATGTTTATTATACTGTCACAAAGTTTTAATTAAATTGACACAAAATGCTGAGAGATATTTTAATATCCTAATAAAATTACTGAAATGGATGCATGACAAATCAAAATCACAAATCAATATTCATAATGACCACCCTTAGCATGCAGACATTCCGTAAGTCTTTGTGGCCACGCATCAATTGAATTACGCAACACATCGACTGGAAAATGAGCAACTGCCTTCAGAAGAGACCGACCGCTTCAAACTTTCAATATTGGGATGTCTCTTCTTGCAAGCCATCTCCTGAAGATTGGACCACAATTTGTAGTCCAAAGGGTATAGGTCCGGACTTGCAGAAGGCCAATCCAAAGTGGAAATGAAGTTTGGAACATTTGCTATATGGGCACACTCCATTTCTGTGAAAAGGGGGTAAAAACATCAGCCAAAGTGTACCAGCAGACAGTGCTTGAGAGACTAGTCAACAACACTCTCTTCCATGGTCAGAACTGGAGCTTCTAGCAAGATTCAGCCCCAACATATGGGGCCCGAACAACATAGCAGTGGCTGGAGGCAAATGTACCAGACTTAATTTCCACTTCGGATTGTCCTTCTGCAAGTCCAGACCTATATCCTTTGGACTACAAATTGTGGTCCAAGCTTCAGGAGTTGTCTTGCAAGAAGAGACATCCCAATATTGAAAGTTTAAAGCGGTCGGTCTCTTCTGAAGGCAGTTGCTCATTTTCCAGTCTATGTGATGAGTAATTCAATTGATGCGTGGCCACAAAGACTTACGGAATGTGTGCGTGCTAAGCGTGGCTATTTTGAATATTGATTTGTGATTTTGATTTGTCATGCATCCATTTCAGTAATGTTATTAGGATATTACAATATCTCTCAGCATTTTGTGTCAATTTACTTAAAACCTTGTGACAGTATTTATGGTAAGACAAGGTAGATAATTTAAATAGCTCAAAAGGGCAATAAGTAGGAGGGAGGAACAGCCTGTTCCATGGAGGGACTGCCACTGCTTGTGTTAAGGGTTAATGGACACGAATGACGGCCCAAGTTCCTTTTGTTTTATTGTGTTTTCATCATGCTACGTACAGTGTTTCTTAAGGAAAATGTGATTCGCGGGGGCATTCCAGAGAACCGGTATGGCGTTATGAATCTCATCTGCGAAATACAACATATGTGCGTTTAACATTGAGAATCACCAGCGGTCGTTTGTGGTTCGTCAATGAACTTGATGCTGAGTGTTACAGGTGGGAAATGACATACAGTAACAAAAATAAAGTAGGATGCGATGACTTAAGCATACTTAGTAATTGAATGTGGAAAGACGTAGATTTTTCTTTTTATTAGTCTGTTGTCTAACATTTACAAATATTATCTTGTGCAATTAGCATTACAATAGTAAATTACAAAACATCACCTACTTTTACATTTTATCATCCAGAACAAATTCCACAATAGTGAACTTGGAAAAATATTACAATTATTAAACTAATAATCTACCGCCCCCCCCCCCCCCTTGGACAAAATTGTACAACAAAACCAAATTATAAGACTGCTACCGTTGTTTCCCTCGCATCATACCACATTACTTTGTGTGGCAAATATTTTTGCCTTTATATTTCCCTCTGTAAATAACAACGCCCACAGTTGTCCACTCTTACAGAAGAAGCAGAATGAAACTGGCAACTGCACTAGCCTTATCTCTTCTCTCCCATCTCGAATGTGCAGTAATGCTTTCCACACCAAAAGTGCTGACTTGTTGTCATCAAAGCCGACGGGGTATTTTCTTTGTAATACACAACAGTATATTTGTAAACAATAAGAAAATAGATTGTTGAGTCAAAGGTGGACTGACTGAAAAGTGTTGAGTTTAAAAAAAAAATCTTTATGCAATTGTTACAATCTAGCCACCACATTGCAATTATGTACCTTCGAGAATATGATCTGCAAAAAAAAAATTCGAACCGAACTGAAAAATATTGGATCTGAAGCGCACCTGGCTGCTGATGAAGATGCTAGGCAAGCTTTCTTAATGATTTGGGGCTGTATGTCGTCCACAGGTGTTGGTACCATCCAGTTTATTGATGGTATCATGGATGCATATGTCTACTTGGACATATTGAAGAACAATGTAAAGCAGAGTGCCCAAAAAATGGACATGCTGCCTATCTACAGATTCCAAGACAATGACAGTAAGCATAAGGTGCGAGTTAACATGAATTGGCTAATATGGAATGTGCCCAAACTACTACTAAAACACCAGCTCAAAGTCCAGACTTAAATCCCATTGAGCATTTATGGGCAATTTTGAAGAGGCGAGTCCATAAAGCATGCGTCAAGTCCAAACAAGAGTTGAAAACTGTTGTGCAAGCCGAGTGGAATAAAATAAGCTCTGAAACATGTCGGAAATTGGTTAATTCTATGGAGAACAGCAGGTGACAAGCAGTAATTAAAGCCAAAGGATACGCATCAAGGTATTAGAACTGTCAGTCAATTTGCTCTGAATATACTTTCTTCCTTTATATTATTAAGTGTACGAATAGAAAAGTTGTACAATAAATGGCATGTTTCTCTTTCAGTTACATTTAATTTATTATTGTCATCGGTTATACAGAATTTGGGTAAGATTTTATGTTCCTAATGATATTAGTTATTGAATAGTAAAGAAACAATTTCAAAAGAGTGTATTTTTTTTCAGATACTAAAGCATTTTCTTTGAAAATCCGTGTGTACGAATAAGAATGTTACATACTGTATATATTTTTTGTTAGGTTAGGCAGGTCAGGTTTAGTTCTGTTAGCATTAAAAATAAGATCAATACAACTGATCGTGCTACCGCTGATCTTGGTAATGGTTCAGTTTGTTTTATGATTTTTTTTCAATTTCTCCTAGCAGGAAGACTAATTATCAAAGAATTTTGGTAATCATTGTCACACGAAATTTGAATCTTCCTTAAAGTAATGAGCACTGTTTGGATTTAAAAAAAAAGTTATTTATGTTGAAAAAAAACAACAACTTAAAAACACCAAACCTGGCATGCCTAACCTAACTTCGAAAGCATATATTGAACAAAATCCAAAGTAATCACCAAAACTCTGCAGTATGTGTTAACAAAAGTAAATCGAATTTGAACCATGTTAAAATTGCATTCGTAGAATGAAGAAATCACAATAAAACAAAAGGAACTTGGGCTCTGATCCCAAAGATGAAATTCCTTCGAGCCTCCTGCGAATGTTCACGAAGAGGTGAATAGCAGTAGTAGTCTGTGTTACAAATAAAGTGGACCGTTTCTGGTACTACTTCCATATAGTGAAAACACCTAGAAATCATTTCGGTACTACTTTACTATACCTGAGACACCTGGGAATCATTTCTTTCGCACTTTTTTACATTGCTAACGTACTATTCTGCATTCCGGAACACTTATTTAGGTGAAATAATTTAATTTGTTAGGAAAGTAATGTATATTTCTTACATTTACGAGTACTTACTGTTCCTGTTTATTTCCACACACAACATGGCGATAGCTTACCGTTGATCGTTCCTTGAGCCAGAAAAACCATTGACGTTAGCCCAAAAATTCACGATAACCCCACAAACCATCACGGGGACGAGGTATGCCTACTAGGTTAGGTTAGGCCTGTTAGGTTTGGTTCCATTAGCACTCCTTTCGTTCAATTAAGCATATACGGACAATACGAGAGCGTATTCTGCTCTCATGCAGGAAGCAAATGGCGGCAGCAGCAATAGCGCGTCGGAAATAGATTTTCGTACAAAACCACATGCAATCGCATTAAAATGAATCAAAATTACATTCCCGAACATCAACAACGCTACAGAAAATGATTTGCGTAAGTACTTTCTCCTGTAAATTTGAAGAAATCTGTCTCAGGTATGGTAAAGTGTTACCATCATTTCTTTCGCACTTCTAGAAATATTTTTTTCGCAATTTTTTTTATATTGCTAACATACAGTTCTACATTGCGGAACATTTCTTTAGGTGTAATAATGAATTTCTAATGAAAATAATGTCTATTTTTTAAATTTATGAGTACTCACTGTTTTCCATTTTCCGGTTCTGTAACACACAATGTGGCGATAGCGTACTGGTTCATTGCACGTTGTGGCAGCATTTTGTCGATTTGCAGTGTTTAAAACCTTCTTCAACAAAAAATACCTAATTTCGTGGCCCAATTTGAAATTATGCTAATACCTCGTTAGCCTCACAAACCATCAGTTAGCCCCACGAACCATTGACGTTAGCCCCATAAACCATTGACACTAGGGTATGACTTAAGATGACCGGACCCCTCTCCGATTTTCTTCATATTTGACACACTTACTAATTGAGGCCTGCTAATGACGAATCTGAAGTTAAAATTTGTTGTAAACATCTAGAAATTGCAAAATAATTGCGAACCATTGATGCTAGCTCCACAAACCTTTGGCGCTAGCCCCATGAACCATTGACGTGTTGTTAGGTTAGTTTCGGTTAAGTTAGGCAAACATAGTTACAATTTGGTGTCGTGGTAGTACCAGGATCTAGAAATTGCAAAATAATTGCGAACCATTGATGCTAGCCCAACAAGCCATTGACATGTGGTTAGGTTAAGTTTCGGTTAGGTTAGGCAAACATAGTTCAAATAAATATCGTGGTAGTATCAGTATTTCCTTGTGAAACAAAAAAAAATCGTGAAAATGGACTGTTTCAATTCCGAAAATTACTGCCTTATTTTCGCTTATTTTGCAATTTCTAGAAGTTTCCGGCGACTTTTAACTTCAGATTCGTAATTAGGAGGCATCAATTAGTGAGTGTGCCAAATATGAAGAAAATCGGAGAGGGGTCCGCTCATCTTAAGTCGTTATGACGTTAGCCCCACAGGTGTCCGAAGAATAGTAAACATTTACCGTTCCTTTTGTTTTATTGCGATTTCATCATGCTACGAATGCAATTTTTACATGATTCGATTTTGATGTACGTCTGTTAACACATACTGCGGAGTTTTAGCGATTACTTAAGGTTTTGTTCAATATATGCTTTCGTGGTTAGGTTAGGTAGGTTAGGTTTGGTTCCCTTAGCATTAAAATGAAGTCCCTGAGTGCATTCTACTAACGTTCCGATTTACTTCTACATTCATTCCCACGCTTCTACGATATTTACTGTCGCTTGTCGACTGAGAATATCTTGTCCATGAGAAGTGCATAAGGTAATTTTCAAATTTTTTTTTCAACATAAATAACTTTTTTTTCGAGTCCAAACAGTGCTCATTACTTTAAGGAAAGTTCAATTTCGTGTGACAATGATTTCCAAAATTCTACGATAATTAGTCTTTGTACTAGGAGAAATCATAAAACAATCGGAACTGTTACCGTAATTATTAACCTTCCTGAAACTAATCAGACAGAAGCAACATTAAGTAACGTAGACTAATTGGAATCAATGTAGGGAACGAGTTTACAATACCGGACCACTCTCCAATTTCTATGAAATTTCGCCTACTCACTAATTGCGAAATCCTAATCACGAATCTGCATGTAATAATTGGCAGTCGAGTATGGAAATCGAGAAGAAAACTAAATAAACTATGTTTTCTTAACGTAACGTAACCCTACCATAAGAACAGTAGCTCCACGGAACATGCCACTTCCCCCGAATGGGTGTCACTTATCGCACAACACATTAGCAACATAGTGTTCTGACGTCATGGAAGAGCGCTTTTTCATGTTAGGCAAGACAAGGTATAGTTCTTTTAGACAATTTTTTAATTTTTCTTTGTATTTATGCTAATGGAACCTAACTTAACAGGCCTAACCTAACCTCATAGGCATTCCTCGTCTGAGGTCAATATTCAAGGTAGCAAGATTGTTGTGCGTAAAGGAAGACCATTAACGAATTGCGAAAGAAAGATGATTCCGAATTGCTGTGTATGGACAATGACCGTGGTAAATCGCAAGATTATTTTACAAGTTCTACACATAAATGTAAAATTTTAACAAGTGACTGCCAAATATGAAGGTAAAATTTTGGTATCCCTAAAACGTATTTCTTCAATTTTACAGGAGAAAGTACTTACCGAAATGGGTTTATTTATACTTTAGGAAGGTCTTGGAAGTTTGTTTTCACCTCGTTGAATTTTTTTTTGCCGGTAAATCATGTAATTTTCGACATTAGTGTCACTCCAATGCACGAAAGCTGTTCTCTTGATGTCCGTCTACTACATGAACCAAATATTTGCGAGCGTTTCATGATGTAACAACCGGTCAGTGTTTCCAAATACGCGGTTTTATAACTGTGTAACAGTTCTAGAACGTAAATAAACGTGAGTTACTGTTCATCATTTCTGATTACGAACTTGCGACAACATGACGTTCACAGGATCAGTGGCATGCTCAATGTGAGGTTGATGGGGGTTATAACCCCCCTTTCGCCCAGTATCTCTAAGGCTATTTATGAATGGTTCGTGGGGCTATATATGAATGGTTCGTGGGGCTATCCGTGAATGGTTCGTGGGGCTATTTATGAATGGTTCGTGGGGCTAACCGTGCATGGTTCGTGGGGTTTTCGAACCCGAAAAAAAAATTTCAAATTTTGAAAAACAAATTTAAGTATGTTTGCCTAACCTAACAGAACCTAACCTAACCTTGCCATGCATGGTTCGTGGGGCTATTTATGAATGGTTCGTTGGGCTATCCGTGACTGGTTCGTGGGGCTATCCGTGAATGGTTCATGGGGCTATTTGTGAACGGTTCGTGGGGCTATCCGTGAATGGTTCGTGGGGCTATTTATGGATGGTTCGTGGGGCTATCCGTGAATGGTTTGTGGTGCTATTTATGAATGGTTCGTGGGGTTTTCGAACCCGAAAAAAAATTCTAATTTTGAAAAACAAATTTAACTATGTTTGTCTATATACGTATATATTGTTATATACTACATAACAGATCCTAACCTAACCTTGCCGTGCATGGTTCTTGGGGCTATTTATGAATGGTTCGTGGGTCTATCCGTGCATGGTTCGTGGGGTTTTCGAACCTGGAAAAAAATACAAAATCAGTAACACGAAAGTAGGTATTTTTTCTATAAAGAAGGTTGCAACACTGCATAACAACTGATCATGGACTAAGCTAGTCAAGATTTCTCCGCCATATCGCGTGTAACGCAAGCAAAATCGAACAAAATTAAAATACTCGATATTTAGAAAATTGAGATTATTTGCGTGCAAAAAACGAAATGCGAACTTGAAGAACCCTTAGGAATGCAGAATACGGAAGTATCAATGTGAAAAATACGAAAAAAAGGGAATTAGAGACGTTTGGTGGTTACTGAAATTTTAATAAGAAATTATATACTACATGCTTTCAATCCTATTTTCTTTTAGGGGGATAAAAACATCCGTGGCAGGAATAAAAATAATTTTAGGGGGATAAAAATAATTTATGTGGGGGGGCGAGAGAAATCCCGGCATTCCCCCATTAATTCCCACACTAGTTAGTAGAACAGGCGTGAACATTTTCACATCGCGTGCATTTACTACTTGCAAAAACACTAAAAATCAAAATATTCTACATTACTGTAAAATGATATTCTCTACGATTCAAATTGACCCGGAATCGGATAAATTCATTTGTCGTCTGCTATATGAATAACATTCGTATTTTTTTTGGCTATTTCTTTTTATTATTTACCTTGTCCAGATAACTGTATTGTAGGTATCGTAGTTACTACTTTCATGCACACGTGAAAGCCCCTTGGGGCTCAAGGACTGACGAATTTTCAACTTTCAATTTTACAACCTTCGACAGCGAGCGAGAATATCCATCCATAATACAGATCGGTTCGGATTCACTTCTACATGACGTTATTGAGCGATTACACTAGTGATGGGTCGTTCGTGAAGGAACCGTTCCTTTTGAACTACTCCCTCTTGGGAACTGTGAAGTGCTCGCTCCTTGGGAGTGAACGAGCAGTTCCTCTCTGGTAGTTCCTCGTTCCAGGAGTCGTGAGCTTTGCGTGTATTGCTACTGCTGTATATGTTCTCTGGTTTTCTTGTGGGAAGTCAAGTAGTAAGCGCACTTCCCTCTCCCCTAATCCTTTTCACTCAAGCTAACTCCAACAAGTCCTCCCCCAACCCCCTTCACTTCACCTGCACGAAACCAACATCGGGAGGAGTTTGGCGTTCGTTCCTTTGAATGGCTGCTTGAGTGAGCGAGCTCCGGTGAAGTGCTTCCCGAAAAGAACTGCCATGACCCGTGGTAGTTCCTCAGAAGTCGTGAGCTTTGCTTGTATGTTGCAAACGCTTCCAGTTGATGACTCACTCCTATGAACCATCGAGAGAGAGAGAGAGAGAGAGAGAGAGAGCGGGAGGTCCCGTCTTTTCATGCTGATTGTTGATAGTGGCGGTTTTCCGCGTAGCTATGCGTGCAACTCTGTTTACAGTAATGCTGCAGAAGCTCAACAATGAGGAAGGGATGGGCAAGTAATTCACCTTTAATCCTTTTTGTGGCATGTTTTCGCATCTCGCATTGCAAGGAACTGTAGAAGGAACTTGACAGATAGAAGATCATCATATCAAACTTACGACAACGTTCCGTTTCCGTGCTCTTCCATTTTCTCAAAGTAAAAATGGGGCCGGGAGGCGGAGAGAGCTTGAAAAATACGAATGCTATTTATTCTTCGTAGTCAAAGATTTGGCGTCCTCTCTTCCATTCTCGTACGGGTGTTTGTTTGACCGTGTATCCATTTAATTGCATGAAAGTCTGGAAAGGTGGGAAGGGGCGACGGCCACCCTAGAAAACAAATTTCAACCTAAAATTTGTACATTTTACACATACGTATAATTTCATTTCAATCTCAATTTGTTAATTATTAGAAGGGCGTTACGGGTGCATGCTAACTTCAAACTGAAGTTTTTTTTAGGAGATTATACTATTTTGGAAGAAAATATGCCTCATTTGACACCTTGGAAAAATACCTTGTTTGCCCTTCCCTGGAAAAAATACAGCGAACGTCCATGTTTAAAATATTTAAAATTATTTTTCTTCATCTATCACCACGCGCTGTAATGCACTGCGACAACAAGGGGTAGGAATTCATTTTTGGAAAGGAGGAGGGGAGAATATAACTTGTCCAACTTTTCCTTTCCGATGAGGACTATTTGTCCGCTAAAGTTCAATTATGCATAAAATGTATTTTCATTCACCCCCACCCTGAAAGCAGCTCCCGAATCTCGGTCAGTCAGTCGATACATTGTTTCCTATAGCTGTTTAATATGTGCGCAAAGGCGGATTCCTCCCCTCTCCCCTCTAATTCTTTTCACCCACTCCAGAAGCAGTCTCCCACATCCCTTCCTCCACCCAACGAAACCAACTTCGAGCTGTGTTGGTATGGTAGCTCCTCCTGTGAACGACTCCTTTAACGAGCAAGTTCCAGTTAACTGCCTTTCTAAAAGGAACTGCCTCTTCCGAGAGCATGCTCCGTGGCCTCGTAGTTCCTTTGAATGACTTCCAGTGAACGCTTCCTTTCGGTGAGCGAGCTCCGGTGAACTGCTTCCCGAAAAGGAACTGCCATGACCCATCACTAGATTACACCATGATTAGACCATTCTCCTTGGATTAGACTTTCCGCTGGCACTTAGCAGAGTAATACAATTTTCACAAACAGAAGCCATGTTAACGTTTCATGATTCACAGAACCAATTGACAAACTCTAATCAACCATTAGCTTCTTTTATTTTAAACAAACCCCGACAGATCGTGAATAGAAATTGAAAACAACCGTTGAAATATGTTATATTTCAACTTTTGAATTGTAGCACCTGAAGAGTTATATAAATGTTGCTTGGAGTAGATGCATCCAAAGAAAATAAAAAATTTTCGGGTCTCCCCTTATCGCACAATACTGGAGTAACAATGCGTTCTGACCTCACCGAAAAAAAGAGTTCTTTCGTAACCTGAATGCCTAAGTTGTTCAGTTATTCTAGCTAGATTTAGTTCTCTTAGCATAAATAATAAATTTTCAGTGTATTTATGCTAATAGAGCCTAACCTAACAACGTATGGTTTCATAGTCTGACGTCAGAACGCAAGTTTGCTCAAATGTTGTGCGATAAAGGAGACCCAAATTCAGGGTTTAGGCCTATGGTTTAGGCTATCAGCTGAGCAATTGTTTCGCGCCTCCAGGATCGCTCAACATGGTAGCAAATGTTGACCTGTTACGTCACACAGTTTTATGGCCTTTCCTGGATGCAGAGTTGAGAAGTAGCGACGTTCCAGCCGATAACAATCGAAAATCGCATCGCGTTGCCTTGTGGCGTCTGCAGCGAAAATGGCAGGACGTATTGGGCTGTTGAATACAGTGCCACTTATTCATGGATTATGAATGGACGTTGACATATATATCGGATGCTATTTTCCAAATGAACGTGTGTGGTTAATCTCGAAGTAAAGCATGAGTAGATCTAGATCTGTGACTAGAGATACAATTGGGGGGAAATTTGATATTCCTGATTTGAGAACTTTGGTTAGCTACAACAGATTCTCTGTGGTTACAATTTTCTTTCTCCGACCAAAATAATACGTATTGACCATGGAGGAGTGTAGAAAGGTTGTGGCCAGTTTTATTTAAGGATATATAAGTATGTTTAAATTAAAGATCATTTTCGTATAGGAGCGCAAATTCGACACAATACTCTGCTTTTTTTGTGTGCGTGTGACCTTATTGGTTGTAAACCTTTGTTAAAACACTTATAACTAGAGCCCGGAAGTTCAGGCATTTATTTTCGTTAAAATAGGCAGGCAAAAAGGCATTTATAATGTGGAAAATAGGCACTAAAAATGAAAAAAAGGCAAAATAAACAACAAAAAAAGGCACATTTGGAAGTCGCTTACTTTTATCTATAATTTCTGGCAAAATGTTAAAATCTACATTGGGAAGAGCATTTCAATTTTCACCAAATTCACGCACGTAACCATGTAACTTAGCACTTAATGCCACACTAAATTTCGGCATGATGACAAATACACGATCGTTTCCCTCCAAAGTGCAGAACTAAACTAAAGATAGAGAACTTGATTTTGGAATGCATTCAAAGGCCCTTGGGCATTAGTGCTGTTTCTTGTCAATAACGTCCTGACACGGACGCTGGACGTGATGACGTAATTGTGCAGATGTTCTGCAACAGGTTTTCAGCAGTCAATCATGCACAAGGAAATGTTAACCGAAAGGCAATATCCTAACTCAGCATGAAATATTTTTTTCTCACACTTTTCTCCTTCAGCAATGTTGAAACATGCGTGCCTGAGTTCAATATTACTTAAATAAGGCGAAAATTATTCACATAATACACGGAAGAAAAATAAATGCCAACAACGTTTTTTGGGAGAAAAATAATTTATATACACACTTTTTTTAAAAAAAAAAATGGTCCAATTTCATTGAAAAAGGAAAAAAAAAGGCATTATAATTAAAAATAGGTCCCAAATAGGCAAAATGAAAAGGCTTCTAAAACATTCGAAACAACATAAAAACGTATATCCGGAAAATTTTTATCAATATATCCAGTAGATAAAAAGAGGCATTTTGCCAAACTTCCGGGCTCTACTTATAACATACGCTACACTATACGTGAAAGAAATATTAATTTCGAGAATGTGCTTCGAAATGAGATCATTATTCCTTAAATAGTTTCATACCATTGTTAATAGGCTCCCGTGGTGGGCATGAGTGTTTGTGAGTGTCCTTTCATCAATTTCATCATATCAGCAGTCATTCCCATCTTTGCAAATTAACCAAAACCATATGCCAAAACTGGCACGAAAGCGAAGTAAAATAAAACAAATCAATCAATCTGCCATTGTTAATAGGACAATAATAAATATGATTTAAGAACAGTAATTTTGTTTTTTATCGTCGCTTTTCTGCCACTTTTGGCTAATCGCGAAGATGAGGACGAGTGATGATATGATGAAATTGATGAAAGGATACTCACAAAGAACCCCCAGGCTGGGATTCAAACCTGTGACCCTGCCGTGGTAGCCACAGAGGTCGGCTTACGAACAGAAATGTTAAACAGCGAGTATAAGTTGCAAAATGTGTGCAAAATTGTATAACGATGTTGTGTCCATAAGAAATCACGTTGTTTTCACGCAATAATGTTTGATATAGTTTAAATTATGAATTACTGATTATGCTTTCGTAGCTGCGAAAGAAAATGTACATTAAAGCAATATAAATAAACAGGTACGAACTGGCGTTTATACATGAATATGCCACAATATGTTTAGTTGCCTTGGTGATTAACTTTGAATGATCATCGTTTAAGTTATTGTAATACCACCCTCCTTCCAATGGATTTTCAAATATCACACTTCCTAAACGATGCATTTCTTGATATCATGCTTCCTTAAAAAGTTTATATTTCACATAGGAAGTAGCCTCGATACTTGTTGCCAATTTATCTTGCAAAAAGAAGCTGGACACGTACTCGACATTCACAAATAACATCCCGGAGTGATTAACACATCGCGCTACGACGCCAGGGGTCCGATTCGAATCCCGGCCTGGGCATGCTGTTCCTTGTGAGTGTTCCTTCACCATATCATCACTCATCCTCATCTTCGTGATTAGCATAAAATGTGGCAAAAATGCAAAGTAAAATGAATTAAATCAATCAAATAACATCCATGTTTATACCGGAACTCGAATCCTGAACTTAGGTAGCGACATAAAAGGTGCTCTCGACTTCAAGCTGGACACGTGTTTGCAAGAGCATGCTCACCCGTTTTGCCAAAAAAAACTTATTGTTCCATTACTTTTTTTAAACTTCGTTATTCGGTTGGAATTTTTAAATATACCTCAGGTGAAGCCAGTGCATAATTATCCGTTGACAGATGACTCATTCTCCGAGAATATAGTGGCGAAAAAGTTATTACTATTTAAATCTATCGGATGCGCGACCTAGAGGTGCACTTGGGCTACATAATCAAACTTGCAAGTATATACTTTTCACTCCACGCATCTGAGTTCCACCGCGTCATGTTGCAAAGCAGACTACCACAGACTTGCAGACGACAGTTGACCGCAGGCAGCGAGAGAATTTTATGTTGAGTGAAGCCGCGGTCGCTCCTTCTCAACAACCAGGTAGCAAGCGCCTCCAGGGTTCTTGCTACTCAACAATGTTGGGTTGCTAAGTGATCCTGGAGGCGCCTGCTGGGGTCGGGCTGGTCCGACAAAGCTAGGTGGCAGCACGATAGTTTGTTTTGTTTCATTACAGAATACAATACAGACCTTAAAGAATTTTCTCGTCCCGACTCCCAAAAAATCTTGGCTACGCACATCCCTACTGGTTAATGAAAGAGGAAGACAGATAGCTTAAAAAATACTTGAATCAATGAATCATTGAGCCAATCAGTGCAGTGTGCAACCCATGTCTGATCCGATCTGTTGGGTACTCTAGATTCATTCATGTTTACAAAAAGTCTTGTTTGGACACCGGCATACATAGAGGTAATTTTTAATACCTTCCGTTTTTGTTAGTACTTGATAAAGTTACTTTTCTATCGTGATTGTTCGCGTAGAGGCTACTTTATATCTTGCCATACAGTCATTGAATGGAATCTATTGTATGTCCAATGAAAATTAACTGCTTCTACGTTACATTGTCGTTCGTCGTGTGTTTCTACAACGACAACTGCGACAGCAAGAGATGACCATGAAAAATTTGAGATCTTAAAGACGAAGAAACTATTTGGTAATGTCTGCAAATGTCATGAAATAGATCTAATCTTGTTCGTGTTTTTGTGTTAACCCTTCATCGACTTCTTCAGAAATATTTCATAAATATAAATATATCGTCATTTACGCATTAAATTTGTTTTTATAGCCCCTCAGGTTGAAAATTATTGATAAACTACTTACAACAGAGGCAAAGCTCTGAAAACCTCTCAAAGCAGAAATTTATTTTGGTAAAATTTTCGTATCCCCAAAACGTATTTCTTCAATTTTACAGGAGAAATTACTTACCGAAATGGGTTTATTTATACTTTAGGAAGGTCTTGGAAGTTTGTTTTCACCTCGTTGAAATTTTTTTGCCGGTAAATCATGTAATTTTAGACATTAATGTCACTCCAATGCACGAAAGCTGTTCCCTTGATGTCCGTCTACTACGTGAACCAAATATTTGCGAGCGTTTCATGACGTAACAACCGGTCAGTGTTTCCAAATGCGCGGTTTTGTAACTGTGTAACAGTTCTAGAACGTAAATAAACGTGAGTTACTGTTCATCATTTCTGATTACGAACTTGCGACAACATGACGTGCACAGGATCAGTGGCGTGCTCAATGTGAGGTTGATGGGGGCTATAACCCCCCCTTTCGCCCAGTATCTCTAAGGCTATTTATGAATGGTTCGTGGGCTATTTATGTATGGTTCGTGGGCCTATCCGTGAATGGTTCGTGGGGCTATCCATGAATGGTTCGTGGGGCTATCCGTGAATGGTTTGTGGGGCTATTTATGAATGGTTCGTGGGGCTATTTATGAATGGTTCGTGGGGCTATCCGTGAATTGTTCGTGGGGCTATCCGTGAATCGTTCGTGGGGCTAGCACCTATGGTTCGTGGGGCTATCCGAGAATGGTGTGTGGGGCTACAAATATTTTTTTCGAAACCAATTTTTAACTATTGAAACCTTTGCGTGGCCCTACTAACCTATCCACGCGCCAGTGGTTTGTGGGGCTAGCGCCAATGGTTCGTGGGGCTATCTTTTTCACTATTGAAACCTTTGCGTGGCCCTACTAACCTATCCACGCGCCAATGGTTTCAGTTGCTTTGTTTTATTTCAATCACTTATTGCACAACACTCTTGCTACCTTGCGTTCTGACGTCAGCAGACTGAAGTTTATTTTTAGGCTAAAGGCCTATGTTGTTATCCATATCATTAAAATTTCAGTAACCACCAAACGTCTCTAATTCCCTTATTTTCCACATTCATACTTACGTATTCTCCATACTAGTACCTACATATTTTGCTATGAAGAAGGTCGCAACACTGCATAACCACTGATCATGGACTACGCTAGTCAAGATTTCTGCGCCATATCGCGTGTAACGCAAGCAAAAGCGAAGAAAATAAAAATACTCCATATTTCGAAAATTGAGATTATTTGCCTGCAAAAAACGAAACGCGAAATAGAAGAATCCTTACGAATGCAGAATATGTAAGTATCAATGTGAAAAATACGAAAATAAGGGAATTAGAGACGTTTGGTGGTTACCGAAATTTTAATTTTATTTTATATTCAGAAGAGTACTCGAAGTTAAAGTATGTTAACAAATGTTTGGCATTGAATAAGAAATATTGTTGTATGTTCAAAGTAAATAATACTCAAATACTCTAATGCATAGCTATCAGATTTCACTATAGTTCATGATCAGGGGTAAGAGTTTCATACATCTTCATTATTACAGAAGACACTACGGTAATTATGCGATATCGCCGGAACACCTCTCAGTCGTTTATTTCGTTAATTTTAGCATTGATACTTACCTATTCTGCATTGAGGGAAGATTCTTTAAGGTGAAGTTATGCCTTTCTTCATAAAATAGTGTCAACTTTTCATATTATGAGTCATTATTTGTCTTCCTTGTTCCGCTTGGGTAACAGACAATATGGCGTGCATGGATCGTCGTGATTGTGTTTTGTCGATTGGGAGTGGGTATGCAGTGTTTCAACCTTCTTCACCGGAAAATACCTACTTTCGTGTTCATTATGTCATCACAAACCATTGATGGATAGCCCAAAAAACCCATTGACGATAGCTCCAAAAATTATTCACGATAGCCCCACGAATCATTGACGGATAACCCCAAAAACCATTCACGATAGCCCCACGGACCATTTCCGGCAAGGTTAGGTTGGGTTAGGTAAGCATAGTTAAAAAAAAGAAGGTAACATTATCGTATGAGGGAAACGGATTCCTTCAAATTTACAGGAGAAAGTACTTACGGAAATCTTTTTCTTTAGCGTTGTGGAAGTTCCTGAATGTAGATTTGATCCATTTTAATGTGAATGCGTGTTGTTTTCTGCGAAAATCTCTGTCCGACACGCTGTTTCTGCTCCCGCCATTTGCTTTCTGCATGAGAGTGCAATGTTCCATGTGTTAAGATGATGCAACCCTGTAGCCAGTGTTTCAGCCTCGCTGTGTTTTCACTAGAACATGACGTGTCGAGTATTTTTTTTTTTTTAAATATGCTTGCCTAACTAACTTAACCTAACCTTATGGAAAATGGTTTTTGGGGCTAACGTGAATGGTTTTCGGGGCTAACGTCAATGGTTTTTGGGGTCAACGTGAATGGTTTGTGAGGCTAACGTCAATGGTTTGCGACGTATTAGCATAATTTCAAATCCGGGCACGAAAGTAGATATTTTCCGGTGAACAAGGTTGCAACACTGCATAAATCGACAAAACACTCTCAGAACGCCCCCTAAACCAGTACGCTATCACATCCATAATGTGTTACAGATTCGAAACAACAAGTAACAGTGAGTACTCGTAAATAGAAGAAATAGACATTATCTTAGTTAGAAATGCATTATTTCACCTTAAGAAATGTTCTGCATTCGAAAATAACACGTTAGCAATGTAAAGAAGTCCAAAATATATGATTCGTAGGTGTTTCCCTCATACGATAATAGTACCAAAAAGAAGAAGAAAAAAATTCTCATAAGAGAAAGGCACGTTTGGAAATACTGGCGAGACCATGTGACTTTTGACACTCGCGCCATCTGCAGGTTCATAATGGAAACAACGGCATAATGTTGTCGGAAAATGCAAGTTCCTTACATAAAAAGTGATTATTTCTTGTTCTGCAGCATTCTATGGTGAAGTTTTCAGTTTCTGCGAAAGAAAATACCTCGAAGAACTTCGACAATGCTACAGAAACTGATTTCAGAAAGTAAGTTTCTCCTGTAAATTTGAAGAAATCCGTTTGTGCGATATCGCATATTTACCGAAACGACTTACGGAAATGAGTTTCTCTAAGGTTTCCAATGTTAGTCGAGGTATTTTCTTTCATCGTGGAATCTATTTGACCGGGAAATCATGTATTTTTCAATAGAAATATCTCACGGAAGCGACGTGCCACAGGGTGAGTTCCCAACTAAGTGACAAGCGACAGTGCCTTCAGTCTATTAGCAAGTGTTTGCGAACAACAGATCTAGGCAACACAATAAACCGCATGTTACAACAGATCTAGGCGACACGATAAGCCACACGTGTCGCTTGTGTGTCGTTCAGACTGGGCCATTTCCACAATAGCTTGCAACATGTTGCCATGGTTTGTTGTTTGTGCATGCTTTAGGGGGATTGTGCATCAAAGCGACAAGCGACATACACATTACAATATTTTATAGTTCTCTTGTCAACAAGACAACTGAGATAATGTGTTTTGAGAAATACCAAATCATGAATTTTTATATCATCTCTTTTTTGTTGTGTTAAATTATGTTTCAAGTTTGTCGTCTTTTTCTTGTTTATATCCTGTATAGTGGCTGAAAATAATTTACATTGGCATCTAACTTACGATTGAACATTAATTCTACTGGTGCATATCCTAAATTGGAATGGATACTATGGTTGATTAAATGAATGATAATATCTATATATTTTCGTCAGTCTTCTTGACTGAACAACACATACGCATCATTCTATTCAATTCTCCATGTACTCTTTCTACTAAATTAGAACTTGTATGATAGTTTGGAGTATACATTACTTTAACACGTAGAGAACTTAATGTATCCACATATTTCTTTGAATGGAATGTTGTAGCATAATCAGAAACAATACCATGTCTGATGTATCCTTCTTTCAAACACTTTAAAATACTATCTGTATTACAATTACGAATAGCATAACAAAAAGATATCTTGTTTTTAAATTTTGAGTTGTCAACAAATATTTCTTACCACACTTTCTTTTGACAAGTATTTCTTGTACATCAAGAAATAAAATAACACCATTAGAAGAAGAATCATGAAACAAAAATAAATTTTTAGATGGATGTCTGTCTATCAGCTTTAGTTCTTTGACATATCTCACAATTCTTAACATACAGTATGTAACATTCTTATTCGTACACATGGATTTTCAAAGAAAATGCTTTAATATCTGAAAGGAAATACACTCTTTTGAAATTGTTTCTTTACAATTCAATAACTAATATCATTAGGAACATAAAATCTTACCCAAATTCTGTATAACCAATGACAATAATAAATTAAATTAAACTGAAAGAGAAACGCCATTTTTTTGTACAACTTGTCTATTCATACACTTAATAATATAAAAGAAAAAAGTATATTCAGAGCAAATTGACTGACAGTTCTAATACTTTGATGCATATCATTTGGCTTTAGTTACTGCTTGACACCTGTTCTTCATAGAATTGTCCAGTTTCTGACATGTTTCAGAGCTTATTTTATTCCACTCGGCTTGCACAACAGTTTTCAACTCTTGTTTGGACTTGACGCATGTTTATGGACTCGCCTCTTCAAAATTGCCCATAAATGCTCAATGGGATTTAAGTCTGGACTTTGAGCTGGTGTTTGTCGTAGTTTGGGCACATTCCATATTAGCCAATTCATGCTAACTCGCACCTTATGCTTACTGTCATTGTCTTGTTGGAATCTGTAGATAGGCGGCATGTCCATTTTTGGGCACTCTGTTTTACATTGTACTTCAATATGTCCAAGTAGACATATGCATCCATGATACCATCAATAAACTGGATGGTACCAACACCTTTGGACGACATACAGCCCCAAATCATTAATGACCCACCACCGTGTTTAACTGTTGGAATTGTGTTAATGTGATCATTGTGTTTATTTGATTTTCTCGAGATCCTATTTATCCCATCTGACCCGTATATATTAATCTTGGACTCGTCTGACCATATGACACTATCCCAAAATTCCTGGTCCTTGTGGATGTGCTCTTCCGCAAATGAAAGTCTATTTCTGCGATTCACCTTATTTACATACGGCCTCTTTGGTGGTATTCTGCCATGATATCCATGCTTCCGCAAGGCACTTCGGACGGTTTGTTCGAACACCATCTTGCCAACATTTTCTACTAACGGTAACTGAGGAACACTTAGTCAAGGGGTTTTCTCGCACTCTTTTTAAAATAAAGCGTTCATCATGTTTATTCAACCCTCGATCGGAACTAACCTTGCCCATTTTGAACATGCTGATAGATAGACGATAGGCCTACAACAATACCTACGCCAGCATTCCGCTTGACAGTTAGCACGCCTGCATGTTCAAACTTGTTACGAAGTTGCAAACTGCACGAAATCGCCCGAATAGCGGTGCGAGGAAGATTGAAACTCTTGCCTGTACGAATAACAATGTTGCATGAAACAGCGTGTTTTTCTCTTTTCACAGAAATTATATGCTCTGTTTATACACTTTGAACATACATTTTTATTGACATTTGTTGGTGAAACCTTCATTAACATTAATTTCCAGGTACATATGAAAATGATTATATTTACTAGTAGATATGACATTTTTCCCTCAGAAATTCTATGTGTACGAATAACAATGTTACATACTGTACCTATTTCTGCACATCTTTCTCATTGTAGAGAAATAAAAAAAAAATATTCACTCTTGTTAGCATTTTGTCTGCTCCAAAATGTTCCATGTTGTCATGATATGACCTTAAAAGTATTGGAACTAAAGATATAGGCACACACAACTTATAATTATTAATGAAATGAAAATCATGATGTAACAATATTCCACCTTGTAACTTGAAATACTTTTTCCAGTTTCTTGACCTAGGCTCTAAAGTTTTGTCTCCAGGTAAATAATCAATGATTGGTTTAAAAATTACATCTTTCTTTTGTTCATCCATAACAACTTCTTTTGGTATATTAATAACATCAATCCTTAATAAATCTACTACATTTACATGCAAATGTTGAGTATTTTGATCTAGAAAATTTCTAGAAAGAAAATCTGCTAACAAATTATCTTTTCCTCTGCAGTACTCCACTTGAAAGTCATAATTTTGAAGTTGTAGAGACCATGTCAAAAGACGTGAATTCCAATTTTTTGCATGTTGAAGCCAGATTAGGCAACGATGATCACATACAATAGTAAATTTGTTACCAAGACGATATTCCTTGCATTTATCAATACAAAATATAATACTAAGGCGTTCTAGTTCACTAATTGTGTAGCGGGACTCATACTCCTTAAGAGTTCTACTCATGTATGATATTACATGTTTTTCACCCTTAATAATTTGGTATAAGTAACCACGAAGACCAACAGAAGATGAATCGATTTGAATGTAATATCTGTTTTCAAAGTCTGGATGATAAAGTTTGGCATCCTGTGCAATTGCTTCCCTCAACAAATCAAAACTAGTTTGTTCTTTATCTCCCCATTGCCATTTTTCCCCCTTTTTTTAATAACTCATACAGGGGTGAACATAAAGTCGAAAAATTTGGAATAAACTTCCTTAGCCAAGTAAAACATCCAATAATTTTTTGAAAACTTTCAACATCTTAACTCTATCAGGGTTCATACCAACACCATTTTATCTATGATGTGTCCTAAATACAATAGTTTTTCTTTGCAGAAAAATGTCTTTTTCAACTTTATGGTCATACCAGCCTGCCTAAGTTTTTCAAATACTTCCCTCAGATCTTGCAAATGTTTTTCAAAATTCTCACTACGTATACACAAATCATCTGCATATATGATAACAGAGTCACTTAAAATGTTACGTGGTCGACTCTCTAGAATGTTCGTTAATATCTTCACGACCACTGTCCATTATAAGCAGACGACTACCACGTAGCAGGGCCAACACCAGTACCGGTATCATATTTGAGTGGAACATGCCAGTGTGCCCAGAACAATGCCATTTTCCACACTACGTATTCAAGGTGCGATACAGGTTAAAGATATATTAACAACAGTAATAACTTGAAATCAAAATGGTTTATTATTTTTGCTGTCTAACTTCATATCAATTGCCAATTTATTCAAAGGCAAAATTGAGAATTAAAAAGGTGTATCTTGGCCCACATTGTAAGCAGATAACAATTGTGTCACATTAAAACACTATGAAAACTGTATTTGTACACATCATTTTACTGTAGGTGACCTGTATAAACAGATGTATGAACTGTGTTATATTCTGTCTCTCATGTTGAAGAACTAATTTGTATATTCAGTGAGAAAGTGGATGTTAGATGGCATCCAAGATATGGTTTTGGACATAAGAAGCTAAATTTTCGACATAAAATCTGCAGGAATCCACACTAGTGCAATCTCTGCTAAGAATTCACAAAGGCAGTTCCTATCATTTGTTTTTTGTGTGTGTTTCTTTCTAATTATGTTGTGAGAAAAAAAGTGCTTTTTTTCTTTTTTCTTGGAAACTCTAGGTACTCTTCAAGTTGGTTTGTTATTTTGTTCACAATAAGAACTACTCAAAATATTTTGTTATGTTCACATGGATGTCGGCAGGATTTTTTCCAGGGAGGGACAAGCAAGACAATTTTTCCCAAGGGGTGGGGGTGAATGAAATAAAACATTTTCCGCCATACTAGTGATGGCCCCCTCAAAAATACTGCTTCAGTCTGAAATTATCATGTTCCTTCAATGCTCTTATAATAATTAATATTAATTACTGTGACTGAAATGAAACTCTGTGAAATATATACTTTTTAGGCGTAAATTCATTTTCAATGGATTGGTGGAGGCACGTCGTGGTTTGGATTCCACTTTAAACTGTAGGTCCAGTCCCAATTAGCCTTACTGTGCACAAAGTGGACTTAAAACATCAACTCAAACCAATTTTCCAGGGATGGCTGTGCATACCTGTATGTTCATAAATGATCGTGCATCAATGTAGTCTCACTCATTCACCCCCCCCCACACACACACTCTCACACACACTCACTCACTCATTCACTCACACATTTCCTGCATTAAAATTAAATGTTATTAATTTTATTCTCACTGATAAAAAAGTGCCAGTATGCAGTAACACCAAAAAAAAAAAGCACTGGGTAAAACACAGTTAAATAAATAACTTTTATGATGATACAATCATACACTTTGTACATTTTGCTTTGCAGGATATAAGACACAATGGATGAAAGCACAGGAGAAATATTTACAAAAAAAATGAGAAGAGCAACAAGGGAAGTCCATGCCATTAGTGATGCTTTGGTGAATGCAAAGCTGGCACTAGGTAAGGTATTATACCATAAAAATGATAAAAAATTGACGTCCCTGTTACCTTTTATATTACCAAAGTACCTGCTATATTATTATATATACCTGCTATGGAGCAACAAAGAGGAGCATAGTAGATTTTAAAAAGTCTTTGAAATTATAGTTATTTTCAGAAAATAGTTTATATATTTATGTATAGTGTGATAGATATTTTCTTAGCTAGTGAATAATGATGATTGTAATAATCTAGAAGTTAAAATGCTGAAATGGTAGGGGTGTTCCTGATTTGTAGGACTTGTTTCAGACGGAGTTATAAAGGATGGTAAGCAGTATATTAGGCATTTCCAGGAGAAACAAAAATTACAACTCTACAGAGTTGTTGACTGGAAAATTTATTGTTGGGCTTTGTTCGTTGGTTTCCTCTGAGAAAGATGTGTCAAATAGTAGAGGATACTGACATTTATCAAATTTATCACATGCTATTCGAAAGCACGAAAAATCATTATGCCAGTTCGTTCCCGTTCAATGTTCATTGTGCAGCATGAAGGAATTAATCGAAGTCAATTGTTGGACTGTACGTAGCAACTATCAGAATATATTTGCGAATATAAAATATCATACACATATCTTACCTCATTACATTTGGATATCTCTGGTAGTGTTTAAGGTTATATCAGAGATTCCTTAGTTTCCTTGTTAATGTTTCAATAATTGACATCCTATTTTAAACTAGCTTCAGTGTGCACAAAGCAAGCTTAAAATAACTTCTGCTTCCCTTAATCTTCAGAACATGTTCCTCGTTAAAAAAGAAAAAAAAATGGTGTGATTCTCTATTCTCAAGCAACAACTTTTGTGTGGGATGAATGAAGGTCGTACAAAAGGGTGCAACAATTGATAAATGCTGCTGTGCCGTTCCAAAAAGTGATTCCTGTTATTTGAAAATGATACAAGGATGAGAAATTTTCCATTACAAAATTTGGGAAAAGGACTGGGGGGGGTCCGACCCCCCTAACCCCCTTCAGTTCACCCATGTTGCGTATCCTAGTCTAAATATCACCGCAAAGCAAAGCAAAATTTGGAGCAAAGCAGAGCTGTGTACCAAATATCATCATTGGTGGCTATGAGGGTTAACTCCTGCCTGATTTAACATGGAATGACTCGGGGAATTAAATTCATCAGAGTAAAATGTAGAATGAAAGTATGGATCACTGGCTTCTGTGATGGCTGGACGTATTGTGAATGGTTTTATTGTTGATTTAACAGCCTTTACTGTCTTCCAATACAATGCTTACATGTTAAATGATGCCACACATTAATTTATGTATTTACTGATAGGAGTTATATATTTCTGATATTTCAATGGTAGTACATACACCCACCGCAAAATGACTTCAGACCTCATAACAAAAGCACAAAAAATGCAGAAAATTTATGTGATAAGCTATTATTAAGCTATTAGATACAGCAAAAATGCATATAGAGTCATGTTGCCTTTACTTTTGAGAACCATTTGGATGCGCGCGGGCATGGAATCACTAAGAATCTGGAAGTCCATTCTTAGAATGATTTCCATGGAAACGAAGCCTAAATATTGGACATGGAATGAAATGTTCTACGGAATCCGAAAGAAGGCATCGAGCTGAATCCATTGCGTGTAAAATCATGTCTCTATCTTAATTAGCAATGGAGATATGGGCGTTTGAAATTAGGTAATTGTTTATTTCAAATCATCTCCATGGAACAACAACAATGGCTAAAAATGAGATTGAACTTTCCATTGTTAGAAAGGATTCCATGGAAACTAAGCCTAAATATTTGACATGGAATGAAATTTTTTTTACATAATCCGAAATAATAGCTTTTCACGTGAATTTTCTGTATTTTTTGTGCTTTTGTTATGAGGTCCGAAGTCATTTTGCGGCGGGTGTAATTTACTGCATACCACATATTCTCATAGATTAAGAACTTACTCAGAATGTGCATGTTGCCACTGATACATCTTTAACAGTTCATTTTATAGGATTGCAGGCATTTCATTCATTCTCATTGTCTTAATTAATGGGCACTTATGTTTACATAAAATTTTTATAATTGGGTGCTTGAATTTTGCCTTTACATCTGTACAAGATATAAATATGTTAGCATTGTTTAAGATACAAATAGAGTATTCCATCCATAATATAAAGGCTGTCGCAGAGAAGGTGAGACTAATTCCTGTATAGGAAAACAGCGACCTCCATTGGCTAGCAAATGTACTAGGGTGAAAATTTGGTTCATCAGCTGCCGATTGAGACCAAAGTGAGCACAATAAAATTAGGTCCAAAAGTCGTGACTGCGTAGCAGTTAAAAGACAAGCATGTACATGGACCCCTCCAAGAATCATTAAAATGAAACAAAAAAAATTACAAACCACAAAATTTTTATTCAAAATCAACCATATCGAGTAGACGTGCATCTTTTTCAAAATAGGCACCATTGACAGCTAAGCAAGCGTCCATACGCTCCTGCCACTTTGTGAATGCCTTTGAAAATTCGTCGTCAGGCAGCGAACTGAAGGAAACTTGCGCTGCGGTGATCACTTCTTTGTTCGACATGAAATGACGACCACGTAAAGCAGCCTTTAAAAGTGGAAATAGCCAAAAGTTGCAGGGTGCAAGGTCCGGGCTGTATGCTGGATGTGGGAAAATTTATATTTTTCTCTTGTCGCATAATCCTGAAAAGCCTGCGCGGTATGTGGGGGCGTGCGTTATCGTGGTGCAATATGAAGGAGTTCTTCAAATGCGGCCTCTTTTTTGCTATGTGCTGGCACAGAGTCTCAATGACGCCTTGGTAATACTGTGGCTCTACTCAGTCTGTCTTGATCGGCATATGCCTGTTGAAACATTGCATATGTTACTGCAGCACTTTTCCCTAAACGCCAACAAAATTTTATGGCATGTCGTTGTTCATCTTGAATACTCATCGCGAAAAGCAGTGTTATACACAAAAACCTGGAGGGGTAAACAAAACACCTTCCACGTAAATCAACACAGCTGCTCACTAACGTGGTTTCGCAACATGTGACAACTTGCTACGGAAACAGAATGAGTCATCCTACACGACGCGACTAGTGCCGAAACCATAGGCAGTGTTGCCAAGCCAGGAAAGAATCTGTCTCACCTTCTCTGCGACAGCCTTTGTAATTTAGGGACAGGACAGATTAATCTCTTGGTTAATTGTAACAGTCTGTTATAATTTTTAAGCAACGGTATTGGTGGAAATTGGTAGAAATGGGTATTGGTTCAGTGCACTTGCAGTTCAGATTGGTAGAAATGGGTATTGGTTCAGTGCACTTGCAGTTCAGCCCTATTTTTAACATTTAAATCCACTACATATTTTTAGCAATAGTTGCTATCGTAATACAGCAATCTATGGAATTTATATTTTGGTTATTTTACTTTGCTTTGGTATATCTATGGGTTAAAAATGTGAAGATGATGCATCTATCCATTTCTTACCCAGGATTCAACTCTAAGACCCTTTGTTTTGCTAACCATTTTGCTACACAGATGCATTTTTGAATCTTAGTAATGTGAATTTGCAGAGTTAGTTTTGTTAATTTGTAGGAGACTTTTAGTCACAAAGTTTAAAAAATTTCATTGTTTTGTTTCAGCTATTTCAAATCATAAAGTATGGAGTGAGGGACTGTTAGTATTTTTTGAGGTGTTCCGTTACTTGGAAGAAGCAATGGACAGACTAAAACATACCCTCATTGGAGATTTGGATATTGAGGGCATGAGGAGAAAGAGTGCTTTTGAAAGTGACTTGAGCTATTACCTTGGTCCTGATTGGAAAAAGGACTACAAACCTCGTGAGAGTGTGTGCAAATATCTACTACATCTGGAGAAAGCGGAAGAGACCAACCCATATCTTCTAACAGCTTATATCTATCATCTATACATGGGATTGTTATCAGGTGGACAGATACTGCGCAAGAAAAGAGAGTTTATGAGTAGACTGTGGCCTTTCTCGGAGCCATCAACAGAAGGCAATGCAGTGACAGATTTTGGAAATCGCAACATTGGGAAAATGAAGCGTGAACTTGCTGAAGCAATGAATAGCATATCAAAATTTTGGGACGAAGAAACAAAACAACAATTGCTTGAAGAGAGTAAGACTGTATTTTTGTTAAATAATGAAATTATCAGAAGTGTTAGAGGAACGAAGGAAGTGCTTCTTAGAAG
The DNA here is from genome assembly GCF_977018435.1 of Lepisma saccharinum. Classification (NCBI taxonomy): domain Eukaryota; kingdom Metazoa; phylum Arthropoda; class Insecta; order Zygentoma; family Lepismatidae; genus Lepisma; species Lepisma saccharinum. The sequence goes on from NC_139231.1 coordinate 34,706,739, forward strand.
ACTTGTCTGCCTAATAGTAGTTTTCTCTCTCTTGTGTATTTTTTATTTTCTATATTCATGGATGTGAAGTGTCTAGTGAAACGTTGATGACTATTTATGTGTTAAGACCATGTGGATATATTTTTTATGAAAGCTGTTACTTGTTGATGTATTCAAATTTTTACTTGCATCATATTTTTATTTCGAAAGAGTAGATCTTTGCAAATTCAAGGTCATTATCATGCTAGTACTAAATTTAATTAAACCTGTGATACTAGTATTTCAACAATTCTACTTTATAAAAAAATATAAATTCCATCTATAGCCATGATCACCTAATTAAATTTAATAACTGTCCAGTGATCATGAAAAATAAAATGACTTCCATTTATCTTCATTTGAAATTAATTTATACATATGAGAGACGTTCCATATTGATTTACACTATTTATTTTTCACTTCCAGAATAGTTGCACCTCAGTAGATATGTCCACCTTCTCAATGTAGTCTCCATTCAGCTCTATACACTTGTTCCAGCAGTGTGGCAACTTCTCCAGCCCCTTCTAGAACTACTTTGTTGGTCCTACACTTCTGCGAAATGATGTCTCCGGTTCATGTGGAGCAAAGTCTCGTTATCGGTCACAAATTTGGACATGAAGCCTTCTGGATCCTGGTTGTGGCATTGCAGGAGATCACGACTCGCAGCCTCATGCTGTTGTCTCTGTGCTGCATTCAGAGCTTTGGGAACCCACCTGGCAGACAACTTCCCCAGTTTAAGGCAGTAGCTGCCGGGTGGCTACTATCATGAGTAGTGTCAACGTGGTCATGAAATAAATAAAACTTCTGCAATCCCCCCTCCTTGTGGTTGCACCACTGGCCAAGATGTTTTAACTTTTAATTTATCCTCGTTTGGTAATGTGGAAAACTGTGTATGTAATAACGCACTAATCCAATTCATATTCACTCATAGCCTATCTTTCATACACTATAGGACACTTCCCTAAAACAAAACAATTACAGATGCCAAGTTGAACATGGAATTAATGCTTTGCTTTGTTTCTAATTCCTCCACACCAACAAGGCACATCAACAACCAGTGTTACGAAAAACTAAACTATGATTAGCGCTAAAACTAGAGTAGTATCTTCTAAATCAAATGTGGATCTAAAAATTGCAAAATCAAAATTCAATGCAACAAATTGAATTCTATCTCCAAGTAAAATTCATGCATGTATAATTATAGATTTATCTGCATATATATATATATATATATATATATATATATATATATATATATATATATATTTAATATACGAGGAGGAGTCAAATGAAAACCTTAAAAGTGTCATAAAATGTTTAACATTTACGCTATTGTGATGAGATTTGGTGGTGCTGTTGCTCGTTTCAATATGGCCACACCACTAACAACATGCACCAAGGAAGAACAGCATTCTGTGATCAAATGTTTAACGAGTGAGGGTATTAAACCTATGAATATTCATCGTAGAATGAAGATGCAGTATGGTGAAGCTTGTGTGTCACAGTAACAGGTATATGAGTGGAGTAGGAAATTCAGAAGTGGTTGGACATCTGTTGCAGATGATCTTCTCCCAGGCCAAGCACATCGAGTTGCGACACCGGAGAATATAGCGGCTGTTGAGGCCGTTCTACGGGATAATCACTGAGTGACTGGATGAAATAGCTGCCATTATAGGTATTAGTCATGGTTCAGCACATGACATCATTCATGACGTGCTCCTGTTTCGTAAAGTGTCAGCCAGGTGGGTACCATGTCATCCGACAGATGAGCTGAAAATGCGTTCATGCGTGTGAGGAACTTTTGCGGTGTTCCAAGCAAGAGAGTAATGACTCTTTTAAGAGACTTGTAACTGGAGATGAAACCTGAATCCATTATTACATTCCCGAAACAAAGAAAACAAGCATGGAATGGCGCCATTCATCTTCCCCTAAATGCAAAAAGTTTCCTTCACAAGCATCTGCTGGTAAGGTCATGCTGACCCTTTTCTGGGACCAAAACCATCGTAAATATTTTGGTACATTGTGAGACTGGTGGTTGTTCTACATTAAATGGTTTGGGGGGGGGGGGGGCTCCCCGATGGTACAGTGGTAGCATCATCGCCTTGTAATCGATACCCAGGGAGGCACATGGTGGTTCGAATCCCACTTTAAATTGTAGGCCGTCCCGATTAACCTTGCTGTGCATAAAGTGGACTTAAACACCAAATCAATCAATGAAACTATTTTTCGAAGAACTTTGAAAACGGTTGCTACAGATTTTCTCTCTGGTGTAATTTTCTTAATTCAATATCTAAATTAGTTGCTCAAGATACCCCTCCTGCTTTTTGAAAAGTTATACTGTTATTGACTTGCTTAGTGTTGTTATACCATCTACGGCGCAAACATAGCTTCTTTTTGTTTTCTTAAATTTCACTCTGTTGGTCATTTTATACTCAATATAGAAGTGTAATGAAGTATTTATTCAATCATTACATTTCTGATATCACGTAATGCAAAACACTAGAGCACAGGGGTCCATAAAATGGAACATGAAATCAGAATTTACATTACCAAAGGTTTTTAGATATTGTCATCTCTCTCAACAAATCGTCGTTCACTCACGTAGCAAGTTATCTAGTTCTACAGACCACATTCATAGTAACGCGATGCAAAATATAATTGTTACCTTGTATCTTCAGATGAGTGCAAATAGCAGGCAATGCTATTTACACATTTCAACAAACAAACGACGTAACAATGAAACCGAGAGATGATTTACGATTTCAAGACCAGAAAAGTAACATAAAATGAACAAAACACACAAACATACTTCAAGACCTTCGAAACAAATTTGGAAATTATGTGATAGTCTGACATAATAATTAAACTAATTTGAGAAGTTACAAAATGCAACAGTTCTACAACCTCAAGGCACCTGCGACTAGCATAAATTCAAATGTCTCCATGCGTAGTGAAATATAATGGTCATTGGCAACACCTACAGTGGTGCTCTTGTCTGACTGCAGAACTACATTGGGTCTCATGTCACTTCTTAGTACCTGGGTAAAGAAGTCAATGCACCACATTTTCTTCAGTTCTGTTTGGAGGGTCTGTAGGTTCTGAATCATCTTCTTTCCCAGGAATTGCTTCATAAGATGCCAACAATTTTCAATTGGGTTGAGATTGGGGCTATTCACAGGCTGCTCTAACATCTTTATGTTGTTCCTCAAGCCATTTCCTTACCACCTTAGCCGTATGACAAGGAGCGTTATCATGCATGAAAAGATCACACTCATGGATCTGAAGCATATCCACTAAATGGTCCTTAAGGACGTTGATATATCAGTCTGCATTCATCGTCAAGTTTTGCGGTAAGAAATATAAACCTGCCCTACCCTTTTCACCTGAAAAACACCCCCACACCATTACAGACTGGGAGTACCTAACGGTCGGACCATATACTTTTGGTCGTATCGATCTGAAGATGATGGACATCGAACCTTAGCAGCTCCCATTCGGAACAGTTGGAATGAGCTTTCATCGGAAAACATGACTTTCCTCCACTGTGCATATTTCTTTGCAAAAGCAAGACTGTCTTTCTTCATGTGGGCAATGAGTAGTGGGTTCTTAGCAGCAGTACAACATGGCAAATCCAAGTCTCTCTGTAAACGGTGCTGGATCGTGCGAACACTGTTTTCCAGCAGACTTGGGTGCATTTCTTTAAGTTCTGATGCTGTCAGTTGAGGGTTTTTCTTTATTTCTCATATTAGGAGAGTGTCTGTAGATTTGGTTGTTTTTCTTTGCCTCCCACCACCGAATTTGTGCTTTGGAATGACAGTCGGAGGCAGTCCTCTGGCAGCTGCCAGTACCTTCATTATGGTTGATTTTGCACGACCTGTTTGTTTACATATTGTCTTTATCGGAACGTTTTCACTTCGCCATGCAATAATGCTGGCTTTTTCCACACTACTACAGTACTTTCCCGACATATTGCAAATACACCTGTACAGTAACGAAGTGCATCACACGAAAACACAGCAATTTATCTCACACACTACAGCAGAAAGTCACCCTTTCTGTGTCAACTAACAATACGAAATGAAATGAACTTGCTTATCAGTAGTAATACACTGTTGCCAGATACGTTCATGCAGAAACAATTCCGTGTTCGAAACAAAACAACACTAGATACAAGGCTAGAAAATGATAGACCACTTAATACGGCAGATTTCACATGAGGTCTGAAGTCATTTTGCGGCAGGTGTATTACAGTTCCATGACTTCAACCAACAGAAATGTTGGTAGTAAGAAGCGTTTGAAGGACTTGCCTTATCAGTTCGTAAATACTTCACATTGATCTTGAATTTGAGACTTGGGAAAGCCCTCATTTGATTAAAATTGGATATAACTCCAAGGGGGAGTAGGTCCTGTAACTAACAGCTGGAGCCTAACCGGCAGAAACTGACTACAGATGTAACAGAACTCGAACCCAGGAATTTATAATACAAGGTATCCAGCCTAGATGTACACAAAAATAACTGCTTATATTGCAAAAACTACTACTTATATTGTCTCCTAGTGAAGCTCAGTTGATAGACTATTGATTCCAGATTTCAGTAGTCCACTTGTATGATCAATTGTGATGTTGAGTCACGCATGCACAAAAACAGCATGAGAACGGCACTCAACACGACAGGCACAGAGATCCCCAGAATTGACACCATTACACTTTTTTCCATGGGGCTTCATTACAGGTCAAGATTTGGGTGATTTGAGACAGAAAATAGTTGTGCTAATAACGCCTCAAATGTTGGTCAACACTTGGCACGAGCTGGAGTATCGTTTGGATATCTGCCGAGCTACAAATTGTGCCCACATTGAGGTGTACCAGCGTACATAAAAACTTTGAACAAAAACGGGAGAAGAAAGTTAATAAACTTTACAGGTGCTACAATATGCATGCATTTTTGTATAACCACGGTGGCTACAAACAAGTAGAAATGAAATTCCCCGACTTTTCCAGGACAAAATTTACATTTTTCCCTGACAATTACAAACTAAACTAAATCGATGTTTTTGCAAATGGAAATAATAACCTCATACAGATCCAGGTATGGATTTGTTAAGGACCAATATTATCATCTATGAAATTAACTTAATTTCTCTATTCTCTATGATTTGAATTCAAACCATAATTGTGAATTTGGAAAATTATTACAATTCACAAGCTATGGAATTTTATTATACACAGTAAGTTTAAAATAAAATACTTGATTATTTTTAAAGTTATGACTAAATGAGATAAGAGTGAAGATTGATTGATTAAGAAATAATACAATTTGTAATTTATCAGTCTTCTTATACATTCTCGGTATTACATTATGTTGATATTTCCACTGAGGTTTGGAACCCTCTGCTTGCAAGAACCATGAGTGTGGACTTATTTTTCGATGCATAAAGCTACTTCTCTCTTCTCTGTAAAGCAAACAACTTACATATAAGTGAAACAATTGAATTGTACAAAAGAAAGTGTCATATTTCCTTACATTATCAATGAGATTTCTGCTTCAGTATCAGTATATCCAAGTGAAGTACTGTGAAACTCTCAACATGCAGTAGGTATTAGAAATTTAATGCATTGCATTGCATAGGTATCTGATTTAGCTAACCACACATTAAAACAGGAACACACTGTTAATAACAGCTTCTGAAAGTTCATATATACGAGGGGCATCCTGAAAAAAGCTCCAATGGTGCCTATTCGCAGCACTAGTGGTCGGAGAGTGGCATGTAGCTGTAATCTGGTGCAGTTGCAATGCAGCCATTCTAGGACAGTTCTAGGTTAAAGATTGCAGCTCTCGTACAGTCTTCGACTGACTGCGATGTAGCCTACATGTAGTAATCAGATTTTTGCATGCTCAGAATATGGCACAGAGCCAGCAGCAATCGTGTGAGGTGTGCAGACTGGACGTCGTGGGTGATAGTATGGTCAGACAATTCATGGAAGGCCAATTGAATGTGCACAACCCCATACACCTGAGTAAACGCAGGCCCTTTGCATCACTTCAGGTGAGAGATCTTAGACCACTCCCTGTACGTACAGCTCTGGCCTTGCATGTACAGACTTTCATCTCTTTGTTCAACTGAAGATGTTTCTGGCAGGACAAGGATTTATTTGGTGTTATTTCCCCCAAAATTCAAATTTTCATTTTGATGCATTTTCTGGCAAATATCTGAAATTATACCTTCATGGTGTTTTCAAACTACTGTTTCAAATTGTAAGTCACATGGCCTATGCCTCTTCGTGAGAGTTTGATATCTTGAAAGTTATTTTCCATACCCCTTTTTAATTTTAAGGTAAGGGTTTTAGGTAATGGAATTTTCCCTGTATATACTGAAGGGTGCATAATGACCATAAGTGGCAACGCACCCAAAACGTTTAAATCAAACAATCTCATGTGACAAATACCAATATATTATGGCACCAAAAATTGGCATTATCTTTTTTTTGAGTTGTTAGTGTTACGTTTCCCAAAATTCGCGTTTTTGTTTTAGAACATTTTCTGCCAAATATACCAAACTCCATTGTGGTTTTAAACTATTATTTTAAATTGTAGGTCACATGGTCTACGTATTTTCGTGACAGTTCGATATGTTGGAACAGATTTTTTAGGAAGTAAAAGTAAAGTGCTCGCCTGCACTTTGCCATGAAGACGTATAGGGGTGTAGAGTTAGGGCCCCACACTTTCTTGATCACGGCTGAAGGGGGGAGCAATGTGATTCAGCACCACACTCCTGGCTACCTTTATACCTCAAAGTGTCCTCCAGGTACCCACTTGATATGATGCTGAGTGGGCACCGGAGCAGTTTGAATAGGTGGAAAAGATCCTGGTTCTCCCCTGCAGGGGATTGACCCCGGGTGTGTCACATGGTAGTCAGACGCCCTAATGACTGAGCTCCATTATTTCTCACTCGACAAATGCCGATGGTGCATGCACACTTAGCTTGGTGATCCGAAACACATCTCGCGTGACAAATACTGAAGATGTGGCTCCCGTGTGATGGTAGATACGCACTCGATCTCCTGTTAGAACCCTGCCACTTTGCTCTGATGCAAATGGTTTTGATAGAAGTTGAAAAAATCTTGGGAAATACATGATTTAATGTGGCTGTCGGAATCATTCCATGTATAACAAGCATTATAGTATACTCTTGAATAAAATGTTGGAAAACTTGCAAGTTATGTACACAAACATGGCCTAGAAGTAGAAACGACAAGAATTTTGGATTTCTTGGAATTTTTCGTTGTTTTAGGACATTTAAAAAAAATCGCTAAAAATTCCAACAATTTGCATTTTATGCCAAATTCGCATTATTTTGATATTTCGAACGAACGAAAAATGTGTAATCACTGCACATTCATAAACACAACTTCGCAGCAATTAACATTTTTCACGGTTTTTGTGTTTGCGAAAAATTAGTGTCCCTACTAATTGGAAATTACTTTCTGGCCACCCCTTCTATAAATCAGTAGATGGAAAGTGAAAATTTAGCAGGGCTGGCAGAGAAAAGTCAATTCTTGAAAAAAGTTATTTGCTTTTATGATTGAATGATTCGAGTAAATATGATAAAATATTTAAGTATTTTTTATTAGTATTTTATTTCATAATATTGGACATTAACTTCACTCAGCGAGAGATGAATGACCATCTCTCACGAGTTTAAACAGACAGGACAGAGTGTGGCGTTAATTTCATTGCAACACTAGTGTTGCAGTAAATTTGAGGTTGGGAGCATGCACTTGCCCATTTTTATAACGTTCACCAATGCAGATTTATGATTCGCTTTTTCGTGATAGTATTCAATATATATATCCCGTTTTGTCGGATTCTTCTTGATATCTAAGAATAGTGCAAAGTCATTGTAAAAGTATGTTAACTTGTGTGAAACCAGTAATACGTCAGGATCAGTGACGTGCCCAAGGGGGGTGGGGGTTAATGGGAGTTATAACCCCCCCCCTTTGGCCAAGTATTCATAAAAAAAAGAACATCAAAGGTAGAAAAATATGACAAAATGAGTGCCGACTATCAAGTAAAAGTATACATAACTCCTACCATTCGCAAATCCTGGGCACGCCACTGCTCAGGATGTTGAAAAAAAACCTTCATAAGCACTGCTAAATTAAATAAGGTGAAGTGAGCTAGAAGAGTAATGAAATTCCAGCAGCATATTTGCAGTCTAAAGCTCTTCTTGTTTATGCATGCGATTTTTTTTGGATGTTGCAGTCCAAAGACATCCAACAAAAATCAATTCCATACGAGTGCCATGCATGCAATTTCTGTCGCATGTTGTAGAGAGATACTTTGTCGGGTGGCAATATTCAACAAAAATTGTATGTATCAATGGAGCCTATTTGTTTCCATGTTCCTTCAGTTTACCAACAAAATGCCTTACTACAATGCCAGACAACTATCGGATGACACCACCCACTCCCATCTGTTGACAGTTCTGCCCCCTTACTACTACCATACGGACAAGAAAAAATCATAATTCAATGCATTTTCCACGTAATTTTTAGAGGCTTAACACATTTTTCTGCTCCTCCGGAAATTTCTCTCCCCTCCTGCCATCACTGGTTTCTGGCGCTGTGGTTGTGTTCTGCATAAAGGGGCGTAAAAGTTGAGGTCGAAACTTAGCAACAAGATTTCCTGTTCCCGTGCAAAATTCCATCACAATTTAAAAAAAAAAAAAAGGAGTTGATCAAGACAAAATTCCCTGACTTTTTTTGACACCTCTAATTCCCTAACTTTTCCTGCTTTTCCAGGTCTGTCGCCACCCTGATACCTCTAAGCCGGACACTGTGACTCTGTGTGTGTGTGTAGGTCAATTCCACATATGCCCTATGTATGAATAATCCCACAACATTACATTCAAATTGATACCAAGTCTAAGTATGCAGGGGGACAGGGCACCAGAAAGGCCATTTGACTCTCTCAAAGTAGACAAGATGAACATTTTGAAGTTTCCACTCTGAATCGGCCAACAGTTATTTCTTCCAGCTACCGAGTTTGTACACTCACCTTAATACTGGGGCATTTTGTACAGTAGGATCCAAGAGTATTACCATGCAAATTGTCCACCATCATGTTTGTTGTACAGTAGGATCCAAGAGTATTACCATGCAAATTGTCCACCATCATGTTTGTGCACTTTATTTGACTCAATAAGAGCTTCAAGAATTAAAACAAAACTCAAAAACAAGCTCTTGACAACTTCTGCACCATCCTTCACTTAAAAATCATGGGATTAAGACAAAAATTAATGAAAATAGTCATTGATGATTTGCACGGTAATACTTATGGATTCCACTGTACAGTATATGAAGAATGGGTAAACAATTGGATAACAGTTTTTCAATTCGAAAAGCACCAAGTAGAATGAAAGAGCTTGACGAATCATCCCTCCCGGAGAACAGTGCTGCAACCCATGGAATACCGCAGATATGACTAACAGTTTTTCAACCATCCAGATTGAACTACCAAACAAGGCACCCAGAATGGACTCGCAGAGAAAGAGACAGATGGAAAGGATGGGATTAACTTTTTTTTCCCCCATTTCATTCCTCACACTTCAACTGGGTTACAGTCATGGACTCCACAGCCTCAACAATTCGATGCTTCCGCTAATCAAGATTTGCACATAGAAGTGGAACAGAAACAGTGTCTTTTACTATCCCCAGTGATGTCGGGAGACCTGAACAGCCACCAGCAATGCACACAAGGTCATAGTGACCACCCTCTTCCAATCCAGTGTCTCAGATAACTTCGGGCATCCACGTTTAGTTCTCTTAGCATAAATAATACATTTGCAGTGTATTTGTGCTGAAAGAACCTAACAACATAGGCATTCCTCGTCTGACGTCAGAATGCAAGGTTGTCCTAGCGCTGTGCAATAAGGGAGACCTGTAGCTCCCCATTGTGCATGAAAATAAAGTCCTCTGAATCCTCTTGAAGTTGAGAAAACAAACAGTTCTGTAACGTGTCTCAATAGGACATAGGACAGTCCTATTACAGTTGATTCAGCAAAGAATGGATGGCTACTCAACGGGAATTCCTTGAATTTTTCTCTGTAGATGTGAAAAATTGCACCTTTTATTAATCCAAATCCCATTGAATTTATACATATTTATTAATGCTCTGAGGCAAGTTTTTTACACTTTAGCTTTTATTTTTATCGAGGAAAGAAAAAAAAAAGTTTAGTGCAAAATAAAACAGATTTCTCTCAATCCGTTTGGTTTGTTAGTGTCCTTTGCAGAACAATCTTATCTCATATAGGGAAGATTATTGCAAGATAAGATATTTGGTTAGGAAAATTTGATATTCTTGTACATCAACATTTTTTTGTAGAATATCCCTTAACATTTGTGACTTGTGTTTGTATAGAGCGACCACAAACAAAAGAACCTTCGGCTAAAATCCTTCGTGCACCTTCCACTTGATCCATTCAGCTAGGGCCATAAGGAAGCTTGCTCCACTTTCTCCCTCCCCACCCCTTGCAGGAGTACGGTTCACAGGAGTCGCGGTCTGCGCAGGTTTTTCTGCTGATGGTTCCACTATAGATATATTTCCAGTCTGAGGGGGGTGGGTGGGTGTGGGTGTGTGTGTGTGTGTGTGTGTGTGTGTAAGTACGTACCGTTAAATTGAATTGAATTAGAATTAGAATTTTTGGATACACTGGAATCGCACAGAACCTTTATATTGTTAATACAAGGTGGAACAAGGAAACTGGAAATTTTCAATCTAGGATTAGCAACACTGTAGCACCGGCATTTGTTCGGGACCGATGCAACATCATTGAGAAGGCTTTGCATTTAGTTACGATGGAGCATTGGAGTGGTGCGGAACATGTATTTGCTGTGAAAGCATTTTATAAGAACGGTGATTACCAGAGGATGTCATGGCCATGTTCCATCGGCTATCGCAATTACAACCTGGGTGCGTAATTTCGAAGAAACTGGTTCAGCCTTAACAAGAAGTCCCCAGATGGCATTTGTGCATGGGTTATGTACCATAGAGAATATGGAATCAGTTTAAAGTTGCCCTTGAGAGGAGCCCTAGCCACTCCATTCGACAACATGCATCAGTGCTACAGTTGAGTCAAAGAACCGTACAAAGAATAATGCATGAATTAAAGTTCCACTCCTGTAAGTTACAGATTGTACAGCAATTACAAACTCATGACCCTGTTGCGTAAGGGTTTTTGCGAAGGTTAACGAGGATGCCAATTTCCTTAACAATTTGAGGATGTCAAACTAAGCCCATTTCCACCTTGGAGGCTACGTTAACAAGCAGAATTTCCATTACTAGGCAAAGAAAATCCTTCTCAGCTTCACAAGTGTCCATTACATAGCACCAAGGTTACAGTATGGTGTGCAGTAGAGAGCTGCAATGAGCGTTCGATAGTTCTTCCGCTCGAGCGAAAAACGACCGAACTAGGAAAATACATTTGAACTCTTGAACCCTATTAGTACTTATTTTCCGTAATTTGTCTACGGTAGTAGGCCATCAAATATGGACAGTGAAGTAAAGAACAAAGTGAAATTGAAAAATAAGTGAACATAGTCCAACATCTCCATGTTAAAATTCAGTTTTGTATATCTTACCGAGATATGTGAAAATGAAATAGATGATTATGGGCTGAAACTACCTAGACTGACATTTTAGGTTTCTACGATTATTTTTACATTGAAATGATGTTCGATTGAATGTTATAACTGCATTTTATTATGTCGCAGAATATGATTATTCTTTTCGGTAAGTGAACAATGATGTACACATATTTCTTGCACTGTGATACGATATTTGTAATTTGCTTAGGCACGTCTGTCAGCATGTGTATCCAATTTATGTTTCGGTCTGTAGATATTGCATACCTTCATATGTGCTGTACTTGAGTCTTCCATAATATACAAAATTATTATTTAGAATTGTAATTACATGGACTGGTTTCCTTCAATGTATAGGATTTAGGTTGATAGTGGTGCTCATTGGGCTCTGTAATACGCACTCTGCACTCCACTACGAGTGTGGTACGATCGAGCGTAGCACGCTACGCTTGAGGGAGGGAGATTCGAATGAGTTTCAACGAGCGAAAGTGGTCCAATGCAGTACTCTAGTGTGCAGTGTCATATCATAATATCATCGGCCTTTATTTTTTTTTTAACCTTTACACCGCCGAATGGGTTTCCGAAAGTAACCCCTCTCTGGCAGCAGCCTTTGAGCGTGATTTTTAAATTTTTACACCTATTTCAGAAAAATGTTATATCTCTGAGAATATTTGAGCAATCTACTTCGGCTAACTTTTGTTTGGAAGAAAAAACATTGGAGCATGCGACTGTATACAATTCAAGAGTGCCCAAGTGAGAAAAACGAAGTTGGGGGGGGGGGGGGCTTAGTCCCCAAATTTCAATGAAAAAAAATATTAAAATCTGGTGTTCACCCCCCTCTTCTCCAGCTATTTTGAGAAAAGGGCGCAAACTTTTGCATTGTTTTCAAAGAATGTACCTTTTTGCAACAAAATGAAACTTGTTTCATGCTTGGAAGTTTAGAATGATGCAATATTTGCAACAATGCAATGTCAAAAATATCCCGTTGGGTTATATTTGTGAGCAAACAGTACAAAAAAGATACATGATAAATAATGTTGCACAGAAAATAACTAGTGTTATGTTGCCCACATGGAAAGCCTCAAAGCACAGGTACACACATAGTGCAACTTTGGATGCCTTGTAATCATGGAATGTTTTCTTATTTTTTTTTTTTTGTTGTTAACAAACCTTGCACATTCTGCATGTCGTAGTCAATATAGGCTAATTCCTGTTAGCCGAAGCTTCTCTTCTGACCATCTCGAGAGGTGGTGGGAGATTGGCATCGGCACAAGGTAAAGGCCTAGGACCAGCCTGCTCCGCCTTCCCCCATTTAGCCAGCTCCTCGATCAAACTTATCTGGAAATCACGATGTGAGTGGTTTCGGGAGAAGTGTTTCAGGAGGATGTGAGAATTCAGGATGGACTGGTTTACAAGGTAGAAAAAGAGTTTGTTAGTCCACATGATTGTTCGTCTGCTAGTCAGATAGGTGCATGTCATCCTGTCAGCTTTGTCCATGTAACCCATATATCTATTATAGTCCAGTATAATTTCGGGTTTCAATGGGTTACCATGGGCATCAAGAAAGTTCCCTTGGGTCTGTGGTAATTCGTCACCACAAGGACGTCACGTTTGTCGCGCAGCTGTCAAGTCTCCCTTCGTACGTACATCCAGGTCACCACGTTTTGTCTTGAAGTCAATGGGCATGGAACGCCGATTCTTATTGACAGTCCCACAACATTGCACACGCTTTGTTGCGAGATCATCAAAAAGATCGGGGGAGGTGAAGAAATTGTCCATAAACAATTTATGGCCAATTCCTTGAACTCTCCTACTTAGTTCGATGACCAGGGCATGGGTGGATGTCACAGTTCCAGTCTGTCTTGCTCTGTCCTTTCTAAGATAAACGAGAATATCAAACGTATTCCAAAGAGTTGCAGAGCAAGTATAACTTGATGCTAAATCGCTTGTGCTTCTTTGGAATATATTGTTTGAACAGCACTTTACCCTTGTAAAGAACAATAGCCTCGTCAATGGATATGTGTTCAGTGGAATCCATGAGTATTATCATGCAAATTGTCCATGACTATTTTCATTAATTTTTCTCTCACATCCTGTGTGTTTTTAAACGATGATTTTTTTATGTATGCTGGTGCAGAAGTTGTCAACAGCTTGTTTTGAGTTTTCTTTTAATTCTTGAAACTATTATTGGGTCAAATAAAGTGCACGAACATAGTGATGGACAATTTGCACGGTAATACTCATGGATCCCACTGTACAAGTCAAGGTAACGTTGTCTGAAATGTTCTAAAATCTGTCTCAGTTTCCTCTGTCGCAGGAGGAGGAGGAAATGAATTGTCGGAATAGTGAAGGAAGCAAATAATGTGCCAGAAACTGTTACATGAAAGGAGATAGCCGACCCAGGGGGTATGGAAAAGTTTTTTCTGCCAGTAAGATTCTATGTAGTCATGTCTATTGTGTCCGAAGTACAGCCACAGAGCAAAGAAAAGGAAAGGTTTGCCAAGGGTGATGGGGGGCTCTACCCTGGATGGATGTCGAAAAGAGCATCCGTCCAGAATAGTCGGAAAGAATCTAAAGGCAAAGGGTTTTCAGAAAGATCAGAAGTTTTGGGTCCAGGTCAGCCAGTAAAAGGGAAGCAGTTGGACTTGGGAGATGAGCGGGTCGCGGGCCCCAGGTTGACGAAGCTGAAGTCGATGCTGATGATGTTGATGGAACAGGAGCATAATCTTAATCCGAGGAAGAATCGGATACACTTTCTTAATCAACATAATCAGCTCCTACAGCATCTTCGTCACCCTCTGGTCCTACAGTCTCATCTTCGTCATCTGTGTTGTCTAGGAAATCACATATCTCCCTTTCGCTCATTTGCTTTTTCCCGGACATGTTTGATCGAAGACCTGAATAAACAGAAAAAAGTGGATTTGCAGAACAGAAGATGCAACGACTTACCACAATCAGCCAATGCACAAGCAAGCACCAACAACAGCGCACACAGATGCACAAGTTTCAGCTAGCACTCAAGAATCGCTTGTCCTGTCACTGTGTGTGTGCGACTCCAAAGTTGCTATTGGGTAACCTATTGGTTACACAGGAGGGGGGGAGGCAGGCAGAATGTCATCAACAAAGACAGCAGAGGTGCCACATTTCCTTCGCAGCATGCTGTGACCAACATATTTCCTTTTGTTCCAGTCAGGCGTGACAGTGCATTTTGGCTTCCCTTGTTCTATTTTTAGACTCTCGTCACCAACTTCAGCATTGGAACACACAACCCAACATGTTGACAAAAGATAGCTCGGGTTTCCCAAGCTGGGAGGCAAAAAACAAGCTCGTAAATCTCATATATTGCATTGCATTAATTTCCCAGCTGTCAAACCTCGCATCCACGGGAAAGAAAGGGGAGGGGGAGAGGAGGGAAGGGGGTCATGGGTAAGTGGGTTTTCTTCGACAGGACATTTCAAAGTCTTACCTGAACATCTGTCAGCGTTTACAACCTCACATACAAGTATGAAGGTGCTAAAAGCACATGAACTTTTTAATCAGCATGATGGGTGACCCATTGGCCGACTATGCCTATATTTTCTATGGGTCACATGTGACCCATTGGCCCAGTAAAGGTTAAAGGGAGGAGGGCATTGTAACGACAGTGACATCCACTCTGTATGTTGCCATGCTTGAATCATTCTTTGCATGATGCACATCTTGACATCAAAAATATGTGATTTCAGCAGGACAGTCACTTCACATATTACTTGACAGTCAATGGAGGCCATTCGCAAATTGTTTGCAAGGTGGGTCATTTCACGGAACGGTGATATTCCATGGCATCAGAAATCCCCTATTTGCGATTTCTTTCTGTGGGGACATCTCAAAAGCAAAGTGTACAGCACACGGCCTACAACCATCCTTGAACTGAAACAGAAGATTGAAGAAGAAATCACTGGCATTCCTCGAGACATGATACAACGAGCAGTGGTGAAGCGTGACATTTTTACGTAGTCATCGCAAGACTTGCCAAACATCATGGTCAATCTATCAACCCAGGAAGGGGGCATTCCTAATTGATAATGATGATAACAGTGTTTGTACATGACGTGTGAAGTAGAGATGGCTAAATCTATCCTTTAATTTAAAAAAAAAAAAAAAAAAAATTGTAACATTGTTAAACTTCTCTCTCCGAAATTCGGATTGCTTCCGAAATCTGGGTAGTAGAATTTTTGAATCGAGATTTTTAGATTTTCCGGAATCCTGATATTTTTGGCCATCCCTGGTGTGAAAGTAAGATATGTTAGGGAAAAGGTTCTGTTTGAGTAAGTATGTCTAACACCTCGAGAACAAAAATCTTGATCAATCTTGTCATTTGTAAGCATAGTACACACAAAACAGCAGGAAGTACTTCGTGTTTTGTAAACCAAGAACATTCCCCCCCCCCCCCCCAAAAAAAAAATCTATATTTGAACCGCAGGATCCAAAAAAATTAAAAGAAGAAATACTATGAAGAAAATGGAATGGATCCAGAACTGCTTTTTTTTCCAGTTCTTTCTAGCACTATGGGGAAATTTATGCTTTTGCTTACTTATATTTTTTCTATGCACCATTACTTTCATCATGTATTCTGTATAAGTTATGTTGCGATGCTCTTCAATATGTTTTTTTTCTCTTAAAAAACAAGAGCGTTGCATGCTTTACAGTGCTGGACATTCTGAGAAGTCTCATCTTGATGACACAGAAACCCTGCCATGTTTGTAAATAAGGAGGCTGAAAAAAAAAAGGTCTCTCATGACCAGACCTTCAAAAGCGGGGGAAAAGTGGTCGAAGAACCTTGGATTTGCAGACCTGCTGTGATGAGCTGGCCCGCCTGACATCATTGCACTCAACGGAAATGCAGTGGGATGGTTGGGCATGGGGGGAGGGGGTGTAGAACTGGGCTCTCCTTTGGATGCGCTAAACTTAGCAATCTCTTGCATATTTCTAGCTGTTTAATGGTGTTACTTGACTAATTTTCGTTCAAATATGTGAATATTCTGATTTATTTTTTCTTCTTCCCTAAAATATTTAAAAAGCAATATTTTTATTATTTTGCTTTGTCATCGCCGCATCTCCCGATGACCGGACGCCTCTGCCAACGAGCATCCCAGTTTCCACAGTCAACTATCAGAATATGTATGCCGAAATGGAACAAATCTTTCCAATGTCATCTTCAAGAAATATAATGACATTTAAGTGCCATAGTTAATGAATTTCAATCATGCATACTTTGTACATACATTTCCATGCATTAAATGTATTTTTTCCTGTGATTATTCGTACATGTACGTCAATTGAAATTTTCCTGTTTCCCTGCACCACCCTGTATATGTATATATATTTGTGTGTGTGTGTGTTGGGGGGGGGAGAGGTGGTCATAACTTAAGATTGAAATAGAAAAAAACATGCTTGTATACCTGTCTAGAAGGAGCAGATGACCAGGACTCTTTTACTTGCAGTTGCCACCAAATTTGCTCATCACCAAATTTGCTTATGGCATGGCACCCACTCATTGAATCGATCCCAGAATGCACACACTACATTTGCATTATGGAATTACATGGCTAAATAAATGTTAACAATATTATAATATTGTTAACATTTAATATAAAACTCTCAGTAATACTAAATTTATTGACCCACTACATGTTCGAGTAATATGCAGCAATATGAATTGCTTGGTTGGGACCTCAAAAGATAAAAATTAAATTGGGATTAATGTTTAAAAAAACTAACTAGCATCCAACATCTCTATCTCCATGATACCTTTTTATGAACTTTGTGAATAACAGTTTAAAAGCACAGCATTTACAGCTCAAGAAATACCGGCATCCTTTGTCAGTACAATAATAATTCTTATTATGTTCAGGAAAAAAAACAAAAAACTATCAAACTGAGAAAAAAAAATTCATCTCACTTGGTTGTCATGTATCTCCCAAATTGCAACACAAAAAATTTGATCTATTTGGACCACGAAGAATTAACGTGTAATGCAGGAAAATATCAAATGAGGGTTCCACTGTACTTTACTGACCACACTTTTTATTCTCTTAATGAAAATAGTTTTGCTGACCATTTTTCCAACTGAAATTCTTAACAGAATAAATAGTTCTTTGGGAGAAATTCCAAATATGTACTGATGCTTTTATGGGATGGATGTTTTCCCCTAAATTCCAATGATGATATTGCATGGGGTATGCAAGTGTAACTTATGACTACATGCCGTATTTCTTTGAATCTAAAGTGCACCTTTTTTTTTTTTTTCATGTTGAAAATTTAGGTGCATCTTGGATTAGAGTATATTCAGTAGAAGCTCGATTTTCAGGGGACCAAGATGCAGGAAAATGTAAAATTGGGAAAAACCCGAAGCTACCCAGCCTCAAATCAATGGGTACCTGGTGGCATCCAAAATGGCAGAGATCGAGAATGTGTGTGGCCCTACCACCACATCTCCTAAATGTGCCTTCATGGCACGGTGCTATATGCACAGGGAACCATCAAGTTTGAATTTATAATGAGGGAAAAACTTAAATTCCGCAAACGTAAAATCATACCGGTATTGATAAAGATAATCCTTAATGATTTTTTTTATTGTAGTATTGCTAATGGTAAATGTAGTACTATACAGTATTGCTCTAATAAATTACCAGTATGTACATTTGTGCACCTTAAATTGAAAGTAAATTATTTTTTCTCAAAAGCTGAAGCAATATTTAAGGTGCACCTTACATTTGACAGCATCTTGAATTCGAAAAAATGCAGTAATGTACGATCATTAGAGGCATGCAAATTTAGTTTTTGACGAAAACACGAAATATGAAATAACATGCTGTAATGTTCATTTTTCATGTTTCTGAAAGGTCTGAGGTGCATTTTTCTACCCTGTCTTATCACGAAATAATGCGAAATGAACTGCAAAATGCGAAATTGACTCTTAAACATGAAATTTACTGTTTATATACCGACGCGACACTTTCTGAAGTCTGAAGTATCCTGTGAGTTATGCAATTCACGGAAAATTGATTAATATTTGAGAAGCAAAAATTGATCCCTTTACTCAGGAATAAACTTAATACTCTGGTAACTTCATAAATGTGCTATTAGAAGGGATTAGTTTATTTTGTGTAATAAGTGCAGTTTTTAAATCAAATTTAGGATTATATTCACAATTTTAAAACCAAAATGTCCTTTTATATAACACTTTTGATGTGATTATTCACCACTATAACACCGAAATTTTATTTTATTTACCGCTTTTGAACCCGAAATTGACTGTTTTTGTACCGAAATTTTGCTATTATATTTACCAAAAATATGTGCCTCTAACGATCATCCTTTAATTTTACTATTACATTATCTGTGATGGGATAGGAAATGGATGAGGAAGTGTCCAGGCCTTTTTAAAGATATCATCTCTGCCAATAGCATGCCCTAAATATAAGGAAGGAACTATGCCATCCTTCCTTTAGCCATCAGTCCCTTGTACAGTCACGGACATTTCTGGGTTGTATTAAACACACTGACTTTTATTGGGATAGTTAGAATCCAGTACCTTGATGTTTTAAGGAAATTGTCTCCCCTAGATATTTGTCAGTGATCACAGATTCATCTGGTTTCTGCATACAATGAAATTAATGCAATCTGAGAATGATAAAACCTATTTCTTTAGAAATATTCACAATGTAACTTCAAACTAAGAACATTTATTGCTTAACATATTGGAAGTATATTTAATTACATTTTACAAAATGTATCGGTATATATATATATATATATATATTTATTTATATATATATATCTACATATATATATATATATAAATTATATTTCTATATATGTGTATACTATATCTCTGTACAGACTTCTACAAATCAATATAAAAGTATTCCTCTATTATGCACACAAACACTCAGCTTCTGAAAGTCATGCCATGCATTACTCTCTCTCTCTCAGCAGTTTGTAAGTAGTGGGATCACAAGCAATAGTCAACGAAGGCATTTAGTATACTTTGGATGGAAATGCAACAAGTCTTAAAAGTTTTAAACAAGTATGAAAGCTCAGCATCACAAATAGTAACTGAATAATGAACACACATTTCCATGAACAACATGGACCATTCAACTTCTACAGTGCATACAAGCACAGTAGAAAATACCTGTAATGCTATGCGTTAACTCAATTACTTAACAGATTTCTACCAGAATTTTATTTGAACAACATGACAGTATTTCAGAACCACAGATATGACAATGGTAAAGCACCGAGATTTTGATTCAATGGTAGCGTCCAATGAATTGGAACTATCAGTCAAGGAAGCTTGGATTTTCTTTACATTTTTAGATTTAAAAGAAGCAAACAAACTTAACCCTTCCATGAAACATCTTGTATGGAACTGTTTTAAAAGTAACACATTTTAATATATTTACAATATACAACAACTGAGTACATATTCCCCCCCTTTCTTATTTTGTTTTATTTGTCGGAAAATAAAATTCTGAATCATTACTCGAAATCAACATTCAGTTATAATGTTGTTAGCAAGCATTTTGTAGGAAAAGCATTTATTTTAAAAATATCATAAACATTTCTTCAACTTTAATTACCAAAAAAGTTTTCAATGCTTAAAAAAATATGCAAACTAGAAGTGGAATGATTCTCTTTTTACACATTTTGAAGGAATCTTCAAATAATATCGACACATGTTTTCCTGGCCAACATTAACAAGGATATAATTTACCTCAAGTAAAACATTAATCATCTAAACGAATAATTTAACAGCAAAAGCAGACTTCCAACTGGAATGAACAGTCATACCCACAATTTTTAACAAAAATATGCTTATATATTTAAGTCTCTTTTTATACTACTAGGTTGTAAAACACCTACCAATCACACCATAATAGGATCTTCTTCACATTCAACATCCGGGGGTGGGTAAGAAGATACAACACTGTTGTCGGAAGAAGAGTCTCGCTTGATATTTCTACGAACAGGGCTACGGAGGGTTCCTTCATCATCCCCTGAGTCCAGCACACCAGGCAAGAGAATTAGATGGGACGGCAATGTGTGAGAAAGCGTTTCAGTATGTTTTTTGGCAGAGGAGCTCAATGAAAAGAGCTTTGCTAAAAATGAGAATATGTCTGTTGATGAATCAGTGTTTAAAACATACACAGTGGAACCCCAATTTTTTCATTCCCATTGGAATGCATGCAGTAAAAACAAGTGAACTACAACTTACCATGCAAAAATAAATAAGAGTTGTATATAACAATTTCAGCAAACAGAAAAAAAATTAAACAAATTTTGACAAAATTAATAATGAAGAAAATGCATATTTGACCATTAACCCGACATAAGTCTTATTTACATTTTCTTTATAATGTTCACATGTAATCCCTCAAGATTATTAAAGAAAAACCATGAAATATTACAAATAGAAAAAAAATATAAAATATGTTGAAGATTTTTTTTCATAGCATGTCAGACCAGTATGTGTAATTATGTTTATATATATATATATATATAATGGATAAAATCAAGGAGGGCCAAAAGGGCTAAGTAAAAATCAAAGAAGGTAAAAGGAAACACTCACTGGACAGTAGAAAAATTCAAAATTTTCACTAACTTCGTAGCATCATCGGTGTGAGGAGAAAGAGATCACACCGATGATGCTACGAAGTTAGCGAAAATGTTGAATTTTTCTACTGTCCGCTGAGTGTTTCCTTTTACCTTCTTTGATATTTGTGTGTGTGTGTGTGCGCGCATGTGTGTGTGTGTGTAAGAATCTTTTCTCAGCAACACAAATACAGATCAGTGGTCAATAATGTGCATTATGAGGCATAGAAGTCTGAGATAGAAATAAATGAGGAGAAAGTAACAAACAGCTTACAAAGGATGCAATGTAGACAACAAAAAGCTCACAACTAAACATATCAAGATTATATCAGCACTAACAAATGCACTAATACTACAGCGAAAAGATTATCCTTGGTCTGAGATACCAGTATGTCGGGTTAAGGGTTAACCAACTTGGTAGAAATGCTAAAATTCATTACATCATGATGTCCCCTATCATCATTTTTCATGGTATTTCTAACCTACCGACACACACACATGAATGAATCAAGAGCAACTTTAGTTGATGTGATAGTAGGATTAACGATAACTACACCCTGACCTCTTCCTACCAATTGCAATCCGCAATCGGGTCTTACCATCGAGATCCATATCCTCGAGTCTTGTGGCACTGGCAACATCATCCAAACTACCATCTAAATCTGTGGAGAGCATGTCATCATCCGATGTGGTCCGTGTCAAGCTTGGCAGTTTGGACGTGAGAAGAGCCTTCTCCTTCTGTATTTCCTGAATATGATGGGTTAGAATGGCTTCTTCCTCCTCTGGATGGAATGATGGCTTTTTGGGCCGATTATCATCTTCTATCACCTCTATGGGAAGAAGCTCTTCCGTGGTAAATATCTGTCAAGAATCAAAATAGCGTACTTATAGGCATGCAATAGATTTGCAACTTATGAGAAATTATATACAATTTTTTTTTGGCTAATTTATTTTATGACGGAGACTGATAAGTAAAGAACGGATTTTTATGAAGAAAATTTTAAGAAAATATGAAATTGAAAATGCGAAAATATGAAGAAATATGTAAATTTATTTCGAAGTATTTCTACATGTTTCAAATATAAATGGAGTAAACTACTTTGGTCACAAAATTACTTCCTCAGTATATACTGTACATCATATGCAGAACTCCTATTTATTGCAGTAAACAACAACAAGTTTCTCCATGTCCAGAATCAGTTTACATTTTCTCTGTCAAGATAGTTATACATGATGAGAAGCTTCGTACAGTAGTGCACAAAACTGTTTTCCCATCTGTACGGTAACATTTAAATTCAGAGCACCAATCTTGGATTCTAGCTTTCGGCATCTTCGTATCACTTATTTCTAGCATACAATTCTCCACGTCCTGTTCACAACAGCCACAAGTCATGACAAACAATGACACACAGCAACTGATGGACAGAAATTCCATTCACTAGTCCCTCCCTCCCAAATGCCCCCAAGGGTTTGAGAACTAGTCATCCCTTAGCAATTGCTGAAGGTAAACATAGATTTATGGCCTAAGGCAACATGCTTTTGCAGCACTTTGCTCCAGAAATGCTTGGAAAAACCCAAATAACAGAAAAAAGAACAAATATACAGTAAACATATTGTTGGCATTTCCACGAAGATTATTACAATATAATTAAGACAACTTTGGCATAAAACATTAAAATATTATCAAAATATGAAGAATTTGGTAAATTATGAAGCTTTTGTCACAATATTATGAAATATGAATTTTTTTCATGCACAATGGAGTCTATGCCTATCGTAACGTATAGATCTCAAGTTTTTTTGCTGTGCGGTAAAAAAAAGAGAATACGAAATTTCATAAAAATCTGTTCTCTACTGATAAGTCTCTACTCAAGCCGAGCTGTTAATGATGCCAATATATTGTATCACTGGAAAGTATAGGCTGGAATTTATTTACCAATATTTGTCAATTCTTTTCCAGAGTTTGGTTATTTTGCAGGATCTGCAATACCTCACAACACATTCAGAGAAGCTAATTATCTTGGAAATTATGCAAAATTTTCATTTATTTTGTTTTGTACAAGTATTACATTAAGAAATATATTCCATGATTTAATGACTGCCATTTTTTTATACTCTGATGTAATTCTTGACTATTTTAAATCAAAATGCATATAATTACAGTGAAATAATTAAATATTAATATTTTGATCAATGTTTAATTGTTACAATTTTCAAGCATCGATATTTGTATCTGCGAAAATTGGGAGTATCAGCTCATCCCATCCCTAGTTCTTACCAATATTAATAAAGAACTGGAAAGAATAATCTACATAAGGAAGGTACTTTTCTGTATGCTAAGCCACTAGGGCCATCAACTAGGTTACAAGACACTTAACAGCCAGAAGATTGTGAACAAATAACAATACCAGCCCTGACTAGGTCTTTGGATGAGATCACAGTTCACGTGTAACCAGGGTGATCACTTTAAGACCATGACAAAATTCTATAATTCATGGTTTTCAAGGCAAACTTTCCAAAAATTCAAGGGTACAAGCAGATATTTTCTGTATTTCAATTTTACTTATTCAGTGTCTATACCAAAATATCAAATTCAAAATTCTTGACTTTTTCAAGACTTTTTAAATTCTTTATAACTGTTATTTATATGACCCCCTTCTTAGGTAAGGTTGGAAATTAGCAATTAAGAAAATAAATATTTATTTAATGAAAAACCCCTACCAAAAGGCCACTTAAGATGAAATCTTAAGCTGTATTTAACAAGAGAATTTGACTTGCTTGACCTATTATTGCATATTTGGCAGACTAGCGTCTGGACTCACAGTCAGTATAATCTTAAGTGGGGTTCATGTTGTGTCCCTACATATTTGTGATTGTCCCTTCATCCATCTTATCTTACCACCATTCATCCTTATCTCCACGATTAGCCAAAAGGCAGAAAAGTGAAGTAAAATAAACTAAATCAATCAATCAGTCATTGTGATAGCAAAAATTCTTGACCACAAGTGTATTTTCTTGACTTTTTACCTACTTGCTGATTACTTTTTCTTAACTTTCATGATTTTCTTGACTGGTAGACACCCTGTTATTACTGCCTCTCACCACCCACACACATAAACACACAAATATATTACCAATATAAAAGGTCTGTGTGATTCCAATGTATCCAAAAAATTAGAATTCAATTCAATTTAACAGTATATATATTTAAAATATTTAATTTAAGGTGTGGAGTTTAAGTTTGTAATTTAACATACTCAGAATTGAAATACATCACAAATGTTACAGGATATACTAACCTATAAAAAATTGTTAATTGTATAAGAATTTGAAACTCAAACTTAACTAATCAACTTCAAGATATCTTATCTTGCGATAATTTTCCATCTGTAAGAAAATTTGTTCTCTAAAGAACACTAACAAAGTAATTGGATTGATAGAATTCTGTATTATTTTCCATGCAGCTTTCTTTTCCTTTCTCGTTCACAAATAAAAGCTAACCAGTGAAAAACTGACTCAGGACCTGTATAAATTCAATGGGATTTTGGTTAATAAAAGTTGCAATTTTTCACATCTATGGAGAAAAATTCCCGCATAATTCCCAGTGTGTAGCCACCCTGGTATATCATAACATGATTGAATAAATTCAACTGATTTATCCTTTTAGTACATTTTGAGTATCATGGCATATTTCACTTACATTCAATTCTCTCCCGGAACGAAAATTTAACTTAACCTTTAGTGGCTGGGCAGGAATAGGTCTTTCTACCAGCTGGATAGAATGGACGGGGAAAGATTTTTCCAGTACCACATGGTTACCAATTAAAGTTCCATTTCTTGAAAACTACACATGATATTTCAGTTGTGTCTTTTTGGTTCATTAGTATATGTATGAAGGTGCGACACTCGAATTACAAAATTAAATATCCATTGTTACTGTTATTAAAAGCAGCACACATTTTAACAATGTTCAACAGTTAGGGGTACAGTGGAGATATAGGGACAAAGGGCGAAACTTCAAAATCTTCTGAAATTATGTAACATTTCTGAACACCTTAATTTTAGTTTCCCCCCCCCCCCCCCCAAGTAGGGGCAGCAGCATTACATATCCTCCAAGAGTGGTCTTTTGTCATGCTTCCCTCTAAATTTGGTCCATCCATCATATATAAGGACAACATTTAAAATGAAATTCCGGAAATTGTTTCAATAAGATTGCAACACTGCTGCTCTTCCCAAGAAGTATCAGTCTGTTTTCAACAAAAATTTGCACGTTTGTAGAAATGTACCTCTACCACATAATACATTTTTTTTTCATTCCCTTTGGTTATTGCAGTTGACACAGGACCATTCCAAATATCATTTTCCATTTCCATTAACTTTCAGTATTGGGATGCACAATGCAAAAATTTCACCTCCACTAAAAGCTCTGCCTTTTATAGAAAACAAAACAGATCTCAAAGTTCTATGACAATTAGTTTCCGAACTACAATTTCTTCGTACATTGTGGCAAGTTTGAAAAGCATGCACATGAAAAGTTCCCAGCCGAAGAGGCTACACATGCATGCAAGGGTCCATCCGCTAAAGGTTAATATAAAGTGGATAAAATATGTGAATTTGGACATCACAAAATTACATGCTTTTGTGGAGTATCCCCATGATACCCTTCATTAAGTCTGTAATGTGTATGATAAGCATTAAGTGTTTGATGCAATCGCACAAAACTCGGGTCATGAGAACAGGTGTGAAAGACAAATTCTCCCTCCCCAGATCTCCAAACTTGGGAAGTTTTCAAATTGAATACCTTAATTTTATTGTACTCCTTTATTTATGTACTTACAGCATTCAAAATGTGTCAGTTTCCAAACAGACATCTTGTACTTCATGTCACTTATATGACCCATTAGAATGTTGGAGAATCTGATGAACAACGCAAATGAACTGTGAGGAATGCAACTTCATATTTGCTTTTAAGCTGATTGAAAAGCACTACTACAATGGTGAAGAGCACTTACCTTTGAGCTTCTGAGTGAAGACAATCTGTGAGTTGCTGTGTGACAGGCTGTATCTAGAGTATCAATGTCTGCAAGGGTGCATCTCACCTTCCTAAGCTGTTCCTGAATGATTGTCTCTATGCACAAGGTCTGCTGGCCAATATCGTTCAATGAGTCTTGTGCTGGAATTATTTTGTTTGTCCGCAATATGCACGGAGCAAAAACAATGGCGAGTGCTCCAGCGTTCATACGATTTGATTCCTCTTGCAGTGCAACCCTGAATGAGAAAGAACAAGAACAAATACGTAAACAGTTGAAAAATCGTGAAACATAACTGTGGGTTTGTAGGCATACATTTAAAACAACAAACTTGCTAAACAATATACAAAGGTTGGGGCATGGCAACTATTTATTTTCTCGAGAATGCAGGACCAGCACAAAAATTTGAAATATACAAATGGAAGAGGACACTATATGGAAATGAACAATGTACGAACAATGCAGGTGATGTGTACAAAGAAACCCCGATTTTACATTTTCCCGCATTATATATACAATCTTCATGGTCCCAACAGAGCCAAATGCTACCAAATTTTCCCAGATTTTATTTTTTCCTGCATTTTAAGTTTCTTCACCTTGGTCCCCTGAAAAAGGTAAAATCGAGGTTTCACTGTACCACTGGTTGGTTAAAGATTTTATAGTTCCAGATGCAAGCATTGGTCACAAGGCTACATTGGCAATACACAACGAAAAAGGTGCATGCAAAGCACCCTAAAACCCTTAAAGATTGTCCACAACACACTGTCAACAATGTAGGAGGCATCAAATATCATCCATATCATTAGGCGCGAGTTTCACTTTTCACAGCAATGGCAATGTTGTCTCGAGCCCGAAACCATCTCATACGCAGGTGTTCTTTATTTTACATATGGAGTCAAAATCACACAGGGACAAATACAGTATGGTGGATGCTCTAGTACCTCCCATTCCCAGTGGTCGAGTACACACACTGCTTTGTGTGTCATGAAGAATGATGGCATATTCCAGAAGATCAGGACGTTTGTCTCTAAAAGCATTAAACAACTCCCTGTGGAATTCTTGGGCAGCTCCCATGAGGAAAATGGTTATTTCCACATAAGAATGCTATTCACACCAAGTAACTTCCATCCTGTACAAAGTTTGACTCATCACTGGACCACGGATTTTTATGTAATATCAAAGTACAAAATATGTACATAAATATGTAACAATAATTGATAAAATATGTACCTAAATATGTATTATCAAAAGGATATGTAGCTAATGTGTAGTATCAAAGAACCTGTAATATTAATAATAATGGAGCATCCAAGCAATTCAAGAATTCTGCTAGACATTTATTTTATTTGAACATATTCAACATAAATTTAAGGACATAAGTTGTTCAAATTAAAATTTGTATCAAATTTATAAACTCAAAAAGCACAGGAACGTGTACATATTTAAGAAACCAATTTTGTCACGTATTAATTACTTTTCACATCGCAAAATATTGTAGAATATGTAAATGTAGGGGCAGATTCAAGAAGAATTAAAGTAGATTTCTCGTTCACCAATGCCAAGTTTCTAGGTGCTTTGCCTAAACCTAAAACCAAAACTACAATACGTAACCAAAAAGGGTTGAGAGGTTGAGGAACAGGCCCCGTAGCCAGGATTTTTTTTTGAGGGGGGGGGCAGACCCAGAGGCGAATTTTCATAAATTTTTTCATATTATACACTGTGTACACACTGTGTAACAGGGTGTAACATAAATATATGTCAATACTTGGGGAACATATTCCTCACATGGAGACAATGAAATAATGTTATATGAACATGGGTCCGGAAATATGTCATTGACGCGTTAGAGCACATTTTCGAAAACGCTGCACACTGTGTATGAGGCGAAAGCAGTGTAGTGTGGAATGTTGAAAAAGCTGTCACATGCCACATACCCCACATCTGAACTGGCAGGAAACAAGGTGGGAAACATTGGTGTTGACCACGGTTGAAATTGGGGGGGGGGGGGGGGTTCGAGAAACACATCATAGTCAGGAAATGCTTTATTGGCACGTTCGAGTTCGTATGCTACTACATCACACAACACCCCATACCCAAACACGCAGTCCGCATGTAATGTAGTAGACGTTCTGGTGAACCCCCCAGATGAACGTATGGCAGAGGGGAAGGTACAACGTGTCAGTTCGGCGGTTTACCACAAGTGGTGTCCAGTGCGCACAGGAAGACGGAGTGAGCTTGCCATGCAAATTACGTCAATGCTTGCCAGACCAGCATCGAGGAAGTACTGTCAGTTGTTGTGTGTTCATCACGGACGTGGGTGAAGGTACAGTCAAATGTGCAGTTATTCAAATGCAGAATTGGCCGATGCCCATTTCATCTATGGGTTAGCAGGCGGCAATAGTAGTCGCGCTCAGCGTTTGTACCTCGAGAGATATCCAGAACAACAGTGCCCAGACAGGAGAATGATTCAGGCAATACATCATCCTCTGAGGTAACAAGGAACATTCACGCCTGCCACATGTGACAGGGGGAGGCCAAGAAGGACAAGGCCACCACAACTGGAGGCGGCGATTCTGCATGACGTTGAAGGCGAACCGAGTGTAGCACAAGACAATTAGCAGCCATATGTAATGTGGACCACATCACTATCTGCAGTGTGTTGCGTGACAACCAATTGTACCCGTACCATTTACAACACGTGCAGGCACTGTCAGCAGCTGATTTCCCCACACAAGTAGTGTTCTGTGAATGGTTTCGCAAGCAATGTGCAAACCCAGACTTTAGTGCAACTGTGCTGTTTTCAGATGAGGCCTCCTTCCAACGTGACCAAATTGTGAATTTCCACATCAGCCCGTATTGGCCGACGTGATTGTGCAATCATGTCAACACTGGTTCGCCGTCAATGTGTGGGCTTGCATTGTGGGTGATTGCTTGGTGAGGCCCAATGTGCTCCCCTCCCCCCAAGGCTTAACAAGAGGGACATACAAAGCGTTCTTACAGGACACCTTACCTGCGTGAATGTTTGTCGGTTTCTGCATCGACATTATTTCCGTGGTAGGTGGATCAGTAGAGGTAGACCCATTACGTGGCCTCCACTCTCTCCAGACCTCAACCCACTAGACTTTTGGGGACATTTAAAAGCTCTTGTGTGTGCAACATCGGAGCACGATGCTGAGAGTCATGTCCATATCATGGACGGATGTGATACGATACAGAATTCTCCAGGGATTCACAAGCGCATCCGGGAATATTTGCAATGGTGGGTTGCTGCATGTCTCTGTGAATATGGCAGACATCTTGAGCATTTCTTGTGAACCTGTTTGTCTGTTACCTACAGGTCTGATGTGCAGTGTTCTGCTACGAACCCCCCCCCCCCCCAAATTTCACCCGGGGTCAATGTCTCCCACCATGTTTCCTGCCAGTTCAGATGTGGGGTATGTGGCATCTGATAGCTTTTTCGACATTCCACACTACACTACTTACGCCAGTGTGCAGCATTTTCAAAAATGCACTCTAACGTGTCAATGACGCATTTCTGGACCCATGTTCATATAACATTATTTCATCGTCTCCATGTGAGGAATATGTCCCCCAAGTATTGACATATATTTATGTTACACCCTGGGTATATGGGTGGAGTGTATGGGAGAGGGTGGGTAGAGAAATTTGCTCATTTTGTTACGAAATGTGGAAGAACAGCATTTTCTAACCTATATGTATGCAACCACGTGACAAATATTTGCAGTTGACACTGACATTTGCTTCTGTCAGAGCAAAATAAATATATATATTTATATATGATACGGGTAGATTACATGTGTGCATAATGCAAACAATTCAAGTAGCTACGAAAAGCAACGTATGTGTGTGGGGTTTATAGATGAGGGTTCGTACAATTTTGCAGTTCCCGACTTTTCGAGGTATTTTACATAATGATTTAAATGCTAAAAAATAAATAGTTACACTTCAACTTTACAAGTTAATCAAATAAATCACGTTTGTTACACATTTTTGAAAAAAAAATGAAAAATAAAATGAAAAGAGCCATTTTATAAGCAAAAAGAAGATTGTTGGGAAAATAAAACTAAACGTGTTTCCGATTTCAAATTCTGCCAACCAAAAATCATTTAATTCCCCTGACTTTTCCAGGTTTTGAAAGGTCTTTTAAAAGAATGTTTGTTTCCAATGACCTCAGTCCTAGCCTTGTTTTCCCCGACACCTCCAGTTGTCAAGGACTTTGGAGTCAGTGCGAACCTTTACTAAATTATCTGAAGGGAACGGCTAAGTGACTTCACCCTGGCAGTGTGTCTGCTGGCTTAATATTGTCTCCATGGCGTGTTTTTGCTTTTAGAATCTTATGCGACAGTAAAAATAAATGCCAGTGGCAACCAAGAAGCTATTAAATGGTGATGCATACACCTGGGATAGAAAATGCCATTTTCAACAGCGCTCGTAGCATCGAATTTCCTGGCCTTGATGTGCTCTGCACACTGTGAAAATTGTCTGTTGTACGGTCACATCACAGTGTATTTATGTTCGACAATTACAAGTAGAAAAGAAGAAAAGTTGCAGTAAAACAAATTCCGATAAGACAGAATTTCGTAAATAATAAAAGGTAAATAATAATAATAATAATAATAATGTACAGTAGAGCATCGATTATCCGAACGTTGGTCAACCGAACGACCGCTTAACCAAACTGTGTACTCGCTCACTTTCAGATATCTGTAATGAAAAAAGTACGTGACTTAGCTGCTCGTAAGCGTGTAGGCTTGCTTAGACAGACCAAAATAAAGGATTTTTTTAAACGCTAATTTTGTGTACTGTGTGTATTGTTCATGCAAAATGCGTATGTAATATGTACATATTTTTGTTTAATAAACTGTACTACATACTATATATTCCTACTAAAGTTGCCTTTGTACGTTACTTTGTAATACATACTTAAAGAGATGCCTGTTTTTATGAATAAATTTACTGTACAGTACTTCTTTTTGGCAAATAAACATGTACAGTTCGATTATCCGAACAAACCAATTTTCCGAACACCCATGTCCCCCAATTACTTCGGATAATCGACGCTCTACTGTACTTAATTTCTTGAGTGTTTTGAACAAATAATGATATATGTTAAAAGTACTTCAGGCAATTTTTTACCCCAAAAATGTAGCAACGATTCTGCTGTGAAGTGGATTCTCCTATTTACATATTTAATTAACCCTAAGCCATTGAGTGGAAGAATGGACATCAGTTGCAGAATAGCCCTGATGTTGGAGAAAGAAAACAAAAGTTTTTTATCCTTTCCGCTCGATGGTGGTGAAAAGGGATCATAGACCTTGCAGTGCGGGTGGAGAGGTAAATGCCCCTTATATGGTTGGTTTTGTATTGCAGTCATTGAAGAAAATTTCTTCCATACTGTAAAGAGTATAGAAAATTCCCCTCTATTCTAATCATGTGAAACATTAGTAACACTGTAACAGAAGAAACCATTCAATAATCAAGGGGTTCCTATTTGTCGAATGTCGTCAACAACTGTTTTTGACTCATAAAAAGTTCAGACAATTTTAAAAATGTTCTCAGTATTCTACAGAAAGTCCTACATAACCAGTACAATGTCTGGAGTGGCACAAGAGTCCTTCTTCCCTTATAGCAAGTCAGGACATGGATTAAAAGGAATGGACTGTCGTGACTAAATCGGAACGTCTGATAGCCTTATATCCATGGTTATAGAACTAAAATAGCCCAATATTGCACACTGCAGACTTCTAGAGCTTGCCTCTCTCGAGAAACAACCAATTCATTTGTGCAAGGACAAAATCGAAATTCATGCAAAATTTGAAAAACCATCAACGTAATTTTTGTAGGTTTCTTTACGTTCAAATTAAAAATGTTCCGCTCGAGGGGGGGCCATGCCCCCCCCCCATCTTGGGTACGGGACTGTTGAGGAACTCCACTCGTTTATATTTTTCTGTTAAAGGTATGGACTATGTACTAATTACGAGGGTAAGTCAAAAATTATCTACACTTTTGCCAAAACTTTTCTCAGGTTGGCCACACTGCCTTCAGCGCTTGTGTGCTATACGGTTGTACTTTTGTGGTCATGTGGCCGAGGTTTGATCTTAATCGCTCCATTTTTCTTTCCTTTGTTACAGATTAAACATGCCGCTCCACTGGCAGTATGCACCAAGGAAGAACAGTGATCAGTAATCCGATTTCTCTGGTCTGAAGGTGTGTCAGGGGTTGAAATCAATGCAGGCTTTCAGTACAATACAGGGACAGTGCTTTACCACCTACAATTGTGTATAAAGTTGATCGAAAGGTTTAAAAATGGCTAGACAAACATGAAACACAAAGCGTAGGATGCCCATCAATCTTCACCACTGATGGGAAGGTTCAACAAGCTTGAGAGATGATTCTGATGAACCGATGGTCACCCATCATCCAAACAGACTTTATTCTGACATCATCAGATGTACTGAAAGCCTTCGATGAATTTCAGTCCCTGACACACCTTCATACCAGAGAAATTGGATCACTAATCGCTGTTCTTCCTTGGTGCATACTGCCAGTGTAGCGGCCATGTTTAATCTGTAACAAAAGGAAGAAAAATGGAGCGATTAAGATCAAACCTCGGCCACATGACCACAAAAGTACAACCTTATAGCATACAAGCGCTGAAGGCAATGTGGCCAACCTGAGAAAAGTTGTGGCAAAAGTGTAGATAATTTTTGACTTACCCTTGTACATACAAATCCGAGCTCTACTCATTACGTATGTTCTCATGCCCTTCGTGCAATAATCGTACTTTCCAATGCCATCTAGTGACAAAATATGCTACTACATGTAACTCACTCCTTGGGACATAAGATCATAGTCGTATTGTAGTCGCTATTACCTTCTTTTCTATTTGTACTGCGAATGTAGTTGTGACTAATACACGTCTCGGATATGGAGAATCCTTTGATGAAGACTGGGTCCGGTGCGGAGCTTGTTGCATGTAGAACAATATTTTTTTTAAAATGATTTTTTGTCACTTCGCTACCAACCCTTGGTACACATCACCTGCATTGTTCATACATTGTTCAGTTGCATTTGTATATTTCAAATTTTTGTGTCAGTCCTGCATTCTTGCGAAAAAAAAATTGTTGCAATGACTATGCTCCAACCCTCATATACAAATCTTCTTTTTAAATATTTGCATTGTTCAGACTGCATAAAAAATTCTTCCAATTTCATATTATTTTCCAAATTGTTGGTAATGAACCAGCATTGTGAAGATAATTGGGGACCTCCTTGAAATCAATAGCAGTTTCAGTTTCAAAACGCATTAAACAGTACAGTTGGGACATGTCTTCACCATCAGCCAAAGAAAAAAATCTGGTTGACAGGCCTTTCCCCCAAAAGACTTGACTGTTGCACTACAGAGTTTAGTTTGTATTTGTATTTTGTTATTTTGTCACTTTTCTGCCACTAATAATTTCTTAGAAGTCTGCATAATCACGGCTTGCAAATATTAAAGAATAGTAATGTGTAGTTTACAAGTCCTTTACTAATTCTTGTTTCAGACCAGTTAGCAGATACTTTCTCAGAAAAGTGTTCACAAATCACATTAAAAGATAAAAATGGCATAAAAAGTCATTAAACGGATAAAAGACTTTGGTTTTAAAAAACTGCACCAGCATCCTTGCCATGGACTGTCTTGCATAAAAGACACACTGTGCAGAACTGGCAATGGGCTCCAAAACGTCTTATGCTTTAATATTTCTGCCACTCTTGGCTTATCACAAAAATGAGGATGAGCAATTTTTAGATGAAATTGTTGAATGAATAATCACAAAGAATGCCCATGCCAGGACTCAAATCTGGAAGGTTTGACACCCAGATATAAAGTGGACAACTTAATGTGCTCTTCTACAAGCCAGCAAGCTTTGGTTTTATAATTCAGGAAAATGTGTTATTATGCAGGAAAATGTAAAATCCAGGAATGCAACATGAAGGCTTTACTGCAATCTGCTTCATCCCTAATACGCATGTATTATATTCATGAATGTTCTTTTGTTTAGAATAATATCCCAGCATGGTTGATGTTTCACATTGGCGAACAAAATTCACATGAAAGTCACATTTAATTCCCAAAATTCAAGGAATTGCCTACACTATTTTGCACAACGTACCTCGCTAAATGAAATATCAATCTTTCCATGAGATTAAAATTTGCCACTGGAAGCTTCTTCAAAATGGCAAACAGTGTAGCCACCCTGTCCTGTGGATCAGTGAGACTTGCAGCACGAAGGAAGTCCTCGTAACACTCAAACGTCAACAGAGGCTCAGGCATATCTCTGTAGAAACACTTCAACACGGACGTTAAAACATGAACCTGATAGTTCTCAAAATTCACATCATCAATGCTTTCCTCGAGTCTTAACTTGAGTTCCTTCACCTTTGAGCTCACACCAGATTTCCTGTAAACACCCTCTGTGTACAGACCATACATCTCTATAGTTGTGATCAACCTGTCAACCACAACAGGTATTTTGCCTTCCTCTCCCACGAGAGTTATTAGTGGGACTCCAAAGATCTTGCCTCCACCAACTAACCCAGCGACTTTCACCTCTTCTTTACCACACTCTTGCGTTACCTTTGAGTAACACTTCTTATGGCAGGTCAGTTTGCAATCTGAAACATTATAAAATAAGAATGTAAAGAAACATATTTCAATAGCAGTAAAACATGTTTATGTGTGCAACTTTGATACCGAATAAAAAATCCATTAGCAAAGATACAATTGTTTGTCTTACAGGCTGACAAAGATGAGAAGAACCCAAAAAACTTGCAAACCAGACAACCGTTTGTTTTCTCCTCCTGTTTCCCCTTCACTTGTGCCAAGTGCCCCATGTTTCCATATTTATAGCTTCCCTCCCTTTCCTCATCAAAATAATTCAACAATGCTAAATATTGTGTGTCTACTTTTGCCATGTAAGATTTTTCTCTTCATGATTATACAAACACTTGGCAATGAAAAAAGGCAACAATGATGTGTTAAAGGATGTTGTACATTTTGGCAACATAATGGTAAACAGCTATTTGCATCTTCCATACTCCCCTCCCCTTGATTAAACTTCACTGGCAGCACTACAGGGATCTTCTCTTCTTGGTCAAGGTGTACCTGTATATAACCAGGAATACACAGAAAC
Organism: Lepisma saccharinum; assembly: GCF_977018435.1. Lineage (NCBI taxonomy): Eukaryota > Metazoa > Arthropoda > Insecta > Zygentoma > Lepismatidae > Lepisma > Lepisma saccharinum. Next base: position 34,742,264 of record NC_139231.1, read on the forward strand.
AATAAAAGACAATGCAATCCTTTTTACTGTGAAGTAACATGAGCTTTTTCAGCAAGTGTTACTATCTGCTCAGCAATCTTACCACACTTACCAATCTCAAAACTTTTTTTTAAATTTCTTTGAGACTAATTCCACATTATTACAATGATAAGTTTTGTTTTTATTTGACATCAAACATGTATCCCATAATTCTGAAACATACCATAACTCTTGCCAGAGAATTTATCATACCATTCTAAGATGTAAATAGATTAACTCAGCACTCTGAATGTCAAAGTAAGCAATGTTAATACATAAAAAAATCTAACACAACATGCAAACTCCACCAAATAAAATGAGTGGCTCAGGAGTAAAACTTGATAACCCATACAACTGAGTTAACATTGGATCCAGTTGCTGTACAGTCTCCAGTTGTAGTACAATAGTGAATGTAGTTCATTCAGCAGCTGGTGATGGTCAGGAACAGACGGGAACATCTGTATAACCCATAAGCCACAATAAGACAAACTTTCACCTGCATTTCTCCCGGTCTTATATTTTTGTGGGTTATCAAGTTTTACTCCCGAGCTACTCAAATAATACCACTTACTTTGGCATACTAAACTTCTTTCTATTGGCCACATAAAGAATGAAGAACATATTTCACAAGCAGTTGGAATATTTATAATTGTTAACAAAAACATATGGCCTGCATGTGCAATTGACTCCTCAACTTTCCTCTTCTTCTCCTTCTTCCGCTTTGTTTTTGGCTTTTCATCCAATCGGTTCAGGTTCATGAACTCATTCATGAAACCACGGAAAGCATTAACACCCATTGTTACAGGAAAATCCTCCCTTGTGTTTTCATGATTGCATACAGTCTCCATGACCTGGAAAAATAAAGAAGTTGCAAGTTAATACCTGTATAATGGGGATGAATATGAAATTTTGACTGATATAGCCGAAGTTCCAAGACAGGAGTTAACAATACTGATTACCCAGATGACATCCATGACGAGTCTGTAACTTTGTAACAGGCTGGTAGTTTCAAAATGGATAATAAATTGCAAAAACTACCAAAGTCATCTCACAAAAACACATGGGGTAAATTGGCAGGTGGAATTTTCAACATATGTAGTGCCTGGAGATAGTTCAAAAAAGTTCAAATGGCAAAGGGGGTCAAGTGACCTTGTGTCATATGCCTCTTAATTTCAAACACATTTTATATTAAAGCATTTTTTGGGTTTGGTCAACCATTTTTGAATGGACACCCAATGAGTCTAAACTTCACAAGAGGGTAAATTTTTGAAATGGAAAACAAAGAACAGGACCACATAAATTCAAAATTAAAACCTCTTGACTTAGCCCATGTTTTGTCATGAAGTGACAGACAGTTTGCACACTTTATTATAAGTTTCGAAAATATTAGCCTGTTATGAAGTTAAGTCTCGACCTGTATTAAGAACCTGATAAGATTATTCCCTCATTAATTGTGCCTCCTCAGTGGACAGGCACTGAGGTTCAGCGTAGGTATAGTTGTTCCTTTGAGGAACTCACATCAACAATTTCATGTAATCATAATCCATCCTCATCATTGTGGTTAGTCAAACGTTGCAGAAAAGTGGGGGAAAAAGAAATACAAATTACCTTCTTATGTAACTAGGTGGCAGCAATGAGTTTTGTTTTCAAAAATGAAATTGCATAATTAGAAATTTACATTACAAAACTAATGCACACCACACCTTTATAAAAATAAAACAATAACCAAATGGTAGCATTATACATTAAATTACAGCTTATTTACATTAATCATTGAGCAGTATACATGTGGTCAACACGACGAACTCCCATCACTGTTGTAGGTTTTCATGACCGGGTTACACTACTTATTCATAGCTCCCCAATTTCCAACTGGTCCCATACACAGGCCGAAATCTCAGGAGAAAAGTTGTTAGCTTCCCCAAGGAGACTCAAAACTGCGTATGTCCCATAGCCAGAGCACACACCTTAGAGTGCACAGTCATGGTGTAGGACACGTGGCGTAAGTTATGCCTTATACCGGTTGTCCCAGAAGGTGCCGAACACTGATGACCGCATAACTGAAAAGCTAAATGGATTGAGAAGAAATGCTTTCTTCGAAGATAAGGCTCTGTATGTTGAGAAAATTATGTGATACAAACATATAGAATATGTGGAGTAAGTGGAAAAGAACAAAGAGGTGAGAACAGTAGTAAAGGAGGAAAGAAGAAAGTGGATGGAAGAATGGTCAAAAGTGCTAGAAGAAGATGTAGATGGGAACAAGAAAGTATTGTATGGATTAGTGAGAGAAAGGAGAAGAGAAAGAGGAGATAGCTGTAAGCTAAGGGATGAAAGGGGAATGTTGTAGAAGAGGATGAAGAAATAAGGAGAATGTGGAGAAATCATTGAGAAATTGCTGAATGTGAAAAAAGGAAATAATCATAAAGAAGTGAAGGAAAAAGAAAAGAGGGAGGAAAAAGTGGATGAAGCTCTGAAGAGAATGAAGAGAGGTAAAGCATCTGGAGTAGATGAAGTGCTAGTGCAAATGATACTAGGAGCAGGAGTGATTGGTGTGCAGTGACTGTACAGAGTGTTGAAAACAGTGTGACGAGAGGCAAGTGCCAAGAGATTGGACAAAGGGACTAATAGCTCCCATATTCAAGAAGGGGGACAGAAAGGAATGTAAAAACTACAGAGTTTTATGTGCCACTCAGCAAAGGTGTATGAGAACGTATTAGAGATAAGAATAAGGGAAGTAACAGAGCTGAACATGAGAGAGGAACAGTATGAATTTAGAAAAGGCAGATCAACAGTAGATCTGCCATTCACCATAAGGCAAATGCAGGAAAGGCACTCCGAGTAAGGAAATGATTTGATTATGGCATTCCTAGATATAGAAAAGGCATGCGATAGCATGGACAGAACAAAGATTTGAAAGGCTCTAAGAGAGAAAGGAGTCAAGGAAGAGATAGTGTGTAGAGTGCAGAGCACAAACAAGGCCAACCAGAGCTGTGTGAAGAACAGAGTGGTTCAGTATAAGTAATGGACTAAAACAGGGAAAGTAGAATAGATGAGGAGGTAAAAAGAAGAGGACAAATGGGTGGTGGACTATATCAAAGTGTTTGAAGATTAATATGGAACAGGGATGTACCTATGAAATGCAAGAAGGTAATATACAACACATGCTATGTGCAAATAATTATGTATGGAGCAGAGACTTGGACAATGACAGAGAGAGACAAAAGAAAGATGCAGGCAGTGGAGATAGAGTTTTTAAGGAGTATATTGGGGAAAACTAGAAGGGATAGAATAAGGAATGAGGAGATCCGACACAGTGGGTGTGGTGAATATTCAGGACAGAACAGATCAGGCACGAATGTGGTGGTTCGGACACATGAAGAGGATGAATGCAGAAAGACTACTAGTAAGAGCTTACAATGTACAAGGAGTGGGAATAAGGCCAAGGGGAAGAAGACCAGGAAAAAATGGAGAGGCTTGACTTCTATGCCAACCCAGTCAGAGGCAGGAAATGGCGAAGGATGATGATGATAAATTATGCATGATATTCCATGTTTGTATTACATAATTTTCTCAACATACAGGGCCTTATCTTTGAAGAAAGCATTCTTCTCATTCCGTTTAGCTCTTCAGTTATACGGTCGTAAACACCGGGTTCAGTGACTTCTGGGACACACTGTATAAAAGTCTCTCATACTGTCTGACTTAGTATATCCGCACAAGTGTACAAAACACCAACTTGTATGAAAACATAGATAGTAGGATACACTATCACGTAACTGTTGTCGGTAATTTCCCATGAAAATTTATTACTAGGGTTGAGCTGATATAAATACTGATGTGTTAGTATTGAAATCCAGCCAATACCTTCAGGAGTCCTATTGTCTTGCGGACTCTGTAAAAATGACACGCGACTCTTTCATGGAGTCTTAACTATTCTGGAAATTATGCCAGATGCGCATTTTTTATTATTGTAACAACATTGCTACTATTTTAGGAATCAAAATTAACTTGCTTGTAATTTACTTCGGCATTGCAAAAGTATATCATGAAGGAATGTCAACTGCAAGTTTCATTATTTTATGTAGGAATTGTAAAAGCCGACACAATGTACAATCGATACGTGTAAATATTGGCCACGTTGCCTAGACATTTGGTCAACAAACTTTTTGTATTAAAAAAAGCCCAAATTGTAAGATTTTTGTTTCTAGTTGCCATAAGGCTGGTATCTCAGGTCAACCTTTAGGGAAGAACTACCCATACCTTCGGACAGATTTGGTGATTAGCCAATGGGTTGTTCTTCGTAAACGTATACTTTTGGGTGAGGTTCCTGCGATACCAAAAGAACCGACATCCAATGCTGAAAGTATTACCCATTACAGATTTGTATGCAGATCTGCATCTGTTGACTCTTTCCAGGATTGGCAGTTCAAAAAATTTGTTGTATTTGTGTGAATAAGAACTTACTGGAAAATATTTCCATAACCTTTTCATATTATATAAGAAAAGGTACAAATCTGACACCAGTGACTAGTCGGGGCCTGGTAATCTGTTACAAGCCTTTTACTGAGAAGACTGATTTCGGATGATCCAACTGTGACTGGAAGCAGGCCCTAGTCGACCAGTTAGGTGCATCAAGTTCAAGTGATATCCGCTCAGCCCTACTCATTACTCACACAAACAAACTTCTCCTATGAAATGATTAGTTATGTGCATACACTTCCCAAAATTGTTTTCAACTGTCCACATTACCACAGTCATTTTGTGAACAATCAATTAACTGCTTCTATAGTATAACTTAACTTTTATGACATTTTGATGCAGCAGACATGCATTTTTCTTGAGAGCTACAAATGTAATAATTAAATACAGCATTTCATATGTGAGTGCTGCACTGTGACCTTGCGGTCTAAGGTGCTAGGCTTTGGGCTTCACGACGTGCTCAGTTCGAGTCTCCAGCGGGAAGTGTGACAACTTTTCTCCTGAGATTTCGGCCTGTGTATGGGACCAGTAGCCAGTAGTGTTCTGCGTGGGCAGGTATGACTCAATCCGTAATCTGGGATCTGCTCAATCCCTGTGGCAGTTCTCTTGACCTAGGTCTCCATGCACCGCGCAGCTTGGATAAAATTGGGAATGTCATTGCACAACGGTTGCGCTGGGCGGGATCCACGTGCATCGCATTGTGGGCGGGAGCAGAGAGTCATGTCCACGCTGGAGCGGGGATTCGCAGTTCATCCGGGACTTTAAGCAGGCAGACGGTACGCTACACAGCCATGCTTATTCTGGGCACAGCACTAAGGCAATCATTTGATGACAACTGAGGAGACGGTTCAGAATTCCCAATGAAACCTACAAAGTAGATTCAGCATTAAAAATATTTCAAACTCTGTTGTTCCAGTACAAAAAAAAAGTTACAAACGTAAGTAGCAGGATATACAAAGGACTAAGAAGAATCACAGTTTTCAAGGTTGGTGTAATGGCGTAGTAGTTAAGGCAGGTGCTTACGGTAGTGAGGGTCTTACATTCGATCCCCACTTAAGGCAACTTCATTTTCAAAACTTTTTTTTTAATGTCTCGTTACATTTCTATAGTTAATTAGAACATATTGGTAAACGGAATAAAAGAAAATATAACTGATTTACCATTCTTATGACTTTGAGTCTTACGAGTCTTAGAAATGGCTTAAAAAGATTGTGTGGTTGTAAGATGGACGTTTAATTACGAATTTGCTGACATGCGTGGCGGAGTGGCTAGCACAGCATGCTACGATGCTAGGGATTTCAGGTTTGAATCCCGTCCTGGGCATAGGTGTTACTTGTGAGTGTCGCTTCTTCAGTTACCATATCATCACTCATATTCATCGTCGCGATTAGCCAAAAGTGGCTAAATGAAAAATCAAAATAAATTGCATATTTATGAAAGAAGAAAAGAATACTGTTTCTTTGTTTTCTTATATATATATAAATTGTGACGCCTTTGAAGTATTTATTACAAAATGTAAAAGGGGAATATTTTGTTTCGTAGGTTTGAAGGGTGTCAGTAATTTGATCAATATGAAGTAGCCTGGATGTTAGGCTGTCTTGTTTAAAATTATAAGATAAAAGAGACTCTGAATTGCTCTCTCATAAACAGGAAGTTAGAGTTGAAATTTCACTTGGTTTAGGACTTCGCTATAACCCTAGTAAAGACTTGTCCTGTTAAATTTGAATCCTGCCATAACTTGAATCTTAAATGAGTCTAGCGATACAGCGATCAAACTTCTAGGAAATGCATTTTCTGATATGGAAAAATTGCTTTCAAATAGTTTATTTGTACACTCTAAGAATGCTTCCTATGCCCTTCATGTAATTGTAACACCACTGACATATTCAATTATATCTGACCTAGATTTGTGGTTAACTATTAAAACATGGTTACCAGTACTGGACTATGTACCCTGTTGTTTGAAATTAATATACCTATCAAACGGGAAGCCTCTCAACACTCGTTCACATTTAACGTTTTCGAGATTTCTCCTGAGCAGCCTTTTCAAGCAGTGACATTGATAATTCGAATAATGTATTAACAGTTTTAACAATATTTGCCTGTAACAGATTCACAATGTGTAAAATAAGTGATCCTGTATACCCTGTCCACCCATGCTTCCTACGGCCATGCTCGCAGTGCAGTAGACAGCGACGGTCATCGGTTGCCCGCCCCCTGTTGAACCACGCTGAGTACTGATGGATACCAGAAAGCTTTCTCTTCAGATGGGCAAGTCGGGTTGGTTCCCGACAACAGCTGCGCAGGGCAGAGTGGGTGGGTATTTCTTACCATTCCCGGCAGGTCGTGGGCAGGCAATGGATCACATTTTAAGACCTCTAGTAGCCACCCACCATCGTGAGGAAATTGAGAGCTACGAATGAATAGCTTAACCCGTTCACGGAAACCTACAACGACAACTGCGGGTTCATCGTGCTGACCACACGCCAGCCTGTAACTGGTTGGATGATTGCCTACCTCAGCAGGCGGGAGTGAGGCTGGCAGTCGGTAGGTAGGCCCTGGCCCTCAGGGGCTTTTTTGCCAGGGGTTATTTTTATTATTTTATTTCACACGTGAAGTTTCCTGCTGTAAATGACTAGGGTGTCATCAGCATAACTTCTGTACCTCATGTGCATGAACTAGAGTTGGATGAGACTGGATTTTTCTGCTATATGTAGCACAATGTTTGACAAGTTATTTACAAACAGGACAAAGACCTAAACTGCCTCCTAACTGCCCTAAAACTTCACCGTGGAGAAGGAAGAAAATGGCCACCACCTCAACTTCCTCGAACTCTGCATCCAATGCCATCAAGACAAATTCATCACGTCTGTATACAGGTACATCCAAGCAAAATCCAACCATTCCAAAAAAAAACAGAAATCTGGAGTATGGATGAACATCTATATAAGAGTCTTCACACACCTACAAGGAAGTTGACCTCCGACATGAGATAGCACGCACCACTGACATAGAACTAAGCAACGAATACACTGAGCACCAGCTATCAATGTGGTGCGCAAAAGGAGATTTCCAGTTCTGACACCCACGATATACAGATAACTCCAACCAAGAACCCACACCAAAATGGATTGCTTCCCCATTCCACCCCACCACAGGTGAATTATCCAAAGCTTTTAAAACCCTCAACATCAGACTTGAACACAAACCTATATCTCAAATCAGAAGAACCCTACACAACTTCAAAAGATATTAACTACCCTGGGGTCTCCAAGTCCACATGCCAATGACACAACAGCTGGATGGGCAGAACCATCCATACTGTTCAAGAACGGATCAAGGAATATGTCAAAGATGTCGAAGAAGATACCAGGATCAGGCCTTTCATAGCACCTGCATACCACAAACCACTCCTCAGCCACAACCGGCTCTCTCATAGAAAACATCATCAAAGGAACTTCATGCCATGATCCAACACCAAGCAGCACTAAACCTAGATAACAGACAAGCACACTCAATGTGGCACCCCATTCTTGAAAACATCCCAGACCACTAGAAGAAAAAATCCAGTTCCCCTGCCCATTCAAGGAACACAAACCACATCACACCAAGCAAAACACAATGCAGAAGACAATCCAACCTGCCAGTCACCGCCCTGCAAAGATGCCAGCTGCCAGCAGAAAGCACAGCAAACACAAACCTATACACAGACACTAGCACCACCATACAGAATAAAATAGAACTACTGTCACCTGGAAACAAACAAAGCAGTGATGCATTACCATCTCCATCCCAGATGCTGCATCTCAGTTAATGAAGGCAGTGGGCATTTGAAATTAATTGGAAAACATCCAAATTATTCTCACCATAAATATTACAATAGAAATTTTCAAACTGTACACTAACAACAGCTTATTACTATTCACAAATACTCAAAAAGTTACAATAGAAATTTTCAAACTGTACACCAGTGACAGTTTATTAGTATTCACAAATACTCAAAAAGTATCTGGATCTTCTAACAACAACTTGTTCTCTACAATTAGAAATACACTGTTACGTTTATGATGAAATTTTGTGTCCGAGTTTCAATGGATTGTGTAAACCATAAAGTAGAGAATCATACGCTATCCATAATTATTCCTTAGAGAATGAAATAAATCATAATTATACTTACATGAAGGAAATTTGCAATGAGATCCTTGTATTTAATATTCAATTTCTCTGCACCTTGCTTATTAGCCACACTATAAGTTGAAACGAGATTGTCCTTGAATTCGCGAAGTGCTTGCTTAAATACTCTGTCCACTTCACTTGGCTTCTTACCCTCTTCACTTTCTATTTTATAGATCTGAAAATTAAAATTAAATTAAATTAATGGCCCCAGCAAAAAGGTTAAATAAAACTAAATTCATGGCCCCAGCAAAAAAGGTTAAATAAATGTGCACACATACATGTAATTTCTATTTTTAAGTTTCCACTCCAACAACAGAATATCTAGAACAAAATTTGCTTTATGGTTTAGATTCTGTTTGGTAGGCAGAACACAAGATATTATGATTCATGTGTTTTGGGGAAGAGGGACCTATGTTCAAATCAAATTACTATGATGATTAGCAGTGAGTGTTACAATATTAACATAGCATTCATTAACTTTCAATATACACATTCTAAGTAGCCAACAGAACAAGCAGCTCCCTTCTCAACCAACCAGTTGGTCTATTCTTTCCATTACTGATTTTTCTTGCTTTACTTCCTCTCATCCAAGTCAATCTTAAAATGTTTGTAATGAATCAATACTGAAAAAAATAAATCCACACAAAACACATCTATTCCACTACTTACAAAATATAACACTCAATACACATGAACAAATACAATGGAAGCTTCATTACACATGGACACAGACCAAAGAACTGAAAATATGGCAAAATAAAATCCTTTATACACTTGTGTAATGTTTCAGCCAGAATAATTTATTTTATATTCTGTCCAAACAAAAGAGAGGAATGATAGCATGCACATACATATTTGTGCTACTTAAAATATCAAAATTTTGGTGAAACACGGGAATGAATTTTGGTATATTAATTTTGCACCGAGACCTATGGAAAGGAAAACAATCTCTCGCTTATTGCAAGCGAAACTCGAAGAATCTTGACACCAGTCACACTGGCGCCAGCAAAAGTCGGGAGATAATCGGGCAGAATTAATGTTGATTTTATACGGGTCTAATGGAACATTGTCTGTTACAAGATTAACTGGTAAGATTAGATCCCTCGGGAGAAACAACACAACCTTTCTAGGCACCAGACAGAAGAAGAAGAAGAAGAAAAAAAAAGGTGGGGCTGTAATTTTCGTTCTGGTTCGGCTGTGTAAAATACATCACAAAAAAAAAAAGCCACGTTTTCTTTGCTTCAACAAACTTCATTCACCCTCCCTCCTTCCCAATTCAAGGGTGCAGTCCAAACTCCTTCCTTGGCTTGCATTGTAATCCAGTGTGAAAAAGGAAACGCGCAACTTGCGATCTGTCTTCACCCAATGCGTATTCTAGGACACGTCATTAAACGGCCTCCCAGTCGAAAGTCATTTAGGTTCGGAATTGAATTTGACTTTAAACTATATATTTAGTCCCGATTAGCCCATCAGCATAAAATGAACTGAAAACAAGCTTTATGAAACTGCACATTTTTACATGGTAGATCGTTATTTACTCTCACGTTAATCGATGATTTAATGTTGGATTTAGGAGTATTCTCAATGTCAAACACCCACCCCTCCAAAAGTTTTTCCCTTGAATAATGTCTTTTTAATCGATCTCAGCGACCATTCCTACATTGGGCACTTTTTTTTTCTTCACATGAATGGTTCTGAAGAAAAGCGGATGCAAATTAAATTTGCAGTTTTGCTTATCAGAAGGCGCAAAACATGAAGTTATTTTAACTCTTGTTTTCCTTTCTGGAGATCGAATTTCGTTATCCTCAAATCACAACAGCTTTGCGAGATTCAAAACAATAATTTTTTCCTTCCCGCTGGATGAGTCATTGCTGTTATCCGCAAGCAAGAGCTTTGCAGAAGCTAGACAAAACACTGGCGGCAGCTGCATCGTAAAAACAAGGAGACCGGCCGAGTGGCAGAAGAGAAAAATCCCAGCATTTTAAAGATAACACAACTGTCGAAGACGGAACTTTTAACAGCAGTGTAAAGAAGAAAGAAATGACCCTTGCTTTACATTTTACCATGCAACAGACAATAATACGGGTAATATTTCCTATGCAGACAACGGCATAAAAAAAAGACCTGAATTCTGCAATTATCAACATTGCCTTGCACACCAGTGGCGGAGAATAAGCTGGGAAAAGGGATGGATGTTTTTTTTTTTTTTTTTACTGTGTTTGTTAGTTTTCAAGAATATATCCAGAACTGGTTGCCCCATTTTAGACATCAAAGGAAAGGAAGAGGGGTGGGTCCACTTCCACCATTGCCTGTGTGCACACACGAGCAAGAAAATCGACCCTCCCCCCTTTTGCTGACAGGAAAAAAGGGAGAAGTCAGTCAGCCAACGGAACACTTTTTTGGCAGATATTACGACACAATTAGGAAAACGTATGAAGTGGGAAACGGGAGTTATGATGCACGTAAGATCGAAGTAAACTTTTGTGAAAACCTGGATGACAACACATTAAGCGGGTTGACGATCTTTAGTTCGCCTATGTGGCTTTGATTATCTCTAACAGTTTCCCTTTTTTATGAAGTGTTGCAGGGAACAAAGAACACGTTTTGAATGGAAGCGGTTACTGGAAGTTGTCGGTTATAAGGCCGAGAATTGTTCACTCACGGGAACCTACTGAAATCTAGGTCAGAGCTGGACAGATAGGCCAGACTTCCAGACGCCACGCATTGGTATTTTGGAACATTCCTGCGATCTTATCTCTCAAGGTGGTGTATTTATCGATGAAAAACTTGACCTGCCATACACATTGGCAAAGACTGCAAGTCCAGCAGTCATTTCAGGCTGCTCCCCCCCCCCCCCCTCACCGGCGAGTTTTCAGCAGCTCTTAGGACAAGGAAACAAGTCAAGGTCGATTTAAAATAACATCCAAGCACATTCGATCTTCTCTTCTCGCGTATCCAAAAGCAAGCGTGGCAAAACAAGCCTGGCACGTTGGTTGGGTAGCAGCCATCGGGTGCAGGGTAACATTGGTGCACTTGAGGGAGAGGAGGGCAGAGGTCAAGTGCTATTGGATATCACTCAAGCATGGTGTGGTGGTGTCTATTTTTGGTTCAGACCCAATTGTGAGCGGTAGAGCGCTCGTGAAGAGAATGAGTGGAAAAATACATTCTTTGGCCAATTTCCTTTTTCAACTTTTTTTTTTCCAAAGTTTTCAATTTTTTTCTAAATTTTTCACGGTTCCCGGGAAAAGGGTCGTTACTTCGAGGGGGTCATTATACCCGGGGTCGTAGAATCGAGAGTTGACTGTATGTAATTTTTTTAATGAACATGCATTTAGTCATTTTTAAAGAAATTGATTTTGATTGACACATTTTGTCACAGCTCCAAGATTTTGCACATTTTGCAGAAAAATTCAGACACGAAAAGTGTTGTGTTGATAAGTAGACTGTACATTTTGTGATTACAGGTTTACTTTTCATTTACATAAAATTTCACACAATTTTGTGACAAAATGTGGTAGAAAAATTTAATTCCCACCTTTGCAATCCCCTAAAATTAACATTACAGTGGGCAATTCTCACATTTACGCAGAAAAAAGAAACATGTATCATTTATTCATAGGGGCATGCATATTTAGTTTTTGACGAAAAAACGAAATTTGAAAAAAACACATTGTAGTGTTAATTTTTCATGTTTTTGAAATGTGCGAGATGCATTTTGTGACCACGTTTTGTCACGAAATAATGCAAAATGAACTGCAAAAAGCGAAATTAACTGTTAAAAACACGAAATTTAGGGTTTATTCACTGACCTTCTGAGGTCTGAATTATCCTGAGAGTTATGCAATTCACGGAAATTAATTAATTCTGCTGTTAATATTGGAGAAACAAAAATGGACTCCTCTACACAGAAATAAACTTAATACTCTGATAACTACAAAAATGTGCTATTAGAAGTGAAATGTTAATTCTGTGGAACAAGTGTAGTTTTTAAATCAAATTTAGGATTATATTCACAATTTTAAAACCAAAATGTCTTTTTATATAGCACTTTTCATTTTTCACCGCTATAACACCGATATTTTATTTTATTTACCTCTTTTTGAACCCGAAATTGATTCAGTTTTTGTACCGAAATTTTGCTTCTTTATTTACCAAAAATGTGCGCCTCGATTCATTACTGTAGACTTTTAATTGAGGAATTGACAGAGGAAAGAAAAAATTGTGTATTGAAGGAAGGAACTTTACCAACCATGCTCTGAGCATGATGCTTACCTTTCTAGTAATGAAGTCCTGCATCAACTGTAACTCACGAGCATCGGAAATGATTTTGTCCGTGCTATCAGTGAATTCTGAAGTACCCGTAAGACTAAACTTGCTTGGCTTGCTAAGATCATAAGGGGTTCGAGAATGTTTACGGTATTTCCGACGACCAGGCTTTCCTCCACCTGTCGACTGAAGACATGCAAATTCTCGAGCTCCTCCATTCTGAATGCATTTTGTGTGCAGCAAAACTTTACAATCTGGAAAAAGAAATAATGGATAAATTTTTTTCTCACCAACACCTTCCACTCAATTTTTAGCCTGCTTTTAACTTGCATTCTTGATTTAATGTCAAGTAAATAAACAGAATCAAATTTTAAAAAACAAAAAACAAAAACTATGCCTTCAAAACTAGTGGCATTTTATTAGGAAAAAATGTTTTCCTAATTTCACCTTATGCTTGGATAGGATAATAGGGACTGGGCCTACAGTTTAAAGTGGAGTTCGAACATGGATTCCCTTGAATACAAGGTGAGAGAGCGTTACAACTGACATGGGAGAATTCTCTGAAAGTTTATTATTTGTCTTGGCACTACATTCTAAATTACAAAAAAAAAATGAAGTGGTATTTTTAAATTTATAATTTAATGCTCACATTTAGGCAAAAAAAAAAAAATCAGAAAATTGACAAAATGACTGATTTTGTAAGTCTCTAGAGATGGCACAGTTCTTAAATTCTAAAAATAAGAAAATGAAAATTGAAATACATCTGATAGGATTCTTTTCTTTCGCTTCCATACATTAACTGCAATTATAATAATGATGGCAAATTGATGAAACACTGTATGCCTCTCCTCCACGATTCAAACCTTGTATGCCATCTTATGGAAATGATTCTGGGCATCCAGAATTGAACAGAATCATAACTAAAAGTATGAATACACAAAGTTCGAAGCATTATGCACAAAATGAAAACTTCAGAGAGTTATGACAATCTTGTAATTGATCTTAGAAGAAAACACTTGCTGGGATTGGATACATCAGATTATTGCAGTTATACTGAAATATTGGACATTAAGAAATATTAAAACAACAAAATGTCTACAAATAATTATAATAATAAATAAATATATTTGAATATTGGTTATTGAGAATCATACTCGTAATAGTTTGGTATAGGCATTGGTTTGGTAGAAAAACACTACATATATGCTGACCAAAGCAGTATTATTTCAGTAAAAAACCCTTAATATTACATTTTACATATCATTGGTTTGGTGTATTGATAAGTTTGGCAGCCTGAATGGACTGAGGTGCTTGGGTTGCTTCAAATAATATTTTCAATGATGTAGGTATGCAACACTCGGAGATTACATTAGCAAAGATAAATAGTTAAATCTTTTGAAACCTACTAACTGTACAAAAGACAACTCACCTACACACTTATGTCCCTGTGTGAAGAATGCATCCATGCTCTTGTTACAGAATGCACACATGTCGGCTTTTGAGAAACGAGTCACTTTACGGAATGTGTGTCCTGATATGGAGAACATGGTACCCTTCCATTCAATGTCCGACTGCGACTTGGGGCATTCGTCCACCTCAGGGTTTGATTTTGATGGATCGCTGCTTCTGCGAATGGAGTCAAGATCCCTCGGTGGGCTCCACTGTCTCCTCGGCGCGTTCTTACTCCCTACGTAACCAGGGAGTCTACACACTATATCGTCGGTCGACCACTCACTCTCGCGAGAATAGATCGAACTTTCACTTCCGTCACTCGACCTTGCCTCCCTTGCACGAAGGAAAATTTCTTGCGGAACGGCACCACTGTCATGCGCCCACCTGCCATCCCCAAAACTCATCACGGAATTCTCACTACTGTTTCGAGTCATACTATGTGCATCACTAGACCCCCACTTATTCTGACGCCATGCATCTCTCTCTGTCAATTTATGTTCCGAATGATGTTTCATACCCCACTCTTCCAACCTAACCTGGTACCTTGATTTCCCATGGCCAGGTTTTTCATCAAGTTTTGCATCTTTGTGGTCCTGCTTTGACTCAACATGACTAAACTGTGTGGATCTTGAGACTTTGGCTGATCTTATAATTGGTTTTGCAGTAGAAAAAATATCAGGCTTTCTGTGATTTGTGTCTTCCACTTGTTTTTTCCATACCACGTCTGGTTTTGTACGTGTTTCAAAGCTGGAGGGAAGACCTGAAGTGCTAGGATAGATCTGATCTAGTCTTGAATCCATGAGTATTTCATCAGGTTCACTATCACTTGCCATAATATCACTTTCAATTTTATCCACCTTCTTACTGCCACCTGAAACAAAGAACAATGCTAATTTAAAATCTTCATGCAGGTAATTTATGAATGGTGTGAAAACAAGCTGTAATATGGAACAATCTGTATGTGTGTAAAGAACATGCTCCATTTTTCTTTTACAGATGTGAAGTAAACTGCAATTTATGAGAAAATAAGAACAAAACTCAAAAGAAAACCCATGTTAAAGTATCGTACAAAATTGGTATACAGACAATTTAAATTATTTAGGAAAATTCCCAATTTGTTTCCCTACAACAGTGTTGATTTCTTTCTTATACTATGGATTCTTGTACAATTAGGACACATCACCAAAGTTACACGAATGGCAATAAACAATAGTTAAGTTTTCATGTTTCAATGCTCAACTTTACATCTCTGTGAACTCTTAGGTAGCTTTCAGACCAAAGGGACACAACAAGTAAGTCACTCGGACTGGGCGTGTGTTGCTTCACCTTGGTCTGCTGATTGCAAATGCACAGTGATGCTTTCTAACAGACTGGAGGTCCCCATATTGCTTACCACTTCAGTTTGAAACCTCCATATAGCATCATGTTATCCTTGCTTGTCTGTCACATGTTGCATGTCACTCGCCACTTTGGTCTGAATGCCACCTTAGGTGCCACAAGGGGACAGGCCAGTCTATGAAATGAGACATTCACACACCAGTACAGAATTTCTGCATAGAATTACATCAGTGAAAAAGAGAGCACTTCTACTTACTCAACAGAGCTTGAAACTGTTTCTTTGCACGATGTAAAGTGCTTTTTACATGAGTACCAGATTGAGATTCATTACTCTTCATAGATTCCACACTCTTTTCTGATGTCAATGAATCTGTACTTCCTTTCCGTCTTGCAGGAGGCAAAACATCTGCAATACATAATAAAATATTACGTTATTCAGTACACGTTTGCCCTACAATGCATACAGATTCATCTCCTAGTTTTCTACATACAAGCTTCTTGTTGCTACTTTACAAAACAACAGTTTACAAATTTTAAGATCCTTAATTCGTTTAAATCCAATGTTTACCGATATTCTACTTATCTGATATTAAATTTGCAAATCTTGAAGAGCATGGCTGGTTCATTAACCTCCTTAACTGATGTATGTAACCAGGTGACTGCACATTTAGACATTTACTTGCCAAAACTAGGGCATATCAGTTAGTGGACTGGAATGGCGAAATTTTGCACTAAATTACTAAAATGGATTTTAAAAAATGTGTACTGTCACCTTGGAAGTGTACCTAATAATGACAGTGGATCATAAAATTGATAATTAAAAAAAAAGTGTTCCAAAGGGAAGTAGAATTTTATTTCATTTGTAAAGGTAATAATCAAAATCTAATTATTGATAACAACTCGTTTGAACCAGTTTCCAAATTCAAATACTTAGGAGTAATATTAACAAATGAAAATTATATTAAAGAGGAAATAAAAAGTAGGCTTAATTCAGGAAATGCATGTTACTTCTCTCTTCATAAACTTTTGTCTTCTCGTTTAATATCTAAGAAACTAAAAGTTAAAATATACAAAACAGTAATTTTGCCTGTAGTATTATATGGATGTGAAACTTGGTCCCTTACATTGAAAGAGGAACATAAATTGAAGAGTATTTGAAAATAAGATCCTTAGGAAAATCTTTGGACCTAAAAGGGATGAGGAAACAGGTGAGTGGTGAAGGTTACATAATTTAGAACTACAGGAAAACCTCGTTAATACGAAGTTCAAGGGACCAAAAAATGTCAACTTCGTATTAAACGACTTCGAGTTATCCAAACTTTTCAAGATGGCGCTTGTTTTCAGGTGTAAAGAAAGTAGAGTATAAATTAGCCCCACAAAGGATATTTTATACTTGGTGGTAGCTCAGAAAATAAGCTTTATATGTTATATAATAATATTGTACGTTGTAAAGGAAGTGTAAAAAATGTTACACAAAATGAGAACACGGCGCTTAACGCGGACCCAAAGATTACAAGAAGTCGGTTAACATCATTTATCCTGCCTAGTTATACAACCGATTATGCACGGGATGCATGTTGTGGCAAAAAGTCTTATAAAAAACGGTATTTTCTTTTAATTGTGCAAAGTTGTTGCTCTTCCACGAAATTCTTACAATTTTAGTTCATAAGAAACCCGTTTGCACGGAGACCTACGGAAAAGAAAACAATCTCGTTTATTGCAAGAAGTGAATCTTGACAGCAGTCACACGCGAGCAAGAGACGGGAGATAATCGGACAGAACGAATATTGGATTTTATGTACTAGAACATTGTCCGTTACAGGATTAACTGGTAAGAGAAGATTATCTTGGGAGAGAACACAACCTTTCCCTGGCACAAAACAAAACAAAAAAATCGGGCCTGTAAATTTCATTCTGGTTCGGCTGTCTAAAACACATCGTAAAAAAAAAGTCACGTATTCTTTGCTTGAGTTAACTTCATATTCGCCCCCCTCCCCTTTTTCAGGGAGCAGTCCAAACTCTTCCTCAACTTGCATTGTAATCAACTCTGAAAAAGTAAACACACAACTTGCGATGTTTGCACCCAATGTGTATCCTAGGACACATTAAACAGTGCCGCACTCGATAATCACTCTGGTTTGGATCCCACTTTAAACTGTATATTTAGTCCCGCTTAGTTCAGCAGTATAAAATGAACTAAAAACAAGTTTTACGAAACTTGCATATTTTCAGATTAATCGACAATTTATTGTAGGTTTCAGGAGTATTCTGGAGGTCAAACACTCGCTCCGCCAAAACTTTTCCTCTCGTATTCCTACATTGAGCATTGCGGTTTTTTTTTTTTTTTTAACAGCAGCATGCTAATGGTTCTGAAGAAAAGCGGGGATTATATGGCTTTGCGAGATTCAAAACAATGAAGCTTATTCCTTCGCACTGGATGAGACATTGCAGTTATCGGCAAGCGAGAGCTTTCCAGACGCTAGACTAAACACTGGCGCCAGCTGCAGCGTAAACACAATGAGACTGGCTGGAAGTTAGAACAGCAGGTGGCAGAAGGGAAATCATCGGCATTTTAAAGATAACGCAGTTGTCGAAGACCGAACTTTTATCAGCAGTGTGAAAAATCACATTACCATGCACACCAGTGGCGGATAATGAGCTGTTGTAGAAGGAAGGGGGTCACTTTTCTTTTACTTATCATACGGTTTTTGTTCGTTTTAAAGAAGGTTTTCAAAACTGTTTGCTTTTTTTTAGATGCCAAAGGAGCCGGTGTGCGCACACGAGCAAGAATATTGTGGCCGAAACAATTAGCAACGGACCCCCCCCCCCCCCCCGTTTGCTGATAGATAAAGGGGAGAAGTCACTCAGACAACAAAACACTGTTTCGGCAAATTTTATGACCGGCACAGTTGGGAAACGTATGAAGCGTGAAACTGGAGTTGCAACATACGTAAGATCGATGTCAACTTTTGCGGGAAACCTAGATGACAATGCATTAAGCGGGTTGACGATTTTTAGTTGGCCTATGGGGCTTTGATTATCTGTAACAGTTTCACTTTTTTTATGAAGTTCTACAGGGCACAAAGAACACGCTTTTAATGAAAGTGGTTACTCGAAGTTGTCTGCTACCAGGCCAAAAGTTGCTCGCTCACGGGAAATTGCTGTATCTCGAGCTCAGAGCAAGACAGATTGGTGAGACTTCCAGGCGCCACGCGTTTGTATTTTGGAACATTCGTGCGATCTTATCTCGCATTTCTCATCTGGCACTGGTAAATATTTCCAAGGTGGCGCATTCAGCGGGAAAGAGCTTGACCTCCCACACACATTGACAAAGAATGTCAATGTCCAGCGGGCATTTCGGGCTGCTTCCCTCGAGTTGTCAGCAGCTCTTAGGACAAGGAAACATGTCAAGGTCAAGTTAAAATAACGTCCAAGCTCTTTCCACATTCGATCTTCTCTTGTCGACTTACGCAGGTGTCTACTTCGAATTAAGCGAAACCAGTTTTGCGGAAGGGTCTTGTAAACAACTTCGTATTAAAAATTATCCGTATTTCGATTTATCCGTACTGAAATACATTATAAATCCTATCTTATTGGCTGGGGAATGGGAAGAACTTCGGATTAAAGGGTACTTCGTATTAACCAATATCGTATTAACCAGGTTTTCCTACATAATTTGTATTCATGTCCAGATATTATTAGAATAATTAAATCAAGAAGACTTAGGTGGGCAGGCCATGTGGCACGAATGGGAGAGGAAAGAGGAGTTTACAGGATTCTTGTTGGGAAACCTGATGGTAAGAGACCTGTAGGAAGGCCAAGACGAAGATGAAGGGACAACGTTGAGATGGACCTAAGGGAAATCGGTAGAGATGGAAAAGAGTATATAGAACTTGCTCAAGATAGGGAAAGATGGAAGGCCTGTGTTGCTGCAGCCATGAACCTTCGGGTTTAAGAAGGCTAGGGAGTTAGTTAGTTAGTTGTAAATGTTTTTCGTTATTATTATTTTATCTCACTTTTCAACCACTTTTTCCAAATTTCAACAATGAGGATAAATGATAGGTACTAAATGGGAGACTCCCAAAGATATTGTTGCCCAGAACAGAGTTCAAACCTTGAACCCTTGGTGGTAAGATCACGAGTCAATCACTTAACATACTCAGCCACAAAGATCACTATTACACATGTAACCCGAGGGAGAAATTTGTGGTTTCTTCCCCACGCTTGGCTGCAAAAATTTCTAATTTTCCAAAATCTCTATACTTGAACAACCTTTAGTAAATCTTATGGATATGTTTTTGAAGCAGCTAAACCAAGGAATTGCAACTTCAGAATATGTCAGATTTTCTCCAATCAATAGTAAGCACTAGGGATGGGACCTATTAATCGGTACTCTATCGGTATCGGCCGATATAGGCATATCAGTGTATCGGTAAAATTACCAATTATTTTACCAATCCGATATATAGATAAATATCTGATAATTTAGTGCAAAATTCTGCCATTTTGTTGTAATTTTTATAGATAATCTCCAAACCCTACTTTCTAAAAAAGAAAATATATAAATATGCAATTTCTCTTGCACTGCTGTCACCTTGAAACACACATTTTTTAAGGTCAATGAACCTTTCAGGTTCTTCAAGGACCATTTCTAATTTTATATTGGATCGGTAGAATATCGGTTATCGGTATTGGTAAATTTTATATCGGTACTTAATCGGTATCAGCCCATCCCTAGTAAGCACTATATTTTTTGCAAGTACAAGGGGGTGTTGAAAAGTTTGTGGCCAAACCAAATGTTCCCAAACGATTTGATGGAAGATTATATTATGTCTTCCAACCTAAAATCAGAGCATTAATTGAAGCCTTTCCTTTTTTTTAAGGACTATGGAGTGAGCATGTCTGCCCAGCAAGCAAGATTTACAGACACTGAACCCGGGGTTGTGATGAAGTTTTAACTCCTGCCAGGACAGGTCTCTAAAGGAGATCCATAACGAAATGGACAAAGCCCTACAGGACTCTGCTTCTTCATACACAACTGTGAAAAAGTGGGTGACACAGTTTAAGCACAGTGAATTCTCAACCGATGATACCCCTTGAATGCAGATACCAAAAACAGTGACCATTCCATAAATCATTGATCAAATTCATGACCTGATTCTTGCAGATCACCGCATATCAGCAGGTGTGGCAGAGACTCTGGAAACTTTATGGGAAGGTGCTAATTTACTATAATCTGGGCATGCACAATCTCTCAGATGAAATAGGTGCCACAAAATCTGTCCATGGACCAAAAACATGAAAGGGTGGAGGCATCCAGGAAATCATGTCCAATTTTGAACATGCCAAACAATTCCTGTCAAGATTAGTTACCACGGACAAAACCTGGTTATGTCACCATCAGTCAACAGAATGGTGGCACTCTGGTTTACCTCACCTCAAGAAGTTCAAAGCACAAAAGTCTCCAGGAAAGGTCTTTGCTTCATTTTTCTGGGATAAGGATAGAGTGTTACTTATAGATTACCTGCCCAAGGGCCACAGTCAATACAATGTTCTACAAATCATTATTCACCCAACTGAAGGAGATTGTGAATCAGCAATGCCATGGATAGCTCCAAAAGTGGGTCCTGTTCCTCCACGACAATGGCCTGTTCATCGAGCATTGCAAACACAGCTGAAATTGCATGACTTGGGCCTTCAATGTCTTGATCACCTCCTCGCTCCATTCTCCCGACTTGGTTCCATCAAGACTACTACCTCTTTCGCCAACTCACCTGAAGGAATGCCATTTTGCATCAAATCAGGAGGTGATCAGTGCCTAGGAATGTTGGTGTGCGGAACAAACTCCAGAATTTTTTTAAGTGGTCTGTGAAGTTGGAGTGCGGTGCCAGGAAGTGGATTGAGTTTCAAATGGAGTAGGTTGAGTAACTGAAATTTCATTATTCCCAGTGCATTACTTCTGGGTTGGGCCAAGAACTTTTCAGGATCCCCTGGTACTTGCTTCCAGCTTAGACATAATCTCCATTGTTCATCATATAAACGAGGGATACTCTTCTTAATTCTCATATTTTGCTACTAACGTTGTTATTCCAAACCTAAATTAGTGGTGGGTATGCAAAAACACTACAAAAATATAATCTAGTATCAGAAACAAAGATTATTAAATACACCACTGTTTAGTTCCTATCTACACTTTTACCCTTAGTGACAGATACTGAAGAAAGACTGTTAAGCATAAGGCAGCAACCACATTTCTTGACAAATAGCCTGTTAAACAGGGCACCTGGGTATTTTATAAAAGTTCCTGGAGATTCTAAAGAAGAAAAACAAACTTTTTCATTACTTCTTATGTTGGACAGACAATACACAAATTGAAAAAAAATACATATTACAATCACTATGTTATGTTGGCTGCTGTGGCTCAGTCGGTAACGCGTCTGACTACCATGCTAAAGGTCCCGGGTTCGATACCTGGCTGGTTCAAATCCGGGAACTTTTCTAATGTTGGAAGCGGCCCCGGTGCCCACCCAGCGTCGAATGACATGGGTACCTGGGGGGTAAAGGTGGTCAGGGGCATGATGCTGATCACATCACCCCCACTCACGACCGGATCAAGAAAGTGTGGGGCATTACCGCCACACCCCCTATACGCCTTCATTGCGTGGTGCTAAGCACAGGGGAGCACTTTACCTTTTTTTACAATCACTATACGTATGTATAATTTGTTGGTAGAAAAGGAAAGGGGGAGACGGACATACACAGACTGAAATTATATCACCGTGCAAAAAGTACGAAAATGAATCATGTTATGTAAAATTATCTGGATAATGCATATTTATCCTCAATCATCTGAATACAGTAATTCGAAATAGAGATATTTCATCCAGTTTTCTTTGCCATCCCCTAGATGACAATAATGAAACAGACAGATAATTATAATATCTTGCCTCGAATTTCAACCTACACTACTTGTTTCACAATGTGGATATTTTTAACATTAAAGCAAAGAGTGGATTCAAAACTGGGAGAAAAATCACGATGAACTCTGTGTGACTGGATCCTTTTCTCTGAGTAGAAGGTTGTAAATTTAGTAAGGACCATGATGTAGCACACATGAAGTTCACTAAATCACATACACTTATGTGTGATTGAAAGTTATGCTTGCAGTTTAATCTTTATCAAGAATAAATTCTCAAAATGACAAACTTTCTGGGTGTATGAAGAAAAGATTACAAGTACCACAATTACATTACCTGGTGATGACAGTAAAAGGATGCCTTCACCTCTTCAATCACAGTGATGTTATTAAAGAAAGGCTGAACAATGTGTGAACCTATGAATCAGCATGATTCTGTTATCACTTCAGATTTTATTTAAAACTAAATTCTAAGTTATATGGTAAACTGCAACAATAAATACAGTGGAACCCCAATTTTACATTCTCAGGGGCACGTAAATAAAAGTATAAAATGCAGGAAAGCATAAGGGCAGGGTAAAACTCGAAGTGTAAGTAAGAAATGCCTACAGAATCAACTCTTGGAAGGATATAATGTGTTAAAAATAATTTAACAATGAGATACAAGCAAGATTATGAATTCATATGCATCTGATTTAATCTGTAAACTAGTAATTAGTTGCATTTAAAAGTCTCAGGTAATTGGAGGGAGATGATTATTTACATACTGTAATCAAAGTATCCTGGATTTAGTTCATAGTGGAGAATGGTTCAGATCCCACTTTAAGCTGCATATGTAATCACTCCCGATCAGTCCAACAGCATAAAGTGAACACAAACAAGCTTTGTCAAATGTATGCATTTTTTAGAAGTCACAATAGGGTGATTGTTATCAGTGAAGTGGCCAGGATATTCAAAGGTGGGGTTGGGGGGTATGTACACTTTTTCTTCTAGTAGTCATCCATCATTTTGCCATCTTTCCCTGCCTTTGACATTCATTTCTTTAGGAATGCTGAACCAAACTGGGGGGGATGAACCCCATACACCCCCCCCCCCTTTGGGAACACCACTGATTGTTATTTACAGCCATACTCATCAATTTATTACTGGATTCAGCAGACTTGTGGAGGGCCAACAACCCTTCCACTAATTGTTTCCCCATAAATAACCCATTTCCATGTGTTTCCATTGGTCTCCCCATCTGCGTTTAACAGTGCAAGATTTATGTTCAGCATGTGAATGGCTCAAAATAAGCAACAATTATATTATTCTCAGCATCGTGCGCATTTCCTTCCTGTGTGTTCAAGATGTTTATCAGAAGGCAGAACAGAAATAAAAAATTAGCTTGTCTTAACTCCTTGCTTTGTGTCTGGTGCTCGTGTTTCGTAATCATCAAAGCAAAAAAAAAAAAAAAAAAACAACTTGCAAGACTAGAGATCCAAAAAAATGCAGTTTTTTTTCCTTCACAATGCCTTGTAGCCACGAGCCAACATTGGCGCCTGTTGCCAACAGACTGGATGATCCTCCGACCGGTGGTAACAGGAAAGAGGAGTAGTGAAGATTAACAGGTGGCGGGGCGGAAGATCTTCGGCACCAATGCAGTTGTTGAATGAGTCTTATCAGAGGTATGCTCATTCCCAGCCCAAGTTGCAGAAAGAAAGAAGAATCACTGCTTTATGCTCTCCCATGTTGTCAATGCTACTGAGATATGAGTAATTGATTTTTCATGTTTATGGAACCCTATCATGTTATATATTGCTGTAAAGCTTAAATCCTGCAGTTTCTGAATATGGCAACAATAGGCAACAATATTCCATTCAAGACAACAACGATAATGTGAAATCCGGTTGAAATAAGTTCATCTCAAAATGAAGGAATGTTCTGAATTCTATGGTGATTTGGATGAAAGAAAACAACAATTAAAATGTATTACTGACCAAATAATAATAATATATATATATATGGAGTGTGTAAATTACTTAATGGGAGAAATCTTGTGTTTTTAACTGCTAGTTTGAAAGTCCTGAATGTGCCTCGTATAAATGTTACATTAGTCACAGAAAAGTATATATTTTGAAGTTCTTTTAGGAAAAGTAAAGAACGAATGAGCAAAACCACGTATAAAAGTTCAAAGGCCAAATCACACAATTTTTCACTTTGTAATGTAATGTTCTGCAACACCAAGAAAAGCAGTGCAACTCTGGCAGAATTCGAGCATGCACCTTCAGTCACATGGGATGCATGTCAGCAGTATTTGTTGGGTGAGAAATAATAGAAAATAACTTCCTGGGCACTGCAAATCCATAATGTAATTTTGATCTTCCTTTCTACTATTACAGAATAAATATGGTGGTAAGAGTGAAAATCTTTGGGATCCTAAACACAGCAGAGGGAGAAGGGGGAGGTGGCAGGGTTGGAGACTTTTTATTGTTTACACAAGAGAATATTCTCCTCTTGGCCCACATAGCAACAGGTGACTCATTGAATAGGTAAGATGTTATTCACTCTTGATCATCATAGCAAGAGCTTTACGACCTACAACTAAGGAAGAAGCATTTCTTGAAACTGAATTGTACTGCACATTATAAATGAGATATAATTTTTTGTAACTTTTTCCCATCAAAAACCAAGGTGTGCATTATACACGTGCAGCATTTAGTGAAAATTGGTTTGGCAATAGTGCACTTGTTGTCTAATCTTGAGACAGAAGGATCTGCCCATTTCATCTTGATGGGTAATGCAAGAAGTGAAGGTATCAAACAAACAAAACAAGAAAATATTGCTAACATAAGAATCAGATCACAATAATTTTAATATGACCATAGAACATATGTTATCACCATCTAAATTGCTCTCTATCATACACATCCCTCAATATTACAATTAGCCATGTCTACCAACCTCCCCACCTCATTGGGATCGATTGTAGCAAGAATACAGATACTTTTTATTCTGTAACATGCTGGTACAGGTGTTAAATAGGTAACTTAAACTGCCCGATATAGTTTGTATTGCATTTGCATTTAATATTAATCCTTAACAAGTAAATAAAATGTTTAGTGAAATTTTATTAGGAACCATAAACTGCTCTCCTATTTGACTGAAGACAAGCTAAGATTTTTTCTGGAAAATAAATTTTATTTATCAATATTATTTAAGCACAAACAGCACACAAAATGTACTACATGTGGTTGACATTTCCCAAACATTGTTCTTGGTAGAGGCATAATGGAGTGAGAAGAAGAAATCAATAAGTCAAACTACAGCTTGCAATGAATCAAAGGACTACTCAACTCACTGATTCCCTGTTCTTATGCAATTAGATCTGACAATCCAATGCTTGTAAAACATCACCATTCATAGTGCTCTATGTGTGTACTGTTTGTGCTTCAATAATAATAATAAATAAAAAGTATTTTACCTGTTTGTATGTTCATCTTTAAAAGTTGGATCTGGACCAACGGAGCACCACCACTATAATAATAAAACAATGAACAATACCAAGAAGAGAACAGAAGACAAAGTAACAATGAACATCATCACATAGGGTGTTGCCATGAGTATAGGAGATCAAGGTGGACAACATTTCTTGCTGTTTTGCTTGTTGAAAAACCTCCATTTGATGCTATGAGCCTTTGAAAAAAAGCTTTTATACAACCATGCAAGATAATCATGGTTGCCACTGACATTAATTTGTTTATGCTGGATAGCAATACGCTATGTGAACAATATTATACCTGGGCAAAGTCACCAGGTTTGTTCCTTGCTGATGTATAATTTTTTAACAAAAAAATATATATCACCAGCAACAACGAATCTATCCTGTATACAAGATAAAAATGCCATTTTCAAGGGTTTGTGGAACCGAAATGAGGACTTAATGAGCAAAATGCTTAGAATAGTTGTTCACCTTGAGAGCCTCTACATGTTGTATAGCGAACCCTATGCATGTGCATGTATGCACGAGTGTGCATTTACGGCTGAGCTGATATCACTTTGAGCCAATACCAATTCCCACAGATAATGATGCTGATACTTGGAAATGGAAACACTTGAAAGTAGTTCAGAATATTTATGAATTTTAAACTATAGATTTAATTGGTATTACACCATATCATATTACCGAAGTTTGGCTATAATAATCCCCATTTTCAGATGATATAATTAATTAATTACAAAATTAATTTGTCTTCACAATCCTGTTGCCAAAAATAATGGAAATTATGTATTTTGCTTAATTTC
Source organism: Lepisma saccharinum (assembly GCF_977018435.1). Classification (NCBI taxonomy): domain Eukaryota; kingdom Metazoa; phylum Arthropoda; class Insecta; order Zygentoma; family Lepismatidae; genus Lepisma; species Lepisma saccharinum. The sequence goes on from NC_139231.1 coordinate 34,769,190, forward strand.
CAGGATATTCAGACTTGGCAAATGTGTTGTGTAGGATTTGCAAAATTCTCAAGACTCTGGAACAGCATCAGTGACTAAATTCGAACTGATATTTTTCGGCTAACTAATAATAATAACCCATGCTGCAACAGCACATTGGCCTCCCAGTCGTCATTGTAGGTTCTCATGACCGGGTTTATGCTACTGATTCATAGCTCCCCAATTTCCTCACAATGGTGGGTGGCCACTGGTCCCATACACAGGCTGAAATCTCAGAAGAAAAGTTGTTATGCTTCCTCCACGAGACTCGAACCTGTGTGTGTCCCTTAGCCGGAGCCCAAAGGATGACACCTTAGACCACACGGGCACGGTGCAGGATTTCCGATAAAACTGGTATCAGCATTAGTATCGGTTCAGCCCTAATATGCATATAAAGAAAAGCAGGCAACATAGTATGTTAACAATGAGTAAGGTAAGAGACAAATGGATGGGTTAATAAAAAAACTGCGGAATGTTGATGAATTTCACACCAGAACATAAGCCAATGCTATTACTAGGAGAAAACTATTACCGAACAAAGGAAAGTTTTCTAATATATCTGAGGGTTGTTAGAAACATGTAGTAAACATGCATCTGAAATAACTTACCTGTAAATGACTCCTCAATATATGATTTAGTATCATTTCTCATAGACTTACTTCTTCTTACAGTAAGTTTATTTTGTTCTGTATTTCTCAGCATATTGTCAATCCTGGAAATAAATATAAATATCAGAATAGAACATATCTAGGCATATTGCAAAAAAAGAAGTAACGTATTAAGGGAAAGCTTAAAATGAAATATATTAATATCCAGGAATCTAATTTTAAAAAAAGCATTAGCTATGTTGATTCGCTATTTACAAATGCTACTAAGCTAAAATGTGTAATGGCATAAGACTCAAATTCTATTTAATTATTACATATTTTCCTAATTAGCAGCTCATTAAAAAATCTAGGGATAGGGTATGCCAATGTTCCTGATTAGTACAGAGCACATTGTGCTTACATCGTGAATTAACTCCAACTTATCTATTTTGTCAAAGGGTTCGTTGTAAGAGGAGCTATTAAAATATGCCTAGCAAATATACAATTCTACATTATTACTGTATCTTTCATGATGTCTACCTTGGAACTGAAACTTATCAATGACATCTCATACTGTTTCAGCAAACCATTCAACACAAAACACACAATACATGCAAATTCAGAGCATTTGTATATAAATAAAGCAAATACATACCTGAGATCTCTTCTAATTCCCTCTCCCATGAGACGCAGAGTGACTTCTGGAAGCCCGGATGTTTCTGGAGTTTCAGGAACAGAGTGAGGAATTGATGGAATAATATGCTGTACAGGAACATGCATATTTTGTAATGTTTCTGAACTCACAGGCTCTGATTCACTATCTTCCTGAATACCGCTACTCCTACAATATGATACACACACATTTAGAAACACTATTACCACAAAATTATGGATCTATCCGAGATTTGTTATGCTACATAAACTCTTACTTGTATTTGTAGGCAGCAACAACCTTATGGTGCAAGTAACAAAATTAATTGTATTACAGTAAGGATCTGATCTGCATAAAAAAATATTAACTGTATTTCCTGAATTGGTCAACAAATCCTGAAATCTCACTGTTAGAAATGTTAGGATAAATTCAAATAAACATACAATAGTTTTTGGAGAGTTACAAGCCAGTCAGTTTAAAGAAGAGAAGAAGGCTTGGCAGCAAACTACATTTAGCCTGATGCTAATGTACGGAATCTTCTGTAATCAATTTTCTGCTTAAACGTAGCTATGATGTTTGCCCCACCTGTTTAAAAATATTTTCACCCTTTATATTTGTCATAAGTAATTTAATGACACAGAAAATCTACACAAGAAAGAAAACAAAATTCACATCATATTGTGTGTGGACAAGTTCAGGTATAAACAAATATTACAGTGGTAACCCTAGAGTTGGAACTAACCTGTTCAATCTAGTAAATAAATTATGGCTGAGCCATTACCATTGAATATATATCGACATTGACAGCAATTCTCTTGCCAAAAACATTTCAAGACAGATAACAAAAGTATGTTACCAGCTGATAGTTTTCTTTTAATATTTCCAGAGCTCACCCAGCTAGAAACAAAACAGTGTGATGCACCAGCCCTTTGAAATGGGGTTCTGCCAACTACATAATGGAAGTGTTAATTAGAGCTTGGATTGTTAGTGTGTTTTGTTTTTCTTCTAATAATCTGACACATGGTCAACCTGCAGAGTCCTATGGCCACCTTTTTCTGTCTTCAGAGACCACAGTCTCAAGACACCAAAGGCAGAAACTCCAAGGCAACCTGTTCACCTGGTGAGAGTAAGAAGCTGTAACAATGAACGTGCCGATTGCAAATCCTGTCAACTGGTAGGCGCATGGCGCGATTTGTTTTTTGCAGGCAGAAATCGTTAAGACCCAGTGACATTCATCGGAGACTTATTGCAATCTATAGCTAAGGTGTTCGGAACGCGGAAAGCACCTGGAAATGGTATATAATGTTAAAGAATGGGCGAACCAATGTTCATGATGCAGAGCGATCAGGACAAGCCTCTGTCATCACGGAGGATGCACTGAAACAAAAGGTGGAACACAGCAATCAAGATAATCGATGCAGCTTCTCACTTTTTACCTTTTATCGAAGATGAAGGAGCACCTTGCAGGTAAATGTTTGCAGGTGATGAGGAGGAGGTAGTTAAATTGGTGATAAGGTATGAGAAGTGCTTCAATATCAAAGGCGACTATGGGTAGATGTAGGTAAAAGTATGTGGCAAAATATGTATATTATGTTTCTGCAATATTATCAATAAATATTTTTCTATGGCGAAACGTTCATTACTTTCAGAATGAATCTAGTAAACTATCCAAGAGCTGAAACATTATCAATCAGAATAAGCATGTCCATTTGTAGATTAACAAGTTCAGACTCGCATAAGTATCAACAAACCTCTATTTATAAAAACATATTCATCAATTTAGCAATTCTTATAATAAAATAACAGGTTACAATCTATTATCGATTTACTTACTCCTCAGAGTCATTATGATCATCCACGGAGAAACGATCATCAAGTTCCTCTTGACTAGATTCTTTGGACAAAAATGCTTCATCCGTGCTTTGTGCCGAGTGAGTATCAACATCTTTTCTAACATCTCTTCTACTAACTTGATGCCTCGCCTGAAATGGAGAACACTTAGTGTACAACAAAAATTTGTACGCTCATTACGCTGAAAAACCAATGAAAATAATCACACAATTTGCAACAAGAAAACCTATGCAAAGTACTCTCATTTCTCGTAAGATTATTCACTTACGAACACAGAAATTGTCAAATGACAATATTTTAAATCTAGGAGATTTAAATAACTAAATACATAGATACACAAAGATACACATCAAAGATGGATGTAAGAAGCTGTAAGAGCACTTTAACTGTGATTACAAATATTATGAGTTGAAAAAACATCTTACATGGCCAGCAAAATGTATAATTCTCGTTATTTCTTTTTACAACACATTGTGGGAAGAAATGGACTTTGCGATTCAATAATAGTCTCATATTAGGGATGTACCACTATGAAATTTTGGCCGATACCAATAAGTACCAATATAAAATTCCAAATGGTTCTTGAAGAATCTGAATGGTTCATTGACCTCCTTAATAAATGTGTTTCCAGGTGACTGCAATGCAACAGAAGCTGCATATTTAGACATTTGCTTTTTTAAAAAAGCAGGGCATGCAGATTGTCCATAAAAATTATAAGAAAATGGCAGAATTTTACACTAAATTATGAGATATTTAAAGATATATCGAATTGATAAAAAAATCAGTAATTTAACCAATAAACCGATACACCAAAATGCCTACATCGGCCGATACTGACAGAGGACAGATTAATCTGTCCCATCCCTATTTCATATCATATTTCAATATTTTAAAGCAAAACTGGTAATTTCTATGGAATTCTAATGAGAAACTTATGCTGAATTGATTTGAGGTTTGCATTTGAGGAAATGTTATGCAACAGATTCTAATCATGCTAAAAAAAAAAGCACTGGATGCTACAAAATGTGCTAGTATTATGTAAGTTATTTTAATCAAAGCTGGATTGTAAATTAATATTTCTGAGAACTGAATACAAAAATATGCACATCATGACAAGCATTATAGTTTCCTTACCTTCTCCTGATTCTTACGATGGTGTTCATCTTGCATTGTGTGGAACTTTCTTCGGGCCACATTTCCTCTCACTTGAGCCTGGAACTGTACAATACCATTCTTCAACTTATTGTACCACTTGCGGACTTTGTACCCACGCCACATTTTCTGAATGTACGTTGCAGCCATATGTCTCACTCTCAGTTGCATGTACTGACGTTGAGCCAAAAACATGCGGCTATAAGACTAAAGGAGAAAGAAATATTGACATTAATATTTTATTAATTTGTATTGATAAGGTAGCTATTAGAAATTCTGTTATGCAGAAGCCCATAAAAAATATATGGATTGTTCACAGTAATTAGTTTCATTTAAGTGGTGTGGAAATGTTTCTTTCAATAAATGCAACCAGACAACACAACCATTCAAAAGTTTTTCTCAAAATTAGAAGAAAAAAAACTCCCAGTAAAATCATCACATTTTAGAGCCAATATGGCAAGTTGGCATGATACACAGCATTATATTCCACATTAAATCCAAAAAAATACCTTCATTCTTAACGAATTTTTGAATTCTTACTTCATTTTAAAAACCTTGAATTTATTGTCACATTCCAGTGGAACCCTGATTTAAGTTTTCCTGTTTAATACGTTCAGACAGCCAGGTCCCATCAAAAGGCCATGTTCAATAATGGAAAGTTTACCTCAATCACAAGTTTGACACAACTCATGTTTCACACATTATACATTTTTCTAAGCTGTGGTGATACCATGAAATTTGCCACAACTGTGGCATTGTGCAACTTCTCTTATCCATTTGGATTTGTCTTAGTAGTTTCATTTGTCATGACCCTGAACTTCCCGCAAGTGGCTTTTCATTTGACAGAGGAAAGAGAAAGGAAATAAAGTGTATTCTAAAAATAGTCAGCTATTTTCCACTTTGGAGATGGGTGGTGAAGCTTTGAAATGGCTTACTGCTTCCCTTTCCACTCACAAGACAATGGAAGATGCTACAAGGAGAGACTGGTTCCTATTGTCACAAAGAGAAATTGATGAGTGGTGGTGAGGGTAGGATGTATTGCATTTCAAACTTCATTTAGTTAAACTTGTGTTCAGGATACCCAATGTGATTGCTAATGTCACAGAACTGGACAGGCAATAAAAGTTTCTCACACCCACGAAAAAAGAAGTGTCAATATTTTAAAACTTTGTTAGCTTCATACCCATATTACACAATCCAACAAAACAACGAACAGTCACACAGTCCTTCTGTCTCCCACAAAATGAAGATAATAAAATTATATTATTTGTAATTGATGTGAAGTTAAAAATGCAAGCATGGGAGTGATTTTCTTGCTCTGCAAGTTCCTGCATAAAAATATTGCAAACATAGAACAGCATCATAACAATAAGTATACCGATTTTTCTCTAGAGTCATTCCATGCCAAATCAACACATATGTGCAATTTCCAACCTGACCATCACCGATTTTCATGAAATTTGGGGAGTTGAAACTATGCATGGAACTTAGTAACTATGAAAATTGTTAGTTTCGTTTGTCTTGTAATAGTTAAATTATTCAAGGTCAAAGTTGGCATAAATTACCCTTTTTGAGCCCACTTAGCTGTACTAAATGTGCTGTAGCTCCGCCCCTATTTCGCGTACGAAGATCAAATAAAGCTTATTGTACAGGGAATTGAACAACTTTTCCAGTGATATATAACAAGCCTATCTTTGGATAAAAATATAATTTTATCACGTGACCTTGTCCTTTGACCTTTAATATCTCAAAACACGTCATCACCAAAAATGATGAAAAAAATATATTTGGTCCCTCATGCCATACTCTAAAACATATCAAAATATGATTCTGGGACTGCAATGGGATCAGAAGATAAAAAATAATATGTGTAACTATGTGACTGATAAAAACCCCATTACGTGAACTATGATGAGTCAAACGTCCCTTAACACCCCCCTACAAAATGTAAATTAGTTATCCTGGGTATAATTGGTCATGAAAGAAATAGGTTAATCACAGGGAGATCCCCAGCCGTGTGTTTCAAGCTCAGGTCCCCCATATTATTGACCGCCATATTGAATTCAACGCAAACATTTCAAAGGAAAGGGGGTGATGTGATATATCAAATCAGACTAGAATTTCACGAGAAATGAAGTGACGAAGATTTTTCCAACATATATTTAACCAGCAAAAAGTTATTACTGCACGCTTGTAACCATTTTCTCCTTTTCGAAGTGTTAAAAACAAAGCATTAAAATGCTCCTAACGTGTTAGGAACTCATCGAGATTACGCTGACATCTCGGGAGAGAAAGAAGTATACGCAAGATTGCATATGATTTTAATCAGCGACATTCAGCAAATAGTTGAATAGTGAAGAATATTGGGAAATGTATCTCAAACATGGGAAATGTATCTCAAACAAACACTTGCTTTGGAATGAAAAATCTTCAGTGACGAGGCTAATTTTTATGGTCACGGTGAACTTAATATAAAGAATATGCAATATTTGTGATTTGATAATCTACAGTAGACAGAATTGTGTTGAATTCAATATGGCGATCAATAATATGGCGGACTTGCGATTGACACACATGGCTAGGGATCTCCCTGTGATTAACCTATTTCTTTCATGACCAATTATACCCAGGATAACTCCTTCACATTTTGTAGGGGGGTGTTAAGGGACATTTGACTCGTCATAGTTCACGTAATGGGGCTTTTATCAGTCACATAGTTACACATATTATTTTTTATCTTCTGATCCCATTGCAGTCCCAGAATCATATTTTGATATGTTTTAGAGTATGGCATGAGGGACCAAATATATTTTTTTCATCATTTTTGGTGATGACGTGTTTTGAGATATTAAAGGTCAAAGGACAAGGTCACGTGATAAAATTATATTTTCATCCAAAGATAGGCTTGTTATATATCACTGGAAAAGTTGTTCAATTCCCTGTACAATAAGCTTTATTTGATCTTCGTACGCGAAATAGGGGCGGAGTTACAGCACATTTAGTATAGCTAAGCGGGCTCAAAATGGACAATTTATGCGAACTTTGACCTTGAATAATTTAACAATTACAGGACATACGAGACTCAAAATTTCCATAGTTCCTAAGTTCCATGCATAGTTTCAACTTCCCAAATTTCATGAAAATCGGTGATGGTCAGGTTGGGGCCTGTGTTGATTTCGCATGGAATGACTCGGTTGGGGCCTTGTGTTGATTTCGCATGGAATGACTCTCTATTTCTATCACAGCAATATCGCTTCCCAGAACCTCTTTTGTGCACAGGTGGTTCCAGCTTGTGTTGCCAGCAATGTGTTTGTCAGTGTGAAATTTATCAGTTTCCAATCTCTGCTTTGACCAGCTACGACTCACCCAATTCAAAGGAGGAAAACAGCACTGTTTGGGACACAGGGCTGCTTTGATAAATGCAATATACAAGCATCAGACAGAAAATTAGGAGTTAATAGAGCATGTTAAAAGTATGAATGTTTTTTTTTCTCTCCACTCCCTCAAACTCACCTACTGCCTTTGTTGAACAAAAAACACCATTCTTATCTTACACCTTAGAAACTTGTAGAAATCTCTCAAACAACCACAGCAACGCAAGAATGAAATACATTGGTAAGGATAGAGAGTTAAGCAAAGAACCATGAGATATAAGTTGGCATGTTCAATCATAATCACCATGTTTCTCTCAAACATATAACAAAAATAGCCTAAATAGCTTGATGTAAAATGGAGGGGGGGAGGGGGTAGGGTGCAATAAGAGATGCTGAAACAGAGCAAAGGTAAAAACTTCTTTACAGAGAACCACTCCAATACAAGACAATTATTGAATTCATGTAAGATTAAATAAATAACCCATCCATTTTCATGTATAAAAATGCAACAGTTTGGCAGGCTGATTTCAGCTCAATTTATGCTGAAAGGCTATCAGGTCTGGTCATCACTTTGAAGTGAGATTTGATTTTTGTTATTTTCTGTCACTTTTCTGCCACTCTTGGTTAATCATGACAATGAGAATGAGTGATATGACAAAAATGATTAAGGGACACTCATAAAGAACATCCATGCCCAGGTTGGGATTCACAGCTAGGACCCCTGGCATTGTAGCACACTGTGACAACCACTCTGCCACGGAGGTCGGTTAAAGTGGGATTTGAACCACTGACCGTATGACTCCACTGTAAAAAGTACCTGGGTGACTTTGACTAGCCTATAAAAGTGATCATCCCTTGCATCCGGGACTTCAAAAGCTAGCAAAAATCAACAGAGTAAATGGAGGTGTCTGACATTTAATTTAACACTAAACCTAAAATAATGTTTCCACTGCCAAGCATAGTAACAGCCTGTTCATTTCGGTGCTTCTATCTTTTTTTCTGACCCTGTTTCCCCACCCAGAGAAGAGTGCCAAGTGATGAAACAAGTTTCCATCTCCTTCAAGGTGTCATCGCAAGCATTCATTTGATCTTTCATCTTGGGACTGCCACCGAAGCGATCAAGCTTCAAGCTGTGTATGGAGCAGTTTTCATTGTAGCTCATTGTCACACGGTACATACACATCAGCAAGCATGTAAAGGTGCTCTGCACAGTTACAGGCCATACTCAGCACCTAACATAGCCTAATAAGCAGAAGGGGAAAATCCCCTCCTTGCAAAAGGTGTCTTGTTAATCTGCCATTGATTTTTACTCTGCATCTTCACTTTTCGTTTATAATTCTATATCATTATTCATGCCAATGTTACAATTATTGTTGATACATAAAATGTCACAAATCCTTACCTGCATTTGAAATTATCACTACATTTTTCATCTTTAAACCACAGGAAAACATAAAATCTGGATTGCACCTGCTTGTTTTGGAAAATCTACCATTTCCAGAAGACTAATAAATATTGCATTCGTGATTAAAATTAATGAAAAATGTGTACGTAAAAAAGGGTTATAATTCACAATATCAACTATAAATTCTTCCAAGAAATTTTAGACTAATATATGAACTAACCTGTATGCGTCTTACAGCATCCTGGAGCCTAAGGAAATGCCTACGCTCGAGAATAGCTCGGAACCATTTCTGTATTATTACAATGCTGGCCATAATTTGCTGATGAAGACGATAATCCAACTTCACCTTTTCGGACTCCCGGAGAAATATCTTTGTGTTACCCAGTTGATAGTTGTCACGATTGAGATTCAATGTGAACAAGAAGTCACGGACATCATTTTGAGAACTGAAAATAAGATGGTGTTTTAGAAAGACAGAACAACAATACAAACTTTCAAGCTAAGCAAACATGCTGTACTAAACCAGAAATGACATCTATCAATGATTGACTTACTCTACATCATATTTTGATACACAATATAATTTAGGGATCAATCAAAATGTAATTTTTGCTGACACTGATAAACTACCTATATAAAATTTACACACACCACTAAATGACATAACATATAAAGTTATAAATGTTTCCTGAGGACATGAAGGGTTCAATGACCTCACTAATCAAGGTTTGCAATCAAGTGACTGCAGAGGGGTTTGCTTTGAAATAGAAACTGCATATTTACACATTTCTTTTAAAAACCAGGGCATATAGATTATACATATATTTCACAGAAATTTAAGTGAAAAATTCAGTTTATAGCAATGGCATGGTATTCCCGAGACCTGGGATTGAGTCATGAACTTTCTGCTAACATTTTTATGAGGAACATTTCTTGTGTGTTCCAAATTATAAGTTAATACACTTATATTCCCAGAAGTAGCAAAATGGTGGAATTTTGCACTGAATTCTTATTCACAATTTTGTGTCTGAAATTTTACACTACAGGGTGGCTCAATAAGTCACTTAACACCCTCAGTACAAGGCCACTGCGGCATGGAATTTGAAATTGGCGATGACCAATCGTTATCAGGCCAAGGGGGAACCACATTGACGCCACCCACACGGTCGGCGGCCATCTTGATGTCAGCCATCTTGAATTCAACTTCAGAATTTTAAATGGGAAGGAGGTCGTGCGACATATCAAAATGGGCTAGAATTTCAAGAGAAATGCAATGGTGAAGGTTTTTTCGATGTATCTATAACCAGTAAAAAGTTATGACTGAAATCTTGTACCAATTTGCTCCTTTTCGAGGTGTTAGAAAAATGCCTTAAAATTTGTTTAGAGCTTCGGTAATGCATCGAGATCAAAGTGACGTCTATGGAGAGACGTTCGCATGCCATTGCACATTATTTTAATCGGATACATCCATGAAGAGCTGTGCATTATGAATGGTTGTCGCGAACAATTTACATTGTGACGCTTCCATTGAATTAAAAGTCCTTCACAGTGACAAGGCTAATGTTTATGTTCATAAGGAAGTTTATAAACAGAATATGTGACCCTTGTCATCTGATAACTAACTTTGGACAAAAACAGGTTCATAACGTTCCCATAAGTGTTCTGGTGTTCTTCCCTATTGAAAAAACTCTGTAAAAAGTACCTTCTTCCATAAGCAAGGATGAAAAAAACTGTTTATTTAACAAATCCAAGTAGCCCTAAGCATTTAAGGTTCCGTTGATGGAAAATTGACTAACCAATCGTGTTCCACACAGCACGCCACACCATTAACTTACCAACACTAACCATTCAGCTTTGATCTGTCGAAAATGGGTTATCAGATAAAAATCATCAAATATTCTGTTTATAAACTTCCTTATGAACATAAACATTAGCCTTGTCACTGTTAAGGACTTTTAATTCAATGGAAGCGTCACACTGTAAATTGTTCGTGACAACCATTCATAATGCACAGCTCTCTTCATGGATGTATCCGATTAAAATAATGTGCAATGGCATGCGAACGTCTCTCCATAGACGTCACTTTGATCTCGATGCATTACCGAAGCGCTAAACAAATTTTAAGGCATTTTTCTAACACCTCGAAAAGGAGCAAATTGGTACAAGAATTCAGTCATAACTTTTTACTGGTTAAAGATACGTCGAAAAAAACCTTCGCCATTGCATTTCTCGTGAAATTCTAGCCCATTTTGATATGTCGCACGACCCCCTTCCCATTTAAAATTCTGAAGTTGAATTCAAGATGGCGGACATCAAGATGGCCGCCGACCTTGTGGGTGGCGTCAATGTGGTTCCCCCTTGGCCTGATAACGATTGGTCATCACCATTTCCATGTTGCACGCTGCAGTGGCCTTGTACTGGGGGGTGTTAAGTGACTTATTGAGCCACCCTGTACATTAAAAAAGTACGTAAGGTCTGTAAATTGAAATTTCATTCATTTTAATGAACACAGGTCACACAGACTTTCACGTTCATAAACAAAATGTTTTACTTGTTTGAGAACTAAGTTAGCCAAAAATCAATCAAAAACTTACCTCAAAAGGCCTTTAGGAAGCAAGATTCTGTACATGTGAATGAATTCATCGTATGTTAGGCGAACATTGTAACCAGCTTGTCGGATCCGAACAGTTTCTAACATACCGGTATAACGCAACTGTCGCTGCACTATGTCTTCATCAAATGTGTTTGGCACCTATAAAAAAGATACTCAGAATTAATTTCAAAATTATAATTTGGGAAACTAGCAGCTTAAGTTAGCATTGTATCAAATATGTAACATCAGAATATAGGAATATGAGATCGCTTGGTTAAAGTTAACAAAATCAAGGAGTGACTTTGGATGTAGGAATTGTAACTATCCTGGCAACATGATTAAAACGTATGCTTTCAGATTATTAGCCTGATTAAATTTATATTTAGAAACTTGGGATATGAATCATAAATTACAGCTTTATAAAATCTCTCGTCTTGTAATTGTATGTTACCATTATCTTCATAATAAAATATACCATGCGTTCGTTTTGACTCCTGGCCAAGATAGCTGCGTGACTGCAGAACGGTGAGGCACGGCATGGATGTTGGCAGTTTTCACCCGTGATGTCCTGCTTATTTTTACACACATATCTTTAGCAAGCAGAAAATTGTATTTATATTGCATAGCAAGTACGAACCTGTGTTATAAGAGTTGCTCAAAGTGATGACCAACTGCATTCACACATTCCGGCATATTTTTATCAAATTTTGATTCACATGCAAAAGTTCCTCTTCCGTTATTCTGTTCTTATATTGTCTTCCAGTTCATCTATACATGGGGATGGTTTCTATGGACTATTTTTAGGGGTTCCCACAATAATAAATTGCCTACAAACGTCTCGGCATGATTCGGTTTTCACGTCATTATCATCATCATTCTCGCAGTTTCCTGCCTCTAGCTGGGTCGACATAGAAGTCAAGCCTCTCCATTTTTTTTGGTCTTCCACCACTCCTTTCTTTCTACGGTATTCCAATCTTTTGCTCTTCTCCTAACACACTCCGCTATCTGCCCTTTCCACCAACATCTTGGTCTACCCACTCCTTGTGCATTTTAAGCTATTACTGGTAGTCGTCCTGCATGCATCCTATTCATGTGTCCAAACCATCTCATCTGTGCCTGATCTATCCTGTCCTCAAGCTTCGCCACCCCCACTGTTTGTCGGATCTCCTCATTCCTCGTGCAAGTACTAGGTGTACTTTATAATCGGGCCATAGTACTTCTTCTCGTTCCAATTTTTTTTATCCGTACTCTCTTTGCTCTCTACTGCAAAGTACAGTAAATGTCCACTTGGAAGTAGCACCTTACTCAGCTTGATGTTTGGTATGTGTAGCAGAGTGAGAGATGCCAAAGGCAAGAAGATTGGCAGTGAATCACGTTATTACTGCCCAGGTTGCAATGTCCCCTTATGTGTAGCTCCATGCTTCTGAGTTCACAACACTGTCTATTTAATATCTAATAATTTAGGAACCAGAACTGCAATGTTTAAGATTTTAAAAACATAAAAGATATTATGTGAATGTGAATTTAAAATTTTGGGAGCATCAGCACTTAGGCTATTTTGCTCCCGTCACATTATACGGGGGCCAGCCCCTTATCATTACAAATAACAACTCTAACGTTGCATCACTAAAAATGTTAAAATGTTCTGACTTCTGATAAAAGCTGAGGCTGTAAACGGGCACTCAGCACACACACAAGGACAAAAACAGGACAACACACACAAAATTATACTGGCCATGTCGCCAGAGCCTCGTTAGTCTCTTGTCCAGGGTGCTCTACGTGGAAGTGAGGTTGAAAAAGATATTACGTTTACGTTTATTATGATGATAAAAATGTATATCCTTCATTAGCCCGAGTAAATTTGGGATAATAAAATTTGTTCATTATATATATATATATATATACAGAGGCTGATATGCTTCCACATAGATGATATTGCAAGGGCATGGTACGGAGCAGACATGTGAATGTTTTACCACTGAAGCAGTAGTATGTGTTGTGTCGGCTAGCAAAGAAGTCGCGTTGGTCGAAGTGTAATTGTGTCAAAATTGAATTGCTTCTGGGAAGGCTGCATTGTAGCACTTTCCGATGCACACTTCAGTTGTTCCAGCATAGTTAAACAGTGCCATGAACACAGATTTGCTGTTGGACACTCCACTGTGAATGACGTAGTGTGATGATATGCAGGGCAACTGCCCCTGGACTGTGTTTCACCGACGAAGCCACATTCAAAACGGGCCTCACTGAAGCTGACACCACTGGTGTTGCGCCGCATTAAGACATCGGAGAATCCACCAATGCAGCATGCTATGGCCAGCCGGTTCCGTGTGTCCCAATCAACCATCCACCGTGCGATTCACCAAAAGTTAAGTCTCAATTATGTACAGACGTGTAGATGCAAAAGGACAAAGCAATTTCGTTCGTCAGTGCACCGAAAGTTATCCACGCTGTTTCATGGTTGTGGCTGGCTTTTGCTACAGGGGAAAATTAAAGCTACGTCACGATGCCAACAATGTGAAAATCAATGCTGTGTATTATCAGGAACATGTTTTGACTGAAATTTACAACAATGGAATCCCCACAATGTATGGCATGGATACCAAATGTGTGGAGCTGCATCTGGAAAAGGCGTCAAGTCACACAGCAAATCACCGATTAATTGAATTGAATTCAATTTGCATTTTTGGAAACATTAGAATCACACAGACCCTTCATATTGTTAATATATATGTGTGTGGGTGGTGAGGTGGTAATACGTAAGGTTGGAATAGAGAAAACATCTGCTTGTACCCTTGAATATTTTGAAATGTTTGCCTTGAAAACCAGGAATTATACTTGAATTTATCATGGTCCTAGAGTATACACCCTGTTTAGAATAATTATAAATTATGATACAAAAATTTTTCATTGACAATACAATACAGCAATCTTTCAGTTTAGATTTGATATTATTAACAAATGCACAATTTGATGTTGCTGATTTTTCCACCACAACATTATGGGATATAACTTATAAATGCGGTATTAACTCTTCATCAACCACCAATGTATAAATTTCATCTCCTCTTAGCAGCCAGTTTGAAAAGTACACACCTGGCAATTTCCTGCCTATAGAGGCTAACACATGGGACAGGCTTCTGCCTGCTAAAGCTTAAACACTAGAATATAATACGAGGGTCATTCAACAAATTTCCCTGTGCCATAAAATTTGTTACAAATAATTAAGTAACACTATGCACATGGTTGACGAACCCTGTCACCTTCAAGGAATGATAGGCATTTCTCCCGTGGACATGAAGGCACACGTGCAGAGGGGAAGGAAACGATGGAACATAGTGAAATGTCGGGCTGCACTATTAGAGAGGAGGGCAGCATGGTAGATGCACATGTATTGGACAGCTGGTGTCAGGAAGAAGTGTGTGTTGTGATTCTGTATGAATGGCAAATGGCTTGCATTACACTAACATCCACAGGAAGCTGGTGGCTGTGTACGGTGACACTGTAATATCTGTGCAGATGGGCAGAAGATGGTGCAATATGTTCAACAAAGTTCGATCCGGTCATCCCTCAACTGGCTCCACTGATGAGAACATTGCGAAAGTGGATGAACTGATCCGGGGAACAGAAAAAGCAAGGTTCGTGAGGTGGCCAACACGTCGGCATTTTCGAACTGATGTGGAAGTCCAGGCTGTAGTAAGACGAGTGTTGCAAGGCCTGAGCCCGGACTTTTTTGCACAGGACTTCAATAAGCTGGTGTAGCGTTGGGACAAATGCCTCAATGTGCAAGGTGATTATGTTGAAAAGTAGTACAGGTATGTACTTCCTAGACATGTAGAGTTTGCATGTATATACAGGGTGATTCTTTATGTAGTTTACAACTTCAATAATTTATAATTATTTATTGGAACCACATACAGACTTGGTTTATATGTCATTATGCAGCAAAACACTTCAAGTTTTTTATTAGAAATCTGTTATGGTTCAATGTGTGCACCGTTGGTCATCCTGGACACATCCCAACGAAAGTCAATTTCCTGCCAAACATCAACCAGCATTTCAGGGATAACATTAGCGATGGCTGTTGTGATGCGATCTTGAAGTTCATGAAGATTATGAGGTAGGGGAGGGGTGTACACCCTATCTTTCACAAACCCCCACAAAAAAAAGTCGAGTGGAGTGTTTCTTCGAACCAGAACACGCAATTAGCTCTTTCCGCACCAGTGAAAGCCATTTTCAACGATAGACCGGTGGCGCCGCATGTGATCAACTCCACAACTACACACTACGTGAGTCAAAACTTGAAGTGTTTTGCTGCATAATGGCATATAAACTAAGTCTGTATGTGGTTCCAATAAATAATTATAATTTATTGAAGTTGTAAACTACATAAAGAATCACCCTGTATTACCAAATAGAAATATTACAAAATAGGGAAACTTATTTATTGAATAACCCTCCTAATATCTTTACAAAATCTCTGTTTTCCTGGTGAAGATATTCTCTTGGATTGTTGAGCAGGTGAAGATAAGAAAGATAAGAGTGATATTAGCTCTCGAGGCTGGAAAACATTTACAAAACTCATGTAGTGAATAAAAGGTTATAATGGTTTTGTTCTAACTTTTCACTGTACCTTTTCAGAATTGCTCTTGATACACCTAATAAAAAATGGATTTGCTTGATTGAGTGTGTCCATAAGACTATGAAGAGATTGCTGAAATTGTGCTGTCACTGTTTGTGGCTGCTTGCGGGTTCCTACACCTTTTAATTGACTATTGGAATAAGACTGAGTACGTCCTGCAAGGGTCTTAACAGTTTCCAAGTTCTTCAGGCCTTTCCTGTTTCTTTCTCTTGGACGAAATGATTTGTTCTTCCTGAAAACAAAAATACATGGTGTTATATTTCCAAATTGAATATATAATATAATAAGTATTCAATACTTGCAAACCTCAATGGCATTTAACTAGCATCAAATTTTCATTCAACTATTTATTATATGAAAGTAAAAAAATGCTTCACAAAATTGTAAACAGATGGGGTTCTGTCATTAAAAACATTGGTGTTCATAAAACTTCCTATTGGCCCATAAGAATTGAAAATGTCAAGACCAGAAATGTAACATTTCAGGTTTCACAAAAGTGTCAGCAAGCTTGCACTAATATATTTATTTACTACGTTACGATATCTATAATATTATTCATTTTGGCAATTCTGTTAGAATTTATCACCATTTCAGTGTTTTGGAAAGCTGCTTACATATACGGAGTATGTAATATTAGCCAGCATTAATGATAAAAATTCAGTAAGATTCTTTGATACTGATACAATTTGGTTTCAAATTGACTAAGGCTGAGCTGATAAAACTTTAAAACAAGTCAGTATCTGGTCAGCCCTTATACTGATACATCAGTAACAGATTTGTACAGTTAGGGTTTTCTTCAGAACTCACAACACAATTAAATCAGAAGGAAATATGTATGTAAAATGATAAAATTGAGAAGGATTAAAACATGGGAATGAATTTTGTACATGAGAGTAATAATACTTAAAACTAAATTTCTTTCTTACATTAATTTGTACAATAATTATGAACAAGTATGTTCAAAACCCTCTACTTCAAGCTGTCAATCTAGATGTAGTGGAGTATGTTAATGAAATAATGATAAATATTCATTAAAATTCAGTTATACAGCAATTAATATTGCACTAAGAAAAGTGTTGATTGGACAAATAACAAAATGTGGAGCACAAGTCTATACAATGGTGTCATGTACATTGTACATGTATATTCATGTAAATTTCAGCTAATAAGATGACATTTCTGGAAAAAAATATAACAGACTTCTGCCAGTTATTTTATGTATGGAGTAAACTAATAATGTTAAGCATTGAAAAATATCTCCATGGATGAGACTTCATAATGTAGAAAACCCAATGTAAATATCTCTTATGGCTTTCATGTTATAGGAGACCAAAGTTTGGGTTGTGCAACTTTCAAAATGCTTTGTAGAAACAACAGTTTTGCCTTTTTAATGAAAAATAGCTTTAAATACTTTAATTTCTGGAGATAAGCCAGTACTAATGTACGAGGGCTGTACCGAAAGTAATGCAAAAGTGGTTATAACCTCTTTATTAACTCTTGTAGATTGTTCAAATTGCACATGTAGTTGGAGTGACTCTTCCTCTATACAAACCAGCTACTCAACATAGTCTCCATTTAAAGTGATGCATTTGCACCATCGTTGAACCCAACTCTAGAATCCTCTTTGAAAAAAGTCCTGTGTGCACTGTCCCGACATCCACAGAAGGCTACAGAATGTGTATGGAGATGACAACATTGACAAGAGCAATGTGCACAGGTAGATGAAGTTTACAGAAGGGAAAACCTGCATTGAAGACAAACCGCAAAGTCGGAGACCATCAACTGCGACCACTGACACGAATCGTCAGCAAGTGGATAAGTTGATTGCGCATCATTCTCCTTGATTTCCTGGAATGCGGCCGTACCAGCAACAGCGAGCGGTACATTGAGACACTCCATAAGCTTAGAGAAGCCAATAGGAGGAAGAGACCGCAAAAGAATCTGAAAGCGATCCACGTTCACCATGACAAAGCACGACCACACACCTCTTTGGCAACGAATCAGGTGATCCACAAAATGGGCTGGTCCGTGGTCCCCCATCCACCGTACAGCAAGATCTGGCACCCTCAGACTTCTACTTGTTTGGTCCGATGAAGGACAGTCTTCGGGGACAACGATTTGATGACACAGATGAGGTGAAAGTGGCTGTGAAGAAGTGGATGTCGGACAGTGCACACCAGACTTTTTTCAAAGAGGATTCTACAGTTGGGTTCAACGATGGTGCAAATGCATCGCTTTAAATGGAGACTATATTGAGTAGCTGGTTTGTATAAGGAAGAGTCACTCCAACTACATGTGCAATTTCAACAATCTACATCAGTTAATAAAAAGGTTATGACCACTTTTGCATTAATTTCGGTATGACCCATGTATATCTTTTGTTAATTCCTGCCAATATGCATACTTGTTTCATTATTATTTTACTTCTTTCTTGCATATAACCTTCGAGAGGATATCATGAGTGTCATTGAACACTCTTGGTCATCACAGCAGCTTGATTTATTATTTTCACAAAGGAGGGCATCCTTTAGTGGGAGGGGGGGGGGTTGAGGGAGGAGGTAAATATGATGGTTCAAAATGTGTAATAGAAGTAATGTAGGTGAAATTTAACTCCTATGTACAAAATAAGCACAAAATATGAATTACGCTTCCATCAATTTTGTCCTACAAGTGCAAACTTGATTATGAACACACTACTTGGTTTCCAGATGTTAATTCACTACAAATTGCAAGTATATTTCAATACTAGTAACAATGTTTAAAAACTGCATTAGACTCTAATGAAATTAGAGATGATAACACGCATCACTTAGATGAGGAGGATTTTTCCACCCTAATGTTTACCATCTAGCCAGGCAGTTTACTTATAATGAAAGGTAGACTTCTATAATACTAAAATTGGGGAAGGGTTCTATTTCTGCTCTATTTCCCAGTAGGCTGCAAGGAGTGCATATCCCATCACCATACATGCATCTACGGTGGCTCTATAAAGAAATGTTGACCTTTTGCATACATACATAACAATCTGATTGGCACGTTCCAGCACTTTGGCTTCGTTTGGGCATAAAACACACTCTAGGCCCTGAATGGATTCCTGTTTGCTTCTATATCCATCTTGCTGGCCATTTATAGACAGTGTTTTACTAGCAACTACGTCTCTCCATTCTAAAGTTGTGTTTTCTACTTGAGCAGTATTCGTTCGTTGTTTATATATGCAAGAATGATTGTTGCCATTGACTTCATTAGGAACTATATCATCGTTGTACAAGTTTCGTTTCTGAGTACCAGAAATCAAGTAACTTCCTTGTTTTGCAAAGCTGAAAGAGATTTTATCAAACGTACATAATCAATTTACAATTTAATCTTGCTACATTCTGCTCAGATAACTCTTTCAATTAGAGCTGAGATGATACCGCTTTGAACAGATACTGATACCACTGCTGAGACATCAATTCCCACTAGTAATGATCCAAAAATATTCATAATTTCACAACAGACAAGCATTAAATCACAAAATCAATTTCTCACTACAAAAATTAATGGAGATTCTGCAATTTGCATTGCATAATTTCCAGGACATTTTGACTGCAAAACCACACAAGATATCTGGACCTGGAGATTAAATTACAACCAATACCAGTGGTATCGGCTGATACCGATACATTGGTATCAGTATCAGCTCAGCGCTACTTTCGATTCAATAGATGTTTACACATTTTAAACCATATAAACTACCTACAAATAGCATGCTAAGAAAATCAAACCTATTGGTAACATTTATACCTAAAAATAAAAATATCATGCACTATACTATTTGTTCCTGCAAATGAATGGCATATTCTACTATGAAACAAACACCATCAAATAACACAAACTAGTGAAATTAACAACCTTAATTCCTAAACAAACCGTAAGAAAACATACCATGCAAACAGTAGTACTTCTTTCTTGCTTTCAGGATAAACCTTGTTTTAACGAATTATCATAATCCAACAGATTACACTCATGCACATGTCCCTTACATATTTTAAAGTAACACAACAAAATGTCTAAAAGAAATAAAACATTAATGGATACAAAACTGTGAAACTACACCATCTGACCATGCGCAAATAACATAAGCAAACAACCCCAGTAACTTACACAATCCTGTTTATTCTGAGATTAACAGCTGATATTGTCACAAGATGGCTACAGAAAGAAAAGTCCATGAATGTGTGCAAAGAGCCACATTTCAAACACGAAAATAACCAACTACAAAAACACTACTGCTGTTCATAACTAGTCAAATTTCATCAATATTCTAATATGCAACTGTTAAAAAAAATAAGACAACTATAAAATCTGCAGCCATTCAATTTCAAGACTAAATCTATTTCAGAGAAAACCAATCTCTTTAAATTCATGTTTGAGAACTATCAGTACCATTAAAAGAGCTTCAATTTCATAATAAATTCTTGCAGTATCCTATTATTATTTAATCCATTAACCTGGTTCAAAACACACATGATACCATGCCACATAATTAAAAAAAAGAATAAAACATGTTCACAACTTGAAAAAATGTCATTTTATTGTTAGTTTATATCATGCTGAATTACAATGCATTTTACATCAAGTAATCCTCTGTAGACAATAGCATGCGTAACAGTTCTATTAACCTTTAGAACTGAGAACATACGTAATACAGTGGAACCTCAATTTTATGTTTTTTCAGGGGATCAAGTTGAAAAAACTTAAAATGTACAAAAATGTAAAATCGAGGAAACTTGATAACATTGTGCTATATTTGAACTATCAAGATTGATGCAGGAAAATGTAAAATCCGAGATCTATTGTATTCTATTGTAGAAATTGACTGGAAGTGTGGCTCAACCAGGAACTGAACATAGGTCTCTGGCATACTGTATCTTTGCTGAGCCAACATTAGCTTTCACTTAATTTATTAGCTGCATGACATGTAATTATCCTCACTTCCAAAACGTTGTGCCAAATCATTACAGAAACATGGCTTGAAACATATAATTTTTTAAAAATTCAATTCAACTGACACATTCATGATATTAACCATTTATAACTTTTCCATTCTCAGTGGACACACATTACACAATGGTTTGAGTCTCATGTAAATTGTAGGTTCAGACACAATTAGCCTACCTGAGCGTGAAGCAGACTTCAAAAAAATTCTGACTACTTCCTCACTAGGGCTGAAACAATTCCAATTTGAACCAACAATGGTACCAATTCCCATTAACATCAATTCTCGTATATTGTAACAATTTAAAGTTGTTTTAGAATGTAGGTATGTATATATGTATGCAACTAACAGTTTTCTTTAAAATATTAACAGGTTTATGTAGGAGATAATAAGAATATTAAAATTGTTCTCTTTTAATCATGTAATTTAGTTTTGCCATGCAACGTTAGTGCACATTTTACATGTGTCACGTGCCATATTTCAAGGATGCTGTGAAATACTTAATCTCTATAAAATATCAGTGATTAAATATGAACAGATGTTTTCCGATAATGATCCAGTGCTGTTTTGTATTAGACTTAAAACATCATTGATCGCACATGAATTACATCACAGACAATTGGTAGGGGCATGCATATTTAGTTTTTGACGAAAAAACGAAATTTGAAAAAACACATTGCAGTGTTAATTTTTCATGTTTTTGAAAGGTGTGAGGTGCATTTTGTGACCATATTTTGTCACGAAATAATGCGAAATGAACTGCAAAAAGCGAAATTAACTCTTAAACACGAAATTCAGGGTTTATTCACCGACGCGACACCTTCCGAGGTCTGAATTATCCTCAGAGTTATGCAATTCCCGGAATATTGATTAATTCTGCTGTTAATATTGGAGAAGCAAAAATGGACTCCTTTACACAGAAATAAACTTAATACTCTGATAACTACATAAATGTGCTATTAGAAGTGAAATGTTAATTCTGTGGAATAAGTGGTTTTTAACAAATTTAGGATTATATTCACAATTTTAAAACCAAAATGTCTTTTTATATACCACTTTTCATCCATTTTTTCACCGCTATAACACCGATATTATATTTTATTTACCGCTTTTGAACCCGAAATTGACTCAGTTTTTGTACCGAAATTTTATCTTTTTATTTACCAAAAATATGTGCCTCTAACAATTGGATGTCATTGAACACAGATTGCAATATTCACAACCACACATTGCAATGTTAATGAACACATTAGAGCCATAACATGTCACTGTTGATGACCACAAGACATAAAAATTAGCTACATTAGGCTATAATTCCTACACTCTTCCCATGCTGTACAGTGATTCAATATCATTATACTTCATTCTCAACAAATATACTATGACGGACACTAGTGTTCGAAAATAAAATAAATACATTCACGATATATCTGTTTTGGTATAAAATATTTTCAAAAATACTAGTGCCATCTGTGATGTTACTTTCCCGTGTCATGGAAAACTGCCCTACATCCTTATGTGACAGAGTGATGACTTGCTAACAAAATGTTTACTCTACTTCAAACCCTACTTCGTAAGGAATGGAAACTCTTGTACAATAGGGTGGTTAAAAAAAACACTTTTTTCGAAATTGGCTTATGACTAGTGCTAATTTTTGGCCACATTGGCTCAATAATATGTGTGCAAAATTTCAGTTCGATCGGTGCATGCCTTCAGGTGCCGCATCGTACCTAAAGTTTGAAAAAAACTGAAAAAAAGTAAGTCTCGGTGAAAAATTATAAAAATATATTTTTCCCCTAGTGATGGTATTTTGCATGTAGATCAACTCTAAATGATGTAAACAACGCTACAAATAATAATAATGGGCATTGACGGACCTCTTTAGGCGTACTTAAGGCTTAAACTTAAACCAAAATTTGCAAAAAAAATAGTCTTAATGGACTTTTATTTTACGTGATTTGAATTTGATGCAAGAGCTTTTTTTATGAATATATTAGGTTTTTATCATTTTTTATTAGTCAAATCAATTTTTTGCAGATATATTTTGTGTTTGAAGTGTGCGAAGCAATAATTTTTTACATTGATCGCACCCGAGTTTAGCTCATTACTCACCGGCTAAATAAATTATCTGAAAACCTTTTCTTTTCACGCCAAGCACAATATTCCTTAATAACTACCTCACCATGTTATTGCTAAGAAAGTGTTATCAGAACGAAACACAAAAGGCCAGTCTACTTTGCTGCGAAATCTGAGCTACGAGGGAGGTGGGTGAATCAAACCAAATCCCCTGCTGCAATGGGTAATGGACTCGCCCAAGTTGCAAATGTTAAAAACAGATTAGTATCGGTCTCAGTGCTGCCAGAGTGATTGCGTGGTCTGGTTGTGGTTAGTTCCTTGCATTCGGAAGCACATTGTTTGCTTTCAGTTTTAACATCAATCGTTCTTATACTCTAGTGAAACTATTTTAAGTGGAAGTATTAGTTATTGGTATTGTGTTTCATTTACTACTAAAAGTGACTTGATTTTGTTAAGTGATATTGACTGTAGTGTTTGGACGTGGAACGCGTGTCAGTGGCTCATTATCGTGGAGCAATGGCCAAGAAGACAATTTTGAGATCCAGTGATTTTGTTCACGAATAATTGGAGTACCACAGAAACTTTATGAAGCGCAGTTGCCAACTGTGGCTTCTGTCCTTAAACTTTTTTTGTGGGAGAGAGAGAAGATTAAAAGAGAGCTCGATTCTAAGAAGGATCCATCTGCCAAAGAAATAGCTAAGTTAGTTGCCCGTAAGGTACTCCAGATTTGGAATAAAGCTTCGATTAGAGGAGATGCTGTCTTCAGTGAACAGAGAATCGTAGCCCAAATACTGAAGTATCATTCACAAATCCGTCAGCTTCAGAAGTCGTGTGGCTGAATTTCAGACAACAGCTAATTCAACTATGTTTGATATAGCAACGTGTAAGTGCGTCAACCCACTTGTTCATTGCAGTTGTGGAAAAAGGAAATCCGTTCCTTCCTTGGAAATACCCTTCTTGATTGATCAGCGCACTGAAAGGAAGATGTTTATTGGAAGCTTAGACATAAAAGAGACTGAATTTCAACTAAAACAGACTCGTCGTAAAGAAGAGAGATCTAAACCAAATGTGCCTCAAGTTCTACCGCTGCAGTTCTTACAAATGAAACTGAGACGGAGGGAGCTTCTGATTCAGACAAGGAGTTCAACCCTTCTAAAAGACAAAAAAAAAAAAAAAACTTCGACAGAACCCATCCAGCAAATGAGACAAACTTCCTAACTTTGCCAGTTAGGTTTACAGGACCCAAATTTCTAAACGGAAAGCCGCTCTTCTAGCTTCATCTCTTTTGGAAGACGTAGGCCTTGTTACTGCTGATCATATGGAGAAAGTGGTTGACTCAAATAAGGTTCTTAGAGAGAAAAAGAAATTAGGTGAAACCATTGCAGAGGAGGCTGCATCGTCACTTAAGTCAAGCCGAGTGAAAGGACATTTATTTTGATGGAAGACAGGATGAAACAATGATTATTCGGAAAAAAGACGATAAAGCTTATTATCGGACTGTAGAGAGGGAGGAACATGTTGTTCTTATAAATGAGCCAGGATCCAAATACATCAGTAATCTAACATCAATACCCGGAAGAAGAAACAGCATTGATGAAGCAATCCGAAATTTTCTTTCAGAAGAGGACATCAATACTTCGGAACTCGTAATAGGCTGCGATGGAATGCCCATTAATACAGGATGGAAGAACGGCACAATGGCCCACCTGGAATACTATCTCAAGAAACCTCTTCAAAGGTTTGTCTTCTGCACGCAAATGAACTTCCCTTGCGGCACTTCATTGAAGAAATTGACGGAAAAAGTACTGGACCTACTACGTTGGCAGGAACAATTGGAATGGCACTACAAGACTGCGAGAATATGCCGGTGCAACGCTTTCAGCCTGTGCCAGTGTCTTGGACTGACGACTTAACAGAAGAGAACCTAACCTCCGACCAAAGGTATCACCTGTGCATCTGTAAAGCGGTTTCGACCTGCGATTGCGACGTGGATTGGCTGAGAGGCATCCTGGGAAGTTGCATCAAGCCAGGTGGCTGACAGCTGCCTATAGAATACTACATCTCTACATTGCAACGAAGAATCTGTCGGAAATGCTGCAGGCATTTGTCCAGTACATTATGAACGTGTATGCTCCTATTTGGTTTTCCATCAAGAAAAGGCCATCGTGAGTTGAAGGAGGTCGACACCTGTGGAGACTTTTATCTGCTTCCCATTGCATGGACGTCAAGTACAGAAAAATAATCGATCCTGTTCTACAGCGAAACGCCTGTTTTCCCACCCGGAAAACATTCTTCTGACAATGATTTCCGACGACAACCCAGACATAAGGGTACTTGGTTGGAGGAGAATCCTAAAAGTAACAACATCTTCATCTCCGAAAGCCACCCGAGAATTCACAGTGCCGGAGATTAAGGTCGACACAGATTGATTGGTTTAAGTGCAAATTGACTGAACCACCGTTGACACGACACTTAAGCTTGGAACAACTTCAGGACAACAACATAAAATCAGCTTCTTATCCGGGAGAACATATCGCCTGTTTTCCAGCTCATACGCAAGCAGTCAAAACACATGTGAAGTTGTGCCGTAGGAGGCAGCGTCAGTGTGTGGAAGAGAGGAGCACCATAAGTTTATTTTGGCAACGTTGAAGTCTCGGGACCATATCCCAAAGTTTTCCACTAAGTCAGAGTACTAAACT
This sequence comes from Lepisma saccharinum, assembly GCF_977018435.1. Lineage (NCBI taxonomy): Eukaryota > Metazoa > Arthropoda > Insecta > Zygentoma > Lepismatidae > Lepisma > Lepisma saccharinum. The sequence continues at coordinate 34,795,214 of NC_139231.1, forward strand.
ACTACATAAGAATACAGTAACCGCCTGATCATTGCACAGCGTACTAAACCAATATATGTATGGGTGGGTGGGAGGGTGGGTGGAACTCGTGGTGAGTTCTTGGCTATTTTCGTAAGAAAAAGAACATTTTTTTTTCGAAAATAGGCGAAGAGCTGCAGACAACACATTATAAAAGATGTAAGTTGTCAAAAATAAATGTGCCTCGATTTCATCACCACTAACACAAATGCAATAAAGAAACATACACACATTTTGCCTATTTTTCACAAATTTTGGTTTAAGTTTAGGCCTTAAGTATGCCTAAAGAGGTCTGGCACTGCCCATTATTATTATTTCTAGCGTTGTTTACATCATTTAGAGTTGATCTACATGCAAAGTACACTAGGGGAAAAAAAATATTTTTCAATTTTTTCACCAAAACTTACTTTTTTCAATTTTTTTCGAACTTTAGGTACGATGTGGCACAGGAAGACATACACCGCTCGAACTGAAATTTTGCATACGTATTATTGAGCCAATTTGGCCAAAAATTAGCACTAGCCATAAACCAATTTTGAAAAAAGTGTTGTTTTTTTATCCACCCTATTGTACAACTATTACGGTAAAAAAAAGGTAAAGCTACAGCTATCGCTTGTGCATTGCACCATGTTATAAGGGGTGTGGAGATGAGACACCACACATTCTCGATCTTGGCCATGGGGGAGGAGATAGATGGCATACTGGTATCGTTGTCCCCTTGTAATCAAGGGGTCCCAGATTTGATACCTGGTGGAGGCACATAGTGGTTCGGTTCACACTTTAAACCATAGGTTGAGTCACGATTAGCCTTAGTGTGCATAAAGTGGACTTAAAACCAGGGACCTGTAACGTAACGCAATTCATTGGTATTTGTCACCGTTCCGCGTTATTTCCGTACCGGGTACCGCATACCGGCCCAAGTGCCGTGGACCGTTCCAAGGAAAATACCAGAACCGCTTGGTAAGGCGAACAGTAACGCTTCTGCTATACCGTTCCGTTCGTACCCGAGAGTGCTTCGGGGACGACAGCTTTGGGTACACAGAGTGGAACGTTAAAATACCCGTACCACAAAGCATGGAACTTGTTCCTTCTCTGAATGCCGGTTCCGTTACGGTACGTACCTCTCCTTAGAGTCATACCGGTACAAATTCATGATGGGTATATCTGAAACTTTGGGATCGGGTACAATTGTAACAAAACCTATTTTCAACAAATCAAATGGGTATTGAATGGATCAGAAAATATATGTCACGTAACTCTTCATTTTAAAACTTTCATTGTTGAATTCTTGAAAAATCGATAATAACTAATATTAATGGAGGTTGTAGGCAATATATATATAAAAATAAATATGGAATCATGAGATTTGTTATTAATAATGTTACTTTTATATAACCAATACACGTAATATTAGGGTTCAAGGTGATGCCAACATATTAAAAAAAAAATCTTTTCCAGCAAGATATTGAGAGTTCGACATGATGATAGTTTATGTAATTAGAATATTACCAACTAATACATGTGGAAAAAAGGGAAAGTTAATGTACGCCATATTGAGAAATGTTGCCATCTAAGTTACAGATCTTAAATTCGGGTTTACCTGGCATTGCCAATCAATATGATTTTGGTAAAACTGGAAATTAGACGCCATATTGAAAAATGTCACTTCTTAAGATAAAGAAGTAAAATTCGCTGTGACGGTAGCTTATGCTAATTAGAAAATGGCAAAACAACATGATTGTGGAAAACCGGAAGTTAATGGAAGCCATATTGAAAAATTTTACCTTTTAAGATAGAGAAGTGAAATTCGGTTTGACGGTAGATCTTGCTAATTAGTGCATGTTAAATCAACATGATTGTGGAAAACCGGAAGTTGATGGACGCCATATTGAAAAATGTTACCTCTTAAGATAGTGAAGTGAAATTCGGTTTGACGGTAGGTTATGCTAATTAGAACATGGCAAATCAACATGATTGTGGAAAACCGAAAGTTCATGGACGCCATATTGAATAATTTTACCATTTAAGATACAGAAGTGAAATTCGATTTGGTGGTAGATCTTGCTAATTAGTGTATGTTAAATCAACATGATTGTGGAAAACCGGAAGTAGATGGACGCCATATTGAAAAGTGTTACTTTTTAAGATAGAGAAGTGAAATTCGGTTTGACGGTAGCTTGTGCTAATTAGAGTATGGCAAATCAACATGATTGTGGAAAACCGGAAGTTGATGGACGTCATATTGAAATGTGTCACTTTTTAAGATAGAGAAGTGAAATTCGGTTTGACGGTAGCTTATGCTAATTAGAACATGGCAAAACAACATGATTGTGGAAAACCGGAAGTTGATGGACGCCATATTGAAAAATTTTACCCTTTAAGAAAGAGAAGTGAAATTCAATTTGGTGGTAGATCTTGCTAATTAGTGCATGTTAAATAAACATGATTGTGGAAAACCGGAAGTTGATGGACGCCATATTGAAAAATGTTACTTCTTAAGATAGAGAAGTGAAATTCGGTTTGACGGTAGGTTATGCTAATTAGAGCATGGCAAATTAACATGATTGTGGAAAACCGGAAGTTGATGGACGCCATATTGAAAAGTGTCACTTTTTAAGATAGAGAAGTGAAATTCGGTTTGACGGTAGCTTGTGCTAATTAGAACATGGCAAATCAACATGATTGCGGAAAACCGGAAGTTGATGGACGCCATATTGAAAAATGTTATTTCTTAAGACAGAGGAGTGAAATTCGATTTGGTGGTAGATCTTGCTAATTAGTGCATGTTAAATCAACATGATTGTGGAAAACCGGAAGTTGATGGGACGCCATATTGAAAAATGTTACCTCTCAAGATAGAGAAGTGAAACTGGGTTTGACGGTAGCTTATGCTAATTAGAGCATGGCAAATTAACATGATTCTGGAAAACCGGAAGTTGGTGGACGCCATATTGCAAAATGTTATTTCATAAGACAGAGGAGTGAAATTCCGTTTGACGGTAGCTTATGGGAATTAGAGCATGGCAAATCAACATGATTGTGGAAAACCAGAAGTTGATAGACGCCATATTGAAAAATGTTACTTCATAAGATAGAGAAGTGAAACTCGGCTTGGTGGTAGCTTATGGTAATGGTTCAGACTGATGTGACTAGTAACACTGCCAGACTGTAAAATATCATTCATTGAGCATGACGGTCCAGCAAACCGTTCAGCAAGCGACACGTTCAGTACCCATTCAATGTGTCGTATTCTCGTGCCGCTTGTTACTTCGGTCGTAAAGCTCCTTAAAGGAATTGTACTCAGAAGCAAAGCGCCACAGGGGCAGTTCAGAAAGAAGTGACAAGCGACATGGTGTCTTCAGTCTATTAGCAAGCGTTTACTGCTAATTGTTCGAATGTAGAAGACACGATAAGCTGCACGTGTCGCTTTGTCACTTGCATGTCCTTCAAACTGGGCCATTACTTCAATAGTTTGCAACGTGTTGCCGCAGTTTGTTTTTCGCGCATGCGCGATGAGTGTTTTGCTTTAGGGAGATTTAGCACCGAAGCGACAAGCGCCACGCGACACTTATCGCTTGAGGATTTCACCAACCGAATGCTGACCTGTGTTTCCCATCATGCCGCTACGGTGTGAAAGGTTGCTCTTGATTGGCTCGTTTCCAAGTGACATATGTCACATGTTGCATGTCGCTTCGGTCTGAAAGCTGCCTTGGGCCGAGGGATCATTGTTGCTTTGGTGTGAAATCCCGTGTCGTTTGTCTCGTGTCTAAAATATCCCTGAGAAAACGGTCCAGTCCGAGCTAGTGTTCATACGGTTCGAAAGGCTGCATTGATTACCTACTGCTCACTTCCAAGCACCACGATACGAAATATCTCTCAGGATAATATTAATATTCTAATAACATAGAAAAATAAACTCTAGAACACAATTCAACACTTGACGTCCAGAATCACATTGCGATGTTTCTTCTTGTGTTATGCATGTTATTTATTTATTTATTTTATTTATCTTTTCTTTCCAAATTAATGCCATTTCGTGACTGCAAATTGCTAGTGTCGTAGAGGCTTGAGCATTTTACTTTATGCTCAGGAAATCACTATTCTATACTTCACAGCAAATTATGAAATAAGAGTAATGTAAATAGTTCAAATCACAACACCGTTCTCTGGTGAACATACTTGTTATTTCAAATAACTTATTTGAACTAAATGAATACATTAGTTTATGCTTGATTTGAAGTGATTCGAACTACTCACAAACTTTCTTGTTATCTCTTTTCACGCGTTTCTCACAACTGGTTGCTACGCAACAAAACAGTATGCTATAACATTTATTTCTTTTTCTTTTACACAAGGAGTGATTATACATTTTACAATTTGAAAACAGTCACAAAATCACTCCACAAATCCGTATAACTGTTTCCATCAATTCACCTACTGCCTATGAAGACAAACAATTTTACGCAATGTATTCTAAAAACTAACTAAGCTGCTTCACTTCAATAAGTGAAAACTGCCATTTATTTTGTTATATGCCTCTGGAACCAGTTTTTGGGTCGTTTCCCACACTGTACTCCTGGGGACAAGCGATCCAGAATCACAGCTGCAGTCACGCGAGGCTTATGGTTTCCCATCATCCATAGCGTCAGCAATTGAGATTGGCTGAGCTTCTGACCAGTTTCGGCTGTGCTCGGAACTATCTTACTCCAGTTATGCTTTCTCTGTAGGGTATGTATGATATATATAGACTTATTCTCCTAAGTCTCATCTTTTTAAATGTACTATACACTTTTTAATTTTGTTTCATAACTGCTGTTACAATCACAAAAGCTACCCCTTGCGGTGGAAAGTGCAATGTTACCGAATAAGTCAAAACCAAGCGACTATTTTGTTTCGACTCAATCGTGCTCAGTTGTCGGCTGATGACGTCACCATAAGTACGGTGGATTGCATTTATTTTGCTTCCGTCCACCAAATGACGCAAAATGCTAGCCAATCAGCTGTAAGTTCCAGAGTGGCTAGCTCCCTCTGCTTAATATATTAATATACCTTGGTATTAGTTAGACTGGAATATGAAGCCAGTGTAATAGAATATTGTAGAATTGGAGTAAATTATGTAACAATGTCTACCATATCTACTCCCAAAAGCGTTGATGAAAAGCCTTCTGCAAGGAGGATGATGAATCCAGTAAATTTGTATTTTAATTACAATAGTATTGATGATGAATCAACGTGCTTGATACTTGAGTGTAGAAGACGAATACCGGTTAGTATACTTTCAATAATCTAACCGAATTTCGCTTCTTCATCTTAATAAATTGCATTTTTCATTATGCCGTCCATCGATTTCCGGTTTTATAATATATAAATTTTACCATGTTCTAATTACTATAAGCAATGACCAAAGGAAAAGAGGAATATTAAAGTAAAATTTTCCGATAACGTCCGATTTTCCATAATCTTGCTGAATTGCAATGCAGTAATGTCCACAATATCACCAAACCGAATTTCAGTCCTCTATCTGAAGAAATAACACTTTTAAATATGGCGTCCATCAACTTCCGGTTTTCCACAATCATGTTGATTTAACATGCACTAATTAGCAAGATCTACCACCAAACCGAATTTCACTTCTCTATCTTAAGAAGTAAAATTTTTCAATATGGCGTCCATCAACTTCCGGTTTTCCACAATCATGTTGCTTTGCCATGCTTTAATTAGCATAAGCTACCGTCACACCGAGTTTCAATTCTCTATCTTACGAATTAACGTTTTTCAATATGGCGACCAGCAACTTCCGGTTTTCCACAATCACGTTGATTTGCCATGTTCTAATTACCATAAGCTACCACGAAGCCGAGTTTCACTTCTCTATCTTAAGAAGTAACATTTTTCAATATGGCGTCCATCAACTTCCGGTTTTCCACAATCATGTTGATTTTTCATGCTCTAATTAGAATAAGCTACCATCAAACTGAATTTCACTTCTATATCTTAAAAGGTAAAATTTTTCAATATGGCGTCCATCAACTTCCGGTTTTTCACAATCATGTTGATTTGCCATTTTCTAATTAGCATAAGCTACCGTTGAACCGAGTTTCACTTCTCTATCTTAAGAAGTAACATTTTTCAATATGGCATCCATCAACTTCCGGTTTTCCACAATCATGTTGATTTGCCGTGCTCTAATTAGCATAAGCTACCGTCAAACCAAATTTCACGTCTCTATCTTAAGAAGTAACATTTTTCAATATGGCATCCATCAACTTCCGGTTTTCCACAATCATGTCGATTTGCCGTGCTCTAATTAGCATAATCTACCGTCAAACTCAATTTCATTTGTCTACCTATTTTAAAAGTAATGGGGCCTACTGCACATGCCTCATAGTAACGGTTGCCTGAATGACGAATATCGACTTTCTGCGCAGGTCGTTGTAATTAGGATATTATACATGAGTTTGTTAAAACTAATTGTTTCTATTGTTAATAGTTTGCAGGAGTGACGGTCTTCGAAATTTTTGCATAGCTGATACCATTATTAACAAATTAATGAAAGATAAACTAGATAGTATTTATACATATTTTTCGGATAAATAATATCTAGAAAGATCACGAATTACTTTTTTCTAAAGTTATTATAATAATTTTTAATCAAAGAAGTGTATATTTATCGGTATTCCATTTGCTGCTGTGGAATTTTGATTGACAGTAAACTGTTATGATACGTACTGTAAGTTCATGTTACAAATGTTACCCGCTTCATCCATTTCTATCCACGTACCGGTATTTTAATAACAAGCGCTGGTCATAGTGCTTCAGTACCGGTTACCAACTTGTGGTTCCATTTCGTACCCGGTAGCCACCGTTCAGGTACAGTATGTACGGGTACGATCGTACCCGTTCCATCGGAGACCCGTTCCACTCAGTACCTGAAGCGAATGGGTCGTTGAGTAACGGAATGCCTAATTTACCCAGGTTGTAGGAAGGTCCAATCTGTCCGGTACTGTGTGGAACGCCAATGCCATTGTAACGCATATTGATAGTTCCGTTTGTAACTTGACAGCGTTACAAGTTGGGTTACGTTACAGGTCCCTGCTTAAAACATCAACTCAATCAATCAATGATGGAGATAGATAGATTTGCACCCCGCTCTATTGCCTCTCCCCCAGAAACAAAACATTGGAAGAAGAAAAAAAGATCACCCACTCTGGCAATCAAACCTGGGTTTTCCATGGAATCGAAATAAATACACACACTTACCAGCCTAAATTTAAATGAAAACATTATTTTGGTGGTGCACACAATTTCTCACTAACAGAATATTACTGGCAAAAATATTGTAAATGTCAGACTCAATAGAGTAAAATTAAATTTTACTATTAGAACACACAATCTGCATAAGGCACACAACCCATAATAATTGGATTGATTTGGTGTTTTAAAGTCCACTTTATGCACAGTAAGGCTAATCGGTAGAGTCACATATTTTTGGTAAATAAAAAGGCAAAATTTCGGTACAAAAACTGAGTCAATTTCTGGTTCAAAAGCGGTAAATAAAATAAAATATCGGTGTTATAGCGGTGAAAAAATGGATGAAAAGTGGTATATAAAAAGACATTTTGGTTTTAAAATTGTGAAAATAATCCTAAATTTGATTTAAAAACTACACTTTATCCACAGAATTAACATTTCACTTCTAATAGCACATTTATGTAGTTATCAGAGTATTAAGTTTATTTCTGTGTAAAGGAGTCCATTTTTGCTTCTCCAATATTAACAGCAGAATTAATCAATATTCCGGGAATTGCATAACTCTGAGGATAATTCAGACCTCGGAAGGTGTCGCGTCGGTGAATAAACCCTGAATTTCGTGTTTAAGAGTTAATTTCGCTTTTTGCAGTTCATTTCGCATTATTTCGTGACAAAATATGGTCACAAAATGCACCTCACACCTTTCAAAAACATGAAAAATTAACACTACAATGTGTTTTTTCAAATTTCGTTTTTTCGTCAAAAACGAAATATGCATGCCCCTACTAATCGGGACTGGACCTACAGTTTAAAGTGGGATCCGAACCACTATGTGCCTCCACCAGGAATCGAACCCGGGAACCCTTGATTACAAGGCAACGATGCCAACACTGCACCATCGGGGAGGCCAAGCCATAATAATAATTGCAGGTTAAGATGACTAATACTAATATTAAATATGTTATATTAAATGCCATTTTCATCCTTTCTGCACCTCTAATTTCATCAACAATTACAAAACATAATTTTATACACAAATAAAACAAGAATGAACTCTTACAAGACCAATTTTTCACATTTGCAAAGAAAATTCACACACATAGTCCACAAATAATTTCTGGTGCCATTCATTCCTGACTAATTTCATGATATAGCAGTAGACAATACGTGCCACTGATTTATTATGAATATGAAATGTAAAGTGGTATTATAACTAGTAAGTTTATTACTTTTCTTCCTGGTGACTACACTAGAAAATGCAGAAAGTATTTAAGGTAATCAAAATAATAACATATAGTGGATTTGTTTGTCTTATTATTGACTATATTGATAATATGTGGGGTGAGATAATCTATTTTATATCATATTTTGCACTAACATATTAGTGCTATTTTGATTAATTGTGCATCTCTTTGGGGTGATATACTTATTACTTTTTTATGTTAATGAACACTTATGCTTACCTTATTAAATTTTCATTTGACTGCTTTCTGCCTCTGTGAACCAAATTAGATTTGCCTCCTTCAACTAGTGGAGAAACATACAGAAATATTTAGGATTATAGGAGACACACTGTCTTAGGTTAAATGTAAATTCATGGTTTCTTTCCTACTATATACATATACAGTAAACCCTCGTTAACACGAATCCCAAGGGACCGAAAAATCAAGAGTTCGTGTTAAAAAAATTCGTGCTAACCGGGGACTCAAATTTTATTGTTGCAATAGAGTTCTTTCCACACATTAACCATTTACAATACGTATTATGTATGTCATCATAGAAAACACTACTACAGGACTACGGTAATTAACTTTTAAGAAAAGTACTCGCAGATCATTTTTTGGTGAAAAATTCCTATATATTGCGCTGTCGCAGGCGGGAACACAAATGCAAGGTAACATCACGGCCAACTGTACTCATACCTTAAACTAGAAGTCAATTTGTGACACGCACAACTGAATTTGTTGGTTAAATGCATATAAACTCATAGTTGACGCGATGATCGCGATTGTCGAGCAATTGCACCCAAGTTTTAATCTTGATGTTACTCGTACTGGCTATGTTTTAAAGAATAGAAAAACACATTTGAACACAGTGTTGATCTGAATCTGTTGGTTACAATACTGTACAAAGTTGATTGTTGACAAGATAATAAGAGATTGTTGAACGATTTCTTACATACCTAGCAGAGGAACGGCAGAGAAAAACTGAAAGTTCATGTTAAATGAGATATAAAGACGCAACAGACTAAAAAACAGTTCGTAATTCGTGGTAACCGAAATTCGCGTTAACCGATAAAACTTTCTATAAGATATAAAACATCCCTGCCGGGACCAACATTTTGTTCATGTTAACAGTGTTCGCCTTAAGCGAGTTTGTGTTAACGAGGGTTTACTGTAGTTACAAAGAACCAATCACTATGAATATACAAATATTTTAAATGGTACAACATGAACCACAAATAAAAGTTCATGAACATAGGCTTCAGGTCGCTAATGCAGATTAGCCTCGGTCCTAAAGTTAACTTTACAACAAATACTGATAAGAATTATCAGTTTATTCTAGACTTCCATTTACATAAAATTTTACAATGCTCTAAATTTTTAATAGTTTCAGAGATCTACACAACTTACACAATGTAAACAAAATGAACTTATCAAAAGTATTTTGGTCATTCCAAACATTTCAACATACGTATTTTGAATGAATGTCACTTCACCATTTTCAAAAATAATAATTTAACAACTTATTTCCATTTCCTTCAGGTGTTCAAATTTGACCTTGAAAATTATTTGTAGGCTTGCATTTAGATCTGGAGGCCATTTTGAAATAGTCATGTGAGATGATTTTAGCATTTTCAGACATTCTGTTCTATAATTCCTTATGTAATGATTCAAAAAAACATTTTCTTCAGAAATGCATTCTCTTCATTCTGTTTATTACCATTTTTGCTCTCAGATTTGAAGTTTCTATCCTATACTACAATGAATCCAGTTATTTTTTTTTTTTCATAATTTCTGATCTTTGGGCACAAAAATACCATGAAGGGGGCAAAACATCTGAACACTTTTTTTGTATACTATGCAGTGCCAGGTAAGTCCAAAAATTGTTAAACATATGATGTGATGTACCTGGACTCGATCTTTTCTATAAGCTCCCCAAATTTTGAAAATTTTGAAAATATCCAGCTTGACAGAGGAAAAAAACTGAAATTTGCACCAGAGTGAGAACTCTTGATGCTCAACATAATATAAAAATCGGTGAAGGTGATTTTCTGAATAAGAAAGATATTTAAGATTAAGTTTAGCCAAAATTAGCCCCTCTACAATATTTAATAAAACACACGTGGAATTGGGAAATGAAGAAATTGTAAGACAGATGATAGCTATAAATAAATTTAATACGTCAGTATACTTATTAAAAATGTATATTAAACTTGAAACTATGTATTATATGTTGATACAGGGTGAATATGGAATGGCCCATTTATGATGGCATGAACTACAATTAATTGGAAGCACAATACACAGGGAGTTTTATGTCCTTATGATCCACACCCTTGAAAACACACAGACTACTGTTTTAAAGGCACAGTGACAAAGATCTGACATTTTATCATTGGTAAAATTTATTTGATTATTTTAAGTAGGTAGACATTATAAACACAGATCATAATTGCTCACCTGAAAAATGTTGATAGCTTTGGCATTCAGTTCCACTGTTATAAAACAACTCAGGCATGCATATAGCAATTACGGATGGATTAATATGAAATTTGCTGTTTCCAATGAAGTACCTACACAAAATTTAATTTAATAAAACAGCTAGTATTTCACACCACGTGTTTATTCAAAATGAATGTTGTAAGGCGTATGAAGAAGAAAGAAAAAAATATTGTTACCCATAGTTGTTAAAACTATCAAAAAGTATTACACCAACTCACCTCTCTCCTGCCTATGAACATTGCCTGCTTCAACAAATGCAAAGTATGCTCGGAAGAAGGCTCTTACTATCGCCCAACGAAAAACAGCAACCGGGTCCGCTCCCACTAGCTCTCTGACAAATGCCATGCTGCTATTCTTCAGAACTCCTACGATATCCTGCCTCATCAGATCTAAATTTTTCTCCCTAAATTCAGCCACCTAAAAAAAATAATAGTAAATGAAAGCATACACTATTTTCGCACCATTACATTAATTAAATAAATTATGTAACATGTATTGTTCTAGGATTGAACAGTTAACTAGCTCAATTTTATATTCTTGAACCTCTGTACAAAGCATGCATCTATTAGACCTTCTGCCAGACATGAATGTGAGAAAGAATCATATATTTAAAAAATATATATATATAACAAATATAGGACAGTCATGCTAAAACTGAGATTTAATTGAATAATTAACCTATATTTACAAAAACACTTTCAGGCAGCAGCACTAATTGTGAAAGTTGTGCTAAATTAACCACGTCATCCAACTCTAAAGAAATTCATTGACAAATGATGTTCAATATGATAATTAGGGCTGACCCTGACACCAATGCTGATACTTGGAAACAATTCACAGTTTAAAACACTTATAACATATTCCTAATTTCACATCATATAATTTAATTTCGCATAATTTCTTGGATATTTGGACTCCTCAAAAATGTACTCTGGAAAGGTATCAGTGATTTTCCAACAACATTAGCATTGGCCAAAAACTGATACACTTGGTCATGTGAACCACACACAGCTCTCAGAGCAACTGAAGATGATGAATGTGTATTAGGGGAAACCTACAGGGTTACAATTGCTGAATAGCTACAGAAATAACAATTACACTTGATATTGGTTACATCTGCTACAAATGTATTCTCCTTTCATATGGTACTTCTTATAGCATGACAATGCACAGCCACATATCACAATTGCATGATAATGCACAGCCCCATATCATGTATAAATGTCTTGCAAACACTACGCACTCCATGTTTTCACATCTGTCTAATTACAAAACCTCACATGGAGTAATGAGCAAGGTAATATATGAACATTACTTTCTACTCTGGAAAAATTAAGCAATGGGTTGTGCATGCCTTGGTACAAACACGACCAACAATATTTATTTTTAAAAGAGGTATCTGGAATCATTTAATAGGTTGACAAGATGATAATTTTGAAACATAACAAACTTGTACAACCTGCATGTCGTAAATAGAAGTGTGAAAAAATGAACTCTGCACTTCAATTTCCACAAAACTAGCCTTCTAAAAAATAACAGTACAGGAAAACCTCATTAATATGATATTGGTTAATACGAAGTACCCTTTAATCCGAAGTTCTTCCCATTCCCCAGCCGATAAGATAGGATTTATAATGTATTTCAGTACGGATAAATCGAAATACGGATAATTTTTAATACAAAGTTGTTTACAAGACCCTTCCCCAAAACTGGTTTCGCTTAATTCGAAGTAGACACCTGCGTAAGTCGACAAGAGAAGATCGAATGTGGAGAGAGCTTGGACGTTATTTTAACTTGACCTTGACATGTTTCCTTGTCCTACGAGCTGCTGACAACTCGAGGAAAGCAGCCCGAAATGCTCGCTGTACATTGACATTCTTTGTCAATGTGCATGGGAGGTAAAGCTCTTTCCCCGCTGAATGCGCCATCTTGGAAATATTCACCAGTGCTAGATGAGAAATGCGAGATAAGATCGCACAAATGTTCCAAAATGCAAGATGCGTGGCATCTGGAAGTCTCACCCATCTGAATAGCTCTGAGCTCGTGATACAGCAATTGCCCGTGAGCAAGCAACTTTTGGCCTGGTAGCCGACAACTTCGGGTAACCACTTTCATTAAAAGCGTGTTCTTTGTGCCCTGTAGAACTTCATAAAAAAAAAGGGAAACTGTTACAGATAATCAAAGCTGCAAAGGCCAACTAAAGATCGTCAACCCGCTTAATGCGTTGTCTTCTAGGTTTCCCGCAAAAGTTGACGTCGATCTTACGTATGTTGCAACTCCCGCTTCATACATTTCCCAACTGTGCCGGTCATAAAATTTGCCAAAACAGTGTTTTGTTGTCTGAGTGACTTCTCCCCTTTATCTATCAGCAAACTGGGGGAGGGGGGGGGGTTGCTAGATTTTCTTGCTCGCGTGCGCACACAGGCTCCTTTCCTTTGGCATCTAAAAAAAAGCAATGTGTTTATGCTATAGCTGGCACCAGTGTTTAGTCTAGCGTCTGGAAAGCTCTCGCTTGCCGATAACTGCAATGACTCATCCAGTGCAAAGGAATAAGCTTCATTGTTTTGAATCTCTCAAAGCCATATAATACCCGCTTTTCTTCAGAACCATTAGCGTGCTGCTGTTAAAAAAAAAAACCGCAATGCTCAATGTAGGAATACGAGAGGAAAAGTTTCGGCGGAGCGAGTGTTTGACCTCCAGAATACTCCTGGAACCTACAATAAATTGTGGATTAATCTGAAAATACGCAAGTTTCCTAAAGCTTGTTTTAGTTCATTTTATGCTGATGAGCTAAGCGGGACTAAATATACAGTTTAAAGTGGGATCCAAACCAGAGTGATTATCGAGTGCGGCAAGGATACACATTCGGTGCAAACAGATTGCAAGTTGTGTGTTTACTTTTTCAGAGTGGATTACAATGCAAGTTGAGGAAGAGTTTGAACTGATCCCTGCAAAGGGGGAGGGGGGGCAAATATGATGTGTTTTAGACAGCCGAACCAGAACGAAATTTACAGCCCCGATTTTTTTGTTTTGTGCCAGGGAAAGGTTGTGTTCTCTCCCAAGAGAATCTTCTCTTACCAGTTAATCCTGTAACGGACAATGTTCTAGTGAACGCACATAAAATCCAATATACATTCTGTCTGATTATGTAACGTCTCTTGCTCGCGCCAGTGTGACTACTGTCAAGTTTCTTCCGAGTTTCACTTCTTGCAATAAACAAGATTATTTTCCTTTCCGTAGGTCTCCGTGCAAACGGGTTTCTTATGAACTAAAATTGTAAGAATTTCGTGGAAGAGCAAGGACTTTGCACAATTAAAAGAAAATATCGTTTTTTAAAAGACTTTTTGAAACAACATGCATCCTGTGCATAACCGGTTGTATAACTACGCAGGATAAATGGTGTTAACCGTCTCCTTGGAATCTTTGTGTCCGCGTTAAGCTCCGTGTTCTCATTTTGTGTAACATTTTTTACACTTTCTTTAAAACGTACAATATTATTATATAGTACATATAAAGCTTATTTTCTGAGCTACCACCAAGTATAAAACATCCTTTGTGGGGGTAATTTATACTCTACTTTATTTACACCTGAAAACAGGCGCCATCTTGAAAAGTTTGGATAACTCGAAGTAGTTTAATACGAAGTTGACATTTTTTGGTCCCTTGAACTTCGTATTAACGAGGTTTTCCTGGACATTAATTTAATATATTTAAAGCAGGGTGATTTCATCTCAAATCATACAGGTGCTGTTAACTCACCATCACGGATTTTGCTGAAAAAAAATATGTGTTAAAGGAGTACATGATACTTGTCCAAACATTTCTTTTTCTCTTTCTGTTGATTTGTTACAGTGTTACAAGCTCACGAAGAAAGACACTGTTGGCAAAAAATATATACGCAAGGAAAATAATGTAATATTCAAACCACTATAAATCATAAACCAAAAATGGTAGAGAGTTAAGGGTTTCCTTTATTTGAAAGCTTGTTCAAACTACTTCCAAAACCATATTAAGGAACGTATTTATGAAACCCAAACCATCTTCAACTCTAAAATTAAGTATCAAAATAAGAAAATTTGAAACTTTTTTCAAAGTTCAATTTTTTTATTGAAAAATTGAAGAACAACTGGACTAGCTATTTGCAATGCCATTTCTGCACCAACTTCTAACGTTATGTAGAGAATTCATTGTAAAAAATGAAAAATGCATTTTGACCTTTTTTCAGAAAGCATTTTCTCAAAAAACTATCTAAAAATTTCTGAAAATTGTACAATATAGTCTTTGGTTATTGTACTTGCAGGAGGTGCAATCAGACTGGGCAATATTTTTGTATGTAACCAGGGAGATTTTTTTGAAAAACGTCCTCCATGTTCCATAATTTTTTGTCTTTTACTATAAAATAGGGTGGGACCGATTAATCGGTACTCTATCGGTATCGGCCGATATAAGCATATCGGTGTATCGGTTTATCGGTAAAATTACCGATTATTTTATCGATCCGATATATCGATAAATATCTGATAGTTTAGTGCAAAATTCTGCCATTCCTACTTTTTTAAAAAGTAAATGTCTAAATATGCAATTTCTCTTGAACTGCAGTCACTTTGAAACACACATTTTTTAAGGAGGTCAATGAACCTTTCAGGTTCTTCCAGGACCATGTCTAATTTTATATCGGATCGGTAGAATATCGGTTATCGGTATCGGTAAATTTTATATCGGTACTTTATCGGTATCAGCCCAAATATCATATCGTCCCATCCCTAAATATCAACAAATCAACAAAATGAAAGAGTATTTATTTCTGAAGATAATGAATTTGGATCTTTACATATAGAATTATACAAGAGAAGTTTTAGCAATTTTCATCAACATCTGAAAACTGTAAAATCTCTGCATACTGCAAATCAAAAATGACAGACAGATCTAGACACAAGCCTGAAATGTCGATTATAAACACTTGAAGGATGTAGAAATAAGTTATTTAATTATTAATATTTTTTTTAAAAAAATATGATGCAACAAGGGTTTTTGAAATGGTGGGAATGATCCAATGCATGCGAGCAGTGACGTGCCCAAGGGGGTGTTGGTGGGACTCCTCGGACCAGTATTCCTTAAAAAAATGTTAAATGCAGGAAAACATGGCAAAAGGAGGACTGACTGCATGCTAAGAGAAAGTATAATTAACTTCTCCCTTTCGAAAATTCTGGACACACCAAGTGTGCATGCAAGCACAAAATGTTACCAGTAATATCTTTGATGCTGATAAGCAGCAGTCAGAAACAGTGTTGCCATTGTAACATATTTTACAGTAAAAGACCAAAAATTATGGAACATGAAGGACGTTTTTCAAAAAATTCTCCCCGGTTACATACAAAAATATTGCCCAGTCTGATTGCACCTCCTGCAAGTACAGTAACCAAAGACTATATTGTACAATTTTCAGGTTTTTTTTTTTTTTTTTTTTTTGAGAAAATGCTTTCTGAAAAAAGGTCAAAATGTATTTTTTTCATTTTTTACAATGAATATTCTACACAATGTTATAAGTTGGCGCAGAAATGTCATTGCTAATAGTTAGTCCAGTTCCCATATTCTATTATCCCAGCAAAACTAATGTCCTGTTGTTTTTCACTTTTTCAAAGAAAAAACAGGAAAAAAAAGAGAGAACTGAAAAAATTTCAAATTTTCGTATTTTGATACTTAATTTTAGAGTTGAAGAGGGTTTCATAAATATGTTCCTTAATAAGGTTTTGGAAGTACTTTGAACAAGCTTTCAAATAAAGAAAACCTCAAGTCCCTACGATTTTTGGTTCTTGATTTATAGTGGTTTGAATATTGCGTAATTTTTTTTTAGCAAATAGTGTCTTTCTTCGTGAGCTTGTAACACTGTAACAAATCAACAGAAAAGAAAAATATTTTATTTTTGCACATGTATCATGTGGTCCTTAACATATACACTACCGACAAAAAGTTTAAGACCACCATGAAAAACGGCCAAAAAATCAGTATGGAGTGTTGTATGGTACCAACGGTTCCTGTCCGAGAAAGACATGACGATGATACACATGGAAAATTCAATGTAGTCTAGGTTGAACTTCGCAAGACGCGAAACCAATTTTTTGCCAAATGTGTAGCATGTGGTTGGCAAAATGGAAAGTGACAAAAACGTTGCTGAAGCTGGCAACATTGCAGCTGTGTGCGTGAAACCGGTCAGTACGGTAGCCAGCCATATGCGCATCCTTATCAGTGGCTCAGGATCAGTTGCTGTTCTTGCAGGCGACATTGCGAGCCCATTATTGTGTGTGAGGTGTGCAAGGTAAGTGGAGCTGTGTAAAATGGCTCGTCATCGTGGGGTACATGCAAATTCGGTTGAAAAGCGGGCTGTGATATGTGCACTGAAAAATGAAGGTTATTCGGAACGCGAAATAGCAAGAAGACTGAATATTTCCAAGACTGGTGTTCATTGTGCATTGGACAGATACCGTAAAACCAACAGTCATGCTGACAGAGCATGTAGTGGAAGAGCTCATATAACGTCTGCAGCTGACGATAGATATATTACAGTAACTAGCAAATGGAACAGGTCCCTAACAGCACCAGTCATCACTGCTTCCCTGAATAACAGCAGAGTGATGCCTGTATCTGAGTCAACGGTGAAGAATAGGTTGCGTGAAGAAGGGCTGCGTGACAGAGTAGCTGCTAGAAAGCCATTGTTACGACGCGTGAACAAGACGAAACGATTGGCCTGGGCTAAAACGCACCAAGGTTGGACTGTGGATAACTGGAAACGGTTACTCTGGACCGACGAATCCAAATATGAATAATTTGGCAGCAATAGGCGAACCATTGTGCGCCGAAAGAGAATGAAAGAAGAGTGCCTTGTTCCCACAGTGAAACATGGGGGTGGAAGTGTAATGGTGTGGGGATGTTTTGCTGGAAACCAGATGCAGGATAATAAAGTAATAAATTTGTCACCTTCGAATTTCGAAATCAGCCGAAAAACATACACTATGTTCATAAAATTCAGGGAACATTGGTAAAAGAAGGGTATCATCAGATATTGGTGAACCATGCCATCCCCTCTGGTCGTCGTCTTGTTGCTAATGAGTTTATTTTTCAACAAGATAATGATCCCAAACATACATCCAAATTGTGCACGCGGTATTTGGAACGCAAGGCAACAGAAGGGGCATTAGTTCTCATGACGTGGCCACCACAGTCTGTTGGTCTTTCACCAATTGAACTGCTATGGGAGCAAATCGATAGGGACATCAGGAAGGAGGTACCCAACAAAACTCAACAGCTATGGGAATTCATCAACGATGCCTGGCGTAACATTCAACCATCCTATCTGGACAAATTATTGGAGCGCATGCCACGTGTTTGCGCTGCTGTCATTAAGGCCCATGGCAGACATATTGATGAAAGCAAAATATGAGGTGACATTAGTATGTATAGTGGATGTACCTATGTTTGCACATTGCCAAGCAGATTCTTACATCTGTTTCTTGTACATTTATTACGAAATACATTCATTTCTACTGATTTTTGGCACTTTTTCCTGGTGGTCTTAAACTTTTTGTCGGTAGTGTATGTTTTTCGGCTGATTTCGAAATTCGAAGGTGACAAATTTATTACTTACCTGTATGATTTGAGATGAAATGGCCCAGCAAGGGAATGCTAGAAAAAGCCTTATTACATTCCATAATATAAACAGCATAACAAAATATCATTTATGTTAACTTGAAGATGCTTAAGAAGAATATTAAACTACAAATTTTGAAAAGCAAAGCATTGCTCTCATTATAGGTAGACACATCAATGAGATACTTACATGGTATTTCACTTTTCCTGCATAATGCTTCACTTTAAATGCTGCTTCCCTTTTCTGAGGGATCTCGTAAAAATCATTCTCTTTGTGAACAGAATTGAACTTCTGCAGCAATGTTTCATTTGTTGCTCCTGGGAAACTGCAGAGAGATTATGGAATAAGAATTATAACATCAAACTACATACAACTATTTTGCTGGACAATTTTCCAAAATTAGCATCTATATCTTTTGTTCCTTTAAAAACATTTTCCACTGAGAATACCATATCTGGGTTTATATTAGAGCTTAAATTATTGCGTTTTGAGGAAAATTTAGGAAGGTTTTGTAATGCAATTTTTTTATATAAATTAGTAAAGTAAGCTATACATTGAAACAAATTACAATGACAGCCCATATAAATTATCATCGTTATATCATTCCAAAATAAATATTTAACAGATTTTAGTTCGAGATAAAGTACATTTATTTTTTTATATTAAATCTTCTCATGCATCTTCCACAGTATGACAAGCAACAATGGATGGAAAGTAAAGCATCAGTTTCCACACGTAAGACCTGAAACCAAGCCTGCTAATGCGTATATTGAGATTAATAGTCCATTTTCATGATGAATCAACACATCATATAAACCTATAATGGCCTCTTCCACCTGTAAGTTCCTCATGCCAGGAAGTTTTTTAAGCATACACTTTTCAAGTGTGCATTGCTGCACCGCAGGGTTTACTGAATAAGGATTTCTTGAGTAAATTTGCCTTTCTTCCTTCTTCTAACTGTGCCTGTATTGACACGAAATGTCAACAATGTACTTTCAGTGAAAGCACTAGAAATTCTATCCAAATAAAACCAACCTCACCTCTCTACAATGAAAAGTTCTCATTCCTTGAGTTTCTAAAAATAAAATAAAATCTCCATGCATTTGAAAAGTCCATGCTTTAAAAGTAATTTCAACTAAAAAATAAAACCAGCTTTTGCCAAACTTCCAATTTTCATATTATCTTGTAATTTCAGCATGTCCTACCTTATTAAGTATGTAAATGAACAAAAGAAAAATAATTGAAATATTATATGTAATTTTGGAGAAACATCATCCTAAATGCTACTGTGGTGTTGGACCACACAGGTATTGTTCACATCTTGCACTTTACACCACACACCACACCCTTCTGACTGCAGCAGAATTAAATTATCTTCCAAGTTACTTAAATCAGCGGTTCTTAAACTGTGGTCCGCAGGACATTCTCACGGGGTCAGCAAAACCCTCCTAGTATTCCACAAAGGTTCGGAAAAATACTAAGACAAGAGCATTTACTCTTTAATGATGCAAATTCCGAGCTTGAGTTAATAATTCTTGGGGGTCCGCGAGGGCAAGTGATCTCTGAAGGGGGACCGCAGTCTAGGGAAGTTCAAGAACAACTGACTTAAATCATTATTATACAGATATACTGATACAACTTTCTGAACGTGGAAAAGTATGAAGGACTAACCTACATTCCAAAATATAAAAATTAAATTATTCATGTACTTACTTGCACTGATCATCTAGAATGCACAACAATCCTCCAGGTTTTCCTTCAATCAACTGAAGACACCCTGTATTATCCATAAAATCTATATTGGTCCACTTGATACCTTCTTTCTTGTACTCCTCCTGCTCATATTTGAACACATGTTGGTTGAAATAGTACTGGAGGTGTTCATTTGCATAGTTGATACAGAATTGTTCAAAACTGAAATAAGAAGAATATTTCTATTAAGTGTCAAGTTCAAGAAAGAAATGATTGGGCCCAACAACTACTGCCCTCCTCAAAGAAAAATAACAAGGAAAGTGAAGATGAAAAAGAAAGAGAATTAAAAAAGTGTGACCATCCAGTGTGTGTGTATGTGTGTGTCAGAACCAATAAAAATGTGTTAAAACTATTTTCTTATGTTATTTATTCTTAATAATGGTGGTTGGTGAAAAGCCTGTTGAACATTTGTCTTTACATATACTTTCATCTTTCAAAATGGAGCAGTGCATGATATAACAATAGTAACTAATCAGCACCAGTATCCAGGGCAATTTCGCACTTAGTATTTTCATTGATGTCATTAACCTTTAGCCACTCGATCCTCTTACGCATGTAAATCCCTTGCCGCCAGAGCCAATTTTCAGCTAAATGCAGAGTTTTATAAAAATGACTCAGATCGAACGCTAATTGCTGTAGACAGACAAATGATGCATCGTTTTACTTGGAATGAACCATAGATTCGAACTATATAAAATGTATGCATATTCCGCAAATATATGGAGGGAGGGGGAGGAAACTGAAAATTCCAAAATTTTTAAAGAAAAAATGGTTTTTTTTCTCCTCCCCAACAAAAAGTATGGTATGTCATTATATTTGACATTTATTTACCATTGGCATGCCCAAAAATTATTTTGTGGGAAGTCACAAATGGCCATTTATGTCATGTGACATCAACTGACACCTAATTTCCTAGCACCTTTGTTACCCACTAGGTAGAGTCAGTGTGAATGCCTCAAGATCAGATACAGGAAATGTATAGTTTGAAAACAGGGCTTTTGTTCCAAAATCACTGGATAATGAGCAGACGTAGGTCACATTGCAGCAACTTAAAAAACATGTGCGTGGTGGCAACAAAGACGTGTTTTCGTCTTGCTTTCGAACTTTTCTTTGTAATAGCGCAGTTTTCCATCAAAACAGCTTTGCGAGGTTCAAAACAATGACTTTTTCCTGAGCTGGATGAGTCATCACTGTTATTGGCAAGCAACAGCTTTGCAGATGCTAGACAAAAAACTGGTGCAAGGTGCAGTGTAAAAACAAGGAGACTGGCTGGAAGTTCGAGCAACAGGTGGTCGAAGAGAAAATCCTCAGCAATTAAGATAACTCAACTGTCAAAGACTGAATTTTTATCAGCAGTGTGAAGAAGAAAGACTATGCACCAGACAATAATACTTTCCTATGCAGTAAATAGCATTAAAAAAAAAAATAGGTCCTGAATTCTGCAATTATCACATTGCCCTGCACACCAGTGACGGAGAATGAGCTGGGAAGGGGGAGGGTGCTCTTTTTTTTATTTTATACTTGTCCTGTGTTTTGTTCGTTTTCAAGAATGTATCCAGAACTGGTTGCCCCATTTTAGACGCCAAAGGAAAGGAAGAGCGGTCCACTTCCACCCACAACTGAAATCACCCAGTGTGCATACACGAGCAAGAAAGAGCAAGAAAATCATGGCTGAAACAATCGTCATCGCTGGCCCCCTCCCCCTATATGTTTGTTAAGGAAAAGAGAGAGAAGTCACTCAGCCAACGGAACACTTTTTTGGCAAATATTACGACATTGGTACAGTTAGGAAAGCGTATGAAGTGGGAACCAGGGATATATGATGCACGTAAGATCGAAGTAAACTTCTGCGGAAGCTTGGATGACAAATTATTAAGCGGGTTGACGATCTTTAGTTGGCCTATGTGGCTTTTATTATCTCTAATAGTTTCGCTAAGTGGTTACTGGAAGTTGTCTGCTACAAGGCCAAGAGTTGCTCCCTCATGAGGACCTGCTGAAATCTAGGTCAGAGCTGGACAGACGGTCCAGACTTCCAGGCACCATGCATCTGTGTTTTGGAACAATCCTGCGATCTTATCTCTAATTTCTCAAGGTGGTGCCCCCCCCCCCCCCCTTCAGTTGTCAGCAGCTCTTAAGACAAGGAAACAAGTCAAGATCGATTTAAAATAACATCTGAGCACATTTGATCTTCTCTTCTCGCGTATCCAAAAGCAAGCGAAATCACAATGGCAAAACAAGCCTGGCGCGTAAGTAGCGACCGTCGCTGTGCTTGGGGGAGGAGATAACAGAGGTCAAGTGCTATTGGATATCACTCAAGCATGGTGTGGTGGTGTCTATTTTTAGATCAGGCCCACTTGCAACCCGCAGAGCGCTCATGAAGGGAATTGCAACACAGCAAATAAAATGAGTGCAACAAACGTATTTTTCGGTCGATTTCCTTGATTTTTTCAACTTTTCTTTTCTCTCCTTTCTTCAAATTTTTCACAGTTCCCGGGAAAAGGGTTGTTACTTCGAGAGGGTTGTTAAATCCGGGGTCTTAGAATCGAGAGTTGACTGCATATAATGTTACTCACAGTTGAATATAACTACTTCATTGATGTTATTCTTAAATATAATCCTCTTGACTATTGATACACTTCTTCCAACATGTCACCAGTGACTCGATGCCCTTGCAAAAAAATATTTTATTTGCTGTCTCAACCAAGAATGTGTCACCTGCTGAACTTTTCAGAAATATCCTGCATAGGTGACCTGAGGAGGATCTAAATCCAGAGAGTAAGAATGAGGAGGTATAATTTCATTCATAATTCAACAATCGCCAGTGAATTTAACATGGTCAGCATGCAGCAAATGAATCACTGATTGCATCTCCTGTTTTGCGCATACTATGAGTGCTGACTTTTGATACATTACAGGGCTTCTGCTGTTAATGCAGGAATCTCAAGTAGAACAAGCATGCAAATTTTTCTCTTCATTAGAATATTAGCCACAATTTTATTGCAAAGTTCTGGTTATATATTGAACAACACTTGTACATGCACAAAACAAATGCTTATAATTTAGTACGTACCTGTTATACCCATCGAAATCTTCAAACCCAAATATATCCAACACACCGATGGAATTCCCCAAATGATCACGTGACGAATCCTTCTTTGATAACAGAGCATGATTTACCTGCAGGACTATCCAATCAAATAAGGCTCCATACAAACACTTGGCTATGGCATCTCTGGCAGCAATAGCCTAAGAAACAGCATGAAAGGTTATGTATTAGCCACAGTGTTGGCTTGGAACCAATACAATTTGCAAATGAAAATTTGCAGGAAAACCTCGTTAATATGAAGTTCAAGGGACCAAAAAATGTCAACTTCGAATTAAACGACTTCGAGTTATCCAAAGTTTTTAATTTGGCACCTGTTTTTCAGGTGGAAAAAAAATTAGTATAAATTAGACCCATAACGGATGTTATAAACTTGGTAATAGGTCACAAAATAAGCTTTATATGTACTATATAATAACATTGTAAGTTTTAAAAAAACTATTGACTTGCAAGTATGCCATGCAATTTTTTAAAGATAAAAGTAGAACATGAAAAAGTTTTCGCCAAAAAGTCTTGAAAAAAATGGCATTTTCTTTTTATTGTGCAGTTATTGATCTTCTATGAAATTCTTACAATTCCAGTTCCTGAGAAACCCGTTTGTATTGAAAACTACAGAAAGGAAAACAATCTCCCCATTATTACAAGCAAAACTCGAAGAATCTTGACAGCAGTTACACTGGCGCCAGCAAAAGTCTGGAGATAATGCAGAATGAATGTTGGGATTTACATGGTTCTGCTAGAGTTTTGTCCATTACAGGATTAACTGGTGTGATAAGATCTCTTGGGAGAGACAACACAAGTTTTCTCAGGACCAGACAAAAAATGCAGGGGGAGGGGTCAAGTGGACAATAAAGCTTTCCTTCTTTTTCTCACCCACACACATTCCTCAGCTGTAAATTTCATTCTAGTCCGGCTATCTAAAATTCATCATAAAAAGTAATGTTTCCTTGCTTCAGCCAACTTAATTTTCACCCCACCCCCCACCTCCCCCTTTCCAACAATCAGTCCAAACTCTTGCTCAACTTGTATTGTAATCCACCCTGAAAAACATACAATTTGCTTGCCCCAGATGTGGATCCGAGTACACAAATACAGTGCCGCACTTGGTAATCACTCAATTCAGACTGCTGCTAGGGGAAAAAAGAAAGAAAATATCAACATCCAGTCTTTGATACGAAAGAAACACAGTGGAACTGCAAGTGCCTCTCCCCAACGATTTGTTTACATTGCGGAGCAGTTAGGATCTTTTATTGCACAGAACTCTTATTGAAATGTCAAGGGACGATGTACAGCAATCAAGGTGTGCTCGATTCAGTCTTCAATAGTGACATGTAGAATGGTTTGGAAACTGTATGTTTAGTCCCGATGAATCCCTCATTGTAGCCTGATTGGTGAAGGTAGGTAAAGTTCCCCATGCACATAGCACAGTGCCATTAAAGCACATTTAAGGGTCGTGGTGGTAGAGCCCTACACATTCTCGATCTCAAGCCATATTGGAAGTGATGTCATCAGCACCACTCTCTGGCCACCTTTAGCTCACAAGGCTGCCCCAGGTAGGCATTTGAGGCTGGTTGAGCCCCAGGGTCACTTTATGCAGGGACAAGGCTGGAAAATTCCAACCTTAGATCACCTACCTGGGAATTGAACCCAGGTCTCCTGCGTAGCAATCAGATGCCCTAGTGACTAGATCATCCTTGTTCTGAAGAAAAGTGGCGGTTACATTACATTGAACCTTGTGTGCATTTTCTTCCAGCACCGCTCTGAGTGTTCAAGATGTTTATTCTTGTGTCGGGTGCAAAATAAAAGTTAACAATATTCCTTACCAGAAGGTGTAGGACAGAAAGTTGTTTTAACTTTTTCTTTCTGGAGACTGAATTTAGTTACTGTCAAATCAAAACTGCTTTGCAAGATTCAAAACAATGACGTTTTTACCTTCACACTGGATGAGTGATTGCTGTTATCGGTACGTGACAGCTTTGTAGACGCTAGACGAAACACTGGCACCAGCTGCAGCATAAACACAAAGAGACAGGCAATGGGTGGCAGAAGAGAAAATCCTGGTCGTTTTAAAAATAACGCAATGTTGAAGACAGAACTTTTATCAGCAGTGTGAAGAAAAAAGAAAATGTTCCTTGCTTTACATATTACCATGATGTCAATGCAACAGACATACAAGCAATATTTCCTATGCAGACAGTTGCATTCAAACAAAAAAGGGGGAAATTAATTCTGCAATTATCACATTGCACTGTACACCAGTGGCGGAGAATGAGCTGTTGCAGGGGTTGGGAGGGACTTTTTTTGTTCGATTTGAAGAACGTATCCAGGACTGGTTGCTTCATTTTACATGTCAAAGGAAAGGGATGAGGTATCCACTTCCACCCTCACCCGTAATCAGGCCTTGTGCACACACAAGGAAGAAAATCGTGGTCTCGATTTATCCGTACTGATATACATCAAAAAGGTTATTGGATGGGGAATGGGAAGAACTTCGGATTAAAGGGTACTTCGTATTAACCAATATCATATTAACGAGGTTTTCCTGTAAATGTTAAAAACAATATTTAGTACATGCAAGTTTATCATGTCATATTCTATCAATCATATTTGAAATCATGAAAATATTTGTTTCAGGCTTACATTACAATACTTTTCTACCATTATGTTAATCACAAGACAAAATGGAACCAATGATGGGATAAATATAAATGAACACCTGTGGCCATGCTACAATTTGAACCTGACACTTTTATTGGAAAGTTCATGAATCAATGTGCATGGCCACCACTGGAACAGTACTGGTTAGAGTCGAAGAGCTATATGAAAGCGGCTGACCTTGAACAAGCCTCGATGCGCAGTAGCAGGATGAGGAAGTGCAGACTGCCGTGGAAAACGTGCAATGTCATTGTTTTGTTTTTCGAACGGTAAGAATCGGTTTGGTTTTCGTTGTGACTGTTCGTGTTTCTTCGGTGTGATCACAAAAATGTGTCAATATACGTGTGCAAGATGGCTACAGAAACACCTAAGCGTCGTGTTCTACACAAACAAGCACAAGATATGGTGTACAAAGTGTATCAGTTCTTCAAAAGTGAATCTTGCAGTGCAGACAATGCCTCGTGTTAGTCAGGGAGCAGTGTTGCCAAATGTCAGGAGTGTACAGCAGCTACATGTGGGATAGTTCCGACTATTGCGAAAGGCAGGTCGTCGATCGGTGATACAGGGTCGGTTTCTTTTCGCTCGCCTGGCAAACGTCATAATCGGCAAAAGAATGTTACGCACTTGGAAGATTTTGATAAAGGGGTATTGCATAATATTACATTTGATATGTACGCAAATGGCGAATTTCCTACTGCAGTGAAACTTAGGGCTAAATTGAAGGAAGCTATCGGGTTTGCAGGCAGTACGTGGTCAGTGTTAAAAATTTTGAAAAATGTGGATATAGGAAAGGCAACGATGGGGGGAAATTTTTAATGGAGAGGGGTGATGTTGTAGCTGGGAGAGTGATCTTCCTCAGAACCATGCACGAATCAGGAAAGCTGGTACTGCAAATATATACTATTTAGATGAAACCTGGGTCAACCAGAATCACACGAACAAGCTGCTGGAGAATGAGTGATAGTTCTGGTGGGTTAAAGGTGCCATTAGGAAAAGGCGCTCGTCTTATTGTGTGTCATGCTGGTTCAGCTGCTACAGGCTTTGTGACCCAAAGTAAATTGGTTTTCCGCTAAAAAACAAACAGTACTGACAATCATTCAGAAATGCCGTGTTTCAAAACTGGTTTCACGAGCAGTTCTTGCCATTTCTCGCTCCTGAATCCGTGATTGTAATGGACAACGCGAGCATACATTCCTTGTAAGTGGATAAAATGCCTTGTTCGAACACAAGAAAGGCGGATATTATGCCATGGCTCTGTAACAAGAACATTCCGCACACAAGCACGCAAACCTGAGTAGAATTGTTGCAGTTTGTGAACTCACCAACTCACAAAAGTTACGAAATCGATATAATAGCAAGAGAATATCGTCACAGAGTTGTTCGTCTCCCACCTTATCATTGTCAGTACAACCCGATTGAAATGATTTGGGCCCAGGTGAAGGGGTACGTAGCTGACAAGAACAAGACTTTCAAAATTGCCGACATACAGAAACTGACTCACGAAGTAATAGACAGAATACGTGTTTCCGAGTGGGCAGATTGTGTGGCTCACACGGAGAAAATACAAGAAGATGACTTCCAGCGTGAAATAGTCAAAGACGATGTCCTCGAGCAGGTCATTATAAATTTGCAAGACACGGATTCAGAAGACCTTGAATCAAGTGACGAGGTTGACAGCAGTACAGAATGAGCGTTATGTAAGTAAATGGCATTTTAATTTTTCTTTTCAGTTCATATTATGCATGCCAGACAGTTGTTTTGTTATTGTGAGTGCCACAAGACCGGCGCATGGTATCTGCGACAAACGAAATTGCCTTTGCCGCACCGCGAAAGAATGAATCAAGTTCTTCTCTCGTTTTCTCAGTAACCAAATAACACATTGCTGTAAATATTATACGAACTTAAAATTTGGAGTTTTCTTTGTAACTTTCTCACTGGAAGTTATTTCAAATGTAATTTAATAAAAATCGGCTCGCAAGAGAACTTTTTCTCTATACAATAATGATCAATAAAATATTTAATTTCTTTCGCTTACTTTCAAGATTCTACACGTTTAATTTACAGAACAATACAATTGTCTACAGTTTTCTGGTAATACTCGTGCAGGATTGGTATCGATTGTTGAAATAATAGCCTTGCAGTGGCAATTTACAATTGTTCGAATGTAAGCCATTGTTTTTTTTATTTTGTAAGAGCTGGCGAGAACCCCGAATGGTGAGTAGGTTGCAACAGCGGAAATGTATCTCCCTCTATCTGCGTGGACTTGTCAAGGTCAGCCGCTTTCATACCGCTCGTCGACTCTAGAATTGGTAATTCAATTTCAAGAGTTAATATACTGAAAAGGAGTCCATTAGATCCTCGATTTTACACTTTTCAGGAAACCAAGGTGGAACACTTTAAATGTAGGAAAATGTGAAATCCGAAAAACATTACATAACATTTTCTCCACTGAGACCATGAAGAATGAATGTATAAAGCAGGAAATGTAAAAATACGGGAACATAAAAAATGGGGTTGTATTGTGCAGTACTCACATATCCATGAAACTGTCTTCATGATGTCCTAATAATTAACTTGCTGCAGCAACTAAATGTTAGTAAAAGTAACATTACTGGTAAACAAATGCACACACCAGAGAAATTTGCAGCAAAAAAAAAGGGTTACACAATCACTAGGGCCAAGCTGATACCAGCTGAAACTTTTCTGGCAGACTTTAATCATCATAAAATTTTCCAAAACTTGAAGTTTCTTTTTATTTTGCACCAGTTTTGTGTGAAAAAAGATATTTTGTGATGACATAAAAGGTATTTTAATATTCTGATGGAATTCTTGAATATTTCAAAGCAAAACTCTTGGTAAATTTATACATAAGTCATTCCATGCGAAATCAACACAGCCCACTACCTGACCATCTCCGATTTTCATGAAATTTGGGGAGTTGAAACTATGCATAGAACTTAGTGAGTATAAACATTTTTAGTTCCGTGCGTCTTGTAATTGTTAAATTATTCAAAGTTAAAGTTAGCATAAATTGCCCTTTTTGAACCCGCTTAGCTATACTAAATTTGCTGTAACTCCGCCCCTATTTTGCCTAGGAAGCTCAAATAAAGCTTATTGTACAGGGAATTGAACAAGCTTTCCAGTGATATATAACAAGCATACCTTTGGATAAAAATATAATTTTGTCACGTGACCTTGACCTTTGACCTTGAATATCTCAAAACATGTCATCACCAAAAATCGTGAAAAAAATATATTTGGTCCCTCATACCATACTCTAAAACATATCAAAAAATCATTCTGGGACTGCAGTGGGATCAGAAGATACAAAATAATATGTGTAACTATGTGACTGATAAAAGCCCCATTACATGAACTATGAAGAGTCAAATGTCCCTTAACACCCCCTACAAAATGTGAAGGAGTTATCCTGGGTATAATGGGCCATGAAAGAAATAGGTTAGGCACAGGGAGATCCCTAGTCGTGTGTGTCAAGCGCAGGTCCGGCATATTGTTGACCGCCATATTGAATTCGACGCAAAAATTTCAAAGGAAAGGGGGTGATGTGATATATCAAATGAGGCTAGAATTTCACGAGAAATGAAGTGACGAAGGATTTTCCAACGTATCTCACGCCAGCAAAAAGTTATACACATATCTTTCACTTACGATATATGCACATTATAATGTCAATGTTCCTGTGAGCACACTCGCATAGAACATTTGGTAATGTAGCATGTGCAACAACATCGCAAGCAGCAACTATGCCTTCTCTCAGATGGTCAATATCAGGGACTTTTAGTGCATGCACCATTTTCTTCAAATGTTTCTGAAGGTAAAAGTCCTCCTAAGATGTTAGATCTGGGGAATGTGCAGGCCTTTTAATAGATCCCCGTGTGCCCATCAATCTACCTAGAAAATTACCATGAAGAAATTGCCACAATGTCCACATAGTGTGGTCACACACTGTCCTGTTTCAAAACACTGCAAAAGTGCAATATCACGTAAGCAAGGGTGAAAAAACCTGTTCACTTAACAAATCCAAGAAGCCCTTACCATTTAAGGTTCCGTTGTTGAATATGGACCAACCATTTCCATTCGCCATACATTATACCACATAATTAGCTTACCAGCAACAACCATTCGACTGAGCAAATCACAGGTATTGCATATTATTTTTATTAACTTCACCGTGAAAATAAAAATTTGCCTCGTCACTGAAGAATTTTTCATTCCAAAGGAAGTGTCACGTAATTGTTTGAGATACTTTTCCCAATATTCTTCACTATTCAACTATTTGGTGAATGTAGCTGATTAAAATCATATGCAATGGTGCATATACTTGTTTCTGTCCCAAGATGTCAGTGTGATCTCGATGAGTTCCTAACATGTTAGGAGCATTCCAATGCTTTGTTTTTAACACCTCGAAAAGGAGAAAATGGTTACAAGCATGCAGTAATAAATTTTTGCTGGTTAAATATATGTTGGATAAACCTTCGTCACTTCATTTCTCGTGAAATTCTAGCCTCATTTGATATATCACATCACCCCCTTTCCTTTGAAATTTTTGCGTTGAATTCAATATGGCGGTCAACAATTTGCAGAACCTGCGCTTGACACACACGGCTAGGGATCTCCCCGTGCCTAACCTATTTCTTTCATGGCCAATTATACCCAGGATAACTCCTTCACATTTTGTAGGGGGTGTTAAGGGACATTTGACTCTTCATAGTTCATGTAATGGGGCTTTTATCAGTCACATAGTTACACATATTATTTTGTATCTTCTGATCCCATTGCAGACCCAGAATGATTTTTTGATATGTTTTAGAGTAATATTTTTTTTCACGATTTTTGGTGATGACATGTTTTGAGATATTCAAGGTCAAAGGTCAAGGTCACGTGACAAAATTATATTTTTATCCAAAGGTAGGCTTGTTATATATCACTGGAAACCTTGTTCAATTCCCTGTACAATAAGCTTTATTTGAGCTTCCTAGGCAAAATATTGGCGGAGTTACAACACATTTAGTATAGCTAAGCGTGCTCAAAAAAGGAAATTTCTGCAAACTTTGACCTTGAATAATTTAACAATTACAAGACTCACGAGACTAAAAATTTTCATAGTTACTAAGTTCTATGCATAGTTTCAACTCCCCAAATTTCATGAAAATCGGAGATGGTCAGGTTAAAAATTGCACATATCTGTGTTGATTTGGCATGGAATGACTCACATATAACTGAAGTGAAATACTTACACACTAACATTAATGTGTTTGCTTTTGTTAATTGTTAAAATTTTCAAGCGTCTGTATCTGTATTGGTAAGAATCTGTAAGAGTAACAGCTGGTTCAAATTGGTATTGACTCAGCCCTAGAAATCACCAATAATCACAGAAAATACCAATTTCTTGCCAGAAGAACAATAGAGCATTTCACAATACTCTGATTTACATATTCCAAATTCTCACAGAACAGTGTAACCTCTCACCTCAGGTAATCTGTAGTTAATGACCAACGTCTCTCCGGAAGCACGAGCCTTTTTAGCAGTCAGGGCTGCCAAAAGTGTTTCCTGCTTCACATGTAGCAATTCAGAAATGAGGAGCACTATTTCTGGATTCTTTACAGCTACTGCTTCATCATGATGATATGCAGATTTTCGGGGCTGAAATTCAACATTTCCTGAAATTAAAGAACAAAGCATACATTAGACTTGCAGCAATTTCCAATCCTCAAATAAGACTGCATTTTAAAATGATTATCTACACTTCTTTCGCTTACATTTCATGTACAAAACAAAGATGATTTTGATTGATTGATTTGATTTATTTTACTTTGCTTTTCCACCACTTTTGGCTAAATGTGAAGATGAGTGATGATATGATGAAACTGATGGAGGAACACTGACAAAGAACACCCATGTCCAGAGTTGGATTTCACCCCAGGACCACCAATGTTTTACTGCTCTTGTTAATCACTCCACTGAGGTAGGAAAAATATAATGAGTGGTCCATTTATAATGATAGTATGAAATATCTCATGCAGAATGCATCCAATCGAAAAAAGAAACAGAAAAAAGTTTGATACTATTGAGGGGGTAAGTCAATGCCGCAAAAATTTCATCGCCGCCACCCCCCCCCCTTAGGGGGGTGGGGGGTAAATGTGAAATTTCAAATGGAACATCCCCATTCGTTTTACATATTTGCATTCAGTGTTGAAAAAGAAGTATTTTTTGTTCAAAAAATTTTGTAAAAAATTGCAACCTTTGAACATTTATAAACATTTGGTAGTTTCAGTTTCATTTTGTTCCCTTTATGTAATAACAGTTTTGGTTTCCGTTGAGAACATTGCAAAAATGACAAAAAATGTGTGCAAAGAATTCGGCAAAAGAAAATTGTTTGCAATTTATGTTTTTGTGTAACAATAAATAATATTAGTTTGTTCCAACTATTTGGTTTCAAGGAACAATTTTATATGAACAACAAAATGAAGTATGTTACTACAAATTAGTTATCATTTGAGGTACACAAATAAATGTTTAAAGGAGCAAATGTTCAAAATGATGACCGTTCTCTTCAATGCATTTCAAAACACGGTGTCTGAAGCTCCACACTGTTCGTCCCAAAATGTCAGGAATGATAGAGACAAAAGCATCAATAATTCGTTGCCGCATGTTTTCTGGAGTTGGAACAATTGTTTGAGACAGGGTTTTGTACAGACACCCAAAGTCATCCTGTTCTGCTGTGGAAAGATATGCAGGCAGCATTCCAGTTCACTTGGCATACATCATTTGTGCGTAAGCTTTTGTGCAAGTTGCATTGAGGTTGTGACTGTGTGCATGTTTCTGTGGGCAGTCAAGGTGAACCAGAACATCGAAAAACCTGAAAATTGTGAAGTAAGTGATGATGTGTATGACACATCGTTCCCCTTTGTACAAATTTGACTGTTTTGTTTTCTTAATGACCTTTCCGTTTGTTCCAATTCTTATAGTTATCAATCTTAGTCTCTGTGATGTACGTAGATTTCTTTAATGTTCAGTACAATCACCAATAATGTCAAGATAGAGACTAACCTTTATGTACATTTCTTGTATGTTCGGTTACCAGGGAAATTACGATGGTGTTTTTTTGCTTTTCAGGAGGTTCGGGCATGCAGATTGAAATAGTGGGGATTGTGAATTGTAATGTGCTGTTATTTATTTTGAATTACCTATGGATTTGAAGGGATAAGTCTTTGAATATTAACACCATGCTACCGTTATGTTAGTGAAAATGTGACTGTGTTTTATTAAATCTACGAAGGATCTGAGATGTGATTACCCGTACCATATTTGTGTTGGAGTGAAATAATGTAAATGTCTCTCCTGTATCTTGGCAGGGTACCAATGATTTAGTAGTATCACGTTTGTCGAATTGAGAAGTAGGTTTGTAAAATGGTGCGTCTGTCAATACAAGCAAAAGTTGATATCATTCTGCTTTACGGTGAAGTACATCAAAATGTTGAAGCTACAAGAACTTTGTACAGCAATCGATTCGAGGACCGAGATACTCCAGGCATTGCAACCTTCTACCGCATAGTGAAAATTCACGGAAACTGGCACTATTCATCTAAAATCTAAAACCAGGAGGAAAACTGTTACAAATGAAGAGGCTGCAATTAATGTTTTATGTGCTGTTGCTTACAATCCCCACATCAGCACAAGGTGAATATCCCTAGGATCCGGAATTTCTAAAACCAGTACTCTTGAGAATTCTGAGAAGTTTCAAGTTCCATCCGTACCGTATGTCTATGCACCAGGAACTTCATGGCGAAGACTTTCAAAATCCTTTCAATTTGTGCAATTGGGCACTGCAACAGATGCAAATGAATGAACGATTCTTTTCATCGGTGTTATTCTCTGACAAATCGTCATTCGATAACAATGGTCATATCAACACACACAATATGCATTATTGGTCTGTTGAAAATCTGTATTGGATTTGAGAAGTTGAACACCAAAGACCTTGGAGTGTAAATGATTGGTGCGGAATAATTGGAAGCCGATTGATTGGACCATATTTCATTGAAG
Source organism: Lepisma saccharinum (assembly GCF_977018435.1). NCBI lineage: Eukaryota > Metazoa > Arthropoda > Insecta > Zygentoma > Lepismatidae > Lepisma > Lepisma saccharinum. Next base: position 34,829,430 of record NC_139231.1, read on the forward strand.
GCACATTAAATGGACAAAAGTACACAGAGTTTTTGGTAAATATTCTGCCAGGGCTGTTAGACACAAAGTTTCCTAGTCGATGGATAGGACGTGGAGGACAAGTTTCTTGGCCAGCTCGTTCACCCGATCTCACGTCGCCTGATTTCTGCCTTTGGAGACTATTTAAAGAAAAGTGCTACCACGAAGTTCCAAGAACGCCAGAAAACATGCGGCAACGAATTATTGATGTTTGTGCCTCTATTACTCCTGACATTTTGGAACGAACAGTGTGAAGCTTCAGACACCGTGTTTAGAAATGCATTGAAGAGAACGGTCATCATTTTGAACATATGAAATTGTTCCTTGAAACCAAATAGTTGGAACAAATTATTATTATTTATTGTTACACAGAAACATAAATTGCAAACAATTTTCCATTGCCGAATTCTTTGCACACATTTTTTTAATAAAATTCGTTTTTTGCAATGTTCCCAATGGAAACCAAAACTGTTATTACATAAAGGGAACAAAATGAAACTGAAAGTACCAAATGTTTATAAATGTTCGAAGGTTGCAATTTTTTTACAAAATTTTTTGAACAAAAAATACTTCTTTTTCAACACTGAATGCAAATATGTAAAACGAATAGGGGTGTTCCATTTGAAATTTCACATTTACTCCCCCCCCAGGGGTGGGAGGCAGCGATGAAATTTTTATGGCATTGGCTTACCCCCTCAATAGTATCAAACTTTTTTCTGTGCAATTTTTGGATTGGATGCATTCTCCATGCGATATTCCATACTGTCATTATAAATGGACCACCCGGTATATTAACCAAGGATGGACCAACATGAAATTTTTGTCTATACTGATTTACTGATACAAATAATCAATATTTAGTGATCTGATATAAAATTGGCAAAGTTTCTGAAGTTTCTGGAAGAGAATGATTGATAGAGTTGGTGCTTTAAGTCCACTTTATGCACAGATAGGCTAATAGGGATTGGTCCTACAGTTTAAAGTGGGATCCGAACCACTATGTGCCTCCACCAAGTATCGAACCCTGGACCCATTGATTAAAAGGTGACGACGCTGCCACAATGCCATTGGGGAGGCCCTAAAAGCATGAATGATTCACCAACCTCCTTAATTAATGCATGTAACCAGATGAATCCACTTACTTTTGCCTTTGAAAAACTGTGTACTCTGACATTTTCTTTACGATGAATGATATGTTTATGTACCTAAAAATATTGACAAAATGGCAGAATTAAGGCAAATTATACATTTATGCAATTGCAATTGGAATAAAATTATTGGTAATTTTACCAATATTCCTATATCAGCTGATACTGATAGAGAACTGATTACACTGTTCTGTACCTAATTTTGATCATGAAATATGAAAAGAATTCACACATGAAAATTAATCTTTATACAGCCGGGCATATGCAGTTTTACAGGGTAGGTGGTGTAAAATTATTTTAATAAACATACATGCCCCAACGGAAGATAAAGATGATTTTTATACAGAGTTAGAACAGGTCTTTGATAAATTTTCTCAGTATGATATGAAAATTCTGTTAGGTGACTGTAATGCACAGATTGGCAAAGAAGAGACATTTAAACCCACGATTGGTAAAGAAAGTCTTCATGAATTAAGTAATGATAATGGTATAAGATTGATTAATTTTGCAACCTTAAAGAATTTAATTGTGAAAAGTACCACTTTTTAAACATAAAGATATCCATAAATATACCTAGTCTTCTCCAGATGGTAAAACTCATAATCAGATAGATCATATTCTCATTGATAAAAAAAGGCTAAAAAGGTAAAGGTAAAGTGTTCCCCTGTGCTTAGCACCATGCCATGAAGGCCTATAGGGGGTGTGGGGGTAATGCCCCACACTTCCTTGATCTGGTCGTGAGTGGGGGTGATGTGATCAGCACCATGCCCCTGACCACCTTTACCCCGCAGGGTTTCCCCCTGTTACCCACATTATACGACGCTGGGTGGGCAGCGGGGCCGCTTCCAACGTTAGAAAAGTTCCCGGATTTGAACCGGCCGGGGATTGAACCCGGGACCTTGAGCATGGTAGTCAGACGCGTTACCGACTGAGCCACCGCGGCCACCTAGTATACTAGTATAATTGACGTTCGTACATATAGAGGTGCTGACTGTGCCAGTGACCATTATTTAGTAATTGCTAAATTAAGAGACTCTCAGTGAAAAATCAGAAGCAACAAAATCTAAAAGTTATAAAATTTGATACAGGAAAGTTTACTGATGAAAGAATTAAGAAAGATTACCAAATTAAACTGTCAAACAGATTTGATGTTTTGCAGGATTTAAATGATGAAAATATAAATGAAACAGACGTAAATAAGAATTGGGAACACATACATAATGCAATAGAATCAGCAGCTAAAGAAAGTATAGGATACCATAAACCGAGAAGAAAGTAAGCCACGGTTTGATAATGAATGTCATAATCTAATAGAAATAAGAAATCAGGCTAGACTTAGGTGGTTAAATAACTCTGATGATACAAATCTAAACAATTATAATAGAATAAAACGAGAAGTTAACCGCACGATTAGAAGTAAAAAAAGAGATTACTTGAAAAGCAAAATTAATGAAATTGAAACAAACAGCAAAAATAAAAATGTCAGAGATTTATATAAAGGTGTAAATGAGTTTAGAAAGGGGTGGCAACCTAAAGTAAACTTGATAAAAGATAAAGATGGTGATTTTCTAGCTGACCCAAGCGATATTCTAAATAGATGGAAGAACTACTTTAATGACCTTTTAAATGTTCATGTAGGAGATAAATCAGAAGTAATGAAGTACACACAGCAGAACCTTTAGTTCCAGAACCTAACTTCACTGAAGTTAAAGATGCTATTAAAAGGCTAAAGAATAACAAAGCACCTGGCATTGATTTAATACCAGCTGAGTTAATTAAATATGGTGGAAATTCATTAATACGTCAAATTCATACATTAATTTCTTTAATATGGAATAAAGAAGAAATCCCTCAACAGTGGAAAGAATCCATAATTGTTCCTGTGGTTAAAAAAGGTGATAAAATGAACTGCAATAATTACCGTGGAATTTCTCTACTCTCAACAACATACAAAATATTGTCTAACATTCTTAACAAGACTAACCCCATATGCTAATGAAATTATAGGTGATTATCAATGTGGATTTAAATGTAACAGATCAACTACAGATCAAATTTTTCACATCAGACAGACACTTGAAAAAAAGTGGGAATATAATCAAAATGTCTCTCAGCTATTCATTGATTTTAAAAAAAACCTTATGATTCGGTCAAAAGAGAGAAATTACATAATATATTAGTAGAGTTTGGAATACCTAAGAAGCTTGTTAGTATGATAAAAATATGCACCAGTGAAACAGAAAGTAAAATTCGTGTGGGTATTAATATGTCTGACAAATTTACAATTCATGATGGGTTAAAACAAGGAGATGCATTATCTCCATTGCTCTTTAATTTTGCATTAGAATATGCTGTTAGGAAGGTAAAAGAAACTAAAGAAGGACTAAAATTAAATGGTGTGACTCAGTTGTTAGCATATGCAGATGATGTAGACTTACTGGGGGATGATGTGAATACAATTAAGAATAATGCTAAAATATTTTTCAAAACTGCTAAAGAGATAGGTTTGGAAGTTAACAAAGACAAAACTAAATATATGCTTACAGGCCGAAACCAAGTGTTAGGTAATAATCAAAATCTAATTATTGATAACAACTCGTTTGAACCAGTTTCCAAAAACAAATAGTTAGGAGTAATATTAACAAATGAAAATTATATTAAAGAGGAAATAAAAAGTAGGCTTAATTCAGGAAATGCATGTTACTTCTCTCTTCATAAACTTTTGTCTTCTTGTTTAATATCTAAGAAACTAAAAGTTAAAATATACAAAACAGTAATTTTGCCTGTAGTATTATATGGATGTGAAACTTGGTCCTTTACATTGAAAGAGGAACATAAATCGAGAGTATTTGAAAATAAGATCCTTAGGAAAATCTTTGGACCTAAAAGGGATGAGGAGATAGGTGAGTGGAGAAGGTTACATAATTTAGAACTACATAATTTGTATTCATGTCCAGATATTATTAGAATAATTAAGTCAAGAAGACTTAGGTGGGCAGGCCATGCGGCACGAATGGGAGATGAAAGAGGAGTTTGCAGGATTCTTGTTGGGAAACCTGATAGTAAGAGACCTGTAGGAAGGCCAAGACGAAGATGGAGGGACAACGTTGAGATGGACCTACGGGAAATCGGTAGGGATGGAAAAGAGTATATAGATCTTGCTCAAGATAGGGAAAGATGGAAGGCCTGTGTTGCTGCAGCCATGAACCTTCGGGTTTAAGAAGGCTAGAGAGTTAGTTAGTTAATTAGTTAGTTAGTATACCACCGGGCAGGTTTTCAGAAAGTAACCCCTGTTTCGCCGAGGCATTTCCCAGTGATTTTTTTCTTCTCACGCTTATTGGAGAAAATACATTATAACTCCTAGACTATTCGACCTATGTACCTCGAACAACATTTGTTTGGAATCTAAAACATCAGGGCATGCAACCCATGTACAATTCAGAATGCCCAAGTGAGAAAGATGGTGTGTGGGGGTGGCGAACCCCCCAAATTTCCATCAAAAAAATCTGGACTTTGTCCCCTCTTTCCCCACTCTTATGGGAAAAGGATGCAAACTTTAGCCTTCTTTTCATAGAATGGACCTTTCAACGAAATGAAACTTGTTTCATGTTCCTGGCTGACATACTAGGTGATATATGAGGCAATATGTGGAACTCTGCTTCTTTTACAAAAAATGCTAATTTGGTTAGTGCACATGAAATTATTGTAACTCCTAGACTATTCGACCTATGTACCTCGGACAACAACTTTTGTTTGGAAGCTAAAACATCAGGGCATTCAACCCATGTACAATTCAGAACGCCCAAGTGAGAAAGATGGGGTTGTGGGTTTCAATTTCCCAGAAATCTGCTTCTCTTGCTTTGTGGCGTTGTTAACTTGTGGCAGACCACTTGCATTTTAGCTTGGTCTATTTTTAGCCTCCCTTCCGGCCAAAAGACTACTTCCAGTCTATTTCACACACCTCCTTGGAAGCTTCAGACAAAAGCTAGGGTTGCTCTTATCACCGACAAGTCAGTGCATGTCCTGCACCAGGAGAAAATAAGGTCATAAACTGCAGATCTTTATAGTTTCCCTGTCTAAGCACGCTTCGAAAATGTGACCTTGATGTGTTGCAAGGAGCAAGTTTTCATTCACAGGATGACTATTAACCTTTGGAGAAGGTTTTGTGAGTGTTTCCACCCTAACATCAAAGTATCAACATGCTAAAAGCACGCACATTTTATTTTAAGCTGCATGTTACATATATGTGACAATATACGTCAATGCCCTTATATTTGTTGTTGCATATATGCAACAGATTCCGAGCAAAGGTTAAAGAAAGGCACACTACAATTTTCAGCTCCTATAGATCTTTTCTACTTTTACGATGGGTGCTCTATATGCTGGCAAGGAAGTGGGGAGCAGGGAATACACAGCAGACCAAACCAGACAACAGTGGTAGCACCGAGAGTTACGACATCGAGGGGAGGAACTACTATATGCACCTTGTTCTACACAGTGCTAAGTTTCTTATCATGATGAATTGGTTGCTTCCCCACTCCCCACTTCCCTTGCCAGTTTATAGAGCACCCACTGTAAGACTGGAAAAGAGCTATACAAATACATACACACAATAATCTCATAATATTTCACACTTCATGTGTCAAAAGAAAGTAATTAACAAGAGAAGCATCCTATCTCCAGAAATAACCAATTGTGAGCTAAATGCCTGCAGTATAAATCAATAAAATGACGAATAAAATGTCCACATACAAGAGGAATATGCTTCTCATTAAATGTTTGTAGGTTATATAACAGTAATGTGAACCGTTTAAGAACAGTGGCAACTTGTAGCTTTCTTTAGGTGTAGGAAGTTATGGTAAACAGACTGAACGAGAGAACAGAGGGAAGAGTGAAAATACATTCAATTAAATACGAACATATATCACTTGTACTATCCATTGCATTTAGAATGTTAGCTGCAACCCTGTACCCAAGGGTGTCATGCACCTCTAACTATGAAATATTTACAAGTGATCCTATAAATACATACGAAATAACACTGACGAAGACGATTTTTCTGATTTTGCTCCTTGGTGCAGGCCTAGTTAGCTGACAAAAATGCACACACCGTGCAACTTGTTTCGAAAACAACCTCTAACTTTTGAGTGGACGAAGCTGATTGGTTCAACCACAGATGAACGTAAAATAATACATTTATCTGTGGTTTTACGTTCGTGGAGTCCTCCCTGCCTGTTGTAGTGTGTATTGAGGACAGCGTTCCCAACCTCCTGATAACAAAAAATGCACCTTCAACTCTTAAATTAAGCCAAATGCAACTAATTATGTAGTTTTTTAAGTCCAATTTACAGCTATTTTAGAGATGTGAACTTGGGTTATTCATTTACTATAGTTAAGCAACATTGAGAATTTCACCCATCATATCAATTACAATGGTTGAACCAATGGAACTGATTCAACATAGTGCTTGAAAAAGTTGGAAGAAAATTTGGTGATTGGGAACGGGGCCAGTTTGTTTTATTTGTGACCTCCAACTTTCTACAGATTTCTTTTCATAAAATGTTAATTTGATAAATTGGGGAGGCTAAAGAAAAGATGAAAGAAGAGAATGGACAGAAATGTGATTGTAAAAGCTTGTCCTTTGGTCAGCATACTTAGTTTTGTTTGAAACAAGTCCACTGGAGAATTACAAATAAGATATAAATTTAATGCTAGGTGCCAACGAAGTTCAAATTTTGCTAGGTTTAGAACCATACTGCTAGGGTTGGCATCACTGAATGAGGAAACCACTGATGCTTTCTTGATGACTTTCTAATTGAGCAAACCCCTCCCCTCCCTGCCACACCCCTCTTCGTGGCAGCTGAAGCAAGCAAGTGATAGTGGATCCAGTCAAATGTATGTACAACGCACTCATAATTTTATAATGCACATTAAACTTCTAAAAACGTACGTAACAGGAAATAAGTGTAACTGAACTGTAGGAACCACCCCCTGTCTAAGAAATACACAAATGGTTAAAAGTAATAAATAAATCTTCAATGTATAAACACAGTTTTCCAGTTGTTTTATCTTAAACTTTAAACAACTAGATGAACTAATTTTAATTGCTTTAACAAATGTATGCTAAAACTCTTGTATAAGAGAACAGTATGTTTTGACCCAACATTTGTAGTAGCAAAGAAATACAATCATCATTTTCGTTCTTTTCTGAAAACTTACATTACTCACCTATTGATTTCAGTGATTCACGGTCAAAATTCAAAGAAAGCTGTTATTTATATTCTAATAAACTGCAACAACAGAGTATGACAGAATTAATATATATTTGTGTAAGAAGATAATTTGACAGTGTTTGTGCTAACAATTCAAAAGCAGCCATCTTGAGTAGTGAATTGAAAGAAACTTGTAGTTAGTCAAGAATGTGTAAAACAATCCTACATTCAGTTATTATATATTTGATATGTTTAAATTTGTAACTAAATGTGCTCTAAAACAGGACAAGAAATCATTTACAAGGGATCATTTTCAATGATTCTTATTCATAGCAAACGATGAATAGCTTCGACATGCTTACCTATCAAAAGCACAGCAGACAATACAGCAAATAACCTCCTTTGCTTCTCATGTGTAAAACCCACCATCTCCATGGATTGCTTGAGCCTTGAAAATTCATAACCTTCATCCACTCCCTCAAGAGAACAACAGCCACTCTGCAATAAAATATGAAACTTATGTATTAAGCTTTCCTGCTGATGGAGAGCTAATGTCACTACAACTTAGTGCAATGCAGTGGAGGTTAGCATTAACATTTCTTTTGTTTGAATTTGATTTATTGTTCTGAGTCCACTTTATGGACAGACAAGCTAATTGGAACTGGACCTACAGTTTAAAGTGTGATCCAAACCACTGTGTCAAGTGCCTCCACAGGGTATCAAATAAGGGACACCTTGATTACAAGGCAACGACATTACCACTGGAAAGTGGGTAGGCCCCCTTTCTTTTGTGTGTCTGTACTTTAATTTCACCTGACATTATGAGAAAATGGAAAATGGTCAAAAACTAAATCGGTGCATGAAATCCACTATTTTTCTTTAAAAAGTTGTCAATATTTTCAGTGAAGCTCTGAGACTTTTCATGGGACACTTTCTAAAAGGTCTAGTTTTGACCATGTTAGGTCCAAAATATGTTCAGCATGCACAGCAAAAATGTCAGACTGTGATGTGGGTTTTGTTCTACATAAATGAAATGTACACATTTACTTACTTGATTCAAATAATTGTAATCATCCGCTTTCATTAAATGCAAATTCTTCTTTTCTGTTTCACTGCTACCAGCCAATAGGTAGTAAAATACGTGGTAATTCCGTTCATTTCTACCCTGAGAACATATTCTAGACTTCTCCAGCAAGTACTTTTGAACAACAGCCCTGTATAAGTTAAAAATAAATTACATAGAAAATTACAAAAGTAACAGCATAAGTAAAAGCTGAGTTCATAAAAGTAAGATCTTTAATTAAGCTAAATTTTACATTCAATACAGCAGTAACAAGTTTTGTTCATTACATCTGAAACATAATAAAATATATGAATAATTATATTAGAAAGGAAGGAAAATAATGGAATGTTCTTTTAATGGTTCAATACATTACTTATGTTAGCCTATTTGAAATGATATCTGTTCATTGTCATGAGTCAAGAATTTATTTTTAAACAATTATCTTGAAATTTGCAACAATTGGAAGTTCAAATAGAGATGAACGTGATGCTGGACTTTCGAGAGAGCAAATGTCACTCAAATTCAGAATTGAAGTGCAGAGGTAAAGGTTAACCTGGATTATGTGTATTTCTATAAGGAGGATCGTAGTGTAGGTGGCAGGTCAATCAGGTGTCATGATATCTAAGTGTGGTCTCTCGGGTGACCATTTCCACCATTGAAAATAAGAAATCTGTTATGCTATACCAAGGGCAATTGAGAACCAAAGACTTCACAGTTTATATGCAACTACAGTAAACCCTACATTCAGCAAACATGGAGGTTCGTTGCACTTGTGGTTTCCAATCATTTTGCCAAATGAAACTGGCAATTGAAATTCCTTTCGAGACTACTTTGAATGTGTCTAAACTTATTTGCATGGAGAGCTAACCTACAACTTCAGTAATTTGTCACAGACCATATTTCATTTTACCTGCACTAAGGATCATGACTCAGGTAGGCAATCAAAACAAACACACATACACACACACCAATGGCATATTCTGAAAATTTGACCTGGTTTACTGCAATGATTCGTATTATGTATATTCAATATAATAGGAATAAAACACCCATGCAGGCATGCAAGTATAACAAACACAGAAGTTAGAAAACTTCGAAAATTTTCTGGTAATTTCTATGTACTAAAAAATTTGTTTACTGGCAGTAAACCAGATATGTAATATGGGAGAATATACCACTGATTACCACTAAAGAGATCATCACCCAGTCATCAAAATGAAGGCTACATCATCCATGGAGAAAAGCTGAACCTCAAAGGGACATGGGGCTTAAGAAGCTGCATCCTACTTGGACGATGCTTTGTTAAAAGTGCACACATAAAAGATGCAACACATAATTGACCTGTGGTACACACCAGGATTCTCCCTGCACAAACACACACGCATTACGTTGATTCTGCACTAATACTTTTATTTTTCTCACTCTCCATGATCTAATTTATCTTGTTAAGAAACTTATTTCAAATTATGTAGCTAATATGTATAAGAAAATAACCCAAATATTATTCACCTTATTGAAGTCAATTTTATTATACACAATATAAAACTGATCAAAATAATAAAGATCCTAAAGAACCGATACATCGGAACAAGTTAAGGTCAAACCAAGATTTTTTTCCCCCTGGAAAATATCTGTTATCTGTAACTGTCAAAAGTAGCTGCCCTACTCCCAACAGATGGGACACTGAAACACAGCTTGGGACTAGGTTTATGGTGTTCCTACATTTTGCGTTCCAGTTGCCCCTCACCACTCTTGCCCTCTTCTGTACTTTACATACAGAAGTAAATTCTTCACCAACCACCACTGCCCTTTTGACATGGGTGTCCTTACAAGAATGGACAACATTGAAAGGACACATGAGAGGAAGATAACATCAGACTCTAAGTTTCTCCGAGCTGTACATAAACTCAGAAACTAAAAGGTAATTAAAATGTCAGGCATCATACATGCTAGAGATTACACTGTTACTGCAAAAATGACCATGATCAACTTTCTCAACTTGAAAGTATATAAAAAATACACATATAATAAAGTCCAGAAAAAAATAATTAAAAATGAAAGATGGAAGGAACATAGACAGACAGGTTAGGACACACATTCTGCTGCTGGAATCAGTCAAGAACTCAAAAAACATTTGAGATTCTACGTGTACACACAAAAGAAATGCAAGACAGGATTTATGACGAATTGTTGGACTCTTAACCACAGTTAAAAGTTCAGTTTCTATATGTACCTATACTTCAGAGACTCCTTCAGTCTCCATCATCAAAATGGGTGTATTTGTCCCTATCTTGTCATATGTCAGTAATCCCCGAACATAGGATGTATTTGGGGAAGGCATCAATATGCATGATTATAGCATAAATGCCTGGTAGAAGTATTTACCGGAGGGCGAGGTTTCACCTTGTCTAGTAATACGGGCAAGACCTGTTTTTGGGTGTGTGGCCAATTTGAAATCCTGATTTTAGAGGATTATCTTTATGGTGGCCCATAATCCACCATGTCAGTTGTTCAGGGTTGATACTTGGAGTGTCATAACATAAAAAAGTAAGTTTAAATCTCCTTCAGGGAAGCATATATGGAACTGTTGGTCCCTGAATGGTTGTGGGAACACATTTATCCCAGTGCATGTTCTGCACTGTTCCTCGATTCTATGCTGATTGGCCAAAGCAGGGTTGGAAATATCTCCTTAAAGTGAAGTTTCTACATGGCCGAAGGTACATGTAGAAACTAAAAAAAAAAAAAAAGAGTGGTTCAAAGTCCAAGAATTCAACATGAATCAATCACCACTGATCAGCTACAAAGAAGCATTTAAGAATTACACTAACTCACATGCAGAGCTGCAAAGGGATATTAGAATTAATATAAACAAGTGCAGAATTGAAACAAAATGTTTACGGGGACTGAAGGGATGACATCATGGCATTCCTTGGGAATTTGCATCTTAAATAAAATAAACAGTAATTGGAAATATGAATAATAATAGTATTGCCATGTCATCTAATTTAAAATACATAAACAATGTTTAAAAAAGGGGGAGCAGATAGTTTTCTGCCCAGAACATCCAAAGAAATTACTACAATAACACCTTTCGCACTGCACTGCAGTGGCATGACACAATGCTGTGGTTGAAATGCTCACCAGATAGTGTGTGATACCAGGAAAAAAAACATACATGTCTTGAACAAAAACAAAACAAAAAGTGAGAAGATACAATAAGGAAAAATGAATCTCTCGGAAGGGGCTGACCTAGAACACTTAAAAAGGGTTAAAATTTGAGGTTTGAATCTTGGAGTTGAGTTTATGCACACATATGCTATGAAGACTAGGCCTACAGTTTAATGCAGGATCTGAACCACTGCGCAATGTGCACCCACCAGGTGACCTAGGACTGTCTGCATTGTGGGATGTGCAGTTATTGTATCATGAGCAAGGTGGGTGGAGAGGATGTCCATGCAGCTGGCGCTAAAAACTAGAAAAGACCTTCCAAGGGAATGGACCAATTGCAAAGAGTATTTTCAAACAACATATGAGTCATTCCATGCCAAATCAACACAGATATGTACAATTTCCAACCTGACCATCTCAGATTTTTATGAAATTTGGGGAGTTGAAACTATGAATGGAACTTAGTAACTATGAAAATTTTTAGTTTTGTGCATCTTGTAATTGTTAAATTATTCAAGGTCAAAGTTAGCATAAATCTCCCTTTTTGAGCCTGCTTAGCTATACTAAATCTGCTGTAACTCCGCCCCTATTTTGCCTAGGAAGCTCAAATAAAGCTTATTGTACAGGGAATTGAACAAGATTTTCAGTGATATATAACTTGCCTACCTTTGGATAAAAATATAATTTTGTCACGTGACCTTGACCTTTGAATATCTCAAAACATGTCATCTCCAAAAATCTTGAAAAAAATATATTTGGTCCCTCATACCATACTCTAAAACATATCAAAAAATCATTCTGGGACTGCAGTGGGATCAGAAGATACAAAATAATATGTGTAACTATGTGACTGATAAAAGCCCCATTATATGAACTATGACGAGAGAAATGTCCCTTAACACCCCCTACAAAATATATAGGAGTTATCCTGGGTATAATTGGTCATGAAATAAATAGGTTAGGCACAGGGTGATCCCTAGCCGTGTGTGTCAAGCGCAGGTCCGGCATATTGTTGACCGCCATATTGAATTCGACGCAAAAATTTCAAAGGAAAAGGGGTGATGTTATGCATGAAATCAAGCTAGAATTTCACGAGAAATGAAGTGACGAAGGTTTATCCAACATATATTTAACCAGAAAAAAGTTATTACTGCATGCTTGTAACCATTTTTTCCTTTTCGAGGTGTTAAAAACAAAGCATTGGAATGCTCCTAACGTGTTAGGAACACATCGAGATCACGCTGACATCTTGGGAGAGAAAGAAGTATACGCTCCATTGCATATGATTTTAATCAGCAACATTCACCAAATAGTTGAATAGTGAAGAATATTGGGAAAAGTATCTCAAACAATTACGTGACACTTCCTTTGGAATGAAAAATTCTTCAGTGACGAGGCTAATTTTTATGTTCACGGTGAGGGTAATAAAAATAATATGCAATACCTGTGATTTGCCCAGCCAAATGGTTGTTGCTGGTAAGCTAATGGTGTGGTATAGTGTATGGCGAACTGGAATGGTTGGTCCATATTCAAGAACGGAACCTTCAATGGTGAGGGCTTCTTGGATTTGTTAAGTGAACAGGTTTTTCATCCTTGCTTATGGGATATGGCACTTTTGCAGTGTTTTGAAACAGGACAGAGTGTGACCACACTATGTGGACATTGTGGCAATGTCTTCATGGTAATTTTCTAGGTAGATTGCTGGGCACACGGGGATCTATTAAAAGGCCTGCACATTCCCCAGATCTAACATCTTAGGAGGTCTTTTACCTTCAGAAACATTTGAAGAAAATGGTGCATGCACTAAAAGTCTGTGATACTGACCATCTGAGAGAAAGCATAGTTGTAGCTTGCGATGTTGTTGCACCTGCTACATTGCCAAATGTTCTATGTGAGTGTGAGAGACGTCAACGAGTGTGCTCACAGGAACATTGACAACATTATAATGTGCATATATCGTAAATGAAAGATATGCGTATAACATTTTGCTGGCAAAAGATACGTTGGAAAAACCTTCGTCACTTCATTTCTCGTGAAATTCTAGCTTGATTTCATATAGCACATCATCCCCTTTCCTTCGAAATTTTTGCGTTGAATTCAATATGGCAGTCAACAATATGCCGCACCTGTGCTTGACACACATGGCTAGGGATCACCCTGTCCCTAACCTATTTATTTCATCACCAATTATACCCAGGATAACTCCTATACATTTTGTAGGGGGTGTTAAGGGACATTTGTCTCGTCATAGTTCATATAATGGGGCTTTTATCAGTCACATAGTTACACATATTATTTTGCATCTTCTGATCCCATTGCAGTCACAGAATGATTTTTTGATATGTTTTAGAGTATGGTATGAGGGACCAAATATATTTTTTTCAAGATTTTTGGAGATGACATGTTTTGAGATATTCAAAGGTCAAGGTCACGTGACAAAATTATATTTTTATCCAAAGGTAGGCAAGTTATATATCACTGAAAAGCTTGTTCAATTCCCTGTACAATAAGCTTTATTTGAGCTTCCTAGGCAAAATAGGGGCGGAGTTACAGCAGATTTAGTATAGCTAAGCAGGCTCAAAAAGGGAGATTTATGCTAACTTTGACCTTGAATAATTTAACAATTACAAGATGCACGAAACTAAAAATTTTCATAGTTACTAAGTTCCATTCATAGTTTCAACTTCCAAAATTTCATGAAAATCGGAGATGGTCAGGTAGTGGGCTGTGTTGATTTCATATGGAATGACTCATACGTTACTTGTTATTTCCGTGAAAATGGCAATGAATGCAACAAGGTGCTACAAAATAAAAATTGTGATTGTCATTTCTTGCATAAACCAAAACAAAATTATAACAAAAGACCAGCATAACATGATTCCACTATGTGGCAGTGGAGCACTGCTTTTAAGTTCCTGTACTTTACATTCAATAATTATGATCCTGATAAAGACACGTGTTATAAAATTTTCCCGAATGTTAGTTTCCCACATTTTAAGTTATTTCATCTGGGTCTCCTGAAAAATGTAATACTGAGGTTCCTCTATACATCATATATGAAACTTTATTGCTGACTGATAAAAACAAACATACAATTACTGTTCACCAAAAAAAATTGCAACAGTTGATAATGGCCACATTAAAACATGTTCTTGAACTGATTATTATGGAACATGTAAGTTAAATGAACAGTTAAAAATGATCACTGACAAAACAATTAAATGATACTGTATTCTGCAAGGCATTTTCTGCACTATTGTTATCATTTGCTAAAAAGAAAATCTTAGAAATGTACACCACACAGGTTTCATCAAATTTTTATTTTAGCTTTCTGTGTGATACACATGTCCACAGCATATTCAACATTTGAATTTTTCAAATATTTTCATTACCAGCCAGTATATTCAATAAGCAAAATGATGGACACCAGCAGGTCTTTTCTGCACATTCAACATTAGGTAAATGAATGCTTTTCAAGGTGGTCTAAGATTTCGTCTCTCTTTAAAAAAAGAAACAGCACTACTTTAAAATCGAAAGTTTGACAAGCTTCCCATCAGCATTCTCAAGGTTAAAATTAAATTAAAAAATTGATAAGCAAAGTAGATGGTGGAGCAGGAGTGCACTAGCTGTCAGAGGCAGTACCCAAGAATAAAGTACATTTTAACAAGCACTTGCACTGATATTATTTTAAGTTCTTACTATTATAATGTCTTTGCTGCAATCAAGAAACAAGCATCATCGAACGAGAAAGTTTTTGGTTTCTGCATGGTTTGTTGAGATGCATTTCTTGTTGCATACACATTCGATATACTACTGTTCAGTCAGTAGAGGGTATAGGAAGTTTTTTTGATTATTACTTTTCAATTTTATGTGCCTTTCTGTACTTTAGTAGTTTGGAATTATTATAAGAGTTGCAGTACACACTGTCTCTTATGTATCTTAATTCAACTGTTGCCTACTGAAATTAATATAACAACAACAATAAATGCACACACAGTAAGAAAATACATGATTTCTGTATCAAAATATAAATTTTTTGTTAGTGAATTTTTTTTCTCTCTCCTGGAAAACAGCATACTTAGTTTTTCTCAGGCATTCAATAATGCAGAAAATATAATTCATTACACAAAAGCAATACATTTCAGATTAGGTATTGTTACTGGTTTTAGTCTTTGGTTCTTGGGTACTGACAGTATTAATCCAAGGAACACAACTGTATGAAATGTTAGATTTTTTTTAACACACCATCAGACACAGGGAGTTACAACAAGCTTCGATCTCAAACTTACTCAAGTTTTGTGACACTGTAAGTGTTCGTCACACATCAGCGAAGCCTCTGGAAGCAATGCATCAATGGCCTTTACTAAAAATAATGTAAACATCAAAAACAAAATTACAGAATGTGTGTTGTTGGAAAGATAAGTTTTTGATGTAAGCATGTAAACACAAAGAAAAAGGACGACTACATTATAAAAAAAGCATGCCAAGTGTGGTCTTCAGTGTGATCTAAAATATTATAAAAGAAAAATTAAAACTTGGTAAATCTTGTTTCCTCATTAGCAGTTACTGGCACAAACCCATACGATTTTAAATATTACCTAGGCCAAACATGTAAATAAGCTTGAAAACCTTTTTCTTTCTTTAGCTGTAACTAAACTTACTGTACACACCTGGTAAGGTTAATGGAAATGCAGAGGAATGGCAAAAATTACTTACCCATGGACCATTCCATTCTCCTTGTAGTTAACTTGAATGAATTTTCCAAATCTACTTGAATTATTATTGTGAGCTGTTTTGGCATTTCCAAAAGCCTTTAAAAAACAAACAGCAACAGTCAGTACATCTTGAAGATATTTACATAATAAATAAGCACATTGCAGACAATACACATATGTACTTCTAAAATCATTTTACAGCTTGCTGCTTATCAATCTTGAAAATGTAATACAATCATAAGAAAGTACATAATAATGCAGACATTGGAAGCATTTATTAGGGAGAGGCAAATATGAAATGTTAACAAATACTTTTAACAAAATTTAAAAATACCTATGAATAAAGATGTATCGATCCTATATTAAATTGCAAACAATCAACAAAAAACACTGGTGGTTTAATTGCATCAGTAATTGCCTTGGGGAAAAAAGAAATTGCATATTTGGAAATGTGTTTTATGCGTGTACATAAAAATAGCTATTTATCGAATCAGTAAGATTAACAAAATTTTACCAATAAGCCGATATGCCTATTTCTTCATACATGGCTTTTCGTTCTTTGTTTTTTCAGATCTGTATTTGTCATCTTTCCATCTGTCCAGCATTTTTCTTTCGGATAAGTGAGGAAATGGAGACTGACAAATTCAGCAAATAGTAACATCTGTATGCAGATGATTCCACAAGGTGTATGCAGTGGGCCAAAAGTAACGATCAGATAATGATTATTATTATTGTGAAAGAAAATGCAGTAATCAAAGTAGAAACTGTACTGAACTCAACAAGGTACATTAAAAACTGAAATAGGACAAGAATGCCTCTACGATTAATTTTAGTGCAGATCTCATTCAGCGGACGTCTATCGGAAAACAGACAAATCATTACCACAGAACGTTATGTGAGGAGGACAAACATTCCTCTCAATCCATGACAATTTTTACACCAATTTTGCTTGTGAATATGTTCTTGCACTATAAAGAGTACTCGATTGTGACTTCTAAAAATAGTGTGCATAAGACTGAGGAAAGTGATTAATTGATTAATTTCTGCTACTGGCAGTGATTTTGGTTTAAAAGCACGTTACTGTTGCAGATACATAAAAAATGAGGAAGGAACTGGAGTTTGCTTTTACGTCCACTTCATGCACAGAAGGGCTAATCAGGACTGGATGTACAGTTTAAAGTGGGATCCAAACCACCATGTGCATTCACCAGGTATCGAACATAGGATCCCACTACACCATCGGGGAGGAGAGAACGAATTGGAGAAACACTATGGCAATCTAACCGAATCTGCCTTCCCCTTTATGTGGCAGTGAGATAAACATCTCCCTTAATCTCAGTATGAGTTTCGCTGCTATGTGATTGTTGAGAGCATCTTTAGTGAAGATGTATTTGTGAGGTGCGTTACGAAAATGGACTGGCAAAATTATGAGGAATGTTGTGCCATTAAATTTTGTGTAAAACTTGGCAAATCTCCTACTGTGACTTACGAAAAGTTACAAAGGGCTTATGGAGAACATTCCCTATCCAGGGCACACGTGTTTAGAGTGCACAACACCTTTTTAGAGGCCTGAAAAGAAGTGAAAGATAAACCTTGAGCAGGAGGAACTTCAATTTCAAGAATGGGCAACAATGTGGAAAGAGTGAGGGATCTTGAGATTGAGAATGATTCGTAGAGAGTTAATTTGAATCAGTTTACCGTCCATCATGTTTTTAACCCAGAATTTGGGCACTGCATGCGCTTGGATGCTGCACCATGGTAACGCCTCACGTCACTCGGCAATCTCCAGCAAATATTTTTTTGGCAGAAAAAAAGCATTCACATAGTTTCACAGCCAACTTATTCGCTGGACCTTAGTCCCTCTGACTTCTTTCTATTCTCCAGGCTCAAAGACCACTTGAAAGGACACCATTTTGGCACTTTGGATAACATACAGAGGAGCGTAACCAAGGAGCTGAAAGACATTCCAGCAAAAGCCTTCCAGCACTGCTACAAACACCTCCGTCAGTGTATAGGTGTTCAAGGGAAGGTGATAAACTAGATGTATAAAAATTAATAAATTTCATGGTTAAAAAAAATCAGTCTCATTACTTTTCTGGCACACATTGTAGAACAAGTGCATGCGTAATGAAGACATCAGCCTCCAGCTAAGTTGGACCAAAATATGTAAAGGAATCAGAAGTAATTTCTGCCCTAGTAAAACCCAATTATTATTATAATTATGCACTTACTAAATACAACAATGACTACAAAAAACACTTACCTCTAACACTGGCCCTGCACTTAGAATAGTTTGTTCCACTCCACTTCCATGTGAACCCTTCTGACTCAATGCTGTTAAGTGATGCAGAAGAAAATTGGTGCTTTCAGTTTTACCACTTCCACTCTCTCCACTTATCACAATGCACTGGTTGCATTTCTCCTTCAGCATACTATGATAGGCAGCATCTGCTATAGCAAATATATGTGGTGGCAATTCCCCCAATCGTCTATTCTGATACAGCTTCACATACTTCGGATTGTACATGGGATAAAACTTGAAGGGATTTACGGCGATCAAGATTGACCCCACGTACGTGTAGATGTAGCCAGTGCTGAATCTCGCTCTGAGATTATCAAGCAGTGTTTGTTCGTTAAGGTCAGGCAACTGGCAGAGATCGGGGTACTCCTTATCCTTGGGCTGATACAAGTAACGATAAAAATAATCTTTAATGAGCTGTGGATCCATTGTGAAGCTGTCCGTCCACAAAGAATCTGTAAGTTTCTCTCGTAAATAGAATCTGTACTCTTGATGCTCTACTCCATCCTTACATTCCGATGCGCACGTCTTGGGCCAGAGAAGCATCAGGGCTACAGGGCTCTCCAAAGGGCCTACTCTTCTCTCCTTACACTCCTGACCAACAGAGTTCCCGATGACTTCGGCCAGTTCATAATCGGTTGGGTTAGTGAGACACAGACGATCTACAATACAACCTACAATTTCTTCTGATGTGGTCTGCTTGCTGGCTTCCACTGACAGAGCTTCATAATGTTGCGACAAAGCCCCAACAAACACCTGTACTATGTATCGGTTATTATCAGCCATATTAATAAAATCATTATTCAAAAACAATTTTCCGTGACATAATGATGAGTATTTGAAAACTTTTATTCAAAAAATTAACTTTCTTCATGATTACATGATAATGTGTGGAAGCAATATCTTGCTTTATCATTGTACTTCCTGCAGATATAGATATAAATTCTTCTAATGTCCATAGTGCTGAAATAGAAAAATACTCACTTCAATATCAGAGAGAGTAGAGTACAACAATAATAATATGCAATATTCAAATTTAATACACAAAGGGAATAGAAAATGCATTCATAAAATGAGTGTATTTAAAATAAATTTAACTAATGGTAAGAGGTTGCAGCTGATTGTCATGTTAGGCAATGAATATTGCCAGAAATTATGTCTACCCTAGTGAAAATTTTGAGGGGAAAAGGCAATGTACAGGCACTGAAAGCAACTGAAAGTGTCTTGGCACAGTTGCAAAACATGTTCAGCATTTCTTGTTTTGAATAGAAAACAGGAACTGGAAGAAATGTAAAGTGAATATGTTGAAAACATGTTACAGAGTAGGAAATAAGGGCTTACAAACTGCTCACTTTATCAAATGTGGCACTTTATGTGAACAGGAGTGTACATGGCATGTTTGGTTTGGTGTTTTAACAAAATTCGTAACCCCAACATTGGCGTAACTTGGCAGGGGCAAAGGGGGGTGAGTGCCCCCTCCCAATTAAGGTTTTGATTGATTAATTTTGAGTTTTAAGTCCGCTTTATGCACAGTAAGGCTAATCAGGACTGGACCTACAGTTTAAAGTGGGATCCAAACCACTATGAGCCTCCACCGGGTATCGAACTCGGGACCCCTTGATTACAAGGCAACGACCCTACCACTGCACCATTGGGGAGGCCTGTACATGACATGTAAGTGATGAATAATTGATCCTGCTATTCAGATAAATGCTTTCTTCGCACAACCTGAAAACAGGTTGCTGGCAATGGATGAACAAGTACATGTAAGAGAGAAGGGTGTTACAATTCAGGAAGCAAACCTTCAAAGAAGTAAAACTGTGCAAACTTTTCAGCCCCTGATCTTAACCTTTAACCCCTTAAGTGGGTGTTTCGATTTTATTCATTGAGTTACAAGCGGGTTACTCAAGCTGTGTTCGGGATGCAATGTGTAACGTTAAGCGGATTGCCCGAGCTAGGTTCGGGCAGGAAAGTTTATTCCAACTTCAGATCGGGTAACGTGAATTGTTCTCGTGTATTGTTGTGTACAGTCAGAGAAAGTAGTTCTTGAGCCACGAGACCTACGATATAGTAACATCTTAAAGCCTGTTGTCTATGCAATCCAAATAACAAAATTGTCGCTTAGGTTTGCCTGGTGAACCTGGCTGCTTGGGAACGATTGAGTATTGACAGCAGCATGAGTCATATCTCTTTCCACACATTACTTTACTACTAGATATTTGCAGGCTAAGATGTAGAAAGTGCTACATTTTCAGTGTGTGGAATTGACATTTATTTCTGAGAATGGAGTAATGGGAAAAGGATCACCTCACATGTTTGGATTATACCCCTCCCCCCAAAACACACACGCACCCAAAGGATATCGGCTGTTGTTCTTATAAGGAAATATAACATGTATGAATTGTGTCAAGAAAAATTGGAGCCTATTCACATCCCTACGGAACTTGGAAGAAAGCCCACGTAGAGATTGGGAAGTTCTGTTCCGACGAAATTGGGATGTGTATAGTAAATTAAAAAGCAAAGTGCTACCTTGTGCCTTCCACCAAGCCATGAAGGCATGTAGGGGGTGTGGAGTTAGGGCCCATAGCTTTCTTCACAAGCCAAAGATGGGGATGATGTGATCAGCACCACGCCCCTGGCCACCTTAACCCCCCTCACCCCAGAGTTTCCTCCAGGTACCCACTTTATACGATGCTGGGTGGGCACCGGAGTAGCTTGAACAGGTGGACAAAATCCCGATTCTCCCCAGTTGGTGATCGTACCCAGATCTCTCGCATGTAATAAAACGCCCTAACGACTGAGCTACTGTGGCACATATAGTATAGTAGCCTATGTAATTAAGTCAGGAATTGTTTTAGCGTTTCGTTCCAACATTTTTAGGCGAATCATTTTCGGAGATATAACATGTAGCTCTTGTCGGTTCTGCAACCTGGCTTGAGAACAGGCGATTTTCTGACAAACAACATTCCACCTGACAAGTCACGTGACTTTTCCTGTGCCTGTTGGCTATTGCATGAAAGACGAGTTGCTCTTGAGACAGACAGAATGATCCGATCACCTAAAGGTGCAATGTGTGTTGCCTACCTTTCCGGCATTATTTACTGCCATTAAAGTCTTATGGGGAAGAACATGCACAGTTGTTTTTGAGAGAGAGAGGGGGGTTGGGGGGTGCGTGCGTGTGTGTAACTTCAAGCAAACTGTACAAAACGAAATGTATCTATGTATGTACTACTGTATATCCTAAAGAAAATAATTCCCCGCTACGGGAACATTGACTGGATCTGAAATGCACAAAAATCTGCCAAATTCAAATGCCCGAGCACAACTCGGGCTCCCCGCTTAAGGGGTTAAGCTTCTGACTATACAGAATTAACTGATTGGTGGGCTTGAAAATTTTTTCCGCCCCAATGATGGAGCATGGGGCAACAGAAAGTATTATGTCATTCTTAGATGGTCAAGTTCTACCCAAATCTCCTACATGCATATCAACCACAGTCAGTAGACAGATGTGTGAAAATTGTAACAGAGCTTGCCGGAAAAGTATGTGGCCCAGTAAATAGAGACCGCTTTATTCAAACAACCCTACTGTCTATTCTGCAATGCCAACATTTAGTAAAAAATCAGACTGTGAAACTGACAACATATAGTCGTCATTATTAATGGTCAAAAGGATATTTAATGCATGCAATTTATAGAAGGTTTGATTTAGTAAATCAAATATTAAAACGGGAACATGCTATTGATAAAGCTTCATGAAGTTTACATATAAAGCTTGAGTCTAATAAATTCAATAATAATAAGACAAAAATGAAAATTCAGTAGGAATGGCAGAGAAACATTAATTAACGAGAAAAGTGATATTTTTAGGATTGAATGAATCAAGTTGTTGTTATTACATTAAAATATTTACCTATTTATTATCATTATTTTATTCCACAACACTGGACATTTACTTTCCTCAGTGTCACATTAATAATCATGGAGGAGAAAGGGAGAGCTAAAAACTCAGATTAGGAGCATGCACTTGACAAATTTTTATAACATTTACCCATACACTTTTCTGTTTCACTTTATTGTTATTATTCACTAGACATACCTCAATTTACTCGATTCTTCTTGATTCTAAAAAACAGTTCAGGGGCACTGAATATGTATGTTAACTTGTGTTAAATCAGTGTTACATCAGGGGAAGGAGAAAACCTTCATGTGCATTGCTATATTGAATAAGATGAAGTGAGCCAAAAGAGTAATTAAATTCCAGAAGCATCTTTGCAGTGGTGCTGCAGTCTAAGGCTACATTTACGCATGCAATTTTTGTTGGTTTTCGTGATGTGATACACTTCGTACATAAAAAATGTCATACTGGGACATCCAACAAACATTGGTTTCATAAGAGCACAATGCATGTGATTTTTGTCAGATGCTGGAGAATGTCAAACTGTGACATCAGACAAATATCGCATGCATAAAATACTTGTCCGACAAAATGTCATAGCATGACATATGACAAAGAATCAGGTTGAATAAAAGCCCTCAATTGTTTCCATGTTCCTCCAGGATATCTGATGCTGCACTAAGATATTCGACAACTGTCAGACAGTGTCACAGTGGTAGTGGGCCCCCTTCCTTATTGCTCTCATACAGACGTAAAATTAAAAGATAATTCAATGCATTTTACACATGATATTTAGAAGTTTTTCAAATTTGCCTCCCCCTCTGCAAATTTCCTACCTTCCAGCACTTCTTTCTGGCTCCATGGTTGTGTCATATACAGAGTGCGTTCAAAAAGTAACTATACACCTATGTAAACATGATTATATGTTGAAGGATTGTATTCCATGCGCTGTAACGTTTTCTGCAAAGGTTGGTAATCCTGCGTTGTGTGCAGTTTGCTTCCGCGAGCCAGTCAGGCTGATGCTTTCAGACGAGAAGGTGTGTCTGGTTCTTTGTGTGTTTGTCACCTTTGAACAATTGAGATCGTGTGCGCTCAGAATGATGTAAACTTAGAACAGTCAATATTTCTCATTGAATAGTCTTTCGTGAGCATGGTGAGAACACACAGACAGTGAAAGACCAGTTTTCCGTTACATTTCCAGGTACACCGGTTCCTAATCGATAGGGACATTGAATTTTCGCGATGCGCGAAATCGCGGAATGTGAAAAAAAGATTCTGTAGCTGTAGCAGCGATAAGATTAGTCTGTTCCTGCACATCAAGGGAAACAATGGTGTCATTTGTGTTCAGTCATGAATGAATTTTGTTTATCATCATGTGATTTTCAACATGTGTTTGTGTATTGCAGTAGTGATTATTTTATTTGTTGGACAGCAAGGATATCCTTTAAATACATACAATGAATAAATCGCTTGAGATATGCAATTTAGAAATGAAGTGATTTTGTGTTGATGTTTTCTTTTTGGTTGGACAGCTAAGTACTTGTGTATGTGTACAGTATATAAAAATGAAGTAGTTTATCAATTTATAGCTCTTTTGTATGTTGTTTTCTCTTATAATGAAAAAGTGTGTGCCAATTTTTTTTCCACCACTGGTTTATACCGCTGATCTAACATTTTATTTACCACTCTCCTCAGTTTTTATTTACCATAAATTTGTCTGCCTACTAATAGACATAGTGTAAGAGCGCTAATTGAGAAATTTAGGGAGACTGGATCGGTAAAAGAGTATGAGTGAAGTGGTACACCATCCGGTAAAAGAGTATGAGTGAAGTGGTACACTATCATTTTTTCAGAAAAACACACCCAAAAAAAATAACTCAAAAGTGGGTTTTTCAGAAAATGTTGTAAATTATTGC
Source organism: Lepisma saccharinum (assembly GCF_977018435.1). Taxonomy (NCBI): domain Eukaryota; kingdom Metazoa; phylum Arthropoda; class Insecta; order Zygentoma; family Lepismatidae; genus Lepisma; species Lepisma saccharinum. The sequence continues at coordinate 34,853,864 of NC_139231.1, forward strand.
CTCAAATGCTTGTGAGGTTCTACGATTGTCAATTTTTTTTGGAAAACACAAAAGAAAAGTCTTATCAGAGCTTGTAATATTAAAAATAAATCGATGTACAAGGTAACCAAAAAAGTTCTAGCCATTTTTAACATCACATGGGAAGAAGTGATCACTGATAGGAAAATATGTGTGCCATGTGCCGGAAAAAGTGGTCAAGGTGGGAGTGGGGACATTGGTCTTGCCCAATACAGACACATTGCGCACTCATAGCAGCCATAGCTTGAGCAGGGGCGAAGAGAAATGAAAGTGTTGAAGCAGCTCGTTTGGGGTTGTCTGCTTTATGACTTTAAGGTGGGATTGTCCGGAGCAGAATCAAGTCGCCAAATATGTCAAGCCTTTGGGGATAATGCTGTGAATGAACACACCAATAGGAATTGGTTCCAGAAGTTCAAGTTGGGAGATCTGTCACTTTGTGATGAACCCAGCAGTGGCCGACCACAGGTCCTGAATGAGGAGGACCTGAAGCCAGCCGTACAGGAGGACAGCAGCCTAAGGTGTGGTGAGCTTGCCAACCATTTCCAGGTTTCCGATAAAACAGCCGGACTGCACCTGCATCACATAGGAAAGACGTTCAAGTTGAGCAAGAGGGTACCTCATACACTGTCAGGAGGCAAGAAGCAACGTGTAACAGCCCGTTTCTCGTTGCTTTCTTGGCACAGCAACACATCCATATTCAGTCCAGTGCTCACCAGTTACGGAAAGTGGATCCTATATGACACTCCCAAGTGTGCCCGACATTGGTTGTCACACGGGACTTTGTGCCTCACACCACAAGACCACCTTCACACCCATGCAAGATCATGCTCTGTATGGTAGACTAGTCGCCAAGTGGACTGTTACCAATGGGACAAACCATCACTGACTGGGGACCTCTACTCGCAGCAGTTGCAAACGTGCGCAACAGGCACTGAAGCATAAGGAGCCAGCATTGGTTAATCGCAAGTGTGTACAGCTTCTTCACGACAATGTCAAGCCACATGTGGTGCGGGTGGCCAAGGATACCATACAGTGACTTGGCTGGGAGATACTGTGCCATCCACTGTACTTCCCAGACCTTGAGCCAGCACATTATCACCTCTTCCATTCCCTGGACAACCACCTTTGTGGGAAATACTTCGCAAATGAGGCAGACTTGCAGCAAGCACTCACGGACTTCTTTCCGTCCGAGACCCCGAGATTTATCACCAGGGAAATGCACAGCTGGAGGCATGTTAACAAAAGGTGCTGGATGCCGATGGGGATTACTTTGAGGACTAATAGTATGTGCCATTCTTTGCATACCTTTTTGTTTCTGATGATCAAAAACAGCAAGAACCTTTTTGGTTACCTTGTAGTGCAAGTCATAGTGGGTTTTTCAGGCTATTTTCCTCAAATCATGCTAGAAATGGAATTTTAACAGAAATAAAAAGAATTTGTATCCAAGAAACAAAAAAGAAAAAGCATCAGACATTTTTAGATACAACGATTGCATTGATTGATGCAGCACAAGAAATGTGGTAGCACTTGGGTTATCAGTCACTTCCTTAAGTGGGGGAAACCAGAGTGCTGTGATGATCAACTGATACAATACATTTTTGCATGGTTAAGCATTAAAAGGGAGAATTGAGTACATTGTATTGAAATGTCTTTAATTGTGGCAAAATTATATGGGACACTCTTTAAACAATTTTTTTTATCTCCCATCATAATGGGTTGCTTGCCTATGCAAGACAAATGTTATTTATGTCTGGTTAGGAGCTCTATACCCATGTAAGTCATGCACCTTCATGATGTACCAGAGGAGCTCTATACCGATGTAAGTCATGCACATTCATGACGTACCATAATTAAAGTTCTTTTCTTACTTTTTTTTCAGGGTGTAGGGTACTCAAGTAAATACAGTGTATGTGTATACTTACATGTTTTGATCATTTTTGACATTTTCAAACCTTTGAATAGACTATAGTTTTGACCTTTATGCATGAAACTTACAGGAGCATTATGTAGTTGTACAATGATTTGACAATAAAATTATCAATATGATGTATGATTTAGGATGAACATGAGTTAGGGTGGATGGGCAGAGAGCAATAACTCATTTATTTAGTGGCCATGATAACTGTTGTAAATTTAAAATCATTTAGGTAAAATTATTTCTGAAGCTAGAAAACTTGTGAGCAGCCAGATATTTTGGAGAATGCTTAAAATTCTAGTATAATATTATAATTAGGATGAATACGTCAAGTCAGAGTCGTAAGTCCAAGGGGGCCCGAAAAATAGTAAAAAATATAGTCTTATTTCTCATATGAAACAATTATGCAAAAATTCACAATGACTTGCCTGGACATATTTATCCATTTATTATTTTCATGAATGCAAAGTATTTTGTCTTCTCTCTTCTTTCCCATTGACTTTGCACTTCCCCCCAGATTTTAATGTTAACAATAAAGCACCTCGAACTGCCACGGAGCAAGGTGTGAGGTATTTAAATGCTTGCTTTGTTTTCAACTCAAGATGGGCATGGATAATATTAGCAGTTCTTCCTTCCATCCTGCAACTATTGCCCTATGAACAAAGCTGATTTTATTCTCCGAAATTTCCTAATCAAATTCTATGTTTCAGAAATGTGTTTAAATCTGAAATCGTCTCAGCAACATCCATAAGTGCTTTGACAAAGTTTCTTCTCCTTTGATAACTCTACACTAGTTTCCAGTTTTCTCTATACTGGTGTCTGTTTGTTTCTTACTCTTCCAGTAACAGTCATGACAGAAATGTCTCATTAAAACCTAAGTGGACTCAGTATTCTCACTGTTGAACGTGAAAGGGCAAGATATATTGATGTTGTGAAGTAACAGTATCATTTGCAGCTCATAAGTCAGGTTTCTGGTAAGAGGGACAGGGGGAGGGGATAAGTAAGTTATTGTATTTTCTTCTTTTGAACACACACATGTCAAAGAAAGATAAGTTGTAATCTATGAAAATTCAGAAGTAGAGGATACAATTTGTGTAATTATTAATATAAACGTAGTCCCAACCAGCCATTCAAAGTAATTACTTGATTTTTTTTGTAAGAATCTGACTGTACACAGGGGATCCAATTTGTTTCTTGAAGGCACATGACTGACGATTTTGTTACGCCACTGCATCAAATATTTGGTACTACAATAACATTTCAGATGTATAAAACAAAATGAGATTCACTGTTTTCATATGAGTCCCGAAATTCAAACTTATATGGTACATACAATTAACATGAAACAAAGTCAAAATTTCTATGTTAAAAGAAAGGTAAAATAGTTGTACCAAAGATTTCGCACGTATGGACCAAATAACTAACGTTTTAAGATTTCTTGATAATGAAACTGATTGTATTGAAGAGCTAGCTAGTAGCAAGATATTTTGGACCCCCCCAGGAAGGATTGTCTTTTAGCGCTGCCCTTCGCCTGCTCTACCAAGCACAGTCATTTTATGTGTGTCCTTATTTTCATCTTATGCAATGATTTGTGAAGTTTACATCCTTCAAATTTTGAAATGAGAAAACAAAGAAAAGCTCATTAAAAATATTATATTTAAAGACTCGTAGTTTGCATTTCTGATTTTTTTAAAAAAAAGTTGTCCTGGTGCCTGAAGAACATCTTTAAAAATGTATTAATTGTTTAAAGAAAATTCCAGCAGTGCATTACAAGACTATAAATCTGCCAAGTATAAATTTGACAACAATATTTTTTTTTTTACGTATATAATGTGTATACTACTGGAGGAATTTTGGGGTCTGCTCCCTCCCCCTCCCCAACTTGGCACCTATGCCTGAAGATTTTGTATCGATTCACATTGAGATTTTAAATTTAAAGAACGCATTGCGGCCTCGCATTCTAATCTCGCTTAGGGCCTCGCATTATGTTGTTACGAAACTTCACATTTTCTTGATGAAAGTAATGTCAATTTTTCACATTACAAGTACTTCTTTATTTGCGTTGTTTCGTTTCGGTAAGAAACAGCATTGAGCGTACACCTTTGCAGATCATCGCGTGTCATGCTTGTGTTTTGTCTATGCAGTGTTTCGAACCTTCGTAACCCAAAAAATACTCGTCAAGTGATTCTTTTTTAGCTTCTTAGCATTATTTTACGAACAAAATTTTAACAATGCTTGCCTAAACTAACCTAACCTTGCAGGAAATGGTTCGTGGGACTATGCGTGAATGGTTTTTTGGGGCTATTCGTCAATGGTGTGTGGAGTTACCAGTTTTTCAAGTACCCAATTTCAAAATCCAGTGGATCTTCCACACCCGGTACGAATTTCACCACGCAACCATGACATGTCATCTTTTAGGAAAACAATGGCGTGGTTGGAAACCCTGCAATCGACAAAATACAAGCACGCCGAACAATAATCTACGGAGGTGTACGCATCAAAGGCCATTGTGCATCGCAGAATTAATTTTCAACAAAAATAATGAATTTCTGCTATGATACATTCCCACATGACAGATAACACCTTCCAGATGTTAGACAATGCTACAGGAACTTATTTCCGTAAGTGGTTTCTTGTGTAAAAATGAAGAAATCTGTTTGTGGAATAGTATATTAGTACCCGCCACTGTTTGTTATGTTAATGTGTCCATCATAACTACTCAAAATTGTGTTAAGTTCACAAACAATAATAAGGTGCCAATATAGATTAGCATTGTTGACTGCCAGGAAAAAAAAGCACTGGTTATAACATTTTATAACCCAACTTTAAAAAGGAAAATGAAAAGGCTTCATTATTCTTGGTATGCATGTAGCTTAACCTTACTCTGCAGTCATAAATTAGGTCACATATGCTACCTCATATTGACCAAACTAGTTGAATCTAAAAGTTGAGATTTTTACTGTGATTTAAGTTCATGCAGGGCTTTCTTTGTGCCAAACTTCAGATTTTTTCATGAAGACCCATCAGAGATATTTAATCCCACAAACTGTCAAAATTACATATACAACCATGTTTGAGACCATGCTGTGAAAAAGGGTTGCATTTCTAAGCACTGATATTTTCACTGCAGACACCCTGCAGGTAGGTCTACACACAAAAAAATATCAAGCCTTAGACTAAACCCCTTCATTTCAAAAATTGGGCTTAAAAATCCAATTTCTTAACTATTTTTACTCAAATTTCCACCATAATCTTTGTACTTAGGATGCAATTTTGTTTCTGTACACTGCTACATGAGCAAAAAAAGACATGTACCATGTTGAAAAAATGGCCACCTCAGGAGAACTAATAACAGGAAAATATTTTGAACATTGGTTTTGATATCTAGAAACATGTACAAACGTATGCACTAAAAATGATTTTTTTTTCTAAAATGGCCATGCAACCACCATTGGATGATTTGGTATGGAATGACCCTAATGTTTAACGAGGAAACCCCCACAGCTTCCAGGAACTTCAAACTGCTATGTGATTTCACCAAGAACACTCCACATGAACAACTTGTGCGAGGCTTCGAGAACCAGAAGAAATGTGTGCAGATATGTCCAGATGTTCATGGGAACCATTTCTGACAACTACTGTAAGGTACGTCAATGTTACGTATTGTAGTAGTGCATTACAGGTGAACAGTTACTTTTCAAATGCACTGTAACCAGGGGTATATAATAGGGGTCTAAAATTGATGCAGAGACTTGCAACTACATGTCCCATCATGTGCAGCACTTCATAATGACCTCTTTAAAAGCAAATGCCTCGCAGTTTCATTGCACCAAGCCAACAGTTCAACAAATACACATTTGTCAATCAAGACAAAATAGACTTGTTTGACCTCTGAAATTCCCAGACTTTTGCTTGAAACCTCAAATCCAGCAGGATGTACATTGTAAAAAGATCCTATCCATTTAAGATTAAGATAGTGCCACCCATTGACAGATGAGGCAAACTAATCACAGTTGAATTGAAATTATAATCCTGGTATAGGAACTGAACAGAAAACAGTTAGGTGGGCTGGTGCCATTTATAATAAACTGTTACTAGAAAGTAATGAAAAACAAAGCTACTTAACAATCATCACTTAACTGAATAGAACACAAGCAAGATAATTCAAAGGTAAGAAAACCCCAGTCTGCCAGTTTAAAAAAGTCACTGCAAAATAAAAAATACATCAAGTATTCAAATCTTACTTTACCTGCATCTAAGTAATGGTTCACCAGTATGATGCGAGTACCTTATCTCTCCATCCTTCAACTAGCCCTACAAGGTAACAGAAAAATATGTTACAAGCAGAAAAAGATGCATATACAATTTGTGTTCTAATAATAAAGATAAGACCATTCAAAATAATGAAGAATGCAACATCTCCCCTTCAGATTAACCCTAGAACACTACCGTACGTAAAATTTACGTGTGATTCGCGCTCATTTCCTTCCCCTACCTCCCACATCGCACCCACCTACCCCTCCACCTATGGTATTCCTCTATCATTCTGTCAGGCGTGTGGCAGCACTGTGGTAAGGAGGGCGGAAGCAGTGAACGTCTTTAGTTTGTGTGTTATGTGGGACTCTGTACGTCAATAATACGTAGCGATAGTAACAGAAGAAAAATCTTGCACGTAATTTTGACGTGCATGTAGTAATAACGCCATTTGTATTCACGTAAGATTTGCGTGACTTTTTCTATAATATGATCAACATAGCAGCGATCAATGGATACATTATTCACACTCACAACTTCTACAACAATCAGTGCAACTCAGAAAAGAGACTATTCTTACGAATTCAGTTCATGCTTTTTGAAGGTACTGGGGAAGGAAGAGACAAGTACAGTAGCAGCCACCTCACAAGGGAACAGAAAGTATTGCAGTTTCTGCAACTACAAGAAAAGGAGGATAACAACTACTTACTGCTCCTGTGGGAAGCCAACTTGTGGAACACTACCGTACGTAAAATTTACGTATGCTTTGCGCTCAAATTCCTTACCTACCTCTCACCCACTCACCCTTCTGCCTAACAGTGCCTCAAGTTGTCTGTAGGACATGAGGCAGCACATAAGGAGGGTGCAAGCTCTGATCGTCTTGATTTGGTTTGTTATGTTGTGCACTGTACGTCAATTTTACGTATCTGTGTAAAACCAGAAATATCTTTCACGTAATTTTGAAAGTTGTAAATTCGATTTGGATACTTAGATTTTAAAACAAAAGTTTAAAAGCATGCACTATTTTCTTGCAAGATTTAAAAATTACATTTGTTTCTTATTTACAGCGTTATGAATATTATTATTGTTTGCTTTTCATTATTCAAACTTTTCGGCTTCATTCTTAATGTACGAATGGGCTTGTCAAGCAAGACCTTCTCTTAAAATATTCTATGTTTAATAAAACCATGTTTATACATTTTAAAATGAAGAATAAAATTCCAATATAAGGAAAATAAACAAAATAATGTTCACAATGAATAGAAATTGGTTTTCATGATGTAGAGATTGTTTTAAAAATAGATTCCTTCATGTACGTAAAATTTACGTAGCGGTAGTTACACTGTAATATTGGAACACGGTAGTGTTCTAGGGTTAAAAAAAAATAGCAGCAGTACAGCAATTCTTCTACATACAATTTTACAGATGTATATTCTATATCTTAAGCTTTGGTCCAGTCAATTATTTCTTACACAGCATTGACTTAAAAAATTCTTAAGCACAGATTTCAACTTGTCTCTATGCACCTACCGTATGTCCAGGAAGAGATGTTTCTCACTTGTGGACCTTGAAATGATATTGTAACCTGATCTTGGACTCAGGATACAAAAAGGTGAAGGTCACAGTTCTGACTGTGTAATGATTTTCACATGTTGTACACAAGAGTACAGAACAGACAGAATACTAGACATGAGTGAAAGTAAGTTTGAAGTCTGGAGACACTTCTGATGCCAAAACTAATACTGTAAACATATTACCATACCATCACCACTATAGTTTAGTACTTTTTGGACACGTTCTGAAAGTCACACGACTTTAACACATGAAACGAAGTATGGCCATTGGCCATTCCATAAATCCTAGCATGAAGACTGTTCACACTCGAAATGTACGGATCAGGAGGTCGGTTGCTCACTGAAAATCATCTGCTATTTGCAGACAATGCAGATGCACGATGTCTTCAAACTGCACTAGTTCAGAAAATAATCATTTGAACAAAGAGAGATATTAAGCAACAAGAAACAACTTTCTAACAAGGTGATTAAAATAAGCATGAATGTTTGTAATAGTTTATTTCTGCCAGAAGGACATGTCTTCCTCTAGATACCATGTGGAAAATCTTTATAAACAGAACACTGCAACTGACACTTTCGTTAGTGAATTACTTAAGTGTTTCTTATTAACTTAAGGAACGAGCTCAATGTAAATTTTGTAACAACTATTTCATATCCCTATCAAAATGTAAACTTGTGTACAAAGTAACTTTACATAAGTACTTGATGTGACAAATATGCCTATGAATGTATTTAAACATAAACTGTATGCCTGGTTAGTTACTACACCATTGTACTCAACTCAAGAATTTCTTGAAATTAAAAATATTGTATTTTAGTGCAACTTAAATATAAAAGGGATTATAATTTTATATTACAATATATTTCACATGTATTTTGTTTGACATTGCCTATTGCTGTTCAAGCTTAATGACAAAATATTATTATTGTTGTACAGGAAACATAATGAGGTATGTTCAATAAAATAGAACCAATGTATCACAAGCACTGTTCAACATTAACAACATTGCAAGTTGCTGACTGGTAAAGCTTGCATTCAATTGACAGATCTGTTACCAAAGCAGTTCACTAATTTCTTACTAAATTGCATAGTTGTATTACCCACTGTCTAAACGACCCTATGATCATTTAACACCTGTTTTCCCCTCACACTTCAGATTGGGAGAACAGAGTCATTACACAAACCAATTTCTCTGTATTTGGAAAAGTTTTCATCGGTTAATTCTATGGTCAGATCTGCTAGGCTCAACAGGTCATCTACATTGTTTGGATCACTTATAAAATGTGAACCCTTTTACGTTAAGATTAACATGGACAACAAAACTACAAGTGATATGTACACTTAGTACAACGGTGTGAATGTGGCTTTGGTCACTTCAATCAAAATAAAAGCTGCTTGCAGAAATAGCTTAAAATTAATTCAGTGAATGATTTGCTTATAACCAAAATTAATTTGACAATGTGTCGAATTGACATGTTCCTGGTTTCCAGCCATAATAGTGTGATTGAAACACCTTGTTGTGAACCATTACAGCACTTTATCACTGGAAGACTGTCAATACATCGATTTTTTACTGATGTATTCTGCAGTTTTAAACAAGTGACCTTTGTTTTGTATATGCCATTTATTTTATAACTTTTAACCACTGCCGAAGTTAAAAATAATGTTTTCTCTCTTCATACATTGGTATTTGGTCATTGTTGAGGTACAATATGATGACTAAGTTTTCAGTTTTGCAATGAAATATCCAAAAATTAGCAGAGAAATTGCTAATGATATTGCATTAATTAAATATAGACAATTTAAAATTATCACTCAACTTTCGAATTATTTCATGTCGACTGGCATTCTGCATTTCAAACACCTATTGGTATGATAAATAAATCCTCATTGCTCAAAATTAGTTATCGCTTGCGTGAAATCATAATTTCCGCAAGTTCTAAGTAACATCCATACACTTATAGTTTAATACTTTGCGAACTAACTGCCTTAAATCTTACGCAAATTAACGGTCTTGTACACTACGCCATATTAACGATTCGCCTTTTAAGAGTTCGTCAAGTTAACAACCTGTTAACACGTTTATCTAGCTACTAAATGCACATGAAATAGCCCGAACACAAATACAACAGGTGTACGGGCCGTGCTAGTTTTAAGTTGCTGACGGCATAATCTAGATGAACTAGGATGCCATTCTTATTGTTCTCTATCCAAAAATCTACTCTTCTGTTCTCAGAAGAAATTATTATTATACAAAAATGTTAAACTGCCAATTTGCAAATTCGAACATTCCTTACTCCATGTTTACAGCTCATAGAACTTATGACAAGCAGCCATTACTCCGAATACCTAGTTAAATTTTCGCCACTTTTGAACAGCTTCAATCATATATATGTGTTTAGATTATTTTAAGTAAAATTACGCCATACTAAGAATAATATAAAGTCTAGGTAGGAGTTGACAATATATTCTTTACAACATTAAAAGCAGATTTACCTTAACAGTTCCACCTCAACAGATTATAGCACCTATTGTATGAAATGCGCATGCGCAAAATTCAGCCAAGTTGATGACAAAAAAATAACGTTTCCTTCAAGCGCAAGTCAGTGTTGCAACGGAAATTTCCCTTTTGCAGAAAAATTCAGTCCGAACTTGAAGCGAAAAGGGAAATTAAAAAATTCAGGGAAATTTGAAGAGACTCAATATTAATTAGTAAAAAAAAAAGTAAAGTGCTCCCCTGTGCTTAGCACTACGCCATGAAGGCGTATAGGGGGTGTGGGGGTAACGCCCCACACTTTCTTGATCCGGTCGTGAGTGGGAGTGGTGATGTGATCAGCATCACGCCCCTGACCGCCTTTACCCCCCAGGGTTTCCCCCAGGTACCCATGTTATTCGACGCTGGGTGGGCGCCGGGACCGCTTCCATCGTTAGAAAAGTTCCCGGATTTGAACCGGCCGGGGATCGAACCCGGGACCTATAGCATGGTAGTCAGACGCGTTACCGACTGAGCCACCGCGGCCAACCAATATTAATTAGTACGTACAGTAATCCCAGTTTTATTTCGACAAATTATTGCTGTTACTTCTTGTTTCCATTTGTTTGAGTATCAACCTGTATGACTACATTTCCATTTTGTTAATTTTAAATCACATTCCTACATCTACCAACCAGTGTCCAATCACAGCGTACAAAGGTAATTTTCACAAAATCCTGTTTCCCTGCTGTCTGCTTCGGGAGGAGGGCTTTGTTGTTGCCGTTTCTTGCCCAAGCACTAGACCTAATTGGTTGTTTGGCCGCGATTTTAAGGGGGTGTTGAATTTACCACTTTGGTTTTTCCCCGAGTTCACTGCTTTCATTTTAAAATTTTGATTTTTCTCAAAATTTTGGAGGGGGCTCTAGCCTCATCAGCTCCCCATACGCACGCCAGTGGTGATGGAAACAAAATGCGTAACCCCAACATAGGCGTAACTTGGCGGGGGCAAAGGGGGGCGAGTGCCCCCTCCCAATTAAGGTTTTGATTGATTGATTTTGAGTTTTAAGTCCGCTTTATGCACAGTAAGGCTAATCGGGACTGGACCTACAGTTTAAAGTGGGATCCGAACCACTATGTGCCTCCATCGGGTATCGAAACCCAAATTAAGCCTCCACCGAGTATCGAACCCCAAATTAAGGTTTTAAGTAAAAGAAAGGTTTGTGTCACCTATAAAATTTCGGACAAAGTTGACACGGCCCTTCCAAACTAAGAAAAAAAGATAGCTATATTTCTCCTGTCCTAAATTATCCCTATCTCTTGTGTAATGTTCTTTTCTCCGATCTTTCGGCATCCCGTACATCTTTCCGCACCAGTGGCATGAACCTATGCACCAGTAGCTACAGTTGTAAAATAACACAATGTTTGCTATATTTCATTCTAATTTCTAACTGAAAATTATTTATCAGTATGAGATCGCCCAATGCCTCCCACGCAAGATCCTTAGAGGAAAGTGGTAGACCCAACATCTATTGAATCTGCCCTTGTAGCAAGCTTTAAGACGAGTTATTTTCATTACCTGCAACTTTCATCAACAGAGGGCAACAGGTGTTGGCACTCACGGGCTCACCAGCCCAGAATCTTTCGCAAAATTTTGCTGAATTATTTAGAAATATTGGTTGATGCCTTGAGGACACTTGCACAAATGTCTGTGACACATACAGTTCAGATCATGACATGAAAGAAACCAACCATTTGAAAAATGTCACAATGAAAGCAACTAATTAATATGTTGCAAAAACATGTTCAATGAAACAAACATATTTTGACCAAATGTTTACGACTCCCGTAACTCTTCCCGTCACCACTCAGAAATTGTTGCCCACCCTTTATCGACGAACGCCGAGGTGAAGAATGCCTTTGGACGAAATACCTAACGATGAGAACTGTGCACAGATTATATCAGAGGATATATTAAATACGTTTTTAAGAAAGCCAAAATGCATACCATTGTAAGGAGTATATAATTTAGAGTGATTGAAAATTACAAACTGAAATTAGGACTATGTGCAATTGAATTAGTTGTTAATTCTAAAGTGGCGTATTTATGGTGGCACGTACATTGCAAGCCATTGTTTCAGTACTTCCCCGCTAACAGTTTTCAAACCATTGTTTTTAGTTGGGGGTTCCCCACCTGATAAAAATCCTGCCTATACCCCTGTGACACAGGCTCCTTCCTGCCCCACACTATGGCCTTTCCATGGTGGCTGGAGTGGATGGTAGGGGACAGACTGGTTGATTGGGAGTTTTCCTCCCTGCTCAAAGGGGCTGTCACTGTTTTCCATATGTGTTGTAATTTGTAAAATGCATCAATGTTTACTTTATTTTATAGCAAGCATGCAAATTATTTACCGATACCTTAAAAAAAATTAGCCCCATGCAGTTGAGCCATGTGTCACATTCAAGGTCCCTTGGAGAGGTAGGTCACCTCTGTCCAGACCCCTTTAATCCACTCTTGGAGCAAGATAATAAGGTTAGTCTTTCACCTAAGGTTTTTCATCTCCCCCCAAACTTTTGACAAAGCATGTTTTACAAATGTAGAAACTTGGAGGTTTTTACTGCCATTTCGAGGCAGTTTTTTCCTCTAATACGCGAAAAATGTTTTAGCTTTCCTATCTTCTATATTCATCCTCCTCCATGGCCGTGCAGTCTAAGGCACTGTGCTTTGGACTCCGACAGCGGGGCAGCATGGGTTATCGGCCTGTGTATAGGACCGGTGGCAACCCACTATCGTGAGGAAATTGGGGAGCTACAAGTGAGTAGCATACTCCGATCTTGGAAATCTCCTATAACGGATGAGGGTTCAACGTGCTGACCTCACGTCACCCCATTACTGGTTGAAGATCTCCACACCTCTAGGTAGGATTGTGGGAGGAAGACTGGCAGTTGGGAGATAGGCCAAGGCCCTTCGAGGGCTGTCGAGCCAGGGTTTATTAGTATTATATCTTCTATTTTCACCTTCTTTACTTCTTCGAGTAAGATTATCGGTGAATGCCTAAAAGGCAGAAACCACTAGGTGTGCTTTTGTCAGTAACCGAATGGGCATGCCCTGCCTCCTGAAAGCTGGTATCCAACTGGGATAGTAGGCTTTGGGGGAAGGGGCAGCGTTCCTCACACACTGCTGTAGACAAGTTCTGGGCCCCACTCACCTCGGCAGGCCTTTAGGATTAGGGACCTTTACAAAATGTCTGTTTCGGTTTTTGACAACCCCTTCTTTCAGCTCCCCCTATCTTTCACCCCCACCCTACCTTTCAGCATCTGTGGCAATTGCCTCCTATTCTCCCTAACTGCTACCTGGTCATGTGTGTCACAAAATGCCTTAATGTTCGTTTCGTTTCAATCCATCAGTATTTATCAATAACTGAAAAATAATATAATGCCCATGCAAGGCTGTCGTTCATGAGCTCAAGCCTGGCCCCCTTTAATCTGTCCTTTTGCTTGTCTTAAAATAGCGTAATATTTGAGATGCAATTCATTCCAACAGTGCAAATTATTTATTAAGTTATGAGGAAAAATAACATACAATGTGCCATCAAGCACTTCCAGGGACAGATTGTCCCATCTGTCCCTCCCTTCAATATGCTCTTGCTTCAGAACCCAATGTGTTGTCATGAATGTGTGCAAGTAACAACATGGATGATCAGTTTGAACCCAAAATTGTTTTTGTGGAATGCCATTTAACGAATGGTTTCCAAATTTGAATAATAGCTTCAAAAAATACTGGACATTCCCTGTGAATTTTGCAAGCTGTGAGCGCTCCTTTTAGAACTTAGAAATTCTTTATTCATGGGCGAAGTTCTGCCTGTGGCTGCTCTACCACTTTGCCTCCGAAGACTCAGGATGTATATATGCAACACTGCTGGACAAGAAAGACTTCATTACCTTGCTGTTTTGTGTATTGATATCTAGAAAATATTAGCTGATTTTGACTCCAAAACAACTCCTAGAGAAAAGTGACTGCAACTTCATTAGGACCAGATGCTTCACTCACATTGGTACACCATAATATGGTATGTGTCACAAAATGTACTTGCTACAATAACTTGTACTTTGGGCAAACTTCAGATTCAAGGCTCTCTTTAAGCTTATAAATTGTGTGTCTTACAAAAACCACAATTTGCTGTGTGTTTAAGATTTCTATTGAGCTTGTCAATTTTCCAATCAATAATGCTTTTTAGTGTTGAATTAAATCTGAATGTCAATGCACACATTACTTAGGCAAAGTACTCTTTATGATTTTCCAAATGTAGCAGTTATTTTAGCAAAATGGCCCTGGATGGTATTTTCATGATAGAAAACTTCTCAATTCTGTCCCCCCCCCCCCCAAAGTTAGGCCCCAAGTTACACTCATGCTAACCAGGGCTTGAATTTGGAACATTTGGTCCTGTAGGAAAGCAATGCATGATTACAGTGGCAGCGATTGGGTTCCAAAACTGGGTGGCAAGGACAGTTTATTTACTTTCCCTTGATACATAAGGTTTAGTATAGTGATGGAAGTGGCAAAAAGTGTGGGGGGCAATTGCACCCTGTTCAGCAGCACTGCATGATTAATTTGTTTAATGTTTTTATGTGTACATACGGGAGCCAACCAAAACCTACTAATACTTCAGAGGGAAATTGGGTGTGAAAGAGAAATTTTACCTCTTCGAAAGGGAAGTTGTACCCTCAGATCGTAGCAACACTGAAGCCATCCTTACGGGAAAATACAAATGCACGTGGGATGGCAGGAAAAGTAGCCCAGGTCTCAAACTGTGTGTGCGTAGTTTTAAGATCCGCTGCTAAATTCTTACCTTTGAGAATTTGGGTTATGCTAATGTATGTCTTTCACCTAAGGAGGGAAAACATTTCTTAATGACTATGGTATGAAACCAACCATTTAACAGACACCACTCCACACTGCAATTGGTTTATTTTTATTAGTTTATATAATTATGAATTCAAGTTCTCATCTGGTCAAAGGGTCCTCCTCCGTGGCCGTGCAGTCTAAGGCACTGTGCCTTGGGCTCCGACTGCAGGATGGCATGGGTTGAGTCTCTGGGTTTTTGGCCCGTGTATAGGGCCGGTGGCAACCTACCATCTTGAGGAAATTGGGAGCTACGAGACAATAGCATAACCCGGTCATAAAAATCTCCTATAATGGATGGGGGTTCAACGTGCTGACCCCATATCACCCCATTACAGTTTGAAGAATTCCACACCTCTAGGTAGGACTGTGGGAGGGAAACTGGCAGTCGGGAGATAGGCCAAGGCCCTTACAGACTGTAGAGCCATGGGTTATTATTATTATCTGGTCAAAGGAGTTTCTTCCTTTTTCATCCTTGTGGTTGACATAAATAATGAGTAATAGTGCATGTTATGTACAATCATGTGTAGCACAATAATAGTATGGGTTCAATACCCAGTGAAGACACATTTCACAGTGGTTCGGATCCTCCCTTTAAACTGTAGGTCAAATTCCAATTAGCCAATCTGTGCATAAAGTGGACTAAAACAACAATTCAACCAACCAACCATTATAAACACTAAATGCTCAGCAATGAGAGTTGCTGAAGTACCCAGTCTCCTCTCAGGTACAGGGACAGTGTTTAGGCACAGATTATATCAAAGACAGAGGCAAAGAAATAAAAGCTCAATATTGTGATGAATAACATAAAGAGATTTATTACTATCATACAAGAGCAATGTTGACAATCTATATGCATACCATTTTGCCTGTTCCTTTCATACATACCACTTCAACTTGAAATGGGTTCCACAGTAGAACAAAGTTTACTGCATGGCTATTGCAGATGATATACAGCAGTTATTTCATTGAGCTCTGACAATCCAAAGAAAAAGTAAAAACATGACTCTTGATACACACCAATCACATCTAAGCCTCAGCTGAGGTTGGGCTTCCCTGATGGCACAGTGGTAACGTTGTTCCCTTGTAATCAAGAGGTCTCAGGTTCGATACCCAGTGATAATGATGTGGATCCAACTTTAAACTGTAGGTCCAGCCATTGGCCTATCTGTGCATAAAGTGGACTTAAAAGAAAAACTCTTCCTTGGTGTTGCCAAGCTGGTGAATCTGTTGGTCGCAAACCACAGATTAGCATGGCATCTGTCAATAAGAAAAAGCACAAATTATGACCGTGCAACAATATCCGATAATTGCATCTCTTGGAAGAAATAATTTCCTTGGTCTTGAGTCATTAAACAATTTAAAAATAATTTTCTTATACGTAGATCACTTCATAGCTGAATTTGATTTCTTTTAAAAAATGAAAATACCATCTTAAATAGCAATGTATTTATTTTTTACATTAGGCTCCTGTCAGCAGCTTTACACTAGTGGGATAAACCAATCTGTGCTTCTTACATTTTTGTCTCCACTAAAATTGTAAACTGATAAGCTGGAATGCCAGAAAATTCAGACAATTTACATGCTGTACACTCCCTGCCACTTCTATATACATAAGTGCTATACACAGTTAGTCCAGTTTCAACATATTTTTCATCATTTTCCAGAACTCATTATCATCCTTTGGTATTACTGGCTGAACTGCTCCACTCTCTGATGGTATATCTCTAACTCTGCCTTCCAACTTCTTCTGGAATTCTGGTATCTCTCCTGGAAATCATAAAGAATGAAAAAATCATAAAGTACAGTAAAATATATCTTCTTCACCTTTAAATGGTGGCTGAATAGGACCAGCAGAACATGACTTAGATTATCACGATTTATATGGAACAACTCTTAATATTTCATTTGTTTCCTTTTTTTATTTATATACATATGGAGATATGGTACATTTGATTTTCAATGGGATTTTAAATTTATTTATTTATGAAATGAATTTGAATTTAAAAGTACAAGCTTTTCAAATATGAAGACATATACAAAACATATCACCGAATTTGAACTGTTTAACATAGAGGATTGATATTGGATTTATTCTAGGAGTCTTTCACAGGATGCGAAAGTTAGACATTCCACCTTAGTAGACAAAATTTGATTTGGCTAGTCCAGGGGTTCCTAAATTTTATCGTTTCATGGCACCTTTAGTGTTTCAAGATTTTTCCACGGCACCCAAGTCAGAATGTAGGCTTATGTAACACCTGCAATGCTAAGCACACAGTTGGAACAATCATACAAGGTGGCTACTCCCATGTACACACCATTTAATTGAATTAGAATTTTTGGATAGGATTGGAATCACACAGACCCTTTACATATTTGTGTGTGGAGGGGGGGGGGGAGGTGGTAATATGTAAGGTTGAAATGGAAAAAAATAATATCTGCAAGTGTCCTTGAATTTTTGGAAAGTTTACCTTGTAAACTGGGAATTATACTTGATTTTTATCATGGTCCTAGAGTGGCCACCCCATCATATCATTGATTGAATTTCAGTAAAAATATGAGAACATGTCGCGGCACGGCACCCAGGGCACTGGGCTAGACCATGCTGACTTGCCATGTTTACTCCAGGTAAAAGTCACCACAGATGTTGCATGAGGATGTAGATTAAGTTTGAGGTGTGGCAGGTTCCTTTGGGGTGGAGGGTGAATTTGCCAGTCGCAGTGTGAATCTGAAGGGTGTGAGAGGTGATGAGAATGGGGCAGATTTTGCACCTAGGATGGTTGCATTTGTGGGAAGAGATGTTGGTTCTGGATCACTGTGGAGAATGGAGAGGGGGGCCTGTTTTTGTTGAAGTGGGGGTGATATTGGGTGACGAGTGCAGGAGGGTTGGTGGTAGGTTTCTTGGTGGTGTATGAGGCATTAGTGACACACTTTGTGTAGCACTTCTCAAGAGCAGAAATATCACTTTGGAAGACTTCTAAATTGATTTTTTTTTCTTCTGAAGAATGAAGTTTGTTAGCAATAAGAACAATGTGCATTGTTTCAGATACTTATCAATCACCTGTCACACATTCATATGGAAGAAGTTGTGGAACATTTTACACTCATAACACTGACATTGAGCATTCAATAAAGTTCATGGCTCTTTATTTTATAATTTAATGTTTTAATTAAATTTAGTTTTAATGTCAGATTAAAGTTGTGCTACACTGATCAACAGTAAACATGCAAATTAAATGAAAGTAGTCAATTCTTATCAGTTTGATGGTGCTGATAGTGAATCTGGAAATGAATATTAGCTCTAATTTACATTTTAAGCAGGGTGGTTAAAAAGAAGGTGAAATTTATACCAAGATAGGAAATTACTACTTTAGGTTGACAATACTGTGTGAAATTTCATACAGTCAGATTTTTGTTTTTGGTTCCTAACTTTAATTGTGCTTTTGTATACTGGAAGTAAGGTCTAGTGCAATATTCAGTGAATTAAAATGTGGATATAGTGGTTAAATCCGTGGAAAAGCTACAGTTTGAGTAGGTCTAATATTTGTCTGAACAGATAAAAATGCCGTGAGGTTTCATGTTGTGTCATCAGTGCTACATGTGTGAGGAAGTGTCATTTTCTTCACAAAAACAGCACAAAATACCATTCATTAAAAAAAAACCCTACTATTCCTGATCAAGGCCCAAGATAGAACTAAGCACTGCACGTTGTTTGTATTTAAGCGATCAATCGAAGAAATCAGATTGGTGTAAAAGGACATTCAACGCCCTCTGCAATGCTCATGCTTTGGAAAGAGCACACTGGCCACAAACAAGATTGCCCTTCTCCACCTTAACTGAGATTTTAGCCTCATCATTACAGAAATGGAATGTATTTGATGAAAATGTATCTCAATCAACTGGTGTAAATAGAAAAAGTTAACTTCTTCTTCATCTTTAGAGGTTCTAGGAATCAGTTACAAGCTTGAAGAGTGGAAAATGTCGGTTGACCATAGATATCCGCAGGATTTTTTCCAGGGAGGGGTAAGCAAGGCATTTTTTTTCCAGGGGAGGAAAAACAAGGCACATTGTTCCCCATAATAGTGTTGTCCACTCAAAAAAACATTGCTTCAATGTGAAGTTATCATGTTCATGCAATAATTAATGTATATTATTGTGGTTGAAATGAAATTATATATGTGAAATATATAATTTTTAATTGACTTTCCTTTTCCATGGAGGGGATGGGGGTGCAGCTCCTTCCGGATGTCCATGCATTGACTATTCTGCTTTTGGAAGCAATGCTCCCTTCAAGTCAGAAACGTGATTCCTTCTAATCCAGTGAAGAAATCTTACGAAAATATGTAGCATCTCCTTGAAGTCATTAAATATGGTGACTTCCAGGGACAGAGTTATGGTGAATCTGCACTCTTAATAGGCATGCAACTAAGGTATACAAAATATTCTCGTTCAATTGATGCGTATAAAAGTTTTAAGAATGCTTTTTACAGATATTGCAGAAAAATCAACAAATCACAGTGATATTTTGGGTGAGCTGCTGATATGTAATAAAAATCTGTCTCCGAAAATCCACTTCCTTCACGTCAATTTTGATTTCAAACATGCTCTTTCATGTTATCTTCAATGAGATACTTGCAAAATATGGTAATGTAGCTGGCAAAATTGTGTGGAAAGATTCAGGTCAAAAGTAGTTGATACTGAAGGTAGATGTGTTGGTAATTATCTAGTCAATACAAATGATGTAAAATAGAAATGTCTTTTTTTTAAATCTCTCTATAAAAAATAACTGGATATTTCAAAATTATGATGGTTATTACTTGTATCTATGAATTATTGTTCTAAAATATTTTTTGGAATGTACTGTTATGTAATGAAATTCATACTTTGATATTATTATTATGAGCCCTATTTCTGAAACTAGAGCTAAGCATTTCCTTTTATGTTCATATTTCACCTAATTATCTTCAAATGAATGTAAAAAACCTAAATTGAAGGCATTTACAAACTTTCGCTCAAAATTTTTTGAACAGTGTTATCAATGTTCTTCTAGAGTTGGAAGTGGTCGAAAAAAAATGGATTTAAAAAAAAAAGTTTTTTTCCGTGGCTTTTTAGGTTGGGCTCTTATCGGCTTTTTTCACAAAAGTGTCTCAAATCAATGAAAATACAGGAGTTGGCTCTATTTTATCTGTTCAATGTTTTTTGTTTATCTCCATACTGTAAAATAGGCACTCATTTCTAAATATAAAATACATTTTACAATATGAAATTTGTAGCTAGACATAAACAGTGTTTACAAAAAAGTTGGCTGTTTTCAATGGGTGGGTCTTTCCGAGTGTTATCTTTTTCATATTTCGATAGGCTTATTTAATATATATATGTAGTATAAACATATTCACATAACTAGAGTAGTTTTGTATGATATGATTTTCGATTTTTGAATTTGTTATACGAACACATACATGAAGCAAATAAGAAAATACTGCTCTACCTTTTGAAAATCTAGTATCAAATCTCTTTGCATTAAATTTTGCATTCAGTAAAATATATTTGTATTCTGGCTTTCCAGTACATCATGTATAATTTGATTAAATGGTCACTATACTTGTCACAGAACAATTAGTGATGTATTCTGGCTGCTTGTTGCAGAGGTTCTCAGCCTTTGTGAGACCACAGCCCAGCAAATTGATTTCTTACAAGTCGACGCTCTGATCCCAACAATTTCACTCAAAAATACATTTCTGATCTTTAAAATTTATATGTAAATTAATATGCATCCTTAATTAATATTAAATATGAACCCTTAGTACACTGCGTGGTCTGACAAAAGTAAGCCCAGTGACGCCGAGGCTTTGAGCGCGAAATTTGAATTCGTATACATAATGGAGAAAAATCGTAATAACTCTGGCACTATGGGACCAATCTACTTCGGATAACTTTGGTTTTGCAGGTAGAACATCAGTGCATGCAACCATGTAAAATTTGGATGCACCAACCGCGGGGGGTTACAGGCGGGGCTGCATCCCCCGAATTTCAATGAAAAAAACATAAAAATGCTACTTTGGGGAGAAAACCTGAACTTTTGCTTTTTTTTTTTTTTTTTCAAAGAATGGACCTTCCGCAACAGAATGAAACTTGATTCATGTTTGCGGGTGCAATACAATTTGAATAATAAGGCAAAACGTAAAACAGCGAATTTTAGCCAATTTGCATATTATTCATAAAATTGTTATAACTCTGACACTATGGGGCCAATCTACTTCAGATAACTTTTGTTTTGCAGGTAGAACATCAGTGCATGCATCCATGTAAAATTTGGATGCCCCAACCACAGGGGGGGGGGGGGGGTTAGGGGCGAGGGCTGCATCCCCCGAATTTCAATGAAAAAAACATTAAAATGTGGAGTTTGCCCCCTCTTCTCCAGCTACTTTGAGGAGAAAACCTGAACTTTTGCTTTTTTATCGTTCGCACTTGCATCTTGTGTAGCTACTGAGAATCTACAGGGTGGTCCAAAAGTGTGGAAACACCTGAATAAAAATTGAATGGCATGGTATTTCCAAAAACTAACATTGCAGGTTTGTAATAGGGGTGGGGGAAAATGTTATAGGGCATATGATGATGACGGCCGCCATCTTGAAATCTGCAATCTTGAATGCAACTTTAAAAGTTCAAATGGAAACCATGTCGTTTAATACCTCATTTCAATAGGAAATTTTCTCGCGAGTTCAACGGTGTGCATAATTTTGCTCTAGCACCAACAGGAACAAAGTTATTAACGTTTTTATGCTTGCTTTATCGTTGCAGGTGACGTAACACAGCATGAGTCTCACGCAGGCAGAACGCATTGAGATCGTGTTGATCTCAGGCGAACGAAGCACGAGGGTGATTGCAGACGATTTTAACCACCGTCACCCAGATAGGGTCCCCATCCATTATGGTACCGTCAGTAAAGTGCTTGCAAAATTTCGTGAAACCGGGACTGTGGCTGACTGTGCAGATACTTTACGCAGGTTTTTGCACAAATGGGTATCAGGACTGGCTTTAACTGTGGAACGTGTTAATTACGAACACAATTTCCATAATGAGGAGGGGCGCCATCGTGATTTTGGTTTATCAGCCACAGTCCTGGTTTCACGAAATTTTGCAAGCACTTTACTGACGGTACCATAATGGATGGGGACCCTATCTGGGTGACGGTGGATAAAATCGTCTGCAATCACCCTCGTGCATTGTTCGCCTGAGATCAACACGATCTCAATGCGTTCTGCCTGCGTGAGACTCATGCTGTGTTATGTCACCTGCAACGATAAAGCAAGCATAAAAACGTTAATAACTTTGTCCCTGTTGGTGCTAGAGCAAAATTATGCACACCGTTGAACTTGCGAGAAAATTTCCTATTGAAATGAGTTATTACACGACATGGTTTCCATTTGAACTTTTAAAGTTGCATTCAAGATTGCGGATTTCACGATGGCGGCCATCATCGTCATATGCCCTATAACATTTTCCCCCATCCCTATTACAAACCTGCAATGTTAGTTTTTGGAAATACCATGCCATTCAATTTTTATTCAGGTGTTTCCACACTTTTGGACCACCCTGTATTTCTTCCCTGTTGACTCGGCTCTTTGTGGAAATATGTCTGGAAGGAAACGATTGTGTGTTGGGGAGATCGATGAGACGGTCTTTCACAGCCACTGCTCAGAACCGATTATGGCGAGGCCTTTCCTAACAGAGGAGGGGAGGGAGCCTTTTCAATCGTTTGTTTTGTCTATACTTCGGGATAAGACTCACACTTCTGGCGTCTGGCTATCAGCAAGCTTCATTGCATTTCTAACATAGAGGCAACAGAAAGCTGACACCGCCAAACCTCATCCAATCTTCTCCCCTCTCTTTGATCCCCCCCCACCTCCACTTCAGCAGGATCACCAGGTCCAAACATAAAGAAGAATGTGTGCCTTATCAGTGCTAAATCACAGCGTTGGAAGCTTGGAGGAAAACAGCATCGTAAATACCAAGCATTTATTGTGTCTGTCAACTGAGGAGCTGAAACGCGTGACATATTCCGAGAGGGGGGGGGGGAGGAATTTTGGAATTTTCGTAAACACGATTGCAAAACATGTTCCCGAACAAACTGTCAGTGTTTCAACCTCAATATACAAATATAAGTGTGGCAAACTCTCGTTAATTGTATCTAAAGCTGTTTGTTGTACATCTGCAACGGCGGCGACAATGGACATTTCTTTTTGTTGCATATCTGCAACGGCGGCGGACTAAGGGTTAATATATCAACTATGGCATATTCATAAGGATTAATAAATAGTTCAATTATGTATAGACTTGTTGTAAATATAAAGTTAGATTTAAATTAGTTGACAACCCCTGCCTGCAACGGACAATTTGCCTCCCGGTGGTTGAGAAACACTGGCACTAAAACAAATAATATTGGCCGCAAGCGGGAAAAAAAAATATTAAAGACATCTGGACTGGACCTACAGTTTGAAATGAGATCCTAAGCACTATGTCTCCACAGAGGATTGAAGCTCAGACCCCCTTCTTATTACAAGGCAATAGCATTACTTTATTCCACTCCAGAGGCCCATTATAAAAGGAACCGTCAATCAAAAAGTCAGTCATTTTCCAACAGCAAGCAGTACTTGCAATTTTTTCTCTGTGATTTGAATCTCAATCTCTGATGAAGTAGCTCACAACCTTGTTAAGTATAGAGAACATTCAGACCAAAGCAACACATGACGGGGGGGTCACATTGAGTTGACAAGTGACATGGGCCCTTCAGTCTGTAAGCAAGCATCCACCATGTATGCACAAACAAAACCAAGCCAATATGATGCGCATCATTGAAGGAGCTTTCAGACTGAAGTACCGATGACAAGCAACACAGTCTCCTTCAGTATAATGAAAAACATTCACCGTGCATGCAAGAACAACAGAGCAAAGCAGCATTCTGCACGCCATTGAGATATCAGTATAGTCCGAACAAGATGCAAGTGACATGTTTAGCTCGTTGTCGCACTTCAGTTCAAAAGGCCTGCTTCCAAGTGATGCATGTCACTTGTTTCTTTGGTCTGAAAGTTTCCTGAGAAAACAGTACAGGCCAAGTGACAAGCGACACTTGCAGCTTATGTTGCTACGGTTCGAAGGGTTGCATTTACTTCTAAGGTTTGGTTTCAAAGAGTCGCTTCCGTCTCAAGGCTCCATTAAACAGGATATATACACACATTCACGTAATGTGTATACTTCTGCATATGTGTTGTCAACAGTAAAGATTTTTAATTGTCCCAAAACATTAATATTTTTATATTAACATTTGTTTAACATTTTATGACATCAACATTTAAATTGAGACACAAAAGTGTAAAAGCTTGTTTTAAGTCCATTTCATGGTCAGATGTGCTCATCAGTACTACACGTTTAGTTTTAACTCTAGCTTAACCATGCTGTACAAGAAACTTGCATACCAGGGGGTGACTCACAGGCCTACCCTTTTCTTTATCATTAACATTCAAGAAACCATTTTATTATTGAATCACTGCTTCCCTTGCTGATTATATATGTGTCTCAAACAAGAAGCATTCAAAGATGGCGCCTGATATGCCCACCATGTCCATTTTGCCTCCTAATTACATTACATTTATGAACAAAAGTTATACAGGAATATTGGGAACATCCTAGGGAACAATGCAATTTATTTTCAAACAGTTGCAAAATCTAAAAAAAGAGATGTGGTGGGCCTGCAAGCCAACCCTCCGTAAGCTAGGGTAAAATTGTATCTGAGCCACTATGCAATCAATATGTGTGCACTGGGATTGCCCAATATCTGTCTCTTGGCTGCTACATCATGTAAATCTTTTTAACTAGTTGTAAATAATGTCACTACAAACCTGTAAACTCATAACAGTAACCAAGTGAAATAGGTTAGCTGTAATTGGTAAATTAACGTTTTTCCCCCTAAAAAAAGCGCTTTTTATTTAAAAAAAAAAAAAACATCCATTCAAAAAAGCCGGCTTTTTTGCAACTCTAGTAATATGTAATACTGTCAAAACAATATTCAGTGTTGTGTGTCTAGTAAATCATTACTCATTTTTCCAGTTTTCAATGCTTCCATATGAAAATTCTGATTCTACCAGTATACAGTGACAAAGAAATATTCTGTCATTTGTAATAACAAAAAAAGCTATGCTGACTTGAATGCACATACTTTTTATTAATTCCTACCAACTTGGAATCTTGGAGATTCCTTAGTAACATAAATCAAGCTAAATAACTATATATATATATATATATATATATATAAACACAGGAATAGGATCAGAAAAGGTGCCAGAAGGGCGGATAAACACTAATGATGAAGGAGACAGTAAACACTTACCACACGAAGAGAAATTATTCTATATTTCGCGATCTATGTCGCATTTTCAAGTTGAAGAAGAAAGATCGGCGTTACTAAGAGAAGAGGCACAGAATACTGACCGTAGCGTCTCTACGATACCCCCAGCACACTGACATTCCTCAACCCCCACCACCCACTGACTGCACCTCCGTCTTGAAGCTTTCCAACCACAACCTCACAACCACCGAAATTGACGTTCTTTCCAAAGGTCTTACCTTCTCCCCAGCCGCCACCCCTAACAATTTCCAGCTGCTATTTGACATACAAACCTTCGCCCGCAGACTTAGGTGGACGTATTTTTGGGCCAAGAATCCCCCCTCCAATGCCAATCCCTCAGACATACATCCCAGTCTCCTCCAATTCTGCCCCCCTCCCCCCATGATCCCCTCCCTTCCCAACAACCACCCTCTTGAAAGATACATCACCTCTGCTGTCAACAATTTTTCTGACAGTACATACCTCCAAAACTCTTCTTCCCACCACAATCTAACCCCAGCCCAGCACCAAGCCCTCCGGTCCCTCCGCAACAACCCGGACATCAAAATCCTCCCCGCCGATAAAGGGTCCACCACAGTAGTCATGAACTCCTCTGACTACGTGGCGGAAGCCTCCCGTCAACTCTCTGATTCATCAACCTACAAGCCCACCACGGTTGATTCATCTACCACACACCTTGACAAAATTCGGGATTTTGTCCTCTCCCGAGGACCCCCTGAAGGCCTATCCAATTCCACCATCTCCTCACTCATACCTGACAACCCCCGCACCCCCACTTTCTACCTCCTCCCGAAAATTCACAAACCGAACAACCCCGGGAGACCTATTGTGTCCAGCTACAATTCACCCACTGAACGCATTTCAGCCCTTCTAGACTCTCACCTCCAACCCCTCGTCCAAGCCCTGCCCTCCTACCTCCGTGACACCAACCACTTCCTTAACATCATCCAAAACCTACCACACCTAACACCATCCTCACAACTGTTGATGTCACATCCCTCTACACTAATATTCCCCATGCCCATGGCCTCCGTGCCACAGAATCATTCCTTAACTGCTGACCTAAACCCCACAATCCCAGCACTCACTTCCTGATACAACTAGCCAACCTTGTACTTACCTGCAACAACTTCTGCTTCGGTGATCAACATTACCTGCAGATACGTGGCACAGCCATGGGTACCCGCATGGCCCCCCTCTTATGCCAACCTGTTCATGGGCAGGCTGGAACAGGAATTCCTTGACTCCCAGCAACTGAAACCACTCCTCTGGCTGAGATTCATAGATGACATTTTTCTCCTCTGGACACATGGCGAACCCTCCCTCACGACATTCCTAAACCAACTTAACGACTTCACCACCCTCAAATTCACCTGGTTCCATTCAAAAGACCAAGTGACCTTCCTAGATGTGGACATCCACATTGCGGGAGACCACTTGGAAACTTCCATACATATTAAACCGACCAACCACCTCCAGTATCTCCACTACTCCAGCTCACACCCCTACCACACCAAAAAAGCCATCCCATTCTCCCTTGCCCTCAGAGGCCAGCGCCTCAACTCATCCCCCTCATCCCGCCAAAACTACAACCTACGCCTGCACCAAACCCTAACCAACCGTGGCTACCCCTCCACCCTCATGAACAAACAAATCACCAGAGCCAACTCCCACAACCGCACCAAACAACCTAAAACCAACCCTCCAACCCTGATCACCCAATACCACCCCCATATTACGAAAATCAGACATACCCTCCACTCCCTCCTCCCATCCTGCACAGTGATCCTGATACCAGGGACATATTTCGGGATAAAACCAGGGTCGTCTTCCGTCGCCCCCCCAACCTCCAAAACATCTTGGTCCGAAACACTCCCACCCCATCCACACCACTCCCCCCAGCTCACAGGTGCAACAAACCCAGATGCAAGACCTGCCCCATACTCATCACCTCCCCCACCCTCCTGATCCCCACAGCGGCAGGCACCCTAAGGGCACCTGCCACTCATCCAACCTAATTTACACCCTCATCTGTCAAATCTGCGGCAACTTCTACATAGGCGAAACCACCACCCCCTTGAACCTAAGGATTAATAATCACCGTTCCTCCACCCAAAACTCCGATTTCACTGTTGCCATCCACACCAACAGCCATAACACCACCTCCAATAACTGCTTCCATGTTGCCATCATCCATCTTTTACCCCCCCCCCCCCCGCTCTGACACATCTTTCAGCAGGTGCTGGGAAAGGGCCTACATAACAGGCATGCACGCCACTATACCCCCCGGACTCAACCTAGCCAACCAGTAACCCTTTCCTCTCCTCCCCAAAATTACCCACCCACCTTACAGTAAACACTGGTGAAAGTACTTCTCGTCATCTATCAACTATTTCTGGCAACACTGATCGTAGAGACGCTACGGTCAGTATTCTGTGCCTCTTCTCTTAGTAACGCCGATCTTTCTTCTTCAACTTGAAAATGCGACATAGATCGCGAAATATAGAATAATTTCTCTTCGTGTGGTAAGTGTTTACTGTCTCCTTCATCATTAGTGTGTGTATATATATATATATATATATATATATATGGATAAAAGGAAGGAGGGCCACAAGGGCTAAATAAAAAGTGAAACAGGAGAGAGGAAACACTCACCCGACAAAGAAAAAATTCAAATTTTCGTGATGGTATGTCACGTCTTCAGGAGTAGAGAGACGTTGTAGAACTAAGTGACAAGATGGGAGTAAGCATGACTTGCAGTGTTGCCAGGTCCCGAAAAAAAAAAGTGTTGAGAGTACCACAAAAAAAAAATATATATATATAGATAGATAGATGGTTCTTTCGCCTGGCTTGTCGAAAACTGTGAGTGGTGGTGGGGGGGGGGGGGGTTTGGTTGGGAAAAGATGGTGGTGAGGATAGGGGATGAGGGGCATTACTGGGTGGCCTTGTTCAGGCCTGGAGGTGTGGTTGCATTCATGGTCGATATGTAGGCCCTCTTCCATCTTCTACGTATTGAGGTGTTGGTGGTTGCCCCAATCCCAATATACAGGGTGATTACAAATGATTCATCGGGTTTTGACATCTTATAGCTTCAAATATATAATGCCCACCCGTTTGTACTAATAACCAATGAAAAGAGCATATTTTAAAGTTTTGTTTCTGTCATTGCAGGTTTCATTGTGATGCACCAGGCGGCAGGGTGATAACAGTTTGCAAAATGGCGACTAATCAAAAGAAAGCATTTTGTGTGTTGCAATGTGAGAAGACTGATTGCGTCACTACCGTGCAGCGTGCGTTTCGAAGACAGTACAGCATACAGCCACCAACCCACCAAAGCATTCTGGGATGGTATCGACAGTTCAAGTACAAAGGTTGCCTCTATAAAGGAAAAAGCTCCGGACGACCAGGTGTTGCAGTTGAAACAGTGAAGTGTGTCCGAGAGGCATTCCTTCGTTGCCCAAAGAATTCTACACGTCGTGGAAGTCGCGAACTGGGCATTCCTCAGCCAACTTTGTGGAAGATTCTGCGCAAGCGATTACATCAGAAACCATATCGCATACAGCTGCTGCAACGTTTACAGGCAAGCGACCGCACCATCGGATGCAACTTTTGTGAACTTTTCCAGGAAGCAATGGAAGATGACGAATTTACCCCCCAACTCGTGTTCAGTGATGAGGCAACGTTCCACGTAAACGGTCACGTGAATCGTCACAACGTCTGCATATGGGGCACGGCAAATCTCCATGTTACAGAGGAGATTGAAAGAGATTCTCCAAAGGTGAATGTCTTCTGTGCTGTTTCACGTAACAAAGTGTACGGGCCCTACTTTTTCCCTGGGAAAACTGTGACGGGTACAATGTACCTACACATGTTGCAAGACTGGTTGTTTCCTCAACTGATAGCTGATATCCCCAACTTCATATTCCAACAAGACCTAGCTCCGCCTCATTGGCATAGAGAAGTGCGTCGCCATCTCAACGAGGAACTTCCAACCCGGTAGATTGGGCGCTGCTCTCAGGATGATTTGGCACTCTTCAGGTGGCCTCCAAGGTCTCCTGACCTTACATTTTGTGATTTTTTTCTTTGGGGATACGTGAAAGACAATGTTTACGTACCACCTTCGCCGACAACATTGTCTGAACTCCAGGATAGCATCACTGCTGCGATGGTGAACATTGACAGGGACATGCTCGAACGTGTATAGGTCGAACTATACTACCGCATAGATGTTTGTCGTGTAACACGAGGAGAGCACACAGAACATTTGTAATGATGTGTAAGAAACTTGAAAATGTGCTTTTTCATACAATGTATCATTCACTATTTTTTATGTAATACTTTGTGCAATACATTCATCCAAAACCCAATGAATCATTTGTAATCACCCTGTATATATATATATATATATATATATATATATATATATATATATATATATATATATATATATATGTATGTATGTATGTATGTATGTATGTAAGAATACTGCACTTACTATTTCAATGTAGAAGAATTTTGTTACAAAATACTTTTGGAACCATTTATGCAGTTTTACGAGGTAATTTCTGTTTAGAAGTCCACTTATACACATTTTGTAACAGAATTAATGTTCCAATAGTATGTTCCATAAATCACAGTATAAATCAAACTGCAGATGTGAAAGTACTTAAACTGCAAATAATGTATTTGTTTGAAGCTGATTTTGAATCAATTCAGGACAAATTAAGATATGAAAGTATACTTCACACATACTGAAAAAATAAAAATAGGGCATTTACCTATCCATACAACTAACATTCCATACTCATGAAAAAAATACAGTGTCAACAGGCAAAGTTCCTCAAGCTCACTGCTTGGTGCCATGAAGGCACGTAGCGTATCACGCCGCAGACGTGAATCGAACCTAGGACCCGGGTATCATAAATAAATAAGCTAATCACGTTATAAAAAGGGTCCCGCTGAAGCATTGGTAAAGAGCTTCTTAAAAGCTCATCGCGACAGCGTCCTTCAGCGGAGTTGGAAAAACTCCGCTGACATTGCATTAGAAAATGAAATAAGGAATCAGCGTTCTTCCTCAGGATTGCCGTTGCGAGAGGACGTGATCGAAGCAACCGTCGTAACGGCCGATAGTTCGAATTTCACTTAAATAGGTCGCGTGAGAAAATATCAGTCTTAGTTGTCTTCCGTCAGATGAAGTAGTTATTACAAAAGAAATCCCTTTCTAGTTGTTTGCAGTTTACGCGAGAGAGCTCCACAGGCATCATAAGTTCAGAAAAAGGAGCGAACGAACGATCGGGAAGTTAAAGTTATCGTTAGAATATCGGTCGGCGAAAGTACAGAGTTTGGAGCCCGGAGTTGCTCCCTCGTCCGTTTTCTTTCAGAGTAGGACCACGTCGATCCAAGGACCAGCGGAGAAGAGATCGCCGTAGAACTCCAGGTAACGAACATTCCTTGTCTTTCCTTCCCCTGACTGTTCAGTCAAAGGTAGTGTTTTAAATATATGTCCGTGTGTTCTTCTTTACGGGGCTAGTCCCCTTGCAGTTTTAGTTACAACGTTCCTCTCGCCCAGCAAGCGAGTGGCAAAGGCTTTCATAGCCTATCTTCGATCCCCCTCTTGGACTTTATACGTGGTGGAGGTGCGGGGCACGAAGTCGCCAGTGTCGTTGGAAGACACGAGCGGAGAGAAATCCCAGACCACAAGAAAGGCGACTGATACTCTGTTCATTAAAAAACTGGGGCCTGGCAACCCTGAACGGATGCCTCTCCGAGCAAAGGGCAAGTTATAAGTTTTCTGCAGCGCATAACAAGATCCGAGCAAGAGATCGCGGCCTCCTCGCGGGAGGTTTTTCCGTGCGGGAAGCTAGACGCCACAAGGGGGGGATTGGCTGGTAGACGTTAACTGCACGGAAAAGGTTGCGCGCCAGACCCGTCGCCTCTGGTTTGCCTTATGACGTAGGCAACAATCAACCGTACATTTAACAAAATGAGACGTTTTTAGAGCGAGCTGACGGGAGCGCTCGCGGCGTGGATTTCAATCGAGGTGCCTCCAGATTACCAGGCTGGGGATGAGAAAAATATACAAAATGCTAGTCGGCGTTCAATGTAAGTTTAGGGCACCATTCCTGGTGGGAGAAAACAAGCCATCCAAGACCAACTCTGGACCCGAAAAACAATTTAAAAGAAAGATAAGTCATCATACAAGGAGTGGGCAATAAAGGCTATCGGCCCATCTCTACTTCAGGGACGGGGTAACGGCCGATCAGCAGACAGGTCACGCGCCTGTGTGTAAGACACCTCGACGGAGGCAGGTGGAGCCTGGTGCGAACTACAGACTGCAGGCTCCACAAGTAAACTGACGGGAGAGAGTTCGCTTACAGGGTGCGGCAAGGGCGGAACCATGACTTGGGGCCTTACGTCATCGTACTGAAGTAAGTTATGGAAGCGGATATTTCACATTGGGTTTTTAACGTTCATCTCGTGGAATGGGGCTATACTTCGAACATTACATTCTAAGGTTACGGCATCCATTTGGTTGTTTTTTCCTTGACAGTTGACAGCCTTTTATTCAATTGATCCATGCCGCTATATTTATTTCTCTCTTTTTTGTTGTTGTTTGAATAGCATTCTTGATACAGGGATTGGGTCTTACGGGGCTCAGCCATTTCCCTTTCCGAAGTTTCTTACGTTAATCCCAGGGAATTAGCATTTTGGGTAATCCTTTTGGGGACAGTCACAAAACTGTTTCCTTGGCTAGCCACGACGAAATAACCCGCCCTTCGGCGGTACCGTTTACATTATGTTTCAGTTATTTATAACTTCCACACTCCCTTCTAGTGGCAAGCAGCCAACTATTTTACGTATTTTAATTCTCGGCACATTAAATTTACTACCTGTAATCTATTAATTCAACTTCTCCTTTTAAGTCAGCCACAATAAAATCTCGCATTTTAAACCAACTTCAACGCACATTATTCCCCCGGAGTTATTACAAAGTACGGTCCTTATGAACGTTAACCATATCTTCCCTTGTTTATTTTGTACGCCCCCCCCCCCCCCCCCTCAATGGCAAAACGTAGCTTGTAACGTCCCCTTGGTACCCCGACGAACCCTTAAAATATTTGCCTTCTTTTACACCGTTGTGAGGGGCAATATCTAGCAGCCGTACCAACTTACAGCTGCTTTAAATAAACCTTGTTTTCCCATGAACATTTTTTTTTGTAGAATAAACACCCCCCATCCATTTCCCCCCTTTCATTTTTAGTATACTCTTTCATTTCTTTTTGTAATTTTTAATACTCGTGATTACATTACGTGTAACCCCCCCTCCCTGGCTTCAACACATAGGCCTGCCCATTATCTATTTTACACATATAGTTTATTTTTACGACGGTCAGTTATTTATTTTTAAATCGACATTCTTAACTCGCGCCAGCATTAGTTGTTTTACCGGAACCTCACGATTCCGGGCATCCGACATTACATTTCCTTCGTTCATTTCCTTCGCTCGCCCGTACGGGGATCTACAACAGGTCTCATTCCCTGCATCAAGCGTCGCTTAAACCGATACCTTTGCCTAATCGCAACGACTCTTATTACCCATAGCATTTACGCCGTTGTGAAGGAACATCCATATCACCTTATTGCCCCTGTGTTTTGGATTTATTTTAGACCCCTTTTATTTTTATTATTCGTATTTACGCCACCCCCCCCCTTTTATAGTTTAATTGTTTCCCTTGTCGCCCCCGTACTCCGTCTCCAGAGTACCACTACTTCTTGCCTTTGGTTTTAGAGTGACAATAGTCCTTTCTAAATAGTATTGGTGGCCCTGAAAAGGGCCGTTTTGCACGAACTTAGGCATCCTTCTCGGCTAATTGGGACGGGGACGTCCGACCTCTGAGATTCCCCACTGCCGGCAGAAAAGCCTATTGTCCCATTCAGGACAAGGAGCCACTGCACTAGCCGCTTCATGATATAGCATCGTGTCCGCCTCCACCTCTGGAGCCCTCGTCGGCCCACTCGGAAAGGGGGATAACGCAGCACCCGGATTTCTCCGCGTATGCGCGCTTGCTCCCGCTCGAATTCCGTCACTGCACGAATGGGGTGGTGACAGTGGTGACCCCCTCCCTGTATTAGGTCCCCTAATAGTTTGCACTGCCCGTAACATGGCAGGCGACGCCTCCGCCATGGCACATAGGGCCCGTAGATGGCTCCAGGAAGCCAGCCCGGGGAAGAAGGACGATAACAAAGGACCAAGGGGGTCCATGTTCACCGCTGTCTTTTGCCGTCTGATTAGGTTCACAATTTCTAGCCTTGATCAGGCGATGGCGCATACATTCCCATGCCCCCCCGCATAATGTTGCTGATGTTTTAATTTCGAGCCAATCATAAATCTAGGTGTTCATTTACATCTCTAGAACTCTTTTCTCAGAGAGCAACAGTTCGCACGATTTTGCTATGATTTTCACTGACTGATGCATTTTTTTTCTGCTTCGTTTCAGACTCGCGATCATGGGATCGACCCCCCTATATTTTTCATGTCCCTTCTCTTCCTGTTTGTCTCTCCCTCGCTTTCGGCTCTGCATACTTCCGAGGATAGTGACCTCTTCTTCGAATCCCTCGGTCTTTATTACGAAAAACAGGCACTAATGGTCCACACGTACGAACACGTCTTTACGACAGTCAATGTACACCTCGATATAAATATCCGCACTCAAAACCCTCAGAATTGTTCTCGCTGGACTCAGATTCAAAACAACTCGCGGGAAAAGATCGAATCTTACCTGCATGATGTCTCGCAGTATTTTCCATGTAGATTCACCGTCGGAGATTTTCGGCCTAACTGCGGAGTGCCCTTGTCGAATGGATCAGTACATTCAAGGGAAAAACGTTAAATTATTTTTAACCTTTTAAACTTGTTCACCGCCAGCCTGAGTGTTTTTAATTCATTTTCAATCCACCATCTGCAAGCCTCCGTCAAGACGCTGGCGGACAATCAACACGCGATTGCTGAGGAAAGAAAATTCATGAAAAAGATTCAAGTCAAAGCCTTTAGTAAAGTACATGACATTTTGCTAATTTTGAAACGTTCCGTTCTGGAACTACAAGACGAACTTATTAACAAATTTTGTGATATATATACAGAGGAAAAGCATATTTTGGCAATGATGCAGGCTTCTCAGCTGTTTGAGCACCTCGACTTCTTAATTATGGAATTGTCTTTAAATAAATTATCATACCATATTCTTACCCCGACTTGGCTTCGCATTTTTATTCAAGGGCACCCACAATTTAAAACCACACTGTACACCACTGATGTTGGGTTGTTTTACGCCCTGACCAATGTCTACTTGATCACGTATGACGTCGATACGAATTCCTTTCATCTCCTACTAGACCCCCCCTTGCTCCCCTTGGACGCGATTTCTCCGGTGTACCGTGCAATTAATTTGGGATCCTATCAGCAGGGTCACTGGTCCCGTGTTCGAATCCCGGAATTGACATACAGGGTGATGCAGAATGGCGCGCCCCGTTTTGTGGAAATTATCGCCAGTGCATGTAAATTTACTAACTTCCTTTACGTGTGCCACCATACAGAACTATCTATAGACCCCCACGTCACGTGTTTGAAAAATTTAGTGGACATCAATTCCACCGAAGGATGTGCCATGGAGGTCAAGTCTCACTCTGGCCCCGAACTCCGTAAAATCCGGTCGCGCCACGGCATACTTGTTGCCGGTATTGGTAAATTCATTTCCTCTCAGCTTCTTAACGGTAAAATCCATACACGTTGCACTATTGAAGTACTTCCCGGTCACACTGTTTTATTGAATTACGGTCAATTTGACCAAATCATTTTTGACGATGAAATTATGCACACTCGCCCTATGGTCGACGCGTACATAGAACCCCGACTTGTTAAAATGTTTACGGACGAGTCTGTTAACTTTACGGGCCTCGTTTTTCCGGACTGGACTGACATGACGCTGGCGCTACAGCAGTTGAATAATTCCCTCAATCGCGATATTCCACTCCATGACGTTTTAGTTTCCAACCTCCCAGTTACAGTTTTTATTTTAATTTTTTGGAATGCAGCGTTAACAGGATATTTCCTGTATTTCTGTTATCGAACCCGGAACCAACCGGTTTCTTCCGACTAAATTCCGTGGTAACCATCTACGTGCAAGTCGCGATACATGTTTTGCGTTTCGCTTACAGTTTTTAGGTTTTAAACCCCTTTTTATATTTATAAAATTTATAGACCCCCCCCCATGACTGAACAGGTATCACCTCTTTTGTTTTTACTAACTTCTCTCTCCTACACGCTTACCTATGTTCGTGCCACCTCGCAACCCACTGAGGCCCGGCTTTATTCATGGACTTTCACGGGCGGATCCGGCGCCCCATGAAGGATGGGATTCCAGACTTCCAGAGTGCTCCAGGAGGCTGTGACCTCCCCTTACGTCATGGCCAGAAGACTATCCAGGACTACTACAAAAGAGGCCTCCCCTCTTACAGGACAAAAGTGCATCGTTCAACCCCCTCCAGGGCTCATCATGCTAAGCGTCGTGTCCCTGGGCCGCAATCGCCGGAACTTGTCCAGAATTAGCAGACCCCAGTGGTTGTTCGTGCCTGCACTCACCAGGACCCCCGAATAGATTCTCACGTTCCAGAACAGTAGCAGCCAGATGACCCCCCCCCCCAAGTGTCATCAGTTCGTCCCAGCGAAACCCCCCTCCCAGGAACGTCCCAGGTGTGTGGCTAACACCTTCCCGCAGTGGCTTGTAACCAGATATCACCAGCGGCCCCACCACTACTCTTCAGGTTCCCGAGCCAAGGAGGACCCAGCGCCATCGGAACCCCCCCCCCCCCCCTCCTGAGTCCTTAATTTCGTGACCAGCAACGCCCAGTGTCCCCGCATCAGTTCATTAATGTGCTGACGTCACACTCCAGGATTCACGTTGCCGACGCTGTCCGTCTGTCCACTCCAGGATCCCCCCCCCCTCGTCGAGTGTTCACCATTTGGACCCAGTGCCCATCTCCGCACCACATCTCTCCTCCAAGTGCGTCGTCCAGTGCTCCACTTCGACCCCAGCGGACAGCTCCTACTTTTGCAGTCAACAGTGTTACCCTCCCCCTTTTTTTCCAGATTGCCAAGATTATTCATACATGTTCTTGGGTTCGACACCTGATCCAGGCGCGCGTTCGTGTGTTCGGGTCTCCTCATCGACCTTCGACCTGCATACGGCCCCTTCTTGGTGGACCTCCGAACGCTCACTCATGCATTCACTTACGTCGTATACCGAAATCTGTGAAAATGGACGCTCTACCAGTGCCGTTTTCGCGTGTTTGTTCCTCCTGGACTCCCACTGTACGCGAGCCAGAACTTTCTTCCAGGAATAGCCTTTCGGTAACGTTATCCGGACTTATAGGATAACCTTCGTTTCAGTTTCCAGGATCTGAGCTGTGCGTGTGTCGTGTGTGTGTGTATCGCGTCGTCGTGTGCGCATGTGTTCGACTCCCGTCGCCGGATCTTCAAGAACAGTTCGCCGATCTCCATTACCAATGAACGCTCGGCATCACGATTGCTAATGGAGTATCCTTCAGCCGTGCATAAAGAACGCTAACTAAGTGTCTTTTTTTCTGTTTCCCTCTGACTATATGTCAAAAACACAAACTTGCAGTGTACCATCGGGAAACAGTTTTTTTTCAGACCGGCAGAAAGACTTGAACAATTTGAACGTAAATTTCTGCCACTAATGTTAATCCTTTTCAAATTCTGTGTATCAAATCAAAAGACATTGATTTTTTGGGAAGCAAATCACCCCATGTACATATATTAAATATTTCAATTTCACCTTCCTTGTGTAAGATATTTAAAAATATCATTGCTTGTGAACCCTACAGGTCTCTACTTTTGTATCTTATTGCATGATTTTTTCTTGGGTATTGATACCAATTTTTTAATTTTTTTATTAGGTGATATAGACATACCCCCGTTAAAGGAGTATAAACAATCTCCGTGTTTTCCGAACGATGCGCAATGGAATTACCCTTGGCCAGGAATCACGGATACCTTTTATCTTCCGTGTTACAGTGCTTTCGTGTGCTCCGGTGTCAAGTGCTTCAGCTCGGGCCGAGTGACATGTGATAAATAAGTTCGTCGTCAGCGCTAACACGAGAGATTGCTCTGTCAGCGCCACCCGAGAGTCGCCGTCAGACTCGCGAACAGCAAATCGGTTCAGTATGTAACCCAGCAGTTTAGAATTAGGTTCTGCATCATATTATGTTGTGTTTATTTTTTGGTTTTATACCCATTCTTGCCTTTTTGTATGTTCTCTGGTTTTTATTCAAATATACTTTCTTCTATCCTTGACTGGACAGGATGGGTAGCCGCAACATTTTTTTTATTTAGGCAGCAGGTCTACACACGAAATTAACTTCCCTCCAGGATGAATAGTCGCGCCCATTTTTTTTATTTTTTTTTATTTAAGCAGCAGGTTTTCAAAAAATTAACTTCCCTACGTGAACCTAATTATTTGCCCCAGAGCGGTGTGCCGTATCACGCCGCAGACGTGAATCGAACCTAGGACCCGGGTATCATAAATAAATAAGCTAATCACGTTATAAAAAGGGTCCCGCTGAAGCATTGGTAAAGAGCTTCTTAAAAGCTCATCGCGACAGCGTCCTTCAGCGGAGTTGGAAAAACTCCGCTGACATTGCATTAGAAAATGAAATAAGGAATCAGCGTTCTTCCTCAGGATTGCCGTTGCGAGAGGACGTGATCGAAGCAACCGTCGTAACGGCCGATAGTTCGAATTTCACTTAAATAGGTCGCGTGAGAAAATATCAGTCTTAGTTGTCTTCCGTCAGATGAAGTAGTTATTACAAAAGAAATCCCTTTCTAGTTGTTTGCAGTTTACGCGAGAGAGCTCCACAGGCATCATAAGTTCAGAAAAAGGAGCGAACGAACGATCGGGAAGTTAAAGTTATCGTTAGAATATCGGTCGGCGAAAGTACAGAGTTTGGAGCCCGGAGTTGCTCCCTCGTCCGTTTTCTTTCAGAGTAGGACCACGTCGATCCAAGGACCAGCGGAGAAGAGATCGCCGTAGAACTCCAGGTAACGAACATTCCTTGTCTTTCCTTCCCCTGACTGTTCAGTCAAAGGTAGTGTTTTAAATATATGTCCGTGTGTTCTTCTTTACGGGGCTAGTCCCCTTGCAGTTTTAGTTACAACGTTCCTCTCGCCTAGCAAGCGAGTGGCAAAGGCTTTCATAGCCTATCTTCGATCCCCCTCTTGGACTTTATATGGTAGGAGGACATGGAGGTAGGTAGGTGGGCAAACATTCACGATTTTGGTCATCTTTGTAGGTGATGTGATCACCAAGCTCCAACTGCTTTTACCCCCAAGTATCCATTTATTAGAGGCTGGGTGAACCTCAGAGCTGCTTTAGCTGCTTTATGCAGAGATAAGGTCAGAAAAATTCCCACCTGCAATCATCCCCCTGGAAATCGAACCTGCATCTTCCTGCACAATAGTCAGGACTACCATGGTCCCACAGTGTCAATCAATCTCTTACAATTCCTACAAGTATAGCTATCCCTGGTGAGAATATACCCTGTTCATACGTTTACAGTTACACTAGGATTATGGATAATTAATTTACTTTACCTTCATCCAAGTTTATAGCATTTTCAGTAATTTCTTCGCTTCCTGAGGCATCCTTTCGAGTTGTAACTGTATACATTTTATCGTCTTTTCGTAGAGTTTTAACTGTTTCAACATTTCCTTTACTGTCACTTCTTGTGTAAATTTCCTCTATTGTCTGGAAAAAAAATCAACCACAATGCATCACTCAAACTGAAATAGCTTATGGCATACAGAGTCACAACCTGGTTCTTTTCCTTTTGTGTCAATACTTCATCATCAATTGAGCTCCCAAGACAACCTATAGTCATCCCACAATTTCCACAACATAGATCTCTGTTTTACGTTATTGTATCCATTCAATGTATACTGCAACACTCTTGGACACATGAAGACACTAGTGCCATCTTCTTGCAAAAACTTACACTGAGATATAAATTGTGGTGCATTAAAAAGTTAGTAGCTCAGTCAGTAGGGATTGGAATGCCAACGTGCAAGATTTGATTCTTGGTTAAACAACAAATCTCATATAGGGTATGACAATGAATTTCACACTGAAAAAGAAATACAAGCAATTGTACCTGCTACCTTATGTAATCTGTAGAGGGAACATCACTGCTATGGAACTATCTAGGCAAATATAAATTCAAGCCAAAGAAATACACAAAATTGGACAAGATATATTGCTGACGTGAACAGGCATGTAGCCAGGGGGAGGGCTAAGGAGGCTGAACCCTCCCCCCACCAAAATCCTACAAATATGTAATTTAAATGTTATTTTTATTGTTAATAACAGAAATAAAGTTATAACCACAGTAAAAACTGCATTACATACAAAAAAAGTTTAGTATAATAGAGGAACCAGGTTATATTTTTATATTCTACCATTTAATCCAAAGAATAAATGGATCCACAGCTTCCAAAACTTACAATTTTCTTCGAGAGAGGTCACAGAATATAAACTTTATGAGTAAAATTTACCACTAACTGTTAAAGCCTTTTTTTGCTGTATTTTGTTAATAACAAAATGCCGTACTTTGTTAATAACAAAATACAATAACTATGATTTTCAGTTCACTAACTGTACAAAATATACAAAAAATAATGGACAACAATTGTGTTAGATATTCACTGATATGGTGGATCGAGTATCAAAGCCTCCCCATTTATGTAATAAGGATTGAAGTTGGTATATTTTTAATAACATACAATAGTTATTATTGTAAAATAACAATTATTATTGTCATTATTATTTTATCTGAAGCCCTCTACAAATATTTCTGGAGATGCTCCTGCTAAGAGATGAGCCCCCCCCCCTTCTGACTACGGGCCTGCACGTGAACACCATTTCACTCCACTAATTTGAGAACGAATCAATTCAACCAGGCCTGCATAGTCAAATTCTTCTTGTAAGATATGTATGCGAGTTTAGGCACTATTCAAATCTCAAATATACTAATCAACAAGTTTAAATATTGTTCTGCATTAAGCTGTTGTTACATCTATACCTCAATGTTTAATCAACAAGTTTAAATATTGTTCTGCATTAAGCTGTTGTTACATCTATACCTCAATGTTATATGTTAGATTCTGAACTACCATCATAAAGTGAATTTCTTACCCATCTAAAAGTATTTCTCCTCTGACTCTTGCACTCATGCATGTTCTTATGGCAAAGTTAAAAAAAAAATAATTAATCGAAGTTCCAGTATTTTGCATAATTAACAAGATATCAGACTGAAAAATTCCAATTTCTAAATACATCTCAAATTTCACGTTTTTTTTCTTTCACTTACTTTTAACCTTTAGCAGACAGGTGTTAAGTATAATACCACTGCATGTATTGCACTATGGATGGCTGCGCAGTGTATTGCTGGCTGCCATTTCATTTGCATACACATGAACGTACAAAACAATATATCCAATATATCCATTATTACTATTATTAAAAAGTAGAGTGGAGTTTGAAAAAGTTCTTTGTTTCCCTCTTGAGTATTATGGCTGTAACTCCTCAACCATCACCTATTACCGATATATTTCACTTTTACATGGAAAAATAGGAACAAAAGAACACTTTAACAATGTGCGACAATTAAGGGTCCAGAGGAAATGCCAATTTTCAAAATCCAGAAAATTAACTGTTGAGAATGATGCGTAATTTCCTTTTTTTTTAAAAATAAATAAATTGGGGGACATACTTTCACATATACACAAAGAGATGTATATGTAAAAGCACTATTTTTAACAGCAAAAGTATAACAGTCAGTTGCAATTCACTGCAGAATGCATGTTGTGTATGATGAGAACGGTCTTGCAAAAATGCTAGAAAAAGGCATTACGGCATGGAGAATAAGCTCGTAAGAATGCTGTTGTCCGAAGAGTTTATTCTTCAAAAAAATGCCCATTCACATTTTTCCAAGTGTCCCATACGTAGAGGCTTACAGACAGGAGAGGATATCATACACCAGAAGTTAAAGCAATACTCTTGGTAAAGTGATGCATATAATTGGAATGGAGTACTTACACAATAACATTAATCAATATTTTGAACAACTTATAATTGTTAAAATTTTCAAGCTTCAGTATTGGTGAAATCAGTATAAGATAATCAGCCCTACTAAAAATATGTGCAACTTACCCCATCAGGTTTTTGTGTTATAGTGTTCACTGTTACATTGTTTGAAAATATCCGTATAGAGGGAAATAATCCTGGTCGTTTTTGGAGGTCACTTGTAGAAGGAACATCATCTTCTAATATATTATCAAGTTCTCCTGAATGTACCCTGAGGACAAAACATTTTTTATATTGTTTGTATAAATTAATACAAAAACTTCACTTCTATATACTTAAGAGGCTTACAATTTGCTCAAGCATATGTACATATTTTTTATGCACAGGAAAAGTGAAAAGGGTGGCTCACCAACTCTGACTCTCATACAACTATTGTAAAAATAACATGAAATGAGAATTACCATTTTTATGAAAAATATAAGAATTAATGTAGATAAAACTATTTCTTTATAGTAATCTGGTTATTATTAACCCATTGCTTACCATGACATTTGATACATATCTCTCAAATGTTGTAAGTCATAATTATCAAAATCACTTGCGGGATTGACACGATTTCTATTTACTAAATTTATCTAGTTTGGTCAATATCATTGTCTATACTGTTGTTCTAATTACTCTTTCTTGTAATATTCTGTGAATATGTCCAATTTGTCCTCTACGATATTTTTATTTTGTTTTTGAAATATGTATTGTTATTTCTTATTTATTTTGTGTGTTAATTTCATTGAGTTTACATTTTGCCATTAATGCCATATTTAACAAGACGTATGCTTTTTCTTTGAGTGGTAAAGAAATATACTACAGAAAAGAATAAAGAAAGATAGAAAAAGAGCAATATAACAATAAGGGAAGAAATGAAAAGAGAAATAGAAGAACACACACACAGAGAGGGGAGGGGGAGATGAACAATCTCTCTCTCTTCATCCCTAGCAGAAAGAAAGGAAGTTTGAGAAATACAGGTAGAAACAGAAAAAGATTAGCTATCTCTCTCGCTCTGAATGACGAGCATTATTTCAAAAAGAGTAATTACATACTCATACTGCCTACATAATTGAGGAAGACGAGGTTACTGTATTCCTTCGTAATACTCACCGGCGGAGTGTAGCACATGTTGCAAAATTTCTGGCAGTTTCTGATGCCATTTTTCCGTATATCACAGAGTGGCTGTCCTAAGGCCTGCACTATGATCTTGTACCTTCCGAAACAAGTCATAGTCACAAGAACTGATGACCAGACTATAGGGGGTGCTTTACCACTCTCCAATTCCAACACTCAAGCACATGCCCCACTGAATTTACACTATGGCACCTTGAGTTGTGGTGCAGCACAATTGGATGTCTCACCACAAGTGTTTGTCATTTATTCAAATAGGTGAACGAAAGTGATTCTCCAGAAAGTTACTGTAATACCTACTGTTCACAGTAACTCCCTTTGGTACTGTCTAACAAAGGAAAATGACTTTGCAGTCGTAGACAACAAGAATTATCACGTTCATGTTGCTGGGTGCCTGTTGGAACTTTCACGGTCTTGGTGAATCATTGAAGCTAACCACTAACCACTGTTGGATATTGTGCCCCATCACCACAAGTTTGCACAAGTTCTCTGTGACACCTAACAGCATCTCTTTCACGTGCAACTTGTATTTTGAAGAATGTAATTTGTTATTTTCATGAGAATCTTGTTTTAGAGCACACTACTCAATATGGCTACAGTCCATGCAATGCTGACATGTAGTTCCATAGAATGATGTGTAGTGGCAGCATTGCATGGACTGTAGCCATATTGAGTAGTGTGCTCTAAAACAAGATTCTCATGAAAATAACAAATTACATTCTTCAACATACAAGTTGTATGTCATGTGAAGGAGCGGGAATGAAGTCATTGTTTGAATCCACAATTAATTGTTGCTACCAGTATCAAGCAGTGGACATATTGTTGAGTAATAACTTTTTTGTTTTTAATGATCCTCATACTGAAAGGAGAAAAATGCCCCGCATTTACATTTGTTGATGCTTAGCAAACATCTGAGGAGATCAAACAGTGGATGTAAGGAGAATGAAGTGATTGGTGGCATGTTGCA
This sequence comes from Lepisma saccharinum, assembly GCF_977018435.1. Lineage (NCBI taxonomy): Eukaryota > Metazoa > Arthropoda > Insecta > Zygentoma > Lepismatidae > Lepisma > Lepisma saccharinum. The sequence goes on from NC_139231.1 coordinate 34,897,704, forward strand.
ACAGTTGTGATAGCAATCTGCGAGATACACTAATTACAGCCAACCTTCAACAGCTGTCACCCCATGCAATAAGGAAAATTTCAATCAGCTCATCCAGTGAAATTGACAGATTGATGAAGTACCTGTGCGCTGAGTTCAATACATTAGAAATAATGTTGGCAACATTGAAAAAATTAAGCCAACTAGGTTCCTCGAATGCTTGCTTAATACTGGATTTATCATGCCACATAGTCCAGATTTGGTGGCATCAGACTTTCTTCCGTTTGGATTGAAAAAAGATACATTTTTCTGACAGCGATTCTGCTAATGCCTCTTGTGTTACAGTTTTATGAGCACAGCATGCAGCTTGTTCACTCTGTGAAAACATAATGTTTTGTGAATGAAAATTTTCTCTATCCAATGGGGTTATTACGCTCCATGTGTCTGTTCAAATTTACACAAAAATAAATAGGAGACATTACTTCAGAAGTAACTCTAGTAACAACCAACCATTTACCCTTTTTCTTGTTACCACTAAGTGTGTTAAACATTCTCTGAATGACCTGATAAATAGTAAGTTTTAGCCATGTGAATACCAGTATTTAAAGCCAAATACCTGTGACTACATAGATAAACTGCATGAACATGTGAATATTTACATACTTGTCATCTAAATCATCATCTATTTTCCCCTTCTTTGAGTCCGGAGGAACCAATCGCGGGTGCAATGAGGTGTCTGGTGCCTTCAACAACTGGTCTCTCAAACTTCGAGGTCTTTCATTTGGTATCTGAGGAACACCACCAGATTCAGGAATTTCATGAAAATCAAATATTTCTTCAAATGATCCTTTAAAAATTGAGAAAAATGTTACAATGACATACTTATATATATATCATAATTTTAAGTACAAAATATAAGGCAAAACAAGTCTTCCAGTTATGTATTCACTTTTGATGTGTGTGTGTGTGTGTGTGTGCAAATCCAGAAAATTTTGAAGTTGAGAAATATCGTTTGCAGTATGAATCTAAATAGCTGGAATCACGATTAATATTGTACCCTTATTTTATTAACATTTTATAAATCGCTACCAATACAAAAGATACAGATGCTCTACTGATCACTATGTTAAGATTGACCACAAGGAAAAGAACCTTCGGTGAAAAGTGTTTGCACATCTTCCCGACTGTTTACAGGGCTCGGGGCAGTGTTGCCAGGTCAAACTTGGAAAAATTGGGAGATTGTTCCTTGAGAAACCAGAAGATCTACTAAAAAATCTGATGATGATCTAATAGTAGCGGATGAAAGACGTTCTCGGGGGGAGTCATAAGCATGCACACTGGGGAGCAAAGGGGGGAAGGGACAATTGCCTCAAAATCTTGGACGTCCGCAGATTTTTTCCAAGGAGGAACAAGCAGGGTGGTAAACGAGGCATATTACCCCATAATAGTGTTCCCCCCAAAAAACACCACTTGAGTTTGAAATTATCAGGTTCCTGCAGCATCACGTGAGCACCCTTGACATAAGTCGAACAATATGGCCACTAGCCAGGTGGAGAAGGCTTTCTGCATGATTGAATTTGCAAAAACAAATTCTGTTACTAAAAATTCTGTTTTGCAAGGAAATAGTTCTAAAAATTATCTTGGTCGCTCTGCTCGCAGTGTGACCATTTACTTAAGGATCACATCAAATCTCTAATCATTATTACTTCAAATCAGTTTCTTATTAAGTTCTGTGTAATCAACTGTCTGAATGTGCAAAATTGTAGAATAAATTATGCAGAGTGGCTACTCTAGGACCATGATAAAATTCAAATATAATTCCCGGTTTTAAAGGCAAATTTTCAAAAAATTCAAGGCCCCAGGCAGATGTTTTTCTATTTCAACCTTGCGTATTACAGCCTCTCAACACCCACACACATGCTCCAGAGGTGCAACCACGAACTTTTGTCTGGGGGCAGTGGACAAATACCAGGATAAACGTACCAATAATAATAATGACATTATTATGACTATTATTATTATTAGTAGTAGTAGTAGTGGTGGTGGTAGTGTCAAAGAGGTTATCATCCTCGTAAATTACGCAAAAAGGGTGTAGAAGTCTGTGTTAAAGCATTTCTATTGGAACAAACTATTTTAAATATTTTTTTTTAAAAAAAACAGTTCAATTTAACATTCATTAATATTGGAAAACAATACACAAACTGTATTTTTGAATGGGAGAAAATGAATGATAAATGAATTCCAAATATTATTAGTTTTGTACATATGACGTGCATAACTTTCATGTACAACATACACATGTTTTACACATATTCAAAATGGAGTGATGTAAAATAACTGGCAAAAATATTGATTTAATAGGGTGCAAATAATTTCACAAGGTGCCATGGAATTCTCTCTTTTACAACTTTTATCATTTAGATTGTTTGGCGGGCAGGGCTGACTCCTGCCGCTCCCTAGCTACAGCTCTGAACTTGACAAGACAATTAAAAGTAGTCATTGCGAGCGAATCGAGCGAGAAAATTTTAAGAAATGTATTTTTATTTGAATAAAATTTGAAATCGAGGGGGGATAGTTGCTCCTCTGTGCCTTCTGCAGGTGCCATCAATATTTGCCCCCTTGCCCTCCTTAGAATTGATTTCCATTTAAGGTTGTGGGGGGCCAATAATAAAATACAACCATCTACAAATAGTAATGTAATAATAGTAATAAAATATAATAATAATAATAATAATAATAATAATAATAATAATAATAATGTCCCGCACAATTGAGTAGCATTTGGTATAATTTCACAGTTCAAGCAGCACTTTTCACGGCTGAGTGGAGTTCCACTCTACATCTCCCCTCCATGCCCAAGTAAGATGAGCAGGAAATGCATCTTTGAGCAGGCCCTTGGTGGTTCCATACCAACAGTTTATTAAGGAAAAATCCTGAGAAATCAACAGGCCTGGCAACACTGACTCAGACTGCGCTGAAGCCTCCTACCCCACACCCGCGAGTGCGATGCGGTTCTGTGCAAGCTCCTTTCCTTGTGGCTCTACTATAGTGGAAAATATTTGGTGCAGAATTTGAATCATATATATGAAGATAAATTTTGGTGTAATACATTACACAAAAAAAACAAAGGTGTGAAGGTTATTTTTCTTGAGAGCTCGGGCACTTAACACTCATTCACAGTATGCAATCAAAAAAACTATTGTTGCAATTAAAGATTTAAAACAAATCTGACATTGTACAATGACAAGGCACTCTTGTGTTGCCAATGAAATGAATTTGAAAAGTTACCACCACCGTGACCCTGTTGGCATAAATACATATGTATGTGTTTGTTAAACATGAAGTGAGACCTGAAAGTCAATGAAAATGACTCGTCTTTGTGAATTTCCAAAGTGATGCAGTTATTTTTATATGAGTTTTGGACAACGAGAATCAATTACAGGGTTTTGTTTAAGGAAAAAAACTTTTGGAATACCATGGCAAATTTCACAAGCACCACACGAGGATTGTTGGAAACTTTTGGAATGTGCCTATGAATGCAAAGAAATGAGAATATCCATTAACTACATAATCTGTATTTGTATTTTTGTTATTTGGTGTCCCAGTTCTGCCACTTCTGAATAATCACAAGAAAGAGAATAAGTGATGATTAGGTGAACACTCATAAAGGCACATATGTCCACACCAGCATTTCAATATGGGAACTTCTCTGGTTAGATCGAAAGTTGAGCACTTGACATGTTTGTCACAAAGCCGGCACTAACTGCATTGAGTGGTCAACTCATTTACACTTGTCTAGGATGTCGAGCACAGTGATTGCTTACAAAATGCAGTTCAAGGCTTCCTGCCTTACTTTGTGTTTCAGTGTTGCCAGTGAATGTATAATTACTAGAGAATGGATTTTTAGGTGCTAAAAAAGAGGAATTTAGGACTTGATAAACTCCATTTTGGAACTTTTAGGTGCTCATAATAAATCCATAGGCATAATTATTAATTGAAAATTTTATGAAATAACTTGTTTTTGATGCAATTTGCATACAAAAGTTACTATTTTTAGTGCAATGAATACTATTCTTTGATTATAAAAATATACAATTTGTCCAATGTAAATACATTGATCATATTTTGAAGTACTGCAGCACCATATGCTTATAAATGTCCTCCGTGGTGAAGTTCTTCCATTCATCCATGAGTAGGCACTTGTAGAGTCATGGACACTTCTCGGTTGTAAGAATCCCATTAACTTTCCACGTGATCGTTACAACCAAGAAGTGTCAATGCCGTACATGGAGAACCTTCATTCCACGATGTGAGCCTTCATAAATGCTCGTCATCACATTGTAATCAAGGGGTCCCAGGTTCGATAACCGGTGGGGGCACATAGTGGTTCGGATCCAACTTTAAACTGTAGGTCCAGTCCAGATTAGCCTTACTGAGCATAAAGTGAATTTAAAACAGCAAACTCAACAAGCTTAGACTCTTGAAACAAATGCACAAAAATATTGTTCTAAAAATAATTAAAACTTTATATATATATATTGTATATCCCTAGAAAGGCAGTCAGGGGTGTGATGCTGATCACATCACCCCCACTCGCGACCGGATCAAGAAAGTGTGGGGCGTTGCCCCCACACCCCCTATACGCCTTCATGGCATTGTGCTATGCACAGGGGAGCACTTTACCTTTTTTTTACCTTTACCTAGTAATTATACATTCACTGGCAACACTGAAACAGAGAAAGTAAGGCAGGAAGCCTCGAACTGCATTTTGTAGGCAAGCACTGTGCTCACCAGCCTGTACAAGTGTACATGAGTTGCCCACTCAATGCAGTTAGTGCCAGCTTTGTGACAAACATGTCAAGTGCTCAACTTTCGATCTAACCAGAGAAGTTCCCATATATTATATTGTCTATAATGAAGGAACTAAAAGTGAACTCACCAATTACAAAATTTTCAACATATGTTTCAAAACGAATTGAAATTGTACAACTTATATGGGCTTAGAAAGGAAGCATTTGTTCCAACATTTTCAGACAAAATCTTACTGACTTGCAGAAAAAGTAATTAAATGTATAAAATACAACTCGAAGAAACTTACAAATATTTTTAAAATGTTCAAATCTCAATCTGTTTCTCCTACTCTTACGAGATTGGCATTTATAGGAATTTATAGTTCATTTGGGCATTTTTAGGAATTTATAGTTCATATAGGCATTTATAGGTCCTATAGAATTTCAGTAGAAGGGTGCTGTGTACATGAAATGCAAAGATCTCTAAATAGCATACGTCTAGGACATAGCAAAAAAAAAAAAAAATAGATATGGGCCTTCTAATAATTACACATGTGTGTAATTTTGGTGCCTGTCTGTAATATTGTGCATGATGGAATGGTGTGTGGGTTTCATGTGGATTATTTAAAAATACTATAATTATCTGTGAGCCGCGGTAGCTCAGTCGTTAGGGCATCTGACTATCATGCGAAAGACTCGGTTTCGATCCCCAGCGGGAAAAACCAGGATTTATCCCACCTGTTCAAGCTGCTCTGGTAACCCCCAGCTTGTTTAAAATCGACATATAGTTTGTTACACTCATAGAACTTCTCCAGCACTTGGCGTAGTAAAAATATCTGTGTGGAGCGATTTTTTCTAAATCCTGCTTGGTAATCTCCCATTACTCTTTCCATCCAATCTTCCAATCGTGTTGCTAAAATTTTACCAAATACTTTATAAATTCCATCCAGTAGTGTTGTCCCGCGGTAGTTTTCACACTTAGCTTTATGCCCTTTCTTACGTATCGGGCATATTATTCTTATTGTCCAGTGTCTGGGCATTTCTTCCTTTATCCAAACTTCTTCTATCACTTCATATATGGCCTTCTTCACTCCCTCTCCACAATATTTCAACAGCTCCGATTCTATGCCCTTTTCTGCTGGCGCTTTATTATTCTTTAGAGACTTTATAGCATTTTTTACTTCTTCTAAAGTTGATATTATCCCTTCCTCCTCGTCCTCACTTATTTCTTCCTCTTCTTCATCACTTTCTCCTTCTTTATCCTCCTCATTGGTTCCGTTAAGTAATTCACAGAAATACTCCTGCCATCTTTCCATCATTGTTATTTTGTCTCCAATGAGGTTTACTTCTTTATCCTTGTAGAAAACTGCTCTGGGTTGGTATCCTTTCTTCAGATCTTTTGTTCTCTCATAAAACTTTCGTATCTCATTTCTTTCATTTCATCTAAATCTTCTATTCTCTTTCTCTCAAACTGTCTTTTCTTGGCTCTACATGTCTTATCTGCTTCTCTCCTCTTTTCTCTATATTCTTCCACTACTTGTCTTGTTTTCCGTTGAAGAATCCTTTTTCTGGCATCGTTTCTCTCCTGTATTAGTATTGAGCATTCTTCATCAAACCACTGTTCTCTCTTCTTATTTTGTTTCTTTCCCAAAGTATCCTCTGCTATATTACCTATTACAGTTTTTAATATTTCCCACTTACATTCTGTTTCTCCTTTCTCCCATATCTCCATTTTTGTTTCTAGTGCCTCCATGAGTTTTTCTTGGTATTCCTCTCTTACTCTGGCATTCCTGAGTTCCTCTACATTATGTTTCATGTTCTTACTTTCATTTTTGGATCTTTTCACATCAATTTTCTGTCTACACTTCATTCTCACTAGGAGGTGGTCTGTGTCTCCATCAGCACCTCCATAATATCTGTGGCATATCTCCTGTCTATTATAACATGATCTATTTGGTTTTTCGTGCAGCCGTCTGGAGACACCCAGGTCTTTTTTTATGTCTTTTCGTGGGATCCAAGTACTTTAAATTACCATTTCCTTACTACTTGCAAAGTCTATCAATCTTATTCCGTTATCATTGCTTACTCCATGCAGGCTTTCTTTCCCAATTATGCTTCTGTACATCTCTTCCTATTTTTGCATTTAAGTCACCTAGTATGATTTTTACATCATGCCTTTGTACATGATTTATTTCTTCTTCTAATTTTGAGTAAAAAGCATCTTTCTCCTTCTCCTCTGCTTCTTCTGTGGGGGCATACACACAAAACATTGTGATATTGAAGAATTTTGCACTAACTTTGACTGAGCACATCCTGTCATTAATTGCTGTAGAGTTAATAATACTTGGTTTGATAGACTTTTGGATTAGGAAACCTGTACCATTATTACCAGTTTCCCCTCCACTATACATCAGTATATGTTTTCCAGACGTTATCATTCCTTGTCCCTTCCAGCATGTTTCTTGTAATGCTACCACTTTCACTCCATACTTTTCTATTTCTTCTCTTATTTCTCTCAGCTTTCCTGGCCTCTTCAGTCTTCTTACATTCCAGGTTGCGAGCATTATATCGGTTTTCCTTTTCATTAGCCTTTTCTTTCGTCGAGTTGTCAACAAATTATCCTATCTCCTCCGAGGCAATATTGTGGTATCCGTAACAAGTTCTTTTGACGGGGTAGGGGAGTTAACCCTATGCCCAAGCCCCAACCTGGAGGATCAGGATTAAGGTTTACTCCCCTATGTAGGCTGGTGTTGCTTTGCCTTCAGAGCCCTTCCTGCCCCTTGGTTTTCTGTAAGGGTATCCTTCCCTTAGCCTTTGGGGGTCCCTTCCCTCCCTGCAAGTCAGCAGGGGCTGTGCTTATTTAATGGCGGCACTTCTTCGCCATGTCACAGTGCTGTCTTTGGCCATTTCTGGGTTTTAATGGGTGTGATCACCCACACACAGTACCACACACAAATTAAAGTTATACGTAAACTACTGGTCTTCGAGCATATACCGTTCATTTTGCCCATGTGAACCATTAGACACACACTAGCAAATAGCCCTTGCTGCAACTCTCTATTTTACAGCTTAGTATCTTTTCCCCATACTGAACGTTTATGAACAGCACAATTTTATAGCTTAATGTTTAAAATATCCGCATGAACAAAATTAATACCAAATATGTCTATCACTTTTTGTACAAAGTTACGTACAGTCAAAATCTCTGTTGCGTGACTTTTTGTATACCCTGTAGCTAATTTGTTTTTGCCATACGTGAATTTATGTATGTGTCTATCCAATGGCATATTGGTAACCCTGTTATCTTGTAATGAATAAGTACCAGATGAGATCCTCAGTGGAGCTATATTGCATCAAGATTTGGATTCCATTTTAAAAATGTAGACCCAATACTGTTTAGACAATATTGTGCATTAAATGAATTTACAACAAACTTTCACTTCTGCAAACTTGTGCCGTTGATGTCACAAAAAATGAAGATGCTAATATTAAACTATTGTATTTTCAAGACAATTTAAAACTTTACCATTCATTTAATACTTAAGATCAGTATGCTACTACAAGGGTAATTTAGATACCAATTACACAATTCTCACACTGTTAGAAAATGGCCAGACATATATAAAAGAATGAACCTCCCTCATTGCATAAAATATTGATGTCACCTTGTATTCAAGGGTTTCCAAGGAGGCACAGTGGTTCAGATCCCATTTTAAGCTGTAGGTCCAATCTGAGCATAAAGTGGACTTAAACAAACAAAATTTTACTGAGAGGAAACCAGGTTTTTAATGATGTTTTCCCCCCATTTGTCCCAATCTATGTCATATTTCAGTTTCTGCCTCATTTTTAGGCCACCGTGCACTACGACAGTGTTTCTTTCTTCTTTTTCTTTTGCTTCATGTGCATGTTCACATGTCAAATTCAAACAATGAAAATTACATCATACTACAGAGCATTCCCTGACATTCGCTACGAGACTCGGCGGCAAGTGGGCCGGCATCAGCACTTGTCTTTCCTGGTAAACGGGGTCCTTGACAGTTGCTAGAGTCGGCTATTAAAATTACAGTTTTCATATTGTGTACTAACCTTGACTACAGAAGGTGTTGAAAATGATGTCCCTCTGCTGCAACACACATTCCTGGCAACTCCATTTACACGTGCAAGTTCGTCTACTGTAATTCTACCTATTTCTCGTATTTATTATTATTTTGTCATTTATTTCCATTAAATTTTCTCTCTCTTTAACTCATGGATGGTGTGCGGATTGTCTTTGTATACTTTATTCTTTACATTTCCCCATTTTTCTTTCCACTTTTATTCAGAACTGACCCTGTTACTCCAAACATTTTTACGAGGTTTAATATAGTGGTCCTATGTGGAATGGGAACACCAGGAAATTTTATTGCAAAACGTCGTCGCACTTCGCCACAGTTCCTATTTCCGAAGTAACCACTCGACAAGATAAATCCTTTGTTGTAATGTAAACTTTTGTGGTGCCATATTAAGCCACAATCTTCAACACACAGACATGACACAACACAACACAACTTCCGAGGGAGGATTATACTGGAGTCAGTCTGCAACGTCAGCTGAAAGGGAAAGAGAGCGAAGGCAGGGAGAGCGTAAAAAACAGACTGTACGTAGTGAGCAACTGTCGCGGACCCCGTTCACCGGGAAACACAAACGCTGACGCTGGGCCGCTTGAAGCCGAGTCTCGTAGTGAATGTCAGGGAATGCTCTGTATTACATTCTCTTTACAAAATATGTACATAAGTACTCTAGTTGTGTGAGTGCTTACACACTAGGTAGATATATTTAATAAACCTACTAAAATATGAAGTTAACACTTGAGGAAAAACCATCCATTCAAAAAAAGCCATATTTTTGCAACTACTGCTTGTGTCTAGTTTTGAATTCCATGTTGAAAGTTGTATTTTCAATTTAGACATGTTTTTTTTACAGTAGAGATAAATTATAGCTATGAAATAAGAAAAAAGGAGTCAAGTAATGTATTTTCATTGATTAGAAACAAATTTGGGGTAAAGAGCCGAAAAAAGCCCAACCAAAAAAGCTGCAGTGGAAAAAAGGCATTTTTTTTACCACGTACAAGTAAAATAATTTAAACTGCCCTTCCTATGAAAATGCTGAACTCAAACTGACTCAGACTCGCAATGTTCGTGAACGCCCACGACAATGAAGGGTTATTGTGTATATTCAGCCGAATTTAATGCCCATACCTTTCCCAAGACACAACAACTCAGCGGTGTCAACACGGGGGCAATTAAAAAAACAGAGGGATGGATAATGTAAGGGTTATTGTGTGCATGTATGTTGAGACGTGCTTTTAACCTGTGTTTCTTCAAGAAATGATAACTCCGGCTGTGTGCGATGGAAATCTATAGGACTTGACTGTCAGGTTCAAAATGTCTAGCCCCATCTTAGTTATGATGAACTTTAATTGCACTCCTGCCATAGGCTGGTCATAAAGGACACGCTCTGAGTGACCCTGCCTGATATCGCTTCTAAAAACGTACACCGTATAACTGTGTTTAATTTCACAGCATAGTTTGTGTATTTTGTACGTAAGACTCTGGCAACACTGCTCCCCCATTTCCGCCCATCTTACAGTGCTACTGTAAACTTGCTCACTCAAAGAGTTCCACGTGCGCATATCAGGGGCGGCACCAGAAATTTTCGACCGGGTGGGCAGAAACTCCATAGTGACAGATTAGGGTGGGCAGTATAAATGTAAGACCATGTATGTGTATGTAAGACGTATGTATCCCCCTCTCTCTTACACTCCTGATTTTCCTCTTTATTCCTTTCTAATCTATTCTCGCATCTTGTTCCATTTCCTTTCGTTTTGTCTCTGATGGACACAATTATTTCAAGGAAGTTTACACCAGTGGCGAAGCGTAGAGTTGCTAGCAGGGTAGGCACAAAAGTGCGATAATCTCCATTACTTGCTTAAATCTGTAATGAGAAAGGGAGGTTCAATGTCTCTCCAGGCTGCTTCTTTACTTGCCAGTGGCGTGACGTTTTCAAAAGTGTTGTTACCGGCCATCAGTACGATAATTATGTCTTAGACGTTCTCCTCGCGCCCACCAGATGTCATCGATCTAGATTATTTTGCAATGAGGTGAAAAGGGCTAGAGGAATCCCATAATTTTCGGGTCAGTATGACGTTTGTGCTGTGAGCAGATGACAGAATTCTGCACTTTCAGCGACTGTCAGTTTGGTACGTTCTACTGTTGCCAACTTAGTTTTTTTTAGAAAGACTTCCTCGCACCGAGAAAAAAAAACACCATAGTTATATGTTGTCTAACTAAAGGAATGGTTTTAATGGTCTTGGCTTTCGAGATAAATGAATTCTGACACCTGTATGTGCAAGTAAACATAATTTAAATTTTGGATATTTTCGTCTTTGTTCTGCTCTATGTTACTCATGACGATGAGAATGTATGGAGAATGAATTAAAAGAGGATCAGGAAACATTGACATGACCACAATTAGGTCACCTGGCTTCGTAACGTGTTCGGATGACCACTATGGGACTTTCAAGAAAAAACATAGGTAAAGGTGACCTATCTCATTCAGTGTGAATACTTCGCATCCTAGTTAGTTCTACCCACCTTTACGTGATAATAGAACATAGGACCCTTGTATGATGGCAACACAAAAGATTACTATGTAATATATAAACAGGTTATAATAAATGTAGTTGCTTGAGAGAATAGAATCCCAATTTTTAAGCGCAATTTAGCTCTTTTCTGCCAATCCAAAGTGACAACACTGGCCTGCTCCACCAAACCTGAAACAGACATGTCCCCCGTAATAACCACATAACACTCTTTGTCCTAAACCCATAAAAAGTCTTCCCTTGCATTGTACTCTCATTGCCCACCCTCTTCCTTTGTTATCCCTTCAGGGTAAACGAAACTGCCTACCTCGTCGCTTGTGTCGGCTGAATAAAAAAATGTCTGCTTGTAATATCTATTCGACGACAGTGTTAACGCATTAAATAATGTTTCAACAACTTTTAATTTTTTTTAAAAAAAATGCTGTCACTTGCCACTGCTACTTGCAAAGGAAAAGAGAGTTGAAAACATTTTAGAAATTATTGTTATAAGAAGGAAACATGAAAGACCAAAAGTAGCCTACCTTGCCGATGATTGGATCTTCACTCAATTAAGAACTCAATTGTTCTTGCATTTTAGTCCAGCACTTCCTTGCATAAATCTGATCGCTGCACACGACATGAATCATAAACAAAAGCTCTACAGCCACGAAACTCGCGCTCCGAGCCAAGCTCCCTTGTAGCATCCTGAGCTGGAGGCAAGTTTTCACAGAGAGGGAACAAGCGAGGGAATCCCCGTTCACGATAAAAATAAATTATTCTATTTCCAGTGAAAGTAAAAGTACTTTGTAAACATAGAGCGTACTTGCATTTTAATTTACATAATTTGGTATGAAGACTTACTTTACAAATATAAGTTCTTTAGACTTTCTGTTTACGCTATGGTGTTGGGTGAATCGACAAGACCATCAGCACTCTGACCAGAAAACGAAGTCAGAACTACAGTACTCCGTAATTTTCAATTTCACTTACTCTTGTCGATGAAAGGAAGGAAAACCTAAGATTTGTACCAAATATGGAGAATGTACAATGAAATAGAAATCTCTTTGCACGAACAAAAGGCTAATGTTTATAAAAAAATGCTGGTACACCACAAATTTCCAACCCTGGCGGAAATGCAGTGTTGCTGATATTCTGTTTGTCCTAGCGGGTAACACCGTGAGGCCGGCCTCACAAGCACGTTATAAGCATATGTACAGTACTCGTAAGATTAGGCTTCCCGCATATACAACCGTACAACAGATTGTGAAGAGAAGAGGCCCCAGCAAATGTGCCTCACTCCGTGGAAAGTCCGTATACTGGACATGGTTAGAATTTTTTTGTAATTATCATAAATGAAAATTCCAAACTTTTGCATTGCATTACATATGTTTTTGACGAAATAAGTAAATATAACTTTAAAAGAGTAAAAGAGTAATGGTGTGGGTAGGCCCGGCCTCCTGGCCTCATAGGATACACCACTGGTTTACACAGGCGCAGCCATACATTCTAATCACATTCTTTCACGCATGTTAATACAGTGAAATAAATGTGAATTAGGTTTAAGCTTGTGTTGCAAATACAAGGCACATACTTGATTTTATGTATTCTGCGACAATGATAGAAAGTGCGATGGTAGACAATTGTAAAGTTTCTCGTAATTTAAATGCATGTTCCTGAGCATAGTATTTTCATCGTATAAGTTGTTGACTGAAAGAGTTTTCTTACTCCTTGGGGGTTACTTTTCTTAGCTTACAAGGTTTGTACAACTGACAAATCTATCTGAATGTTTGTAGTAGCAGCGATTAGGTGCCAACATTTGAGGGGCAAGGACAATATATGCAGGGGTGCCCATCTTCCCCAAGGCCAATGGCACATCCCCACAAAAATCATGTCCATGACATCTGCCCCCCATATCATATCATTTGCGCCCTGAAACTATATCGTAATCCCTACACCGAAAGTAACTTTTTCCTTAGCTTTTTGTTACAAATGATGCACCTGCTTTAAAATAAGCAGTATACCAACACTAAGCACTATATTTTAAGAAGTGATGTTACTCATGAATATGGAGAATATCGTTCATGTCTTGTAATGCAGCTATAGCATAAAAATTCACATCCACCTCAGTAAATCGCCAAACACGCATTGTTGTAACAAACACATTATTGCGAGTGAAGCAAGAAAGAACATTTTTACATCCATTTCTTTGCAGGATTTCAAGAATATTAATTTAACGGGGTGTCAATACTTTCTTAGGATCCCGGGATATTTATTATTTTCCAACTTCTGTCTTGGCACGTTCGGGGTCGAAAACATGTGGATACCATATGGCTAAATACAGTCTCCAAAATTTAATGTTCAAACTCTCTCTTCTCTACAGAAATCCCTTGACAAAAGATTTAACACTTTATCAAGAGCTTCCTATCTCCCCCTTTAAATTTCATACTCAATCCTACCACAAAAATGTCCATGTCAATTTTAGACTTACTGTTGATTTGAAGACTGGATATTGCCTCCTCCAAAAAATTAATTGTCATTCTCCACACCAGAATTTCTGCAACATTCTAAGACAATAGTAATACACAAGAATTGGATACCTTAATGCTCAATGCCCCTCTAACTAAAATACCCACCCTAATCTAAGACTTAGAGTTGAATACTGTCTCCGCCATCGTTTAATTCAGAATTCCCCCCAGAACCCACATGTCAATTAAGGCCTAATATATAAGAGTTGGATATTTATCCCCCCTTTTTCCATATATAAGTGATTTATTAAAATTTATTCACTTCGGTATTGCAGTGATTGTTGTGATTCCTTCTTATTAGTAGAACGAATATAAAGTTGATATTTCGTATACCATATTGATATTTGAAGATGACAGGTATATAAACATTGTAATGAAAAAAAAAAGGGACACTTGTGGAATTTCAATGCGGAGCTAACTAAAATTATATTATACTCTATAGCAGGCATGTCCAACTTCAATCAAGCAGTGATCTGGTTTTTATTGTCACAACAGGCAGTGAGCTACTATTAATTGTTAATCTTTGCAAAAATTTGTACCTACTCAGCCATTATACATTATAGTTGTATAATTACAATAGGTAACTGCAATCGACCAACAAATGCCCCGCGATCGACCGATCAGTCGGGATTGATGCGTTGGACATGCCTGCTCTATAGCATACTTAAACCTGAAGGTTCATGGCTGCAGCAACACAAGCCTTCCATCTGTCCCTATCCTGGACAAGATCAATCCAATCTTTCCCATCTTTACCAATTTATTTTAGGTCCATCTCAACGTTATCCCTCTAACCTCATCTTAGCCTTCCTACTGGTCCCTTACCATCAGGTTTCCCAACAAGAATCCTGTAAACTATTCTTTCCTCTGCCATTCGTGTCACATGGCCTGGCCATCTAACTAAGTCTTCTTGATTAAATTATTCTAATATTAATTAAAAAGTCGAAATAATTTATTGTGTTGCTGGTGGAAGTAAGATTTGTTTATTTGGAGATTATTTTAACCATAGCTAGGCTGGAATTTATATATATACGTAGTGGAGGCCCGGAGCTGCAGACCTCAAGTTCACCCTCAATTCTGATTTAATCTTGATCATACCCTGCATAATTTTGGGTGACGTCCACATTCAGGATGTCCTGATTCAGGATCTCTTTGTAAAGTGTCTCGATTCAGGATGTGTTTATCACAGATTTGATGTCTCAGTGGAATTTGTCCAGATCGAGGATGTCTATTCTTACCGGTTTCTTGAGAATTTTGACCTTTAGGAGCAAGGAGAGATTATAGTCCAAATAACTTTGAAGAAGACAAAATTAGGTTAGGTTACGAATCATATCGTTCCATTTCTACGCGAAACTCGCGTGCACGTGCATGTTCAAGCGGTGAAATGTCTACCCTATGAGTCACTCCCACTCTAGGGCTCCAGTCAAGAAGACATTCTAAGTTAGGACAACCTCAAATCTTTAGCAAACCGGTTCACAGAACACATCCCCAATCGAGACAATTTTCAATGGAATTTCCATAGATCCTGAATTGAGACATCCTCAGTGTGGCATAAATCATAATTTTGAGCCTCCTATGCCTACTAGCTGCTTTTAAACATGGAAGTATTAATTTGATCACAGTTTTTGTTTCAACAATGACAAAAGTGGCTTTTTATGGGTTGATAATATGTGAACATTTCCAGCATAGATAATATTCACAAGTAAAATATACATGTTATGAACAGCAGGTTACACTTAAATATTTGATCATTCATATATCCCAGAGTATATGTACTTATTGAATTTGATTGGGTGGGCAATCGGGTGGCCACAGGAATTTTTGGGTGGGTGCTTGCCCACCAGTGCCCACCCCTGTCGCCGTCCCTGGTGCATATGCCACAAATAGGGCATGTTGCCCAGGCCTGAAATACATAATGGTAAAAATGATTAATTACAAACATACCAAAAGCAGAATCCATCATCCTAAAAGCACTCATCATTTGTTCCATTTGCACTTCAAAATAGCGACTCATCTCCATTGGATCAGTGTAAACATTGAAGCCAAATGACTCCCTGTTTTCATGCCTTGGACTCCTAGGGAAAAAATATGAAAATTAGTAATACAGACATTTGTGTCTTGTGTGTGTGTAAATAATTTGCAAAACTTGGACCACAAGCACCGTTCTGTGCTAAAGGCTTAACATCTTTTTGCTTCAGTGTTAAAAAAGAAGAGGCCACTTTAAAATTGGGATACACCTTGAATGTCTTTTGTTCCTGTCATGTGGCTGCCATGTTATTCTCTGCCACCTCAACTGATACAAGTTGATCCATTGTCTCCTGGAGAAATGGGGTACTAAAATAACAATTCACTCTACAAGCCACGGTAGCAATTACTTTTTTTTAATGCACAAGGCTGCTAGTACAGATAAATTGCACAAATTTTAAATATGTCTAAGAGTACTGTGGGTAGCATGATAAAATGTTATGTAAAGAAAAATAGGATACATTCTATACTTCAGGAAGGCACACCAAGAAAGTGGTAAGTGAGATGACTGGTGCTGTGACAAAAAAACAACTTGAAAACACCGAACCAAGCTTTCCAAAACCAGCAAACTTGGAACAAACACTGAGACTGCTGTACATCAGGACACCGTGAGCTAGCTGACTGTTCACGAAACCAATATCTTGGAAATGATGAAAACAGATGAGGGGGTTATTTTCAGACAACATTGATTGATTGAGTTGGTGTGTTAAGTCAACTAGGGGTCCTGGGTTTGATACCCGGTGGAGGCACAAGTGGTTCGGATCCCACTTTAAATTGTAGGTCCAGTCCAGATTAGCCTTACTGTGCATAAAGTGGACTTAAAACACCAAATCAATCCAATTAAATGTTAAGTCCACTTTATGCAGAGTAAGACTAATCAGGACTGGACCTACAGGTTAAAGTAGTATCCGAACCACTATGTGTCTCCACCGGATATCGAACATTACAAGGCAACGATGTCAGGATGACACCATGCTTTCCAGAACCCAGCTATGCACCACTGCTCACCAAAGCTTTCATCAGATTAAGCCATGATATCATCATTTAGACCAGACTTCAGAGTTCGTGCAGCTGATGTATTGAAATTGCGATGACACTTGCTCTGATTCATATCCATTCTGTAGGCAGTAGTAGGAATGTCAAGCTAATTTTGTTGCAATGAGAGTGAATATACTGCATGCAGACATAAATTGTTGACATCTTAAATAGCCACGATGGTTTAGCAGGTAGGGTTTCTGACTGTCATGCAGGAGATCCAGGTTCGATTCCCGGGATGGGTGATCTAAGGTTGGAATTTTTTCCTGTCTTGTCCCTGCATAAAGCGGATCCGAGGCTCACCCAGCCTCAAATCAATGGGTACCAGAGGCGTATATTCGGGGCTATCTAGGTTATCTGCCAAGCCCAGACTCAGTGAATAAAATACACAAAAAATATCTATCAGAAAATGTGCATAAAATTGTTCATTTCAATAAGAAGATGAACATAAATTCTTAGAGGAGTTGGAAACATTCCCTGCTTTCTTTGAATTTGCGAGACAGCTGGCCCATCGCAGGTGGGCAACTCCACGGGGGTCACCGTGGTCAAGCTTTACAGGACCCTGATCAATGTTGCAAACCAATTTTTCCCAGCATGTAATTTCCCCAGGATCGGGGAATTGTGGAGCCAAACTGCTACAGGAGAGGGAACAGGGTTGCATATGGCAGGGGAAAAACCCTCTGAACTTCCTCAACAGTCTGAGTCAATGTTGCAAACCAATTTTTCCCAGCATGTAATTTTCCCAAGAATGGGGAATTTTGAAGCCATATTATTGCAGCAAGGAGGAAGTGTGTCACATGCAGGGACAAGAACATCATTGAACGCTTGCAGAGGAGTTCAAAAAGAGGTCGTTGCCTTTCAAACAACTAGAGATAAAGTGGGGAGTAGAAAATTGTTGGCTGAGCGGGAATGGTTTATGAGTGCTGAAATGAAGGACCAGTTCTAGTCTAGATCACGTCGAGTGGTCTTGGTGCGTGGAATTTATTTAGAGGCAGTGTGTGAATACAGTAGTGAGTGGATTATATTTTTGTGAATGATATGTGCTGTGTTGTGTAGTGAACTTAAATGAGGGACATAATTAACAAGCTGTCTATTCGGCTTACAAACGACGATAAGCTCCAATCATTGTGGATTTTTCTTGTATGTCCACTTTATGAACAGATAAGCTAATGGGGATTGGACCTACAGTTAAAGTGGTATCTAAACCACCATGTATCGAACCTGGGACCCCTTAGTTTAAAGGAAACTATGTAACCACTGTGCCAACAAGGAGTACCCACTGTGCCAACAAGGAGTACCCAAACTTAAAAACATGAAAATTGGTAGGTTGAAATTTTATTTTTATTCTCGTATATAGGCCTACATAATATTTCACAATATGGGCCTCTTATTTATGCAAATAAGAATGAAATTCTTGAAATCCCTTCCTTACTGACAGTGTACATTTCCATGTTTTATTTAGGAGGTATATATTTTTAATCAGAGTCACATCACTTCAACCCGCCACCCCAAATGAGTTAAAATAACAAAAACACCCCCCCTCAATATGATATGGTGTGATAGCCCTGGTTCTTAACCCAGTATACGCCACTGATGCATACCTGAGAGTAAAGTTGGCCAGAGGGTGATGCTGATCACATCACTTCCAAAATGGCCAACATGAAGAATATGTGGGGCCCTATCCCCACATTTCCTACATGTGCCTTAATGGTACAGTGCTATATGCACAGCAATACTTACTACCTTAAATAGCACTGCTCCTTCATTTGAATGCTAAATAAAATAATAGATGTCGAGCCATCAAAGCATGCATCCATGTTCTACAGTAAGGTGAAGGTAAGTGTACATATTTCAATCTTTGATACTTTTGCAAAGAATGTCAAATAAGTTTGTAATGAACATTTAAAATGAGATATTGCTACGTGAGAAGATATTCTATTCATAAAATATATTTTAAGATTTCATCACTATTGCTGACGTTTTACTAACAATGCACATGCTTTCCAAATCTAGCCTTCATTTGTCTCAGCTTGAAACTTTCCAGGTTCCACTGTATTTGGCATCATTTTGGGCTCACCAGTGTGATGTACACTGGTTAATTCTAGAAAGTGGGCATGTGGTGCAAATCAAATAAACAAATATATTCTAAAAAATCTGAAAAATGAGGTGAGTGTGGTGGTGGTGGCAACAGTCCAATTTGGAAATGCATAACATCAACCTGAGTGGGAGAAATTGATCTAATTGCAAACACTATGAACAATTAACATTTTGTGGATCTTTTGAAGGGAAATTTGCTCAAGTGTTCTGAGAAACTGGGGATTGAGGAGTACTTCATATTTGATCAAGTCAATGATCCCAAGCACAAATCTTGGTAAATATGCGATAACGCCCGGACACCTTTCACTCATTTATTTCCTTAATTTTACCACTGGTACTTACCTATTTTGCCTTGCGGAACATTCTTTAAGGTGAAGTTATGCCTTTCTCCATAAAATACTGTCAACTTTTCATATTACGATTGATTATTTGTCTTACTTGTTCCGCTTCTGTAATAGACAATATGGCGTGCACTCGTAATGGATCATCGCGCGTCATGACGCGCCAGCTTGTGTTTTGTCGATTTTCAGTGCACAAGCAGTGTTTCAAACCTTCATGACGGAAAATTACATACTATTTCGATTTTTTTTTTCCATGTTTACCTCCACAAACCATGCACGTTAGCCCCAAAAACCATCCACGGGTAGCCCCACAAACCATTGACGTTAGCCCCAAAATCCATCCACGGGTAGCCCCACAAACCATTGATGTTAGCCCCAAAAACCATCCACGGATAGCCCCACAAACCATTCACACAAGGTTAGGTTAGGCCTGTTAGGTTAGGTTCCATTAGCACTCATTTCACCCCTAAATTCATCGAAAAAAGAAAATGCGGTGAACATAGTTAAAAATAGAAATTTTCGTAAAAAGAAGGCACATTTGGAAACACTGCAGAGATCGCGTGACTTTCAACGCTCTCGCCATCTGCACGCACACAATGGAAACAACGGCATAATGTGGCAGGCAATGCCAATTTCTTACGTAAAAAGTGATTAATTCTTGTTTGGCAGCATTAAACTACGAAGTTTTTACTTTCCGTGAAAGAAAATACCTCCAAGAACGTCCAGAATGCTAAAGAAACTCATTTCAGTAAGTACATTCTCCTGTAAATTTGAAGAAATCCGTCCGGGCGATATCACATATTTACCCAAATCTTATTTGGTGAAAAAGTGACTGCTCTGCAAAAACTAGATTTAACATACATAACAAATTTCTCTCCTTAATCCAGGATTATCTATGGTACAATCGGGTATTCAATGTCAAATCAACCAGTGCATAAACCTTTGATGTCATGGATTTGGCTAAATTTTGGTACACATGGTTCTTACCATCTGAAACATAGAAAATATATTTTTTTTATTTTTCATGTTGCCAGTTTTTGAGTTACTGAAATTTGAAAATTGACAAAATTGCCCAAAAACTGCTTACCGCTGAAACTTTAAATACAATTTGCAAGACACCTGTTTCAACTACAGGGCTGGGCATAGTCTCATTTTAAAGCTTATGAAGAGGGCTTTCATTTGATATACAACATGCTTTTTTTGTTGTTGTTTTTTTTTGCGAAAAACATATTTTGAAAGTTGTTTCAAAATTTTATTTGAAAATTTCCAAAAATTTAACACATATTGGTACACTTCTACTGAAGGTTCAGTCAAAATTTCAAGGTGGTATCTCTTTGGTACCATGAGTGAGAGACAGTTAAAGTGTGAGTCATCTCTTTCCTGCAGTGACTTGATTATTCCTGCTCTCCTATGCTTCTTTGTCCAACTGGATCCGTTGTGGTGTAGCTGTCAGAGTGTGTACATCTCAGTTAACTTGTGTGCTGTAAATTGTTTGAAACTTGCTTTATTAGTGTCTTCATTTTTAAAAAAAAATATTATTATGGATGGCAAGAAGTCACTGTTGTAATCCATTGAACAAAACGGGACACTGGTGTAGTAAAGATCTGAGGCAGCTTGGATGATTTCCTTAAATTACGGAATTGAAGAAAACATGAAAATTTGCACTTTCTGTAGACTGCAGTTTAAGAAGGAAAAGCAAATTATCTAAGCAAGCTAAGATGATAATGCTGGTCCTAGTTGCAGTAACCAAGATTCAGAATATATGGATGTTGATACAGGGTTCAGCTACGTGAATGCCTCTTTCATCTCTCTTGGTGAGTCTCCAATGAGTAAGAAGAAACTGAAGAGTTTGAAAAGGTATTACAGAGAAAAGATAAATAAAATAAGAAATACTTATACCCAATCCCTTTTTAATGCAGAAGGTGATAAAGATGAAGAAGAATGCCACTGTAGCAATTCAGAATCAGAAATTTTTGAGCAACTTAAAGAGAGATTTAAAACTGCAAATAATAGTGAAAGGTTCATCATTTTGTCTATTTTGCCCAAAAGTTGGTCATGTGGTAAAATTGAAAAGAAGTTTGGTGTTAGTAATTACATAGCTAGGAAAGAAAAAAAAGAAAACTTGTCGAAGAGAAGTGAATTTTGTCCTCACCTGACCCCAGACCTGGAAAAACTTTACCAGAAGAAACAGCCTCATTCGTTACTGCAATTATGAAGTTAGCAGGCAAATGCCTGGCAAGAAAGACTATGTTTCCGTGAGGGACACAGATGGTAAATGTATCCACATTCAAAAAAGATTGATCCTGGGAAATCTGAGAGAAATATTCAGACTTTTTAAATCTAAATATCTGCTACTTAAGATTGGGTTTTCAAAATTTGTGGAACCAAGACCAAAGAGTTGCATAATAGAAGGAGCCAGTGGTCACACTGTATGTGTTTGTAACCACTCATCAAAATGTTAAACTAATGATAGCTCTAGTAATGAAGTTGGTATGTATGCTTCTGTATTTATAATGTGGTTAGGTATGCAAAATATGTTAACTTAAATCAGTGCATGGTCTTCAAAGGAATTCACTTTTCATATGATACCAAAGAGATACCACCTTGAAATTTTGACTGAACCTTCAGTAGATATGTACCAGTATGTGTAACATTTTTGAAAATTTCGTATTTTTGGAAATTGAAAAATGGAAATTTTGAAAAACCTTTAAAAATTTGTGTTTCACAAAAAAACCAAGCATGTTGTATATCAAATGAAAGCCCTCTTCATAAGCTTTAAAATGAGACCATGCCTAGCTCTGTAGTTGAAACAGGTCTCTTTCAAATTGTATTTAAAGTTTCAGCGGTGAGCAGTTTTTGGGCAATTTTGTCAATTTTCAAAATTCAATAACTCAAAAACTGGCAACATGAAAAGTAAAAATCTATATTTCAGATGATAAGAAGAGTGTATACCAAAAAATAATCAAATCCATGACATCAAATTCCAAAATTTATTTTTTCTTGGTTGATTTGACATGGAATTACCCACTCATGGACACAGCAGCATGTCATCCTTTCAGGAGCTACTGATTATCTTCCTGTTTTGTCTGGGGTGCCACAAGGGAGCATCTTGGGCCCTCTCTTGTTCATCCTATACATGGATGATCTACCTTGTCACATATATTCAATTTACTGATTTTTCTTTTTAGGTCATACTTCCTATTAATAGTTTTCTTCTCTCTCCTGTAAATTAGATAAATTGGAGTTACGTCCGTCTGGTTCTCACATGACGATATATGGTGCATTTTCACCACAAAGATCTGATGTTTCATGCAGAGACAGTTTAATTAAGTCAACAAACAAATGGGGGGATGTCATAATGCAGACCATTAGCTATTTTTGGACAGAAAAATAAAGGAAGCCATAGACATTTCACTGGAAAGCAAGAATCTCAACAGAGACGTGGGACTCAATCTTAGTCATGCATGGAACTCACTTTTCCGCAAAAACACGACATCCGCCAATAAAACACCAGGATCCAGAATGAGCCAATCACAGAACAGAACCAAAGCTCCACCCCCTCCACACTCGCATATATAACTTTGCACTGGCCTCCAATTCAACATACCCTGATGATGAGAACAATGTATGCGTTCGAAATATTGGATGCCAACATCAACTTAACCTGGTTGATAACCGAAGAACACTTGTTCATATTATCTATTTATTTTCATTTTTCCTGAGGTATCTGAAGATTACAGCAGCTGTGATATCAAGACAAATGTAAAATTTTATTTTCAGGCTTTAAATTGTATTTCTACATAACTGTTTCAAATTGTATTATTTGTCTGTAATGTTGAAGAAAATATTTTGTGTACATCTGTCCTCCATTCATAATGTGTATAACATAATTCATAATGTGCATAACATATCTTAAAATGAAAATTTCATAACAGTGACTCATAATATATTTATGAGTCACTGTTAGGATTGCCAACAATCCTACAATGGTCGGGAGTCTCCTGTGTTCAACCTCTCTCTCACGGCATCCTGGACAAACCTTGATTCTCATGGAATGGCAACTTTTAGAATTATTATATATATTTTTATTTTCTTTTGATATGCATTTGTCGAGCGTAGAAATTTGGTATTGGAAACAATACAATTAATTAAACATCACAATATTATTATCAAGTCTCGTGAAAAATGAGCGTCTACACAAGAGTTGCATTGTAGCATCAAAGTCAGAATCTCCTTTACTTTATTCCACTTAATTGTGCTTCATCATATAGATTTCATTCATAGTATGTTACAATTGTATTAAGTGTGACTTAATGTTCATGTTGTTGTCATGGTCAGATAGGAATCATGAGAAAATAAAAAAGTATTACTGCACACGTCCAATGATGCACAGAAAAGTTTTATTTTTGTTACAAAAAAGTGGAATGTAGAGAGAGACCTTATACATAAATTTATGATTTACAAGAATTTTGTTATAGTACTGTATTACGCTTCAGAATTTGGAAATTAGAACTTAATTTAGACTATTTTGCTTTTTTCATGTGTGAGCGCAAAATTTTAACTGCAGATTCGTGATTCCGGGGGTTAAAATTAGTGAGTATGCCAAATTTCAAACTTACAATACCGGGAATTTCTCCATTCCCAACAATTCCGGGCTCCGCCCCTGGGGTAATTGACCTACCGCACCCAACCGCTAACGTGGCCCTGCCCCCACTCCGCTCCAGCTTTCTCTATAGAGTCCCTGTTAAAGGCATGTTAGAAATTGGTGGGATTCACCTGCCCCCAAATAAGCGCCAAATTTTAAGTGCAGATTCGTGATTACGAAGCCCAAATTAGTAAGTATTCCAAATTCCGGTAAATGTCTGTTATATCGGAGACACATTTCTAACGCATATTTTCAGTTTCAAATGGTTTGTACTTACCAATTGTGTATTGCGGAACCTATTTCAAGGTGCCATTATGATTTTTACACGAAAATAACTTCGATTTTTCACATTACGAGTAATTCATTTGGGTCCTTTCTTCCATTGCGGAACATAGAATATTTCGCGCACAGCTGTGGATCATCACGCGTCGTGCTTGGGTTTTGTCGATTTGGAGTGGGCATGCAGTGTTGCAACCTTCTTAACCGAAAAATACCTACTTTCGTGTTCATTATGTCGTCACAAACCATTGACGGATAGCTCCAAAAACCATTCCCGATAGCCCCCAAAACCATTCACGGATAGTCCCAAAAACCATTCACGATAGACCCAAAAACCATTCATGTTAGCCCCACGAACCATTTCCGGCAAGGTTAGGTTGGGTTAGGTTATGTAAGCATAGTTAAAAAAATTTAAAAAATCTGGTAAAAAAAAGGCACGTTTGGAAACACTTGTTCCTCTCGCGAGACCGCGTGACTTTCGACACTCGCGCCAACTGCAGGTTCATAATGGAAACAATGGCATAATGTTGTCGCTTTGCACAAAAGGCTACTTTATTTGATCAGAAGTGATTATTTTCTGTTGTGCAGCATTCCATACTGACAACATACCTCCACGAAGTTTGATAAATGCAACAGAAACTCATTTCCGTATGTAGTTTCTCCTGTAAATTCGAAGAAAAGTGTCTCCGATATAACAGATATTTACCCAAATTCCTAACAAATTGGATAAATTCCCTGTATTGTTAAATTATACCGAATTGAACATCATAAATCATTTTCATTAAAATTTCGGTAACCACCAAACGTCTCTAATTCCCTTATTTTCGTATTTTTCACATTGATACTTACATATTCTGCATTCGTAAGGATTCTTCTATTTCGCGTTTCGTTTTTTGCAGGCAAATAATCTCAATTTTCGAAATATGGAGTATTTTTATTTTCTTCGCTTTTGCTTGCGTTACACGCGATATGGCGGAGAAATCTTGACTAGCGTAGTCCATGATCAGTGGTTATGCAGTGTTGCGACCTTCTTCATAGCAAAATATCTAGGTACTAGTATGGAGAATACGTAAGTATGAATGTGGAAAATACGAAAATAAGGGAATTAGAGACGTTTGGTGGTTACTGAAATTTTAATGATATGGATAACAACATAGGCCTTTAGCCTAAAAATAAACTTCAGTCTGCTGACGTCAGAACGCAAGGTAGCAAGAGTGTTGTGCGATAAGTGATTGAAACAAAACAAAGCAACTGAAACCATTGGCGCGTGGATAGGTTAGTAGGGCCACGCAAAGGTTTCAATAGTGAAAAAGATAGCCCCACGAACCATAGGCGCTAGCCCCACGAACCATTGGTGCGTGGATAGGTTAGTAGGGCCACGCAAAGGTTTCAATAGTGAAAAAGATAGCCCCACGAACCATTGGCGCTAGCCCCACGAACCATTGGCACGTGGATAGGTTAGTAGGGCCACGCAAAGGTTTCAATAGTGAAAAAGATAGCCCCACGAACCATTGGCGCGTGGATAGGTTAGTAGGGCCACGCAAAGGTTTCAATAGTGAAAAAGATAGCCCCACGAACCATTCGCGCTAGCCCCACGAACCATTGGCGCGTGGATAGGTTAGTAGAGCCACGCAAAGGTTTCAATAGTTAAAAATATAGCCCCACGAACCATTGGCGCTAGCCCCACGAACCATTGGCGCTAGCCCCACAAACCACTGGCGCGTGGATAGGTTAGTAGGGCCACGCAAAGGTTTCAATAGTGAAAAAGATAGCCCCACGAACCATTCGCGCTAGCCCCACGAACCATTGGCACGTGGATAGGTTAGTAGGGCCACGCAAAGGTTTCAATAGTTAAAAATTGGTTTCGAAAAAAATATTCGTAGCCCCACACACCATTCTCGGATAGCCCCACGAACCATTGGCGCTAGCCCCACGAACGATTCACGGATAGCCCCACGAACCATTCACGGATAGCCCCACGAAACAAACATTCACGGATAGCCCCACGAACCATTCATAAATAGCCCCACAAACCATTCACGGATAGCCCCACGAACCATTCATGGATAGCCCCACGAACCATTCACGGATAGCCCCACGAACCATTCACAGATAGCCCCACGAACCATTCACGGATAGCCCCACGAACCATACATAAATAGCCCACGAACCATTCATAAATAGCCTTAGATATACTGGGCGAAAGGGGGGGGGGGTTATCACCCCCATCAACCTCACATTGAGCACGCCACTGATCCTGTGCACGTCATGTTGTCGCAAGTTCGTAATCAGAAATGATGAACAGTAACTCACGTTTATTTACGTTCTAGAACTGTTACACAGTTACAAAACCGCGCATTTGGAAACACTGACCGGTTGCTACGTCATGAAACGCTCGCAAATATTTGGTTCACGTAGTAGACGGACATCAAGGGAACAGCTTTCATGCATCGGAGCGACATTAATTTCGAAAATTACATGATTTATCGGCAAATAAATTTCAACGAGTTGAAAGCAAACTTCCAAGACCTTCCTAAAGTATAAATAAACCCATTTCGGTAAGTACTTTCTCCTGTAAAATTGAAGAAATACGTTTTGGGGATACGAAAATTTTACCTCATTTTCTTGTAAAACAACGGCGTGGTTGGAAACAATGACAGGAGATTATATTTTCGTTCGTAAAACTATATATAAAAAAATTCAATCGACTTTTTTTTCAAATTTCCAGCCGTGACCCCCGGTTTTTTACAACAGATTCGTCATTAGGAGGCCAAAATTAGTTAGTATACCGAAAATTAACAAAATTGGAGACTTTCTCTATATTGTCAATTCGCTCCGATTTTTTTTTTTTGGTCGTACTTCTCTTCAACGTCGCCACAGTGAAGGGGTTAATATTTTTTGTTTTTTACAGCTAGTCAACAAGAAGTCGAACGATTATTTACAAAATTGTATACATAATATATATTTACCTATCATCATAATCATTTTCATCTCTTCTGTGAGTATGATGGTCTGGAGGTCTTAAAAATCCAGAAAAGAAATTATACCAATCCATTCTGTAATTATCCCAACTCCAATTTTTTCCACAAAATTTCGAAAACAAAACTATTTCATCAGATATTTCTAATAACCACAGAATCAAGCATAGACATACTAGGTACCCACAGAATCGCCACAGAATAACCTTGACGTATTACCTCATCCACAGTATAGATTAGCCCCATCTAGTTCGCTGCACTTTTTTACTCGCTTTGACTCTCATTGCACCGAAGCGTCTAGTTCGTTGCACGGTACAACACCGAGTCGTCTAGTTCGTTGATTTCGAGTCAAGTAGTGTATTTGCTAGGGGTGTGCGGTATCCCGAAAAGTCGGGACCAAGATCGGGGAAAAAAAAAATTCCCGTCCCGATCCCAACTTCGGAAATGCCTTCCCGTCTTCTCGGGATCCAAGCAGTCGGGAAATACCGAATGATCATTTTAAAAAGTCGTTAATTCTCGACTTTTTCTGCATTGTAAATGTCTGGAACTTATCTGAAATTGTTATTTTTTGTAACAGAAATGCAAAAACAAAAGCTTAATGTAAAAATTACGTATAGAATCTGAGATTTTCAGAGCTTCTGAAATTTCGAACATTTCCCGTCCCGAAAATTTCCCGACATTGTCGGGAAATCGAGACTATTTCCCGTCCCGAATGTCGGGATTTAAAAAAATTCCTGTCCCGAACCAAAACATTCTGTCCCGCACACCCCTAGTATTTGGTGTCTGCAATCGGGACCAGTTTATTATTGTCACGTGGTGCGTGCTAACTAATCAAATGATCGTTTAATGCAGCAGGCAGCAGTGGCGTACCCAGGATTTTCGAAAGGATGGTATTTGGTATACATTTTTTAGTAGTCAGCCCTCATTTCGCCATCTTTTCCTGCATTTGATGTTCTTCTTTTTTAGGAATACTGGGTCAAAGGTGGGGTTATAACCCCCACCAACTTCCTTGGGCACGCCACTGGCAGGCAGGTACAATATTTGTTGAATCCCCTGAACTTGACTTTCCGTCTAGTTGGTTGAGCGTAATTTCCTTGCACCACCTTGACACTGGATACACCTCCACTGCGCCGACTGTCAAAAAGTGCAGCTAACTAAACGGAGTTTATGTTTGGTGTAAGGTCATGTGGTGCGTGCTAACTAATCAAATGACCGTTTAACGCCCTTGGTTTAAAGCAGCTGACAGGCATTTGTTGAATCTTCTGAACTTGAACACCGCTTTCCGTCTAGTTGTTGAACGTAATTTCCTTGCACCACTCTGACACTGCATAGATCTGCACTGCACCAAGTGTCAAAAAGTGCAGCCAACTAGATGGGGCTTTGACAAGCTCTAATCATCTGTTGTGACAAAAATACCAATGGTAATACCCAAGGAATATAGAGATTAGGTAAAGCCATCCGAAGATTGCCGATCTTGCACGAACGCGTGACGTCACCGGAGAAGCAGTGAGCTCGGCCATCACCCCCTGAAACTCAAGGCCATTTCGGTCAACAACCTCCCCCTCGTGACGTAGTGACAGGCAGACCCTTGAGGGTCAAGGAGAGGAGGGTGGAAATTCTCCACACCCTGCAAAAATGCTACTTAGTTGAGCTTCTAGCTGTGTACTGTGAACGTGTGCTTTTACGGGTGGATGTGCTTTCGCCTTACATTTAGTGTTTTAGTGGGGGGTTTTCTTGTTTTTTGTACAAGAAGTAAATTTTGATGGCATCATGCCATTTCGTAGTTGTGTGCTATATTGTAAAGGCAATTACGACAAGGAGTCAACAGTGACAATTGTTTTCGTTTCCAAACCATCCAGAAAGCCGAGAAAAATGGATTAGAGCTATCTACAGGAAATATTTTTCACCAACAAAGCTTCCAAGGTAATTTCAAGTAGCTAGTATAAGATGCATGTTTTGTTTGAAATGGCGTTTTCAAGTTGCCTTTGTATACTCCTAACAGCTAGCAATTCCTCTCCTTCGTTTAAAATTGTTACATGAGTAATTAACTAGACAAGAATCTATGTTCTATTCATTCTACTACTTTTCTCTAGATTTAGTTCACTTTATGATAGTCCTCCACTTGCACATACTTCACACTACATTATGCTTAACTTAAATAAACGGAAACTCACCCTTGACATTTTTTCTCTTACCTCTAATATTTAGTTGGGTAATAAATAAAGACAATCTAGAATAATTTTGTACTTTATAAAAATGCTACGTTGCTTTTCAGACTCTCTAGGTTAATCACGATGATGAGTACAAACAGTGAATTGATGAAATATATCAACAAACAAGCAGAAGTGCTTATGAAGCCAAGGACAAGTCAAACTTTTCCAATTCGAGAAGAAACCGAGAACGAGACATTCATTTCAAACTCGTGGCGAAACCGAGAACGGCTCAACATTTTTGCAGTTCGAAAAGAAACGGAGAACGAGACGAACAATTGCAATTCGAGACTAAACCGAGCAGTGGCGTGCCCAGGATTTTCGAAAGGGAGGGGTTTACGTGTACTTTTTTTAGTTGTCAGCTCCATTTTGCCATCGTTCTATACCACTGATATTCTTTTTTTAAGGAATACTGTGCCAAAAAGGGGGTTATAACCCTCACCAAACCCCCTCCCCTTGAGTACGCCACTGAAACCGAGAGTAAAACATTCATTTCAAACTATCTCGATGCGAAACCGAGAAACACATTCGAGAACGAGACAAACATTTTCAACTTAATACGAAACCGAGAAGGACATTCATTTCAAACTATGAAAAAACCGAGAACGAGACAAACATTTTCAATTCGATACGAAACCTAGAAGGACATTCATTTCAAACTATGAAAAAACCGAGAACGAGAAACATTTTCACCTCGATACAAACCGAGAAAGATATTCATTTCAAACTATGAAAAAACTGAGAACGAGACAAACATATTCAACTCGATACGAAACCTAGAAATACATTCAATTCAATGTATGACAAAACCGAGAACAAGAAACATTTTCATCTCGATACGAAACCGAGAAAGACATTCATTTCAAACTATGAAAAACTGAGAACGAGAAACATTTTCACCTCGATACAAACCGAGAAAGACATTCATTTCAAACTATGTAAAAACCGAGAACGAGAAACATTTTCACCTCGATACAAACCGAGAAAGACATTCATTTCAAACTATGAAAAAAACCGAGAACGAGACAAACATATTCAACTCGATACGAAACCTAGAAATACATTCAATTCAATGTATGACAAAACCGAGAACAGGAAACATTTTCATCTCGATACGAAACCGAGAAAGACATTCATTTCAAACTATGAAAAACCGAGAACGAGAAACATTTTCACCTCGATACAAACCGAGAAAGACATTCATTTCAAACTATGTAAAAACCGAGAACGAGAAACATTTTCACCTCGATACAAACCGAGAAAGACATTCATTTCAAACTATGAAAAACTGAGAACGAGACAAACATATTCAACTCGATACGAAACCTAGAAATACATTCAATTCAATGTATGACAAAACCGAGAACAAGAAACATTTTCATCTCGATACGAAACCGAGAAAGACATTCATTTCAAACTATGAAAAACTGAGAACGAGAAACATTTTCACCTCGATACAAACCGAGAAAGACATTCATTTCAAACTATGTAAAAACCGAGAACGAGAAACATTTTCACCTCGATACAAACCGAGAAAGACATTCATTTCAAACTATGAAAAAACCGAGAACGAGACAAACATATTCAACTCGATTCGAAACCGAGAAAGACATTCATTTAAAACTATGAAAAAACCGAGAAGAGAAACATTTTCACCTCGATACAAACCGAGAAAGACATTCATTTCAAACTATGAAAAAACCGAGAACGAGAAACATTTTCACCTCGATACAAACCGAGAAAGACATTCAATTCAATGTATAACAAAACCGAGAACGAGAAACATTTTCATCTCGATACGAAACCGAGAAAGAAATTCATTTCAAACTATGAAAAAACCGAGAACGAGAAACATTTTCACCTCGATACAAACCGAGAAAGACATTCATTTCAAACTATGAAAAAACCGAGGACGAGAAACATTTTCACCTCGATACAAACCGAGAAAGACATTCATTTCAAACTATGAAAAAACCGAGAACGAGAAACATTTTCACCTCGATACGAAACCGAGTAGGACATTCATTTCAAACTATGAAAAACCGAGAACGAGACAAACATATTCAACTCGATTCGAAACCTAGAAATACATTCAATTCAATGTATGACAAAACCGAGAGCAAGAAACATTTTTATCTCGATACGAAACCGAGAAAGACATTCATTTCAAACTATGAAAAACCGAGAACGAAACAAACAGTTGCAGCTAAATAGAATGAGACTTTTTTTTTCAAACTTGTGACGAAACCAAAAACGGGACAAACATCTTTGCAGAAGAAACTGAAAACGATACAAACATTTTCAGCTCGATACGAAACTGAGAAAGATATTCCTATCAAACTATGAA
Organism: Lepisma saccharinum; assembly: GCF_977018435.1. NCBI lineage: Eukaryota > Metazoa > Arthropoda > Insecta > Zygentoma > Lepismatidae > Lepisma > Lepisma saccharinum. Next base: position 34,929,571 of record NC_139231.1, read on the forward strand.
AAAAACAACAAAAAAAAACGAGAATTTAATATGCTTTTGATGTAATTTTATCTTATTTACATTGTGTAATTGTGCTTTATTTTTGTGAGGGGGCTGCTTAATTTAGGAGGGAGGAATCTTTGCGTTTAATTGCGTGAGATTATTCTGAGATTCTAACATTTTGCTTAGGTGATTTATTTTTTATTTAATCTGCTTAGTTTTGATGTAATTGTAGCTTACTTACATTATGCGTTTTTGCCAGTAAATTTGAGAATGAGCTCATGAAACTTATGTTCTTGGTGTTTTAATTTTTGGTGTTTAACGTTAATTTTAAGGCGGTAGATGTAGATCTAAAATGACCTAATGGAATATAAAGTCAGCCAGGGCGGGTGAATCCAAGTGACACATGAATGACTTGTTCAGTGAATAAGTTAGAGCCATGCATTGCAGCTAGGTTAAGAAAAGCTAGTAATTACACTGTGCACGATTTTCTTTTTATCTTTAAAAACAAGATTTTTCTGTCTGTTTGCTGCCGTTCCAGGTTAAATGTGTCAAGGACAATGAATGAATAAATATACATGCCTTAACTTGTTAAAATTAATCGCTGGATGAAAATCTGTATGTCCTCCTAAATTTTATCTATTAATATTTTTCTTTCGAATGCGTTTCAATGCTAAGATCAGAATGCAAAGAATTGTGCGTACATAAATGTAAATCACTACATTTGGAAGAAAAATTAATGTTCGAACTTATCTAGTACAATGTATATATTACTTTATATTTTGGTATATTAAAATAATTGACATTCAGCAGATATGTATATCCTTATTTACTATTCTTGTTTAACAACATTGTGCTCAATATTACGTAGTCATTCTTTCCCACTGTAGAAGCAATATCGTGAACCGCTGAGAAACTAACAGCTCTGGCTACTGCTGGAAGGGTCGGATCGGCGTGACGTCACGCGGCAAGGGAGTGGCCTTCTAGCTCTAGGGGGTGATGGCTCGGCTGAAGCAGACGGCCCCTAGCATTTATATGGGAGATTCAGAGAGCGAAAGTATATAATTACTTTTAGGAGGGGGAAAATAATAATTGTCATCCTCCAAGATTGTATTGAGGCATCCTTTTAATGATTAGTAATATAATTGAAAACGCGCTACTTTTAAAAGGGGGCAAAGTACATGTGAAAAAATGTATTTTGAAAATCCATATTCATGAAACTTTCTGACCGATGCGCTACAAAGAAAGTTGCGTGTTCTCCTTTAGAATTCCGTCATTTTACAAATTGTAATATAATTTTAACAAAAACGTTGCATGCTAAAGAAGAATTAAAGAGTTTAAAAAAATAATTGATTAATAGACTTAGTTTATTTTACTTCGCTTATCTGTCACATATGGCTAATCGCAAAGATGAGGATGCGTGATGATATGATGAAATTGAAGAAAGGAAAGTAGACCCATGCCCGGGCGGGGATTCGAACCTGGGGGCACTTGGCATCGTAAAGCGTTGTGCTTACCACTTCGCCACGGAGGTCAGCATTACAAGGAAATAAACAGAAATTGGCATCTATGTTTTAAAATGCGAGACGTTGTGATGAAAATTATTAATATATCTGAAATATCGAGAGTTGACCTTGCAGTCTCTAAATGTACTTTTAGGGTTACGCAAAACCTTTACTCAAAATTGCTAGTGTAAATTTATAAGCTATTAAAATTTAAAACTTATTACTGTTCGAAAAGAGAAACTGCCAAGTCAAATAAATATTTCGTATAAATACATATATTTTTCTTTCATGAGGCCAGGACAGTATTTGGAGTGGACGCTGGCTTGGGAAGGCTATAGCCCCGGATCTCGATCTGCAAAGGGGCTTCCAGTGGGAAAACATTCCTATGAAATAGTCCAGAAGAAGGGGCGAAATGATTTTTTTTAAATGGCTCAAGAATACAAAGATATAAGTGAATATTTGACAAGCTTAGTCTAAAACTTACAACTGAAGTCGTACGTGTGTGTGGGGGGGAGGGGGGGTGGCTACGTGAGGTAACACAGTGGAATATGATTCACAATACTAAAATTAAAATAAATATGTGGGAACAATAGAAATTAAAATATGTTGTAGCTAGTGACAGCGCAATAGTAAAGATGGAGGGGTAAATCTTATTTTCCCGGGGCAATCATTTTTACGTATTATTCCGTTACATACGACACAAAAATGCATATTTTGGCTAAAAGAGCATCCATTCATTTATTTATTTTGTCGTTTTACTGGGGGCAGATAAGAGGAACAGAGAGAAATTGTCGAACGAGAATTGGGGGGCGTTCCTGCCCCCCCTCCCCCGTAGTGTGGTCACTGCTTTGGCTATGCTGGAGAAGAATGCACCAATTAATACGCTATTAAATAAAACAGATACTTTTAAAACTTTTAATCAAATTATTTGTGAATTATGATTTAAATTTAGAGAGAGCACATACCTGTTTAATTTAATTTGGATGAGTTAACTTCTGAAGCCTGCCATTTCCGAGCCTTCTTCCGGTGTAACTACACTGCCCTTTGAGCCGTAGCTGCTGCGTTCAGGTGGTGGAACGAGCAGAATACTAATTAAAACAAATATGTGACAAATATATATATAAAAAAAAACAACGTGTTGAAGCTATTGACGGCGCCAAAGAAAAGACAGGCAGTGATATTTTACGGGAAGCAGCAGGCACGTATTATCCAGGAAATCCTTTCGGGGCGGCGGCTAAACACTATTTTTTAAAGGGGTATCACAATTGTATTTTTAAAGCCAGTGGTGTTCCAAAATGTTGGGGGGGGGGGGTGGACAAGGAGACAAGCATTAAGAGGCCATAGTGTGATAGTGTGGAGGCAAAAGAATGGGGAGCAACTATCTCCTAAATCGTCGCCACTGTTTAAGGCTGTCATTTTAATCAGAACGTGAAATCGGGACATTTTCTACCACTCAACTCCTCTGTTTCCATGCATTAATATTGTGTGCCGGAACCACCTCAGTATGTATGTTTGTCCATTTCTTCTCATCAGGCATTAAAACATCTATGTACCAGAAGTGTTTTTACGAAGGTGTTACACATGCACGGAATGCACAATCCACTCGACAACACAATATTCAAACTGTGTGCTGGGAATTGGAATCAGACAATTCACGAATATTTCTCTCTCATTCGAGCCTGTTTGCAGCTCTTATAAAAGCCGAAACCCACCAAATTGTTCATATTCAGGCCTAAGCACTCGCAAGTGTCCAAAATTGTCTGTTGAGTGTGTGTCGAACCCAGTAGCCTTAAACAAAAGTATTTTTTATGCCATGAAATTCTCGGACTGCATACACAAAATTTGGTCCTGGCACAACCAAATCATCACTCAAAACTTTGATTTTCAGTTGATCTGTGCAGCTTATTTCTTTTTTAATAAATCGCTCCAATGCCCAGCCCGATACTGCCGAAATATTCACTTTAGAGAGAGAGACCTTCGATCTCTTCGTCTTTCGACCCGAACTACTCGTAGCACTACTCGAAGTTCCGCTGTCGTCAATGTCTTTAGCTTTGGGACCGAACTGGAACTAGTGGTAGACTTCGTTACTTTACGGTATTTAGTCCATTTCATTTTCGAATCACTAGATCTTATAAAGCAACCAATGGACACTGACTGATCACTAATCGACTGTATGAATTGTCACACTTACCTCTGAAGTCTCCACCTATTATGTTGTACAGATCAACCGGGAAATTGAAGCCGCGTATTAATATCCTCATTATATTCTAGAACGTTTCGCAGATAAAACGATTCGTAAATATTGCCAGTAGTTCGACTCCTTCTCTTTTTAAAGAACGTTCCCTCTCGCGCTTTCCAGAGATTAAAATAATTACAATGAATCCGAATCGCCCTACCTGCGGCGCTACCTTCGTTGTGCACCTTCCAAATGCTGACAAGTCTCTTCTACATAGTGTTCAAGTTCGCTACGACAACACCGAAAGCGTAAGAAAAGTTTACGTGCAATATTATCAACAACAGGGTTATAGAACATTCTCCGTCTTGCCTTGATAAATATTTCTCTCCTAAAATTATCGTCCCATTATTCAAGAAGACAAAAACCTAATTTTATCTAGTGTAAAATGAAAACTTTCCTGGTGGGGGGAGTCCACGAGTTACGATCCCCACCTTGGATACGCGCTATAAACAATAACAGGGTCCGCAGAATATTCTCAGTCTTGCCTCGATAATTATTTATCTCCTTAAATTATCGTCACATTATTGAAGAAGACAAAAACCTAATTTTATCTCGTGTAAACTGAAAAAATTCCTGGGGAAGGGGGCTCGAGACACCTGATGCCCACCTTGGATACGCACTATTAACAATAACAGGGTTATATAACATTCTCCGTCTTGTCTCGATAATTATTCCTCTCCTTAAATTATCGTCACATTATTCAAGAAGTCAAAAACATAATTTTATCAGTGTAAACTGTAAAATTTCCTTGGGGAGCGGGGGGGCCTCGAGCCACCTGATCTTTACCTTGGATACGCGCTATTAACAATAACAGGCTTATAGAACATTTTCCGTCTTGCCTAGATAATTATCTCACAAATGATAACCATACGTATTATTCAAGAAGCCAAAAACCTAATTTAATCTAACGTAAACTGAAAATTTTCTAAAGGGGGGTTTGAGCCCCCTCATTCCCACCTTTGATACGAGCTGTTACCAATAACAAGGTTATGGAATATTCTCCGTCTTGCCTCGATAATTATTTATCTCCTTAAATTAACGTCACATTATTTTAGTTGACACCACAAGAAACAAGAAATCTCATTTTATCTAGTGTAAACCGAAAACTTTTGGGGGCGATCGAGCTCCCTAAGCCTCCCCCCTTACCTGGAAAGCAGTCACGTTTATTACACCATTACATTTATATACAATATTAAAAAGTTCTGCTTTTAGATCTCCCACAATGCCTTTTTCACAAAAATGGGCAATACCGCATTTTTTATATCAGTCAAGCTGCGATATTTTAGATTTCTTCCGTTAGTTTTCTGATAATAGTTTTCACAGCATTCCATAGCATTTAGGCATGATTTCAGTTGACAAGAACAAAATAATCTTATTTCAAAACATAGAGCAAAAATAAATCCAACGCGCTTAAGTTAAAACTCCCTTGCATTGGAAGCCTGGAGAGAACAAAACAGGGGTTCCTTCGTAACACGATTTCTTGAAAACCATTTTACACATTTGAATCAACTTTGTGATCAATTAATTAGAAAGGATGAATCTTAACAGTAAAAGTTGTAACTTTTCCCTTGCTACTATATTTTAGAAGATATTCGTTGTCAAATTTCTCAATATTTGCATAAGGAACCAGCCTTTTCCGTGCCGAGTGTTTCGATGATGACGTCATGCATCCACGGACAACTGCGCATACGATCTGCGCCGCCGAACGAGCACCCCCTGATAGAGATAATACCATGGTAGTAATACTTCGGCCTATGCTTCGGCCAATCAAGCAGTCCTTCCTATATTTTAAATGATTAAAAATCTATTCAAACTTATCAACGATGGGCCTGGTGAAAGCAAACTATTGTAGGTTGCAATAGGCCTGTTATTTCCCCACGCTTTTGATCGGCAATTGTTCTCTACATGGGAAATTTGAAGCCAAACGCGTTGCTATTACATTAAATTGCAAGTTTAATATCATCTTAACCTCAGATATTATGTCTGAACACGATAGTTGAATAATTAGTGCTGTAGACTTTTGAAAAGACGATCATCAACAACAGAAAAGATATCGGAACTCAAAAAGGCCTTAAAATATCCACAGCCCTATCGTGTATGGAATCGAAGAACCAGAGGCGTCGCGTGCATGTAGCCGCTGTTACCGCAGGTAACACCAAAATATAAAGAATTGAAGAACCCGTCTTAAAATATTATTACGTACATAAACTGGTAATATTGTCGTAAAGTAAACATTGCAGACTGACATTTTTTCTGACACCGGCAAAAGCGAAGAGGAGGACTGATCCGGTACCCTCCACAGGCAACATGAGGAAAGGGCCCTGAGCCCACCCAAGGAAGACTTTCCGTCGCGGCAAAGACTGTTACGGCGGGAGGAGGAGGTGGGTTATTGGCATGCCGTTTAGCCGGCGCAGTTGCCGGTGATCCTTACCGGAAACATACCAGTGTTGCCATATTCAATTGACAGAAAAGAGCTAAGTCGCCTAATCGGGTCTATCTTACTCTGAAGGTATCCAGTCACACTGGGGAACGATGGCGCAGTGGTAGCGTCGCCGCCTTATAATCAAGGGATTCCGGGTTGGATACCCGGTGGAGGCACAAGTGGTTCGGATCCAACTTTAAACTGTCCCGATTAGCATTACTGTTCATGAAGTGGACTTAAATCGTCAAATCAAAATTTAAAAAAATCAAATCACACTGGGGCAAAAGCAAACTACCAAGTGATATTTTGTATTTACACTAAATATCAGCGATTATGAAAGTCCTCTTTGTCCTTCTTCGACATCATGGGCGAGAAGGAGAGGAGAGGGATGGGTATGGTCAAGGGGTCCGCTGTCCTTCTAAAAATGTCAACCTAAAAATTCTATATTTCACACATATAATATTATTTCGGTTACAGGAATTTGTGATAATTGTTGATAATACTGATTGAGATTGACATACGTTGTCGCAGGAATGCAATAATTTCGGATTGAAGCAATGTTTTTGAGGTGGTAGAACTGTTTTTGGGTGAAAACAATACTTACAAGCATAATTTCCCGATTGTTATCTTAGCACGCTCTGAAGTGTCAGGTGTCGCAGGTTCGAATCCTCAGCAAGAAATGGTTATTTCTAGAGCCCGGAAGTTTGGCAAAATGCCTCTTTTTATCTACTGCATATATTGATAAAATTTTTCCGGATATACGTTTCTTATGTTGTTTCGAATGTTTTGGAAGCCTTTTCATTTTGCCTATTTTGCCTATTTGGGACCCCACTGCCTATTTTTAATTATAATGCCTTTTTTGCCTTTTTCAATGAAATTTGACATTTTTTTTAAAAAAAATGTGTATATAAATTATTTTTCTCCCAAAAAACGTTGTTGGCATTTATTTTTCTTCCGTTTATTATGGGAATAATTTTCGCCTTATTTAAGTAATATTGAACTCACGCATGTTTCAACATTGCTGAAGGAGAAAAGTGTGAGAAAAAAGTATTTCATGCTGAGTCAGGATATTGCCTTTCGGTTAACATTTCTTGTGCATGATTGACTGCTGAAGTGGACAGGTTGATTTCGAACACAAAGAAAATATTTCTGAAATCTCCCTCTCGAACCCGAAAATTTCAGGAAGTTGCGATTGAGCTTAGTTTACCTCAGCAACCAGTCTTGACGAGATAGGGAACCTGGATATCAGCAGCTATATATTATGCTAACAACCTTCAAAAAATCAGTGAGGTGATCGATGCTCTTCCAGAAAATGAAGCGGCTTCAATTCGTGAAGTGAAAAAACTCCTATGCTATTCAAGTTTACTTTTGCACATTATGGTGCATTGCCAGAGACAATTACAATTATAGCATCCATGAAAATCTTCGAGGAATCTATGCAGCAGATGATGGAAGTGCCAGGAGAAAAGGGGTGAGCTGTTGCGGAAAAGTGCTAACGGGCAGTGAGTGCAAATGAGGACTTGAAACAATTGAAAACAATTTGTGATATTCTAAAAGGTGAAAATGCTGTTACCAAAATGAGTCCAGCTTGTTATATGTATGCTCCAATAACTTCTGTCGAAGTAGAAAGATAATTTTCTATTTTGAAAAACATTCTCTCTGACAGACGACTATCACTAAATGTTTAGAACTTAAAAAGCACCTTGTAGTTATGTGCAATCAAGACGGAGAAAATTGAAATGCTCCTCAAAATTTAGATTTTAACATTTTGCCAGAAATTATAGATAAAAGTAAGCTACTTTTAAATGTGCCTTTTTTCGGTTTATTTTGCCTTTTTTTATTTTTAGTGCCTATTTACCACATTATAAATGCCTTTTTGCCTGCCTATTTTAACGAAAATAAATGCCTGAACTTCCGGGCTCTAGTTATTTCAATGTTCGTTGTTATTATTTTACTTACATAATTATAAAAATTAATAATTACATACACAAAGAAATAATAATTTTATTTAAATAATTCACTATGCATCCTCATTGTCACGATTATCCTATAAAGCGAAAGCCTTAAAGGTAGCAAAGGACGTAAAATATACGAAATAGTAGTGGTGTCAGAAATGAGATTTCAGTGGATTTAGCGAAACATGGGAGTGGGAGTAGTTAGGAAACAGATGAAGACTACATCTACTCTACATACGTCTTATTTGAAACGAAGCCGGATCCTGTGGCCGAGTGGTTAGCACATCGCGCTGCGACGCCAAGGGTCCCGGGTTCGAATCCCGGTCGGGCTTGGTTGTTTGTGAATGTCCATTCATCAATTTCATCATTTCATCACTCATCCTCATCTTCGCAAATTAGCCAAGAGGCACAAAACGCGGAGTAAAATAAACTAAATCAATCAATCAATCAATTATTTGAAACGAAAAGTTTCGCGATTTGGGCAAATCTGGTTTCAAAAGAACTAAGATGGCAACATTAGTAGAACTGGACTTCTTGCAGGTTCCGAGGGAAATATTGGGGAATGGCCGATGCTGGAGGGGAGGGGGCAAGGAGGGTGCTTCACGTGTTACAAAAGTAAACAACGGTTTGTGGGAGGGACTGTGCAGTGGGAGTTTTGTGACTGGTGTCTTTCGTCTTTATGTTGTTTTCGGGCATTGTCAATTAATTAATGAAGCTTGCTCCGAGTTCCGAGGTGGCGGGTTCATCCTATCTGGACAGTGTGTGTAATCGTGCAATAGAAGATATTTTGAAGCAATCTTTCGGTTCGTTATTTTGCAGAAAAAATCGAAATTGTGGCGAAAGGGAGGCCAAAGCCTATTTTGAACGATTTAAAAACCAAGTCGTCTGCTGGATATGACCGACATTTCAGTGTTTCGTGGTATAACGACTATCCGTGGTTATGTGGATGTGTACAGTCATGGAAAAAAGTTCTTCCCCATAAGGCTTTAATAGGAGCAAGTAATGCAGGAGGGTAGGCAACACATATTGCACCCTTCGATGATCGGGTGATTTTGCCTGTCTTAACACCGAGAAATGTGTTCCACGCGAAGGTCAACATGACAGGAAAGCAAAGAGGGTCACGTGACTATTGGTTACGTGGAGTGTTGTGCTTCTCCACGTCCCCAGTTCTTGATCCACATTGGAGAAAAAGTAGAGCTGCATGCAATATATGAAAATAGGTTGTTTTCAACTATACGCTTAATTATGATTTTCCCAATTGTAAATCTATCAGACGTGTCTCTCGGGACAGTCTTTTACTTTGAATTCCTGTTTGTCATAGGCGTAACTTGACTGGAGCAGGGAAGGGCATTTGTAACCCCCCCCCCCAAAATCAGGTTTCTTAAAGCTGCTAAAACAGGAATTAAATACTATGATTTGACGCGTCCAAAAAAAGTATTATATTGAAAGATCGTTCCCAAATACATAGATAACAATTTAATACTTTGAAAGTGTCTCAGATTTGTTTATTATGTCACATCTTAGTGTGGCACAGGTCTACTACAAAAGTGGAATTTCGTAACAGAAATATGAACCCACTCCTTTTATTTCGTAGCCGATTTCATCTTGAAACTGAAATTAAGAATATTAGTTAACAATGTCATTGGTAAACAATAAAAAAATGTGTTAGATCCAATTCTTTAATACCTTATCATAATCTTTACCGCAAGTTTAAATTTTGTTGTAAGTCCACTTTATGCAAAAAAAAAAAAAAGGTAAAGTTCTCACCTGTGCTTAGCGCTACGCCATGAAGGCGTATAGGGGGTGTGGGGGTAACGCCCCACACTTTCTTGATTCGTTCGTGAGTGGGGGTGATGTGATCAGCATCACGCCCCTGACCGCCTTTCCCCACAGGGTTTTCCCCAGGTACCCATGTCATTCGACGCTGGGTGGGCGCCGGGGCCGCTTCCAACGTTAGAAAAGTTCCCGGGCTTGAACCGGCCGGGGATCGAACCCGGGGCCTATAGCATGGTAGTGAGATGCGTTACCGACTGAGTCACCGGCACAGATAGACTAATCTGAACTGCATACAGTTTAAAGTGGGATCCGAACCACTATGTGCGATCACCTGGTATCGTACCCGAGACCCCTTGATTACAAGGCCTTACCACTACGCCATCAGTGAGGCGCACACAATCTTTGTATTTCGACCTTTTTAAACCTATATGTATCATATAAGAGGTTGTTTATCGTTGCTATGCCTCTATATTTAGCCAGTATTCGAGCACATAGCGTCAGGTTTCATAGAATATAAGCTTCTCTTCCATGTTTATGGTTTCCTGTCTGCAGTAGAAAAACTGGCAGGTTCCCATAGCTTTTCTTTCAATAGTCTTCCAATGGTTGCATATGATATCACTCAAATTCGATTCATTCGTTTCGAACACAATCCCCGATGGCGCAGTGGGATCGTGGGCGCCTTGTAATTAAGGGATCCCGGGTTCGATACTCGGTGGAGGAACATAGTGGTTCGGATCCCCCTTTAAACTGTAGGTCCATTCACGATTAGCCTAACAGGACATAAAGTGGACTTAAGACACCAAATGAAGCAACCAACACAATCCCGTTATTGTCCAGATTATCGAATCCAGAACCTTCGTCGCGAATAACATAAGCAGGAAGACAACGTGAAATAACCGAACAGAAACAGAACCTAAAACCTACATCGGATAGATTGGATTAAGTCGACGATACAGCACGGGTTCTGAAATGAAAAAGAATACGAAAGTTGAAGGACTTCTATACGCACCCACTTTTCCTCCACTCAATGGGGAAGATATCTTTCTTGCTGAGAAGCCTTTACGTAGGAGTGCTCTGAGGGAACTTCAAGGCCACGACGATAAAGTATTCTACGTGCAATGACGGGACCAAAACATGCGTCAGATAGCTGTGTTCCTCCTTATTTCGTACGCCATTGATAACTGGAACACGTGACCTCGTCTTTGGTAGAGCAGAAGCCTGCTTGCTTGCCACCACCCTTTAGTTCAGTGACCTTCGCCCGTAGTCAGCAAGAGTGAATGACTCACCAGATACTTGTTGTCTGTGAGGCTACACAAGAATAGATATTTCATTAGTGGCTGTAAGTATTGTTTCATCTGCAGTTATATCAGTTAACATTTCAATAGTTTCCTAATGGTTACGTTAGTGATAAACATGTAAATTAGTTCTCGAGAGTAAACGTTTTATCTATTTGAACGGGGGATTTTTATACAGCCTGCATGTATTATTTTTTCCTGAAACAAGAAGAAATTCGAAGACGCAAAAAGAGTTGTATAAGAGTAGTTAACAAAAGGAAAAAAGAAGAAGAAAACGAAAATGTAAATGCTGAAATAAATTATGGTAGAGATCGATTTTGATTTTTTGATTTGATTTAGTTTATTTTACTTCGCGTTTTGTGCCTCTTGGTTAATTTGCGAAGATGGGGATGATTGATGAAATGATGAAATTGATGAATGGACATTCACAAACAACCAAGCCCGACCGGGATTCGAATCCGGGACCCTTGGCGTCGCAGCGCGATGTGCTAACCACTCGGCCACAGGGTCGGGCGGTAGAGATCGAGTGAATAACATTTTGTCATGGGGCCTCCCCGATGGCGTAGTGATAAGGTCGTCGCCTTGTAATCAGTGGATCCCGGGTTTGATACACGGTGGATGCACATAGTGGTTAGTATCCCACTTTAAACTGAAGGTCGAGTCCAGATTAGCATATCTGTGCACCAAACCAAAACTAAGAAAGAAATTGTCACAGTGTAAGAAAATTTCATGTTCAACCAGATACGAAACAAAAGGGAATAATATATTGCAGGGTGGAGTTCACATCTGTAGCATCTAACCAGCACAATTATGAATCGCAACATATCGTATCAGATCCATTTTTATTATACATGTAAGGTAAAACGAGGAGAGACGCCGCACCTTTTCATAACTGAATAGAAAAAAACATCTCTGCTTTTGTGAAAATTTATCGACATGAAAACATAACTACAGTCCTTGCACTTTAAGAAAAAAAATAATTGGCATCCATTAGGAAGAATTTAAATGGATATTTTTTCAAATTACAAAAGCATTGAATTTTGAGTGTCATGAAAAACACGAGGAGAGATGCCGCACTGACTCACTTCTGTCTCTTTAAGTTCTTCTCACGAACATTCTTCCTTCCACAGTCCACACACATTGTTCCATACACAGTGCAGGTTTCATGTAACCATTTCGAACACGTAACACACTGGATCCACTCAGATTTGGAAGCCGCGAGGAAGTAATTCTCCAAGCATTCCACACAATTGTTGATGTCTTGCTCAGATCCACTCGCTGTAGCATCTGGCGCAGGTTGCTTTGTGCCGGTTGTTTTTTCTTTCTGTCCTGTCTTGATCCTGGAAGTTGATTGTGAGTTTTTTGGTTTCATATTTGCAAGTCTGGAAGCGGAATTGAGCACTTCGGCTGACTGTTTGAACCTTTTACCTTGGCGAGGAACTTCCGGAATGGGACTCAGCTGGCGGAGGTACTTACTGGGGCTTTCCGTGGGTGTGGAAGTACAGGTAGATGTCGAAGGGTTTGAATTTATTCCTGGTAATTGATTCTGGGGCACAAAATGAGGTTGTTGAGTTACTTTTGGTGTCAGTTGTGTTGCTTGCGAGGTTGTTGGTTTAACTGTGACAGGAGAGAGACTTCCTAAGGTACTCGATGAAGGTGACTCTAGATCCTGCGAATCATTATGGTCAGATATTATGGTGTGGGTGGATGAAAGTGGACTAGGACCTGACTGACAAGCACCAGAAAAGGAAAAGAAGTAATCGGGAACAGCATTTGAATTCAAAGGGTAAATGCCACAGGCTCGGAAACCTGAAATGGCATTTCCAACAGAAGCAGCTTTATTCCACGCCGCACCAATGAGAGAGCCTGCTTGGTATCTTGTGATATTTCTGTCTTTATGGGTTCTCATCCATGATGTTGCTTCCTTGTTGTAATATGATTTTACTGGACCAAATACAGATCGGTCCAAGGGTTGAAGGGCTTGTGTAGTGTGACTTGGCAAACACAAAACAATAACACCGACTTCAGCCGCATACTCCAGAAGCTCTAATGCATGGACATGTGATGAATGGCCATCTAGGAGTAGAAGCGTTTTGCCTGGATGTTTCCTGGGAACAAAGTGTTCTTTGAACCATTTCATGAACAGATCAGCACTGATGTACGACGATTTAGGGTTCATGTAGACATCGGATCCTGCAGGAAGTCCATCAACGAATTCAGGTTTTTTATTCACACCTTTCATAATAAGAACAGGAGGAAGAAACGTTCCTTCTGCACTGCAACACCCTATCAGCGTCACATTTTCTCCCCTTTCTTTTGGAGTCAATGTGTGCACAGTCTTTGCACCTTTGGAGGTCACAACCTTTCTAGGTCTGTTAATGAGTGGGAATCCTGTTTCATCGACGTTAAAAATGTTACCTGGTTTATTCATTAGATCGTGTTCTTCCATAACCTTTTCTAGCAACGTAAAATAGTTTTTCACATCTTCACGATTCATTCCTTGAGCTCTGTTGATAGAGAGGCCTTGAGCTTGTCGCAAAGAAAGTTCAGGATTTCTCCTCAGGAAGGAATTTAACCATACGTTTTCTGCCATCTGCGATTCATGCGAGAACGTGTGTTTAATATTTAATTTTTCAGCAAATTTGTACGCCAATACCCTAACTGCTTGTCTGTCTGGAGCGAAACCTGCTGCACCTAGACGTTGAATATGGGAAACTAATTTCTTTTCATTATGTGCACCGAAAACACCTTCAGGTCCAAGACTCTTCTTGGAGAAATCGCCTTTTTCAATCCTTCGACATATGGTTCTCGCTGGAATGCCGTAATATCGTTCAGCTTCTCTTTTCCCTATGTCCCCGGCTTGCACTCTTGTACATACCTCTTTCAGGGTCTCATCCGACCACGAAGCTCTAGCAGATCTTCTTCTGTATGTGTTGGGCATCTTGAATTCTGAAAATAATAAGAAACGAGTGCTTAGAAACTTTTAGACAATTTAATATTTAAGTACACTCTATTTTACATAACTTATATACAAGCATAAATAACATGTGTATATTGTTGTGTTTGTATTGCATTCTTTGTTAAAATACATAGCCTACAGTACATGTAACATTGTGTTCAAAATATTCAACGTGTCAAAAGGTGAAATAAATGACACTGTACACCTTATAATATGAGGGTGAGAAAAGTGCGGCATCTCTCCTAACAGAAAAATGTGCGGCATCTCTCCTTTGTTTCACTGCGGCAACAATCCTTTTTCGAGAGGAGAGATGCCGCACCAATTGCTTTTTACTGGTTTTGTAGTTTCAGTGCAAAATCGAGCGAAAGGTAATCTAAATACTCTAACAAGTACTCTATAAAATATTTGTCACGTAGAAACTAGCGTGCACTCTATTAGGATATATCACACTTACCTTTCATAAAATTTCGAAGGTCAATTCACCAGGAAATTTTCATATGAAGGCGCCCCACTCCTTTCCACTTCACTTCACTCGTCTCTACTGCACTGGCGTGGTGGAATGAACGACAGTTACACATCCTTGTAGAATGTTGCTGCCATCTGATGTGTACTAGGCAAACTACAGCATGTGCGGCATCTCTCCGCCTGCGGCGTCTCTCCTCGTTTTACCTTATGATAATATAAGAGAAGTAGAGGAAAGAGAAAACCAAGCGAAACACGGACGCCTTCTCCAGAATTTCAAATCTCGTTACATAAGGTTCTGGGTTGGAGTCCCGAACAGGCATGACTTTCTTGTTCTTGCCCTTTTATCTGCTTCATTTCATCATAATTCATCGTTATGGTTTACCTGCAGGGGAAGAATAATGACAATAATTGCCAATACAAAGCCAATGACAAACAGAACAACTCGATTACGGAGGTGCCAAGAAGAAACGAGACTTGACAGTTTCTCCGTCTCTCGGTTTCTCGAATTGAAAATTGCTCTCCCGTTCTCGGTCTCGATTAGTTAAATATAGAAATCGAAAATGTATGTGAATGAATATACATGTATTTTATATATTCCGGTTTTGTAGGAGATTTCGTGAGAGATGAAATAAGTACTCTTCCATCGTATTTATTTTTATAATTTTTATTCCCTGTTCGATGATCGCGACGATAAGGACGAGTGACCATTACATGAAATTGATGACGAAATAATCAAACACCCCCGACAAGGACGGTACTCAAACCCGGGAACTTTTGCGACGATATCGAAAGTCAATCACTTAATGAGCTTGACCACCGAGCCTGCTTAATGTTGTTTCTGTCAGGTAATTCGTAATAATATCCCACATTCACTATCATTTGCTTCATAATTTATCTTATTGTTGTGATTAACCTGAATTCAAAGAATTAGTTGAAAGGCAAAAATGCAAGATTGAATGTCTCTGATGTTACTTCGTGCCGAATAATATGACGTGGTATTACGATATGAATTTATTAATCATATAATATGCCTATTCATTCCATTGATTGATCCCAATTGAGCACACAAAATATGGTATAATGTCCACTCCATGGAGGAGTGGTTAGCACAGCGTGCTACGATGCCATGGGTCCCTGGTTAGAATCTCGACTTGGGCGTGGGTGTCCTTGGTAAGTGTCCCTTCATCAATTTCATCATAGCATCACTCATCTTCAACGTCGCTATTTGCCAAAAGTGAAAGAATAGCAAATCTAAATAACAAATATCCAATCAAATCGAACATCTCCACCGATTTAATTCTATACGGTACCGAATTCCCACTTTATTACTGCATCTTAAGTCATTTTACAGCATCTCAATTGTTTTCCGATTCGAAAACATTTGGAATGTTGTTTTGTGCAGTTGATTGTGCATTGTTTCGTTGTTTGGATTGTTTAATTAACGTCGCATTAATTAGTTTTAGACCAATCGTGACGGGGGAAGCAAGAGCACAAAGGAAGCGAAAAAGACAAGGAAGAGACCACGGCTTTCTTTAAAGGTAGCATCCCGTGAATACAACTCAAGTGACTGCAGAATATTATGAATAAAATTTATTTCGCTTTTTCCTTTTATTCTGTTTCAGTTATTTTACTTCGCTTTTCTTTTACCACTCGCGTTACTCGTGTCGGTGAGGAAGAATTATAAACTCGTGAAATGGACGATGGTACAAAAAAAGATATGCCTCTCCCACGGTTCGAAACTGTCAGTACAAAATATTGTCTTATTTCTAAAATTTACGGGCAAATATGGTTTGTCACGTAGCAATTTTCGCTTATCTCTTTCTCAATGGGTTCCATTGCCTCTCTGATGTCGTAGTGGTAACGTCTTCGCCATGTAATGAAAGGCTTCCGAATTCAATACCAAATAGAGACGCATTTGGTTCGGATCCCATTTTAATCTGTAGGTCCAGTGCATGAACTGGACTTAAACAATTAACGTGTGGCATGTGGTCTGTGATGAGAACCATCATTTCAGCGAACCTTCTTGACAATGACTCTAATATTACTTGAAAGAATAGTATTTCCTTACGAGTAGCTCTTGTCAAGAAACCAGTTCCTGAAATTTTCTTCTGGAGGCATCGTAGCACCCAGCTGTTTGTTGTGGCTGGGGCACGAGTCATGTGACTCATGCTGTCAAAGCTCAATCCTTCCCGAGAACTCAGAATCACCAGGCAAACTTAAGCGAATATTTTGTTATTTGGGTTGCATAAACAACAGGCTTTAAGACGTTACGAAATTCTACGTCCCGTGGCCCAGGTATTTTTTTCTAAGACTGTACAGTTGTCGAAACTCTTTTGTTGGCCATGTACTCTATTTTCGGGTGAAAAAGAAAACGTGTCGAATTCAGATGTGGATAACATGGACCATGACCATGACGCACCCAAAAATTCAAATTCAAATGAAAAACTTCTCTTTATGACAGCATCATAGAAGTTTTTTGATTTGATTTGATTGATTTTGCTTCGCTTGTGCCACTTTTGGCTAATTTGCGAAGATGGGGATGAGTGATGATATGATTAAATTGATGAATATACATCACAAACGCCCATGCCCAAGCTAGGTTTCGAACCCGGGATCCCAGCATCATATAACTATTTTCAAAGTCGGATTGATCTGCTCTATAAGTAGCCTTCGATGTTTCTGTAAGTATCAAATTACGTATTATTGTGTCAACAACCAATGTTTGCGATTTCACTTAAGTCCTTATGTCAACATTTTTTTTCCTGATTAATAACTTTACCAAAATCTAGTATTGAATTGCATACGTACCAGATTAATATTATATGAACTACTTGGAAGACATTGGGGGGGGGGGGGCATGAGGTGGGGAGGCGCCCAAGTCTCCCTTAAATGTCCTACTGATAACCGGTAACACTTTTAAAAATCCACGCCACGCCACTGCGAAGAACTTATTCAATGAAACACTTGTGTTTGAACATTTTTTATATTCTCCTCCTCGTTCTTCTTCTTCGTGACCCTTACCGCCGGGTATATGGCAGTTTTGGTCAAAGGTCTGCGATGTAGTACACTTGTGAGCAGAAGTACCATTGAATCGAAGTCATAGTAAGTTGTGGTCGTAAAGATATTGTAATATTACACTTCACTGTACTTTAGCACTGATCAGAAGCTTGAACATACACACAAATTTCAAAATTGAATACCACTCTGTCTGGCAAAGCTATATAATATCCACATCGTACGAGGTGAAGGAGACGATAATAGGGACGGTATGGATATGGGAAATGGTATTTTGGCTCTGTGTAAACTGTTAAAAAGAGCGTGTCTGTATTTGCTCCTTAACGGGCAATGGAAGAAGAGATGAACTGGCGTTTGTTTGTTTTCTCCGCAATCACAAGCAGGGGAGGGATTGTGATGCAGTCTTGCTAGGTGTTCGTTTGTGCAAACGTGTCCCGTTCGTAGGCGAAGTGTGAAAGTTATCACTTCACGAGGAAGTTTCAGTTTATGAAACCAGGGTCGACTGACTACTTTTTCTGCGTACCATTTATAAGTGGTCGTATTTGCAATTTGATTAAGTGCCCGAACTTACCATTGGGAATTAAGTTTCATTTTAACTCGGGGTAAAAGATCAGTATAGGATAAACGAAGGGGAGTAGGAAAAGGACTGTTCTTCGCCTTTTTTGCATATTGGTCCACTAAATCCTGATATATATTAAGTTTGCTATGAGCTTTTACGTACGTAAATTGCACTCGTTGATCATTTTGGCGGAGATTTAATGTAGTTTGTAAGATCAGGGACGGGAGAATGGGCATGCGGTGTGCATCTTTCCCACAACGATCGAGTGTAAATAAAACACTCATTGCGTCAGTTAGAATTAGAGTTTTTTTTAAATCCCGCTCCACGGGCATAGAGCAATGCCTGGTGTATGGCATAACATTCTGCCGAAAATATGGAGATGTCTTGCGGTAAGGAGAATTGTCTGACTATGTTTTGGCAGGGTGCGTAGAATGCGCAGCCGACATGTTCGTCATCTTTTGATCCGCCAGTGTATATGAACTCATAGTCTGGCCAAATTTCTTTATAATATTCATGTCGACCGAAATCAACATAATTGACATTGACAGGTGACTCGGTAGGAATCCTCAAAGTGTAAATCAAGGGATTTTGTATAGTGTAACTTAAGTGATATGCTTCTCTATCTATGTTGTAACAATACAAAAAGTAATATGTAGAACATGATCTATCCAAGGGTAAAGTTTCACCCAGTTGTCGTTGTATTGCAAATGCTTTATTGAAAGGATGGGTGTCTTTCCCATATTTTAAATAGAAATTTCGTAGTAGAATATTTGTGTCTAAATGAAAGGGCCTGTTCAGCGCTCTCGCTGTAGACACTAATATTTGGACTAGATTTCATTAATCCTAGACAAACACGGAGTGCCTGTCTCTGTAAAATGTCTATTTTATCGGCCCAAGTATCAATCGTCCCACCATAAACGGGTGCCGAATACTTGAATAAAGAGCGAAAGCAAGTTTTGTAGAACGAAGTCATAATGGAGGGGTGTCCACCCCATTTCGTGTTCGCCAAGCCTTTTAGAAGATTGATCATTTGTTTTCCTTTTGCTAGCAGTTTGTTAATATGGACTTTCCAATCTAATTTTCTATCAAAGGAAACCCCCAGGTAAGTACAGGAAGATACTACCGGAATCTGTAGTATATGTGTCAGATTGTTAGGGTGTCGGTTTGATGTACAAGGGTTAAAAATTATAATTTTTGATTTCTCGGCAGAAAAAGATAAACCGCGAGATAATAATTGAACACGTAGAGTATGAATCAGGTTGCGCAATTCTAAAATTCCTTGTGTTGGGTCTGATGTACTTTGATAAAAACAAAAATCGTCAGCATATTGAATGATGTTGTGAGTGGCCCTTGGTATTTGATGTATATATTTCGTGTAAATGTTAAAGAGGAGGGGACTCAGAGGGGAGCCCTGTAGTATTCCGCTCCGAACCAGTCTCGGGCCCTTCACATCATTATGAAACCAGAAGACCAGAATACGTTCCTGATATAGATTCCAAGCTATTTTAGCCACAATCGGGTGAATCAAGAAGATTGCATAATATTGAAATGTCAACGGAGTCATATGCTTTAGCGATGTCAACAAATAAGCTGAAGCAAAATTGTCTCCATAACACATGTATAAAATAAAAAAAAACAAGTAACTAACAACAATATATATATCATTTGAAATTTATGGCTGATTCAACCCATGGCTCCATAACGTAACTTCCACTAATATATAACAATATTCCCCTTGGTTGCAAAATGAAACATAATAACAACAAACATAACCATTCTAAACTGGTCCATATCTGCAAGGTGGTTTATGTATTCTTACAGACCTTCGTGGAAATGCTGATGCTTCAGTGGACTTTTGTTTCGAACATCCTGGCTTCTCCAGCCCTGCATACCTCCTTGTCTCTGCTGCTCCATTTCTTCATTGTGAGCCACAGAAGGTAACTCCATATAGTCCAAGTTAGCAAATTGATGCTCATCACCAAACTCTTCTGTACATCATTTCGAGCGTTCACCATTTCCATATCTTCCACTGAGTGCGATAATTGTCCTACTATCTCGCCTTTTTCATACTGCTTTCTTTCTGGACAATAATAATATACTCCAGATCCTTTCTTATAATGCTCTGCCTCATAAATAACCCTTGTTCTATCATTATCAATTAATTTATTGGCGTTTAATTTGTATGAAAATAAAATTTCATTTGGTGATTACCCCATAATCACATTTACAGTATTGTTTTGATAGACCAACATTCTCTTTAAGAATTTTTCCACAGAAGCATTGAGTCTGTTGACGTTGCCTTTTGTTATCTCTCCTGTTAAAGTCATGTACCTTTTGATGATTTGGACGTGCCTTTCAACTTCTCCATTTGCACATGGTCTATACGGTGGACTGTGAATTAATTTTATTCCATGATTGATACAAAATCTATGAAAATCCCTGCTGGCAAATGGTGGGCCACCATCAGAATATATGATATTTGGTATTCAAAAAATAAAAAAATGATTTGTCAACTTCTAAACAGTTTCTTCAGCCGTTAAATGAACAACTTGCCAAACATTTACGTATTTACTAAATGCATCCACTAAAATAAGAAATTTATATCCATCGAAGAAAAAATGATCTATGTGCACTCTGTGAAATGGTTCATCTTCAGGCTTCCATGAAACATACTCTTGTTTATTTGGTGCTCTTGTATGTCTTCTGCACACATCGCACGACAGAACATAACTATCTATATCCTTGTTCATGCTTGGCCACCAAAAGTACTTTCTTGCAACATGTTTGGACTTCACAACTCCAGAATGAAATTTGTGCAAGTCTTCTAGAACCTTATTTCTCAATAATTTTGGCACTACAATTCGCTCACCATGACATAACATTCCATTATTGTAATGTAAGACACTTTTATTCTGAGAATAAATTTTCAGTTCTCCATCAGCTTCTTCCTCCAATCCTTCACTGTGTATTCATATGCTAGTAACAATGTTTCATCCTGTTTCATTGCTTCAATTACTTCCTCAACGCTTAAAGGATCTTCACTCATCAATGTCTCATTATGCAAAAAGTAAATAGGTAAATACTCTTCTTTATTCACCAAACATGACGCAGGTAAACTGGACAAGACATCAGCCATCCCTACATTCTTCGTGTAATGAATGGAATAATCATAATTTGCTAGAAGTAACCTTCATCTTTGCCATCTCGTAGATACTGTAGGAGAAATTGCTTTGTCCGGATCTAATATCGATTTACCTGTTGAAGAATCTGTTAGAGTTTTAAATTTGTTTCCTGCCAAATATATATATGGAAATGTTTTATACCTTCTACTACTGCCAAACTTTCCTTATCAGCTTGAGAGTAACTTTTTTGACTATCTGTTAAAGTAGCTGAAAAACATGCAATAGGTTTCAGCACTCCTATTTCATGTGTCAACTGACAACCTATCCCATAGCCACTTGCATCCGTGACTAAAACTAATGGCAATCGAGTGTCAAACGATACTAAAACAGGTGATATTTAACTAGCTGAAACTCTCTCTCACATTCTTCGTTAAAAAAAAAAAACATTGTACACTCTTCTTTTGCAATAAATAAAGATCAGGTATCCTAGAACTCAAATTAGGCAAAAATCGTGCATGATACGCCACTAAACCCATGAAAATTGCCAATTCCTTTTTATTCTCAGACTACTTATGACGCCCGAACAGGAGGACTCGATCGTCTACGTCGTTAGAATCTGGTTTTAGCTGTTAGATGGAAGAATTCAACTTTTTCGTCTGTGATGTTGGAACGTAAGTACTGAACTTTTTCTATGTGGAAAAGAAGAGTGACGAATAACTTTATCGTGCTGTGATTGTAGCACCGAAATTATAAAATAGTTGTACTGAATACTGCGACTAAAATTCTTAGCTAGCAGTAACTGAAATTGAAAATGGCTACAAAAAAGAATTGGAGTTTCTCTTTAAACAATTTGAAGCTAGACTCGCGGAACAAGTTAGTAGTGTTGAAGCTAATGTCAAAGCTGATATTAACAGTGTTGAAAGTAACGTCAAAGCGGATATTAATAGTGTTGAGGCCAGTGTAAGTAATGTAGGCACCAGTATAGGTCTCTTAAGGCAAGACTTCGAATTATTGGAAGCACGAGTCGAAAAGAAAGTGTCTGATAATTTGGTCGAAACAAAGGAATGCGCCCATGAACTAAAGGAACAAGTGGTCAACTTGAGCACGATATTAGAGGAGAAGATAAACGAGGTTTCTGTTACGTGTGTAAATCAACATAAAAAATTGAGAGAGGTTTTCGATTCTCATGTAAAACAGGTAGAAAATGAATGCGTAGAAATTAAGAAAAGACTCGAAATGAATCAAAAGAAGTTTGAAAGTTTAGTCAACCTTGTACATGGAAATGAAAGTAGTATGAAGGAGTTGTTTAATAACATTAGTGGGCATGAAGTTGCTATTGATGAGTTGAATAGTAAATTTAACGAAATTAGCGTTAAGTCTGGACAAACTATTCAAGATCTAAACTTGAGCGTTCAAACCGTTCAACAGAAAATATCTAGTAATGACATTACTGTTAAGGGTTGCTTACAACAACTTACAGAGATTACTAACAAATATGAGGTTCTAGATGATAAGTTGGAGAATATTCTGTATCAAGTTAGAGGTTTAACGAATGATTTTTCCATTTTAAGAGTAAGTGCTGAACCGGTAAAATCTTCTTTAGGATTAGAGACTAGAGTACAAGGCTTAGTTAGTCCTGATGTTTCTAGATTGTTTGAACTGCAAAGGGAAGGGAAGAAAGCTTCTTTACCCATAGAAAAAACTGAGTATATCACGTCTAGAAAGCAAGGAGAATCTGATTCAGATGTGAAATCTTCTAGCTCTGAAACTAAAGTAGCTATAAGAGAGGTAGAGTTGCGAAAAACATGTCAAGAGATAAATTTCATGATGGTAGTTCGGAAAGTGGAACTGATCACAAAAGTAGTAGTTACAGAACGAAGTTTGTACCTAGTACACTTAAGTACTCTGATCTAGATAGGTTACCTAAATTTACTGCAACTAGGATGGATTATTTGGCGTCACAATTTCTTCAAGAGGTTGAGGATCGCTTGGATATGTTAAATGTTCCCAAAAAAGATTACATGAAGTATGTACCAATGCTTTTGAAAGGTGTTGCTAAAAATTGGTTCTCTCAAGAGAAACTACACATTGTAGATTATAGTTCTTTTAAGGTTCTTTTCCTTAATGCCTTTGAAAGTGCATCGTGGAAGTCAACATGTCTTGCAAATGTCTTGTGCAAGAGATACAGCAAAGAAAGTAGGCAAACTCTGTTAAATTATTTCTGGTCACAGATTAATTTACTAAATTCCATTCAGCCAGACATGCCAGAACAGCAAAAAACTATTTTAGTAGCCCAACAGTTACCAAATAGAGTTAGAGAAGCAATCTTAAATCAACCTAATATTAGTCTTGGTACCGCTGCGGAATTGGTTGCGCGTCATGAAGCTTTGTATGCAAGTGCTGAAGCTGAAAGTAGGAGAGATGGAAGGCCTGTTGGTATTAGACAAGTACAAGTTGTTAATGAAACTAAAAGAAATAATCAATCTAGAGTAAGCAATATGCAAAATTCTAATACAAGCCATGAGACTAATGTAAGGAATTCTGGTAATTTCAGGAGATATGCCACTGATAATAATAGTAGTAATGATAGTAGATCTGGTCAAAGGTCTTGGAGAGTAAACCGTTTTCCATATTCTGGTAATAACTATAGAAATAGTAACTTTCGAGGTAGATACAATTATAGTAACCAAACTCGTATAAATGCAGATAATAGTAGACCTAGGTATAGAAATATTAGTACAAACACTGTACCACACGATGATGTTCAAAACAATCCTCAACGAAGTGAGCCTAGATCTAGTACTAGGGAAGAAATAGAAAATGGTAATGGTGGGTCTTCACTTAGGGTGAATGCGCCCTGGTTTGTGCCTGAACAACCTTTAAACTAGATAGTGAGTCTATTGTTATTGTGACGCAGAATAGCATAGACGAAGATGAGAATATTGTGTCAGTAGCCAATCTTAATACTGAAGATTTAAGAAACAAACTTTGTAATGAAAATTCTAGTAAAGCAAACTGTGAATCATGCCTTAAAAATGTATGTAGGGTAGATATTAATTTTTATGAAGACTTGTTAGAAGATGAAGCAAAATATAGTTCTAATAACTTAATGTTACCTGTAAACCTCAGGAACAAAGTCAAGAATAGAACTTCTATCTTTGCAAATATTAATGGGATAGAGAGTAAATGCTTAGTAGATAGTGGTAGCGACATGTGTTTGATGTCAGAGAATAAATGGAAAAGTATTACTAGCGAAGTCACCAGACCTAAATTAGAGCCAATAGAAGACATTATTTTGGTTGACTATTCTGGAAAAAGAAAACAGAAAGTAGTTGGAAAATTTTGTGTGGATATAGAAATTGAAGATATTATGTTTTTTGTTCAGTTTGTTGTCGTCAAAGATTTGACAGTAGAAATTCTTTTAGGTTTAGATTTTTTGTATAATGTAGAGGCTCTTGTAAACTTCAAGGAAAATTCTTTATTGTTACACACCAAACAAGGTGAAAGGTTAGTTAAATTATTACCTATATCTTGTCCAACTTTTGATGTGAGTGAAGAGGCAGAGAGTAGTTGTCTTAATGTAACCCAAAAGTCAAAAGAGGAAATAACTGTTGCTAGTGTAGAAGATCTTAAATTAAAAGCTATGCAAGCTGAAATACTCGATGAAGATGAAAAGAAACAACTCTTTGATTTGTTACTTGAATTTAGGATGTTGTTTGATGAAAAACCTGGTTTATGTACTAAATATGAACATCATATTGAATTAGATACAACAGAACCTTTAGTTTCTAAGCCATATCGAATACCTTATCATTACAGACAAAATGTTAGAGATCATATTCAAAAATTACTTGAGTGGGACATTATAGAACTTTCTGATTCACCTTATTTAAATCCACTAGTAATAGTTCCTAAGTCTGATAGAAGTGTAAGGGTATGTACTGACTTCAGGAATATTAATCAACACCAAAAAGTTAGTCAAATTAGACCAATTAATATTGAAGAGGCATTACAAGGATTTGTTGGTAGACCATATGTATCACTGGTCGATATGTCCTCTGGATTTCATCAAATTTTGTTGTCAGAGTCATCTAAAAAGTACACTGCATTTTTGTTTGAAGGTAGACAATACCAATACAAACGTTTAGTATTTGGTACATGTAATGGAGTACAAGCATTTACGATGGCAATGACCAAGGTATTAGGCGACATTCTGTCAGAGAATGTTATCATTTATGTTGATGATTTATGCATTAGAAGTGAATCTTTAGAAAGTCACATAGAACATTTAAGAAGTGTATTTTCTAAATTAAGAGAGAGTGGTATGACTGTACGTCTCAAGAAGACATTCCTCTGTAAAGAAAAGTTATTGTACTTGGGTCACATTATTGACAAAGCAGGTATAAGAGTAAATCCAGAGAGAGTAGAGGCTATTCTCAATCTTCCTACTCCGAAGGATGTAAAGACCCTTCAAAAAATAATAGGTTGTTTCTCTTGGATGAGAAGGTTCATTCCAAAGTTTGCTACCATATGTGCACCTTTATATGAATTGTTAAGAAAAGGTAAGAAATGGATATGGACTAAGAAGGAACAAGAGAGTTTTGATTTGCTCAAACAAGAAATTTCTAATGATGCTAAACTATTTCATCCTGATCTTAATCAAAGGTTTTATGTCCAAGGAGATGCTTCTTTACTTGGCATTGGAGGATATTTGTATCAAATAATTGATGATGAGAAAAGAATAATAAGTTATGTAAGTCGTACACTGAAATGTTATGAGAAACAATATACCATAACCGAGCTAGAATGTTTAAGTCTTTTATTTTGTATTGAGAAATGTAATCAATATCTTTTGGGTAAGGAATTTACTTTAGTTTGTGATCATAAGTGTCTCACTTGGCTGAACCATTCGAAGAATTGGAACCCTCGCTTATTGCGTTGGTCCCTTCAACTTCAAAAATACCAGTTCATTGTAGAATACTGCAAAGGATCTGACAATGGCCTAGCGGACTTATTGTCCAGACAATTTTCAGAATCAGAGCCGATCTTGATGCACATAAACAATAATGTAAGGTTTAAAAATGAAGTATTAGATATACCTGTAGAGTTGTTAGTCCAAGAACAGTACAATGATAAGCTATTTCAACCTATTATTGATTATTTGAACAATTGTGAAAGTGTAAGTGTAAGTTTACCTCAAAGGTGTAGAAATAGGAAAAAGTTTTATAAAGTATGCAATGGAATTTTGATGATAAAAGATTTTCACTTTGAGAACATCTGGACAATATGTATACCTCAATCTTTAGTTTCTGTAATACTGAGGAATTATCATGACAATATGGGCCACTTTGGTTGTGAAAAGGTACTCAGAAGAGTTAGGAAACTGTACTTTTGGCCTGGTATGAGAAAAGGTATTCTGAGTTATATCAAAGATTGTGAATTATGTATGAGAACGAAGCCGAGTAGACATCCGCCCAAGGGCATATTCCAACAACATTGTAACCAGGGTGAAACTATTTTGTTTTTAGATATACAAGGACCATTAATTAAAGGCTCGCAAGGAGAAAGGTTTCTTCTAACCTTACAAGATGCTAACACTAAATATCTGTTCGCTTATCCAATGAGGTCAGGTACGGCCAACAGTATTGTAAAAGCCTTGCTAGAAGGATATGTCAGGCATTTTGAAATTCCACACAGTTTGGTCAGTGATAACGCCACGGTGTTTCATTCTAACAAATATGTGGACACTTTAACAAGCTTAGGTATAAAATTGGCGTATACCCCAATATATCACCCTAGTTCTAATTTAGTTGAGAGAATTCATTCTGAACTCAACCGGCTTATGCGTGCGTTTTGTAAAAACAACCACAAAGATTGGCCGAAATATATAGATGTAGTTGTAAGCTTATTAAATGATAGTGTACACACACAGTTAGGAGTTACAACTAAATAGAGATCTTAACTCATGTATTTTGAATCATTTTAATTTACCGCCTAATGAAATTTCTCTGTGGAAAGATAAGCTATACATGGCTTTTGTAAAGGGTTTCCAAGCAAGGAAGAAAAGAAATGACAGGTACAACTTGCAACAAGAAAATAGACCTGAAGTTAAAATAAAAGACCTGGTATTTGTAAAAACCCATTATCTTAGCAGCCTCCTAGAAAATCGCACTAAAAAGTACTGTGAGGTCTATGAAGGTCCGTATATGGTAATTGAGAAACAAGCAACTAATGTATGCATTGTAATAGATTTGAAAAAAGAAGTTGTTATTTAAGCCAATTGGAAAAACTAAATCCAAAATTGTACAAACATTTGTTTGGGTAGATCAAAGAAAGATTTTGTTTAAAATTATTTATATTTATTTGTTATTTTTATATTTTCTTTAACATAGATGTTGTTGTATTGATTATACCCAGTGTATTTGATCATGATGTATACCAGTTTAACTGTAACTACACAAAGTATGAGTATAGATAAGATAACAATGTGTAAATTATAAATGGGTATTTTATTTTGAAAAAATTTTACTTGAAGGAAATTTTTCTCCCAAGAGAGGGGAGTTATGACAGTTGTATCATTTGATTAATTTTGTACTCGATTATACTGAGGTAGGAACGTCGCTGTGACGTGGGAGACTACCTCAGAGCTCCTCATGCCTCACGGCTCGAGCGAGGTAGGAAGGGGGAGGTGCTAGCAGTTGAAACGGCAGATCGCTTGACGTCGGACTGGGTATCGAGCAGTGGCTTGACGTTTGTACGGGGTGTAATACCTGCAAATACGTGTTTGTGTCGAATAAATAGTAAGTCAAGGAAACTGATACTTATTACTTCCCGTCGTCATAACCTTACATTTTAACACTGCCTGTACATGTTCATTTGTAGGTAAAATTCCATGTTCCGTGAATTTCCTTCCTAGAAAATTTACTTCATGAACAAAAAATTCAGACCTCTTCAAATTTACTTTCACATTGTACTGCATCAATGTTTCCAAAACTACTACAGTTAGTTTGTAACAGTCATACAATGTATCTGCTCCTAAAAGAATGTCATCAATAAATGATATCACTCCACCAATACCACCAAGTATTGTGTCCATGGCTCTTTGGAATACTTGATAACTTATTTTAGTTCCAAACGGTAAAAGTTTATGTACATATAAATAACCTTCATTTACAATGGTAAGAACACGTTGAGACTTTTCTTCGACTAATAATTGATGAAAAGCTGAACGTAGATCAATCTTCGTATACCACTTATGTGAACCTAACTTATGATAAAGCTCGTCAAAAGTTGGAAGTGGATATTGTAAAGTATCTACATTTGGATTTACAGTTTTGCTATAATCAGCACATACACGAATACTTCCATCTGTTTTTCGCACAGGAACTACAGGACTACTCCAATCAGAACTTTCTATTTCTTCTAAGATTCTTTGCTGGCACAAATCTTTTATTGCCTTGCCTACTTCATCCCGCATAAAGTAAGGTAGATTGTAACCTTTCCTTTTCACAGGTACAAATCCAGGCTTGAATGGAATTCTAACATCGATATTTCTTATGGGTTCTGAAATGTCATTATTGAACAAAATTTTAAATTTCACTAAAATATCAGATTTCAACTTCACTGATTCCTTATTTGATGTGTCTGTGTACGTACAAGCTCCTTGTAATACCATTCCAATCTTTTTCTTCTATTTGCCCTTGTATGTACAGTATATATTACCAAACTTCTTCTCCAATCGCCAAAGAGAATACGCAATCCTGCTCGACCAAGTATAGGTTTTAAATCATTTAAATCTTCTACTATAAAAGGCATTTCATAACTCAGTGAGTTATACTTTATAGGTAAGGAAATTTGACCCTCAAACTTCAACTTTTCTCCTGTGATAGCACCGTCCCATTTTTGAGTGGATTCAATCGTAAAACGTCGCTGCTTTTCCATACACTACTCTTAGGTAGAATGTTAGCATAACTTCCTGTATCTACTATGAATTTAACTGGCTCATTCCAGATATATAGCTGAACATGTAAGGGTTGAATCTCATTGCATAATAACTCCTCAACATCCTTGCTACTTTCTTCACTTTTATGCTGTACAGTATTTGTTACATTTATACTGAATATATTGTGCTGGCTTCCACTGCAGACAAAATTATTACCTCCGGGTTTTGTTTATCGCATCTTCCTCCTCAGAGGATGTAGAAGAAGATCTTACATTTGATGTAGTCTTATTTAAATATTGCACAGCCGTTGGCGTGTAGTTAGGTCGTCTTTGATGCATGAAATCTACTATCTTTCCAGGTGATTTTGTATCTACATCCTTTATTTCGTTCTTGTATCTACAAACATTAGAAAAATGATTTATCTTGCCACA
Organism: Lepisma saccharinum; assembly: GCF_977018435.1. NCBI lineage: Eukaryota > Metazoa > Arthropoda > Insecta > Zygentoma > Lepismatidae > Lepisma > Lepisma saccharinum. The sequence goes on from NC_139231.1 coordinate 34,959,232, forward strand.
AAATCTGCAAGCTTTCCCCATAGCTGGAAAAACTTCAGCTCCGTGTATTTTCTTCGAACCACATCTATAGCAAATCCAGTTAACATTCCTTGGACTGTCCTGTTGCAATTGTCCTTTATAACATTTCTTTTCTTCTAAATTGCCCTTGTACATATTTCTTGGATTGTATGTATTAACTTTGTGGATGTTTGAGTCTTGCTGAATATGGCTACCAAATCTGTCTAGTACTTCATGATTCCTAATGTAGTCACAAACATCTTTGTGCGTCTTTGGAGTCTCCATAAATAACTTCTTTTTTAAGAGGGCGGTGGAGTTTGGCGAAGGTCGCCGTTAAAAGCGCTTAAATTTAACATGGGCTTTTTTGCATTTTTAGTCCAGTAAAAGTAGGCAAAATGTCATAAAAGAATGGAAAAAATTCCAACAGAGATAAAAATTGGTAGATATCACCAGTATGGTATTTCAAACAACATAATAAAAGTCCTCGACAATCCGAGTTGTGCTCTGTCCGCCATATTGGAAAATGGCGGATGAACGGTGACGTTTGATCATAATTGCTTTATTAACTAAAAATGGTGAAGGCTGAGCCGAAAATGTGTTCAGACATAAATTAAAGAAAAGAAAATTTCCAATAACTGTAAGAAGATAAAGTTTTGTGATTTAACCAACCTATCTCATAATGTAAAAAATACATTTAACTCTGTGGAAACTTTTCCCATTATTTTGTAATCAAATTTGCCTGGTGTTGATTAAAGTTTTACACTTTTATTTCGTGACTTGTAACGAATAATATATATTACTGACCAATCTGCTTCCCCATATCATATATCCTATCGCTCCCTGCTTCAACTCATCATATATTCTATCGCTCCCATGTACGACATAAGCATGTGGAATCCACCTAGACGAAGGACAACTGACGACATATCTCCGTTGTCTAGAGAAGTCGCAACAATTTCAGAGGCTTTCAGATATAGAGGTTGGTCAAAAGTAACAATCCATGTCTTTTGACTATGTTTCATGCATTCTTCAACTGCGAACATAAGGGATGAGTATATGGCATCTGGACTTGTCGGCAGCAGCTTTATAAATGGTAATATACTTATTTCAGAAATGTGATATTCCTTGCTGCCCTTAGTGGTAAGCTCCATATAACCACTCCAACTTGGACTTGGTGACAAGGTAAGGTGATTTCCACACATCCATACAAAATCATGAAGTGATGCAACATGCACTGATAGTGCTACCTGTTTGGTGTATTCAATTTCTTTAATCTTGATTTTCTGCAGGCCACGGACAGCAGGCACAACGAGGGCCTCCCCGATGGCGCAGTGGTATCGTCGTCGCCTTGTAGTCAAGGGGTCGCGGGTTCGATACCCGGTGGAGGCACATGGCACAGTGGTTCGGATCCCACTTTAAACCGTAGGTCCAGTCCCGATTAGCCTTACTGTGCATAAAGTGGACTTAAAACACCAACTCAAACCAAACCAAGCAGGCACAACGTATGTGCGTAATGGAACATTACCAAATTTGGCAAGGTAACATTCTGGTGGTTGCTTCTTCAATCGAACATTTTCTTTTCTGGGATGAACAGATCTTGCAGGAGTAGTGCACATAATGCTCCCCATATTGTGGAAAGTTCCTAGTCCGTCCAAGGTCCAAACATTGACGTCTGCATTATCAAAAACAAAGCGATTCAATAATTCCTTGTCAGCAACAATTTCCTCATCACTTAACATTGCAGAACTAAGATACAATGTGGCTTCATTGTAGGATGCACATAAACCCATGCTTGATAACATATCAATAAGATTTCTTAAACCAAAATGTCTATGTAGATGAACTGCAAGTCCAATCTGAATCATTGAATTGAATGACCGTGGTCTTATTGCTGATATAATAGCATGCTCGATACACACACATTTTCTTTTGATGGAGTCTTCATTTCCATTTATTCGTTTCACAATCATACCCTCTGTGAAGACCCTTAATGTCACTGGAACCATATCATCAACTGTCTTCAAGCATTCATGTGGACTTAGATACATATCTTTGGCATATGTTTCAGATCGTATATCTTCCCGAATTATTGCGGCAGCAGTTATAACAATTCTAAGTCTTTCGTTCTTTGGATCTTTATGACCACAGGTTTGACGTTTGTGCGTTGAGCAGACGACAGAATTCCCCTCCTCCAGCGGTGGGAGGAAGTCCAGATGTACACGTGTCACACTTACTTTTTGATTCGTTTTTATCATTTTGCAACGCACCTTATATATATATATATATATATATGAATGGCTTATTGCAGAAATGGCTTATTGTGTGTGTGTGTGTGTGTTTTTTTTTTATATTGTGTAGTAGTTGTGGTGTGTGTGTGTTTATATTGTGTTATAGTTGTGATGTGTTTGTGTGTGTCTTGTGTAGTAGTTGTGATGTGTTTGTGTGTGTCTTGTGTAGTAGTTATGCTGTCTAATGTGTTTGTGTTCGTCTTGTGTAGTAATTGTGCTGTCTAATGTGTTTGTGTTTGTCTTGTGTAGTAGTTCCTCCATTCATATCGGGGGTTGGGCGTAGAGCTGACAACTCTGCACTGTAAAAAGACATGTCAAGAAACAGAAATATAAGGCCATGGATGTTCCCAAGGTAAAATATTCCGGAGGTAAAATAGTCCCCCGTTCGGATCTCCGGGTGGGGAGTACTTTGGGAGGTCCCTGGACTAAGGATAAGATCTACGTTAGGAATAAGGATATTAAATTAGGCACCTGGATTGTTCTGAGCCTTTACCGGCCTGGGGCATTTCAGTGTACAGTTAATGAGATAGTGAAGTATAAATTAGATGTAGTAGCTGTCCAGGAAGTTAGGTGGCCAGGAGAAGGGAATTGTAAAACTAAAAATTATACTTTTTTCTATGGTGGTACTGAAAATCATAATTTTGGAACAGGCTTTTTCATAAATAATAGAATTCTCTCGGCTCTTAAAAGAGTAGAATTTATTAATGATAGGATATCATATGCAGTTTTACAGGGTAGGTGGTGTAAAATTATTTTAATAAACATACATGCACCAACGGAAGATAAAGATGATAATACTAAAGATGATTTTTATACAGAGTTAGAACAGGTCTTTGATAAATTTTCTCAGTATGATATGAAAATTCTGTTAGGTGACTGTAATGCACAGATTGGCAAAGAAGATACATTTAAACCCACGATTGGTAAAGAAAGTCTTCATAAATTAAGTAATGATAATGGCATAAGATTGATTACTTTTGCAACCTCAAAGAATTTAATTGTGAAAAGTACCACTTTTAAACATAAAGATATCCATAAATATACCTGGTCTTCTCCAGATGGTAAAACTCATAATCAGATAGATCATATTCTCATTGATAAGAGAAGGCATACTAGTATAATTGACGTTCGTACACATAGAGGTGCTGACTGTGCCAGTGACCATTATTTAGTAATTGCTAAATTAAGAGAAAGACTCTCAGTGATAAATCATAAGCAACAAAATCTAAAAGTTATAAAACTTGATACAGGAAAGTTTGCTGATGAAAGAATTAAGAAAGATTACCAAATTAAACTGTCAAATAGATTTGAGGTTTTGCAGGATTTAAATGATGATGAAAATATAAATGAAACAGACGTAAATAAGAATTGGGAGCACATACGTAATGCAATAGAATCAGCAGCTAAAGAAACTATAGGATACCATAAACCAAGAAAAAGTATGCCATGGTTTGATAATGAATGTCATAATCTAATAGAAATAAGAAATCAGGCTAGACTTAGGTGGTTAAATAACTCGGATGATACAAATCTAAACAATTATAATAGAATTAAGCGAGAAGTTAACCGCACGTTTAGAAGTAAAAAAAGAGATTACTTGAAAAGCAAAATTAACGAAATTGAAACAAACAGCAAAAATAAAAATATCAGAGATTTATATAAAGGTGTAAATGAATTTACAAAGGGGTGGCAACCTAAAGTAAACTTGATAAAAGATAAAGACGGTGATTTTCTAGCTGACCCAAGCGATATTCTAAATAGATGGAAGAACTACTTTAATGACCTTTTAAATGTCCATGTAGGAGATAAATCAGAAGTAAATGAAGTACACACAGCAGAACCTTTAGTTCCAGAACCTAACTTCACTGAAGTTAAAGATGCTATTAAAAGGCTTAAGAATAACAAAGCACCTGGCATTGATTTAATACCAGCTGAGTTAATTAAATATGGTGGAAATTCATTAATATGTCAAATTCATAAATTAATTTGTTTAATATGGAATAAAGAAGAAATCCCTCAACAGTGGAAAGAATCCATAATGGACATTTCCACTTTGACATGAAAAACGTTTTAAATCCATTCATTTTACAGATAATGACACAAACATGAGATGTGCAAAATATCTCGGCGATATTTGTTTCGGTTCTCGAGAAACACGCCTTCAAACACCGCTGAAATTCACCTACTACGTCACGGATTTGAAAACGTCCTCTCCACAGACAGGAGGTCGTCTGACGTCATCACTTAGAAATGCGTGCAGGCGGGGCTTCTGCTCGTCCCGTCAACTTAGCATGAGCAGCGGAAGCGACAGCATATTCACTTGTTACTGTGTAAAACAAGTATCTTACAACTTCCAGTGCAAAAATCTGTGCTCCATTTCTTGGAGATGAATTATGCCCTAGCAGTATAGTAGTAATTACTATAATTCAGCCACTCGGTAAAAGGTTTTCCCATTAGGGTGACAAAGCAAATCTTATAACAGTCAATGGCTGAACAGGTGAATAGCCTTGTTCATTGCGAATACATAGGTTGGTTCTGACTGGCAAGAACTTAATGTTATAGGAATGCCTTTTCTGGAATTACAATTATTTTCGTCATAATATTTTCTTCACAAATTTTAAGATAATACGTTTAGAACACTCTGGTTTACACGCCAATTTCTGCAATATAAGAGGTGATACGGTATAGAAAGGTACGGGGAGTTTTTAAATTTCCTGCAGTAAATGACTGTTTTCTTCAGTTAATATATATATTGCAAATTTTTGTATTTAGCCTAGTTTTACGTCGCTTTTCCGTTCACTTTGTTTAACCGCAACGATGAGAACGCATGTTTAATTTATTATGTATCATCTCTAACATCACATTTCTTCCCACTTTTGGCTAATCGCTACAATGAAGATGAATAACTACAAGCAGTATTCGAAGTCGGGGTGCAGGAGTACACCTCCCCCCACACACACACTACCACCAACTGCACAATCTAAGTATCACCCAACCTGCCATGATAAGAGACGAACTTTTTCTTCTGTCCCATCTCATTTCGAAAACATTCACTTGTCCCATCTCCTTTTATGAGACGAGACGGAACATGCTTCGTCTCCTGAGCAACACTAACATTAACAATAGAAGCATCCCCCTAGCTGTCCCCAAAGTCTCGAGCGAACATCCTCCCATGTAACAATTTCCAGTTCAATGAAATGTCACTCACAAGGAAACAGTCATGTCCAGGTCGAGAGTCAAACCTGGAACATGCGACTTCCTCAGATAAATCATGAGTTTTGTGTATAATAATTACAACGCCAGTTCATTCCTGGTAATTCTGAATCTGCAGTTTGGTTTGCATATATAAGCAGGATAATATTTAGTTTTCGAGGGCTGTACAGTCGAAACGAGGAGTGAAAAAAAATTTTTAAAGAATATTAAGAAAGGTTTTTTTTGTATTTATAATGATAAGCTTTTGCATACGTTGTTAATTCTATATTTTTCTAGACTTGAGACGAGAACGAGAATTGCCCTCCCAAACCGAGACGGATGTTTATAAATTGAGACGAGACTGTCAATGAGACATTTACAAATCTCAACGAGAACGAGACCAAAGCTGCCATGTCTCGTCTCGATAGGATCCTTAGTGGTGAACTTGAGAACCAAACAATTAATGCGTTCGGGGTAACGAGATGAGGCGGCTTTTTTCGCTGTACAAAATTCAAAATAATTATATCGTACCATTTCAGTATGGGATATTGTTGTACACATGGGCGTATATATAGTTCACGGGGGGGGGAGGGATGGATCAACTTTTTGTATGATTAGGGTTGCTTTATTTCGTAAGTGAAAATCCACGGCACTGCTGGCCGGAAGATTGGGGAGCATGGGGGGAGGGGATGTTGGACCCGACAAAGTTGTGCGTTTGTAGTCATGAATTCACGCTACTTAGTATTGATACTTTTCTGTTCATCTTGTGTCACTACGTTTTTAAGAACCAAATTTCTTTAATATGATTCGAGGGGGGAAAATAACTGATTTGATAGTCTCAATGCAGTTTCTTATCGCAAAAATTCCGAAACTATCAGGAAATTGCAGATATTGGTCTGCAGTCCCATCTGGTGTGTGGAATTACGAAATTTCCTTCCCATCCGTATCCCGTCCTATACGTCTTTAATTTAAGACAATGAAATAAGTCCGAAGGAATTTTTTTATGAACAAGCGGATAGAACAAGGAAACTGGTAATTTTAGTGAACCAAAAAAAAAGAGGGGGTTGGACCCGTTGAATCCCCCTTAAATACGCCCATGGTTATACACATTATTGCCTTGTAATAATTATACATAAACTAAGTATAGATATGTACTGTGTAACTAATGTAATCTTCTCAGTGTATTTTCTCTTATCTGCACAAAAATATTTGATCATAATTTGGGCTACAGAAATGGAACACAAACTGAAATTGCTTTCTGGAAAAGAAAGTTAAATAGGCTTTATAAATAAAGTGAAGCATGTGAAAATTCCTATTTTGCACTACATAGGTTACGGTAAATATCGATAAATATAAGTTTAAAAAATATTTTTGAGTGTCTGGTCAGCAACCAATTTTATAGCAATATTTTTCGCATGGCCTGAGAACACACACGCAGCTGAACCCTTTCATTTATCTTGCACGTGAGCAGCACGGATATTTCATAGAAATATGATCATTACAAAGCATAGCTTTCCTTTCTCCTATCGCTCCTTCTTCCATTATTTAAATCGGTACAGATTTGTAAAACTGCTGCACGTGTTCGCTCACCGTGGGCTATCCATCCGGAACTGGATGCTCGAAGCAGACGACAACGAGCTCTCCGTAAGGAGTGACGTACTAACATGGCGGCGGCGTGTTTTCAGCGCAACGCTAGGCTCGCAACTTTGGAAGTCTCGTTTCTGCCTTAAACTGGACGCAGAGAAACGCGAGAACTTGCAGGGGTCATTTTTTCAGGGTGTAGTTTTTAAAATTGTTGTAAAAAAAATTGAGTGGAAATGTCCATTGTTCCTGTGTTTAAAAAAGGTGATAAAATGAACTGCAATAATTACCGTGGAATTTCTCTACTCTCAACAACATACAAAATATTGTCTAACATTCTTTTAACAAGACTAACCCCATATGCTAATGAAATTATAGGTGATTATCAATGTGGATTTAAACGTAACAGATCAACTACAGATCAAATTTTTCACATCAGACAGACACGTGAAAAAAAGTGGGAATATAATCAAAATGTCCATCAGCTATTCATTGATTTCAAAAAAGATTATGATTCGGTCAAAAGAGATAAATTATATAATATATTAGTCGAGTTTGGAATACCTAAGAAGCTTGTTAGTATGATAAAAATATGCACCAGTGAAACAGAAAGTAAAATTCGTGTGGGTAATAATATGTCTGACAAATTTATAATTCATGATGGGTTAAAACAAGGAGATGCATTATCTCCATTGCTCTTTAATTTTGCCTTAGAATATGCTGTAAGGAAGGTAAAAGAAACTAAAGAAGGACTAAAATTAAATGGTGTGACTCAGTTGTTAGCATTTGCAGATGATGTAGACTTACTGGGGGATGATATAAATACGATTAAGAATAATGCTAAAATATTTTTCAAAACTGCTAAAGAGATAGGTTTGGAAGTTAACAAAGAGAAAACTAAATATATGCTTACAGGCCGAAACCAAGTGTTAGGTAATAATCAAAATATAGTTATTGATAACAACTCGTTTGAACCAGTTTCCAAATTCAAATACTTAGGAGTAATATTAACAAATGAAAATTATATTAAAGAGGAAATAAAAAGTAGGCTTAATTCAGGAAATGCATGTTACTTCTCTCTTCATAAACTTTTGTCTTCTCGTTTAATATCTAAGAAACTAAAAGTTAAAATATACAAAACAGTAATTTTGCCTGTAGTATTATATGGGTGTGAAACTTGGTCCCTTACATTAAAAGAGGAACATAAATTGAGAGTATTTGAAAATAAGATCCTTAGGAAAATATTTGGACCTAAAAGGGATGAGGAGACAGGTGAGTGGAGAAGGTTACATAATTTAGAACTACATAATTTGTATTCATGTCCAGATATTATTAGAATAATTAAATCAAGAAGACTTAGGTGGGCAGGCCATGTGGCACGAATGGGAGAGGAAAGAGGAGTTTACAAGATTCTTGTTGGGAAACCAGATGGTAAGAGACCTGTAGGAAGGCCAAGACGAAGATGGAGGGACAACGTTGAGATGGACCTAAAGGAAATCGGTAGGGATGGAAAAGAGTATATAGATCTTGCTCAAGATAGGGAAAGATGGAAGGCCTGTGTTGCTGCAGCCATGAACCTTCGGGTTTAAGAAGGCTAGAGAGTTAGTTAGTTAGTTATTGCAGAAAGGGACCTGAGTCAAATTTTTGAGGTATCGGAGTTAATTTTTTCATCTCCACTGTGTCTAGCAGCATACTGCAGGGGGGTTAACTATTCATTATGTTGAATATTTGAGCCAACAACGGCACATTTCTTTCTTACACTATTAATACTATACGATTTTTCATTGTTTTTCTCAGAATTGTGCAAAAGTGACTCAGGTCCCTTTCTGCAATAAGCCATTCATATATATATATATATATATATATATATATATATATATATATATATATATATATATATATATATATATATATATATGTGTGTGTGTGTGTGTGTGTGTGTGTGTGTGTGTGTGTGTGTGTGTTTCATTCTTGTGAAGAATAACTGCATAGTGAACTAAATACATTTTGTAAAATAACTCAGAAAGATGACTAAAAACGACTAACAGTTGATAGGGTCAGAAAAAAAGAAGAAGAAGAAGAAATGAAATTTCAGAACATGCGCCTCGTACTCGTAAGTGGAGATACAGTAATCTGTGATGTTGAGTTGTTATCAGTAATGTTGAGTTGTTATCAGTAATCTGTGTGTGTGTTAAAGAAAACATTGAATCGGTGAAATAGTGTTAATGTGTTTGTGTATAATATAATGGCAGACGCAGGGAATTTGGAAGCTCTTCAGACAGGTTTAAGTAGCATTAAAGCGTTAAGGTCAAGTGTTGGACAAGTATTCGACATACTTGCAAATGGATTGAGAGCGGATCACGGCGAAGAGGGGAAGGAAGTCAAGTTTCAGATCGAGTTGCAAGAGCTGTTGAGCGTTGTCAATATTCATCTTAGGTATACTATTTCTTAAAAAATATAAATATTCGGTAACACTTTACTATACCGGAGACAGATTTCTTCAAATTTACAGGAGAAAGTACTTACGCAAATCATTTTCTGTGGCGTTGTTGATGTTCGGTAATGTAGTTTTGATCCATTTTAATGCGAATGCATGTGGTTTTCTACGAAAATCTATTTCCGACGCGCTTTTGTTGCTGCCGCCATTTGCTTTCTGCACGAGAGCACAATACGCTCTCGTAGTGTCCGTATATGCTAAATTGAACGAAAGGAGTGCTAATGGAACCTAACCTAACAGGCCTAACCTAACCTAGTAGGCATACCTGGTAACAGTAGTATAAGCCGGAGACGGATTTCTTAAAATTTACAGGAGAAAAGACGAGAAAGTACTTACGGAATTGCGTTCTTGAGGACTTTCTGAAGCCGGGGAAATTGTTTTTTAGAATCCTGCAACGTATTTTGCCTGTAAATAAGGTATTTTTCGTCAATCATGCATCTCCGTTGTACGATAGCTCGTGCCGCCATTACCGTCAACTACGTGAATCAAATGTTCCGTGCGTTCGGTTATGTAACCCCCTCACAGTGTAGCAACCACGCGGAAGTTTGACAAGATAACGTGTGAGCGGGTTTTTTTTTTCCAATTTAAGGTAAGACTAGTTTACATCCTTTTCCTAAGGAATACGTGTCATATATCGTTGGAAAGCTTATTTTATAAGGAATTCAACAACGTAAATCCCAAAGCGAGCAAAAATTTCCTGAAGGAGTAAATCGAGAAAAGCCGATGTTGTCTGGATATGCGCAATTGAACGTACTGAGGAATTTTTTAGATGATGAAGCACATATTTAGGGGTGAAATGAGTGCTAATGGAACCTAACTTAACAGGCCTAACCTAACCTCATAGGCATACCTCGACCCCGTGAATGGATAGTGGGGCTATCGTGAACAGGAAGTGTAAAAAGAAAAAGGTACTTACCCGAAGAGATGCCAGGTGCCGCACCACGATCGCGCACCGCGAACGCAAAGAAGTAATCACCATGCAGATAAGGACGTAAAGTAGAGTCTAGCCTCAATTTTCGCTTAAAAACCTTTTGTGAATAGTTTGTGCGGCATTTATCGGTTCATAAGTTTTGAAACACTGCACATCAGCTGACGATACTGCATATCAGCTGACGATAGACAACGTGAGTCAAAATTTGCCCGCCGAATTAGCAACGACCAATAAATGATTATAATGTTAAAAATAACGCTTTTTTCATGGAAAAAAAAAGTGATCCCCAGCTTGATAAATCTTCCGCTATGCAAATGAGGAAAGTAGCAATGATTTTTAATTGAAAACAAACGAGTTTAATGTGTCTCCGGCTTATACTACTGTTACTACCGGCATACCTCGTCCCCGTGATGGTTCGTGGGGCTATCATGAATTTTTGGGCTAACGTCAATGGTTTTTGGGGCTACCCGTGGATGGTTTGTGGGAAATAAGGAACAACAGTAAGTACTCGTTAATGAAAGAAATAGACATTATTTTCGTTAGAAATTCATTGTTTCACCTAAAGAAATGTTCCACAATGCAGGATAGTACGTTAGCAAAAATTGCGAAATAAATCATTGATAGGTGTCTCTGGTATAGTAAAGTAGTACCAAATATTAACTTAAAATTAACGGAGCGAATTGACAATATAGAGAAAGTTTCCAATTTTGTTAATTTTCGGTATACTAACTAATTTTGGCCTCCCTAATCACGAATCTGTTGTAAAAATCTGGGGTCACGTCTGGAAATTTGAAGAAAAAAAATCATATGCGTAGTTTTACGAACGAATAATTTAATCTCCTGTCATTGTTTCCGACCACGCCGTTGTTTTACAAGACAATGATTTATGATGTTCAATTCTAGTACGAACCCTATTTTTTCGATGAATTTAGGGGTGAAATGAGTGCTAATGGAACCTAACCTAACCTCGTGTGAATGGTTCGTGGGGCTATCGTGGCTCATTTTTGGGGCTAACGCCAATGGTTTGAGGGGTTACCCATGGATGTTTTTTGGGGCTAACGAACAATGTTTCATCAAAATGTACAATTTCCAGACGTGAACCCCAGTTTTTTACAGCAGATTCGTGATCAGGAGGCCAAAATTAGTTAGTATACCGAAAATTAACAAAATTGGAGACTTTCTCTATATTGTCAATTCTTATCAAATTAACTTTGCGGATTTGTGTGTTTCACAAAGCCTGAAATGTATATCACAATGCGAGGTATTTAGCCTCGAATTGTGACTTATGAATGCGTCAGATTCCTGGTATCGTGAACGATTTTTTTAAAACAAAATATCGTTGGGTAAATTTCTTATCTCCGGACAACGGATTTCTTCAAATTTACAGGAGAAATTACTTACCGAATGCAGTTTCTTTATAGTTGTGGAAGTTCGGGGAAGTGTTTTTCGCATCATTCATTGAATCTTGCCGTTAATTCATCTATTTTTTGATATAAATGTGTGTCCGAAGCAAGAAAGCTCTTGAATCCATTTACTTCCAGGTGGATGTAGCCTGTGTGTGATGACGTAATCCCGGTCAATCCCATGTCAGTGTTTCCAAACATGTTTTTGTAACTGAAGAAGGTACGTTTCCAGAAATGGGTTGTGGGGCTATGCGAGAATGGTGTGTGGGGCTACACATATTTTTCTCTAAACCTACTTTTAACTATTGTAACCTAAACATGACCCTACCTAAGCTAACCTTACCGGAAATGGTTCGTGGGGCTATGTATGAATGGTTTGTGGGGCTACGTAGGTATTTTTGGGTGCAGTGGTGTGGAAACACTGCATACCGAGTACAGTAGTTAAACTGTTACCGCCATTTACCGAAGGCAAAAAGAAACTAAGAAAACTTACTTGATATGTCACAAATAGAGCTTATTTCCTTGAAATAAGCGAAATGCCACCTTCAGCAATATTTCTCAATGCAGAATATGTAAGTACGAATATTGAAATAAAATGAACTGGCAAATTTCAGCCGTTGTCCGGAGATAAGAAATTTACCTTTATCTGCTTCGCGGAACATTCTTTAAGGTGTATTGATGTTTTTTTCATCAAGGTAATTGCAATTTTTCACATTACAAGTACTTCTTTCTCGTAGTCTTTTCACTTGCCTGAGACACAATATGGCTCGTACACCTTCCCACATAATCGCGCGTCGTGCTTGTGTTTTGTCGATTTTCATTCGTTATGCAGTGTTTTATTCAACCTTCAGACCCCAAGAAATACCCTTGAACAAAGCACATCTGGTCCTTTTTTTCTTATCTTTTTCTTTTTTCAAAGAAAATTTAAATGTTTTGTGGCCCTATCTGTGAATGGTTTTTGGGGGCTATCTGTCCCGGAATCGGTTGAAAATTTAAAATTATATTTTTGTTTGAAATTTTTGAGTCCAAATTTCCCATGGATTCCGGTCTCCCCCCCTGGGGTAATTGACCTACTCCGCTCTGGCTCCCCGGCTTTCTCTGGAGTCACCTGCCTCCAAATGAGCCCCAAACTTTCACATTTGAAGAAATCTGTTTCCAGGACACAAAAAACTTACCTAAATTTCACCATGCATCCACGACATCATATTAGTCAATAGGCATATACCCACAGCCCATTCCTTCTAACGAGTAGCTTACATCATTTTGGACATTCCTTTCCTTTCTTCTCCATCTCATGTTCAACTACAGTAAATTAAAAAATCCACTGGATCTTCCACACCCGGTACGAATTTCACCACGCATCCACGACACATCATGTTTCTAACTTTCGCTGCAAACAGACAGTTCTAAACACTAGATACCCAATGAACATGAACAAAACACAATCACAATGCGTGATGATGTACGAAGGTGTACGCACCAAAGGCTATTCTCCGTCGGAGCATGAATTTTCAACAAAGAACATAAATTTCCACTATGATACATTCCCACATCACACAAAACACCTTCCAGATGTTAGACAATGCTACAGGAAGTTATTACGGTAAGTAGTTTCTTCTGTAAAAATGAAGAAATCTGTTTGAACTATAGTAAATTAGTACCATTATTTTTGTCAGACAAAATTTGCTTAAAAATATAATGCCACAGGTGCAACCACAAGTTCTTGTCTGGGAGGGAGGGGGGGGGGACAAGTATCAGGATAAATGTACCAATAAAATTATGCAAGAAGGGGGTAGTAGTGTGTGCTAAAGCATTTGGGTCTCACTACAGAACATTGGTGCTTTTTCCCTCTAAATAGACGACTGCAGAACATTGGCTGACTTTTCCCTCTAAAGAGATGAACAAAATTTATATGCCCTGAAAGTACGTGCCTTCTACTTCCATTTTCCGGTGTTACTTTTCCGATTACTATTATATTATTGTGTGGAAAAAAAAAAACATCCTGGTACTAAAAGCAATGCATGTCTTGATTCATTTCGCGTCCATATTGTTTAAGCACAGTTGCTGTCATTTGTTTTGGGGTCTTCCTCTCCGCACAAGAGTTTTGCTACCTTGTGTTCTGACGTCAGATGAGGAATGTCTATGAGGTTAGGTTAGGTTCCATTAGCATAAATACAATGAAAAATTATTCTTTGGGCTAAGAGAACTAAACCAAGCTAGCCTACAACAAAAATGCTTTTTCCTGGGATGTCAGAACACATGGTTGCTCAAGTGTTGTGTGATAAGTGAGATCCTTTGTTTCCCGGAATTTAGAGTTGATTTGTCGCTCCGGATTCCACCCACACGCACAGTTTCTTTCATTATTTCAGACGAGGAATGCTTACAAGGTTAAGTTAGGCCTGTTAGGTTGGTTTCCAATTCACGATTAAAATTAACCGATATACCATCTGGTGGGATTTTCAGGAAGTACTCTAAGTAGGATACGTTGTGTTGAAGTCGTTTAAAGCATGAGGAATATGCGAGAGAGTAAGGTCTACTGTTCAGTTTTTTTTCTTCTTCTTCTCTGAATCGTTTTATGAGTCAGAACAAATTAAAAAGTATTCATGTGTTTCCACCCCGTGGAATCAACAAAATGAAATTTGTTAATAAATCAGGGAAAACGTAATTGACAGAAGATTTGTATGGGGGATATAACACTGTAATTCGGCAAGGAAATTACGAAGAATGCACGAGTCTGCTTACTTTAGTTTTCGAGAGATTAGCATGGAAGTAATGTTTTAAATTGTACTTTATAAATAAAGTTTTTTTGTTGTTTTTTTCGAAAAATCATGAAGCGTCTTACCCAATGCGTCCATGTATTACGCAGTGATCAGAACGCTACATTTTATAAGTAGCTTCGCTACAACTACAGCTACTCTTCCAAAATGTAGCTATGCTACAGCTACAGCTACATTTACCAAAAAGTAGGTCGCTACGCTACTCCTGTGCGCTACTCGCTACTTCGCTACTTTTGCGCTACTTCTGTATTAAAAACTTAAAACAACCATATGGCTATTAAAAAGAAGCCCTAGTATGATAGTTGTACTTACTGAAAAATAGATTCTGTTATTTATTACCATGATTCCTTTCTATAATTTTATAGCAGTGTTACTTCAGTTACATATTTTTAATAAAGTGTTTGAGAATAAAGTACCTTTGTAAGTGGCATATCAATTTAAAAAAAACTAGGTCTTACACGTATCCGTGTTGCTCGTATTGTCATATCAAAAATATTTATGTGACATACTTCCTTTTAAAATTAATTGGAAGAATATCACATGTATCGAAATTAACTATAACGTGTTGCGCAAAATGGGAATAAGATAAAAATGTGATATTTAGCCATTTAATCTTCTTAACTTGAACAGAATGTTATTTGGGGGATGGCGGATATTTGCTCGAACCTTGAGGATAGCTGGGGAATGCCTCTAATGGTTGAGAAACAGGTGGAGCAATTCTTTACCTAAGTTTTTCTGTTGGAAATGCTTCCCCGACAACACATTGAAAATTGTAATTGTCACATTGTATTTAAAGGGCCCCAGGTGCGATACCCAGCGGAGGGTACATGGTGGTTCGTATCAGTCTCGATCAGCTGATCTGTGCATAAAGTGGACTCAAAACAAATACTAGGAAAGATGCCTAGTTGGGAAGATTGGAACCTCCTGCTCCCCCATTCCCCACTCTCCTCATCATTCATCATTCTTCCTCATTTTCACAATTAGTCAAATGTGGCAGAAAACGGCCATAGATAAGAAAATAACTAAATAAACAATGCATGCTCATTGCCATGATTAGAAAAAGTTACAGAAAAGGGACGCAAAAGTAGGAAAAACACATAAATTTGAAAACTGTGTATTAACAAATAAAATTGTCATTTCTGCAGGAAAGTCAATAACTTGTACGTTCTTTTTACAATTCGATAAAATATATTGAGGAAACTGATGTGTAAACCCGAGTGTTCTAAACATATTGCTATTTTAAAATTTGCGAACAAACATTATGACCAAAATAATTGTAATTCCAAAAACACTATCGTTCTTGTAACAATAATTTCTTGCCGGTGTGATCCTATACGCTGACAATGATCAATGCTGTTAACGTACTGAACCATTGATTGCTGGCACTACTGCTTTGTCAGATTAGTAGGAAATGGATCTCTCGTTTTTGCACTCTAGGTTGAGTTTTACACAGTAATTATCGATATTTTGCTGTCTGTTACGCCATCGATATCCACAGGATTTGTTCCAGGGGTGGCGCAAATGGGGCAATTTTTCCTGGCGGTGTAGCAAATGAGGCATGATTCTCCCCAAAATAGCGATGCAGATAAAAGAAATGACTATTAGCTGGAAAATATTCATGTATGCCAGTTAGTTATCTGGATATTAGAATTATTCAGATGCTAATGAAATAAATTACGCAGATATCTATAATCTGCGTTATAAAGATATTTATAATCTAGATTATCTGTATTTGCATGTAATGGACTTTGTTTTTTTGAGTCTCTTGCAAAAGTAAGCAATATTGTCGTTTATTTTTGACGCCGTTGCCACTTTCCAAAATTACCTCAGAATGCTGAGAAAAAATGTAGCTGTAGCGAAATTTTCGCTACAACTACAGGAATTTTGTACCTTCGCTACCGCTACAACTACAATTTAAAAAATGTAGCGCTGCTACAGCTACCGCTACAAATTTTGTAGCTAGCTACAGTAGCGTCGCTACAAGTAGCTCGCTACTTCCAACCACTGGTATTACGTATATGTGAAATTTGGAACAGATACAAGTCGATTAAGAGAGAAAATAAAAAAATAGTTTGAGAATGAATTATTGTCAAATGTAACCAGAAAAAAAAAGTGGACATGCTAATGTTACTGTTCCATTCAGTACGATGTCCTTTTTCAGTAAGTATAGCCTGGACATGAAATCGTGAATATTATTATTAAACCAGCCTTTCTCTTTCGAGAAAGAACTGCAACGATATGTTCACAATTTTCTCCTGTCCTAGCTTTTCAAGTACAGGTCAATTTCAATTCCTTTATTTTCAAATAATTTCCGAGAACCCCAGTTACTACATGACGTGCAGATACAGCACTGCTTTGGACAACCAGTGCGTATACATAGTTTCGTCTGCATTTTTCGTGTTATTTTTGCCTATCATAATTAAATGGTTCATTCTCAGTACAGCTTCACGTTTGTTAGAGTACCTGGAATTCACATTTCATTCACAATATTTAAAAATAATGAGTAATTTAAACGTTTTCTACCATACCAGTCATTACAACACGTTGCTATTTTGTACTACTGCTGAATGTAACCAAAGATTTATCCTACGTAGAGCGGCCATATTGGAAGTGACACTAGCGCTCAGGTGGGAATTTTAATCGCTTAGAGTGGCCATATTGGAAGTGACACTAGCGCTCAGGTGGTAATTTTAATCGCGAATAGCATTGAAAAATGTTTTTCCTGCTACTAAAAGCTATGCATTTCCTCTATTCGTTCGCATCCATATTGTTTACGCACAGTTTCTTTCATTCTTTCGACGACGAATGCCTACAAGGTTAGGTTAGGTTTCATTAGCATAAATACAATGACAAATTATTATTCAAGCTAAGAGAAGTAAACCTAGCCATCTAACAACGTAGGCATTTTTTGCTTTCACTAGATTTGTGCAGGAATGTATGCCACCATGTCACTTTTCCAAGAGCGCCCAACCTGGATACATATTTCTCGTGTTTTTTTTTAAAGAAAAAAAAATTCCGCACCTTCAAACTTCCTTTTCCCGATTACTAACTATAAATCATTAAAAAAAAAATTATGAACCACGTTCCTCCTAAGCAGCCCATATTCTGCAGTCTTACCCAAGCACAAACTGTATTTTTGAATGGCAGAAAATGAATGATAAATGCATTCCGAAGATACATGTGTAACTTTCATATACAACATATGTTTTACATGGAACGAGTTTACAATACTACACGTGACCCCCAAATATTATCTGCAGATTCGTGATCAGGAGCAGGGGTGCCCACAGGGGAGTTTCATGATGCTTTTGCATCGTGGAAATTTTGGGGGGGACAACATTTTATACCAACTCTATATATCTTCACACAAAAATGGGGGATCGTATCGTTTGATTTACTTGTTATTGATTCTTAGTTTTGGTTATTATGTTTAGTTTTCTACCTACCTGTGGGTGATCGCGGTGATAGGATTGAAATGAAACACCACCTCTTATGCCTTTAGAATTGGTTTGGATGGTGGGGGGCATGGTATTGCATTAATACAAGGTTAGTCGAGCAGACAAACTATGCAGAATAAGGTTGACTAACAATGGCAGTGAGCCTAAAGTATCTAAACATACATTGCTTAAATATGTCTGTATAATACAGTGATGCAACCACAGGGGGCACAATGATCAATTACCCCCTTCAATGTCAAATTTTATGCAAATGAAAATACATTTTGTAAAATTTCCTTGATTGCTTCGCTCGCATTATTGGCTTTTCTCGTTTTCGTCAAGTTCAGAGCTGTAGGTAGGGGCGGCGGGAGTCGGCCATGGGCACCGAATGATTTTAAAAAAAGTTGTGAAAGAGAGAATGCCATGGCATCCACTGAAATTATTTGCACCCTATTAAATCAATATTGTTTTCACTTGCAAAAATGTGCTCGCATTCTACTTGTTTTCTGTAATTTAATGTATTTAAATAATACCGTGCGTTCATTTCGATCTTCAGCCGAGAGATTGGGAGAAGCGTGGCGGGCTGTGCTGACGGAGATGCCGACATTTGCAGCCTGTAATGCCCGCTTATTTTTATGGACATATGCAGACATTTATATAAATATTGCAAAACGAGCACTAACCTGTGTTATAAGAGTACGGTTCTAATTTTAGTAGCTTAGTGGCTGTATGTGCTGATGATTTTGACATGCCCATCTCCTGTGAAACACGGCATAGAGGTTTGCTTGGAGAACGTTCTAACGCTGCACCAATTTCATCGAGTTTTTTTGGTTAGAATCCATTGTTTTTGCTTAGGTGTTTTAACATTTAACGATCCAGTTTCTCGTAATTTAAGGACAAGATGTCTAACCGTATCTCTATGTGAAGGTGAAACGCCTGGGAATTTCTGTACAAATTGCCTACACACGTCTCAACACAAGTCTGTTTTCACGTAAGTGTCATACATAAAAATTCTTTGTTCTTACGTGAACCTTGTGGCTGTCATTCCAATCGTCACACACACTGCAATAACACAAACAAGTAACAGCAAGTAACCAAGAATAACACTCTTGCGCACAGTACGAAATTAACATGCTCTTTGTTTACATCTGCTCGCCACTATATTCACAGCTCTGTCTTCATCTAGTCGCGAAGGAACAAAAAACTCGGACTCGGAGATTTCGGATTGCAAGGAAGCTCACGAACACCATTGACTTTTAACAGTTTCATCTGCAGCGTAATCTTGATACAGTGTTGCACTTTCGAAACCTCCAAACGATCCCCATCGACACAAAACTCTTTCAAGGATATAAACTTAAGCAGGACGTTACTGGTCAAAACTATGATTAAAATCTTTTATTATCTGTAGCTCTTAACATCGTTTCTAAAGCACATTTATTTGTGTATATAAGGGCAGAACTTGGATATATTACAGAAGAACTTTTGCGTGTTATAACACAGGTTAGTGCTTGTTTTGCAATATTTATATAAATGTCTGCATATGTCCATAAAAATAAGCAGGCATTACAGGCCGCAAATGTCGGCATCTCAGTCAGCGCCACCCGCCACGCTTCTCCCGATCTCTCGGCTGAAGATCGAAATGAACGCATGGTATATGTTGTATATTTGTATTGAATTCGTACACAATTTGGTGTTGGCTTGTTGCATATGTATTTTCTATTTTATGTCACTCTATGTTGCATATGTGTAAAACAGCATGAGTTTACAATAACGGGACCACTCTCCAATTTCTATATAATTTTGCCTACTTACTAATTTCAGTGATGTATGATGTATCTGTAGTTCATATTTGGCGGTCACTTGTTAAAATTGTACATTTACGTGTGGAACTTGTAAAATAAGCTTGCGATTTAACACTGTGATTGTCCATACATAGCATTTCGGAACCATCTTTATTTCGCAATTCGTTAATGGTCTTCCTTTACGGACAACAATCTTGCTGACAATGCACGATTGCTCATTATTTACGTGTTTCCAATACTGAAAGAATGAAATTTTAACACCAAATTATAACTATGTTTGCCTAACCTAACCTAACCTAACCATGAATCATTTGTGCTGCTTTGCGTGAATGGTGTGTTCGGCACCGTAAAAAAATCTCAGTTCCGTAGCGCTGGAGGGACAAATTATAACTACAAAATTGTGATCAAGTGTCCTAAAGTATTGAATATGCGAAATGTGAATGAATAGCACATATTATTAATATGTATCCAACTCAAATTTACTAAGAAAAATTTACGAAAGAAAGAACTTTATTTTCTACTTGAAAGTTGCCATTTTCCTCACACCACACAGATTAATAACTTCTGCCATTCTTTCATGAAGTTTCCATCATTGTATATGGAGAACGATCGTGGTAATTAAAAAGCTTATTTTGCAACTTCTACACGTGAAATGACAATTTCAACACGTTACGCCCACATGTTAACATCGGATACTTCATCAGGACTACGTATTTTGTGAGTATCAGAAGTGGGATAGAAATTACATTTCTTTTTTTCAGTATTAGAAACAAAATCTTCCGGTAAATAATGAGCAATCGTGCATTTTCGGTTGCGATCATGGACCCCCTTTTCTTTTGAATTTCTACACGTGACCCCCAAATATTAACTGCAGATTCGTGATTAGTAGCCCAAAATCATTGAGTATGTGAAATATGAATGAAATGGGGGAATGGCCCGGTATTGTAAAATCCTACTTAATAGCGTAACATTACTATAAGCATCAAACCTAGAGTATAGCACAGATATTTCTGCCGTGCGATGCGCGACACAACTCAAGAAGCAGTGTTGCTAATGGAGCAGATAGAAAAATCGCTACAGTGCGCCGATGCACAGCTGTTACGTACAACAAGAAAATTAGAGAATTAAGGTCTATCTAACGTTGAATTTTAAACGTCATGCATTATACCATTACTAGGATTAATATGTACTAACAAGTGGCTTTGTATGTAGCTACATACATATGGACTAAAAATTTGCAAAATATGAACTAACACATAAGTAAAATTACCAAAAATGCTGCAAAGAAGACTTCTTCATTCGATTCCTTATTTGAGTGACTTCAAACAAAAAAAAAATAAAAAAAAAATATTGTTTTCCATTGCATTATTGCACTGGTGGCTTTCTAACTGCTCATTCCCAAAACTCATCATATACACTGGTACGGAACTGCAACGACAGATAATAACATGCCAACGTGTTAAACCGCGACAATTGGACCACAACACTCCACCTCAAGCAGTATTATTATTTCCTCTCTGTGATCGGCGACATCCGGTTGCCTTTGTTGTACATTTACAAACGATGCCGGCTTCCAAAACAATAACAACATATTCTGCCACTAGACGATAAGCTGTGCGGCTATTTCTTTTGCTATGAACCAGGGCCGGCGCTAGTCATTTTGCCTCCCTGGGCAGATGCCGCTGCATTTCGACCCCCCCCCCCTTTCATTACGCAGGAACGGGAAATTGAAAATCAATATATTCCTAAGTAAAACATCAAAATATAAAATAAATAATGAGACTTCTTATGCTATTTCAATACTATTAAGCGCAAAAGAATATCTCGCTCGACCACAGTTTTCAATAGGCTTATTTTTTTCTTCCCTTCAAATTTTGCCGCGCTGGGGGGTTGCACGGTTTGCCCTCCCCTTCCGCCGGCCCTGCTATGAACTTTGTCACCCATCAAAGCATGGCAATTTTAACACAGAAAACAATATGCATCGCATTAAGCAGCAAAAATTACAGCCTCCTCTATGCCATTTCTACAAGAACACGTGCCGGAGCCAAGAGTTGAAATGCTGTTGGAGCCACATAATTTATTTATTTTGAACAATTCCAATATTATGAAATATGAACAATTTGTGAATTAAACCTGTTGAAATATGTAAAATTAAGTATATTTTCCTTAAATATGTAAAAGTAAGTATTTATTAAAGTTAGAAATATGGAAAAATATTGACAATAAAATGTACCTTAAATCACTACAAACATTACTATTCACAAAGATATCACAAAATTTCAGCGATATTTCGTCAAACTAAAAGTATGTGTTTACCTATAAATCCTAGCCCTGATTATAACCAGTAGATAACATTGAACACAGCTATGGGTTCGGTAAATTGTCTACAGTTTAGAAGCACTCGCACACAACGTCAAACCGGTCAAATACTTAGTATAAAATAAAAATATGGTGCTTCCAATCCAACAAAACTCACCGTCACTTTACCGGCATTTCCCCTTCCGTGACAGAAATAGTGCTTCATTATTACAGTTGGCAATACTAGTTACTAGCTAGCCAATGAACATGCACTGCATAAAAGAAGCAACCACTACGCCGTGCTATATTGCCACATTACCATCCCTGCCGAACGGTGTGAACCGCGAGCTGGAGCGCTATTCAATTGTTTTCAATGATGTTTGCGCGAGTGTGTTCAGGAATGGAATGACAATATGGCAACAATAGCGAAGGTTGGCGAGCAGGGTAGAACACGTGATGCTAAGAGAGATGGAGACGAAACGAAAATTGGTATCTACGCAATGGCAACGATATGTGTGTTGTACTCTAACAGGCCTAACTTAAGATTACTATCAACATCAAACACAACACTCCTAACTTAACAACGTAAAATTAACGATACCTTCATATCGCACCACATTTCTTACAAAATAAATCATTCACATATGAAAGAGAATCAGTGTAACAATATTACGTACATACCTTAAGGTGAAGTCATGCCGTCCATCCAAACCAGACCTCTTGTAATTTTTTCAATGTACAGGTTGGCCCATATATGGTGTTTGACTTACTAGTATTTCAAATTCTGGACAAGAAAGTTTCGAGATGGCAACACTGTGTAGCCTGAACGCTCGCTTGACTTAGGAACCGTTAGTGCATGCCAGACAGGATGGCAGAACGGTTGTCTCTGGAACAGCACGTGCATTATGTGCGTTTGTATTCTGCAACATGGCAGTTTCGCAGAGGTGTGGCGGAGGATGGCAGTCGAGTTTGGAGGTAACAGCCCCTCTGTGCTAAGAATCGCAAGAATAAACAATAAATTTGCCGCCAGTGGTAGTGTTTTGCATGCGAAGGGAGCGAGTAGGCCCCAGAGTGCACATAACGATGATAACGCAGCTCGTGTTTTGGATGCCGTTAACTTGTCCCCTGGGAAGCTGAAATCACAAAGGCTTATGTCCAGACAGTTGAACATTTCACGCACAACACTGCAGCGAATAATGAAGGACCTGAAGTTAAAGCCATATCATCCTCATTTGATAAATGCTCTTAACGACGATGATCCGGATAGGCGCATGGAGTTTGCAGAAAAGTGGCTGGGAATGCAGGTTTGGACAAACACATCATTTGGACAGATGAGTCCAAATTTCATGTTTTGGTAAGTGTGAACCGACACAATTATGTGTACTGGGGGCAAGAAAACCCTAATGTAACCATCAGTATTCATGACAGAAGTCCTGGTGTCGTGGTATGGGCGGTTTCTCTTATGATGGATTGATTAGCCCATTCTTTTTCGATGATACCGTTACTGGAGAAAGTTACCTTAAATTGCTTAAATTAATGACCTGTGGTGGCAGCAAGATGGAGCACCGCCACACTATGCCATACCATTGCGAGAGTGGCTAAACGAAACATTCCCGCAATGCTGGATCAGTCAACATGAGTCTGTGGAGTGGCCAGCTCTTTCTCCCGATTTGTCACAACCGGACTTTTTTTTATGGGGTCTTTTAAAAGACAAAGTGTATCAACATCACATACGCAATTTGGCTGAGCTACGAGCAGCTATCACAGAAGAGTTCCACAGGATGCCAGTATGGTTCTGTGAAGCTTCTTGTGACAATGTTGCTCTTCGTCTCCAGCATGTATCGATTTGAATGATGGCCCACGGCATGGAGAGATTAATGTGTTTAGTTTATGTTCCATTATGTTGTCTGTGAAACATCATGGCCACCCTGTACATAATTTTTTAGAAGATTAGATGCATACATGAACTACGCTACAAATGAAAAACTGGCTTGTTAGAAAAATAATAGATTAGATACATACATGGACTACACTACAAATGAAAAACTGGCTTGGTAGAATTATCAATAAAACACTGGTGTTATCTGGGGGGAGGGGTAGAAAGTGAATTTGAATGTAATATGTGACTATTGTTTTCATGTAACAGAAATAAGGGAACCTTAAAAATAATATCCAAATTAACTCATACAGTACTCTTTTTGGCAGCATAGTTGTAGAATACTAGACAAATTATCACCATAGTTATCACTTATCATGTAAGCTATTGGGAATCCAATAGCCACTGACATTAAACAAGAGTTCCTCTTTCTATAAGGTTCTCTCCTCAAGCAATTTCCGGTTTGAATTGTAACATTATTGACTGAGCTACTTGTAACCAGGATGAGTTTAATTTTTTCCCAAAGAAATAATTACATGGATTCACAATGAGACAAACATACCCACACCCACCCATTGTATGCTCCATAAATCAAAATTTTATTTTGAAAGTGACACTATCGGTTGAATTTCTATGATTAAAAAAAATTGCAATCACATAGAAAACCTTGCAGGACCCCTAAACCTCAATCCCCCCCAAATATCTTGAGGTAGGTGCTACACAACTGCTCTAAGTATGGAGATACAGGGGAATTCTGTCCTAGTAATCAAAAGTTACAGAAAGTGTTCTCCATGCCATTATTTTTTAAAAATCTGCATTACTTACACTTTACACTTCTCATTTCAAGTACTGTATTGAAGTGCCACTAAATTTTAATTATGTATACATTGTGTCTTGTTGCAGGGATGTAGAACAGGCGATAAATGGCTTAACACCTCCTCCAGGTGCTTTCAATCTTGGAAACACTACATATCTTAGCCAGGAAACAACTCAGGATAGGCAAGCATTATATCCACAACTGGTAGAGAGTTACAAATGGACTGATAAGGTAAGGATGCACCGGTAAATAATAATTCTTTCAGATTTTTAATGTAAATTGTGTGCCAAATGACTGTTTTCAATAATTCCCGTGTGTGAACATATGTCTAGAATCAGGAACACTAAAATCAGGGAACAGCTACAAGTAGAATCAATTGAAGAGATAATAGAGAGAACAATACTGGGCTGGTATGGCCATGTCATGAGAATGGGAGAAGAAAGAAAACCGAAACAAGGAATGGAAGCGAGACCAGAAGGAAGGAGAGGAAGAGGAAGAACTCGACCTCGGATAGAATGGGAGCAATACCTGTCGGAGATGGTTACTAAAAGAGGAAAAGCACTAATGGAAGTTAAGAGAATGGCACAAGATAGGAAGAGTTTTAGCAGATGGCTGAAGGACCCCGACGTCTAACAGCACGAAGGGGAAGAAGAAGCAGAAGCAGAACATATGTCATTTGAGAAGGAGCAGGGTGTAAACATAAATGTTGTTTGCATAGAAGGAATGTGAGGAAAATATAATTTGTTGCCCTGCAATATGCTGCAGCATGAAACTGTGCAGATTGATGACCATGATCATGCTTAAAAACACATCTTGAAGAAGAGCTGCACACAGATAATTTACTAGGTATAAGGCTGTTATGCGATATCAGCAGGAGTGTTTATTCTGAGCAACCTAGGTAATTGGAGATGGTCCAACTGTATTGCAAAGTGGTTCCCATGGTTCTCTCTCCAATCTATAGACCAGCGGTTCTCAAGCTTTTCTCATAGTACCTTCTAGTCGCAACTAATAGTCTAATGTGCTCCTGCACCATACGTTTTCTCCGAATGATGGGTTTTGGGGAATTTTTTGGGCTGTCTGATTGGGGGACGTTTTGATATGTTGGAGGCTAGAGAAATTCTGCAATAGAGCAAAATGGCATTTGGGCTGCATGTGGGAAGATGGTAAACAAATAAACATTAGTATGGTTAGAAGTATATGAAAAAAAACATTGTTTTATATATCTTTTCTAGAGTTATTGAAAATAAGTATAGAACAAAAATAAGTTTGTAAACAAACTGTTAAGCATAATTTTGGATTGATCGATTGATTTTGACTGATTGATGTGGTGTTTTTAGTCCACTTTATGCACAGTAAGGCTAATCGGGACTGGACCTACAGTTTAAAGTCTGATCCGAACCACTTAGTGCCTCCACCGGGAATTGAACCCGGGACCCTTTGATTACAAGGTGACGATGCTACCACTGCGCCATTGGCGAGGCCTCACAATTTTGGATTTTTTATTGTAAATCCCCAGCATTTATAGTGAGAAGGTTGTGCCTGCATAGCCTGACACAGTTTCTTGATGTCTGGTTGTGTACTTCAAACTTCCAAGCGGAGATTCGGCTTAAAATTTAGTCTATTTCGGTACTTGTTTTTTAGGTACCCCATGGGTGAAAAGTCACTCACCTAAGTATGTAATGGAGAAAGAGATCAAAAACTTTATTGCGCGGTCTGCAATATGAGGAGATTCGTCCACTCTGCAAGCAAAAGTCTGTCAAGGATGTTCTCATCAAACTAGATTTCAGAGTTCCATCACAGGACAGTTCAATAACTTTTACCTTCTTCTTGCATTCTCGCGTATACAGGGTACGAGAGTAGAATTGGAGTGGAAAATACATGAAGAAAAACATCTCTAAAAGTTCTAATTTTAAACATTTTTTTGAAAATTTCCAGAAACAAAAACAAAGTAATGCTTTATGGATCGAACTTATTCAATGAGGCCACCTTCAGCTTCAATCATGGCCTCCAGATGACCACGGAAGCAAGAACAGGTAGATTTTACAACCTCAGGAGACAAATCTTGAAATACCTGGCAGATTCTCTTCCTCAGCTCATCCTTATTGTTATAGGCAGTCTTATTAATGATCCTTTCAACCCTGCCCACTCATAATAGTAAGAGGATTGTAGTCAGGTGAGTTTGGAGGCCACATATCAGGGGTAGCATGGTTAAAAAAGTTATCCTTGAGACAAGGATGTATTTAGGGGTGTCCAGAGTAGGGATGGCCAGATCCGGATCCTGGCAGATCCGAAATCCGGTTGGTTCCGGATCCTAAAATTTTTCGGATCCAGAACTTTCAGATCCGAATCCAGAATTTTCGGATCCGGATCCGTTTTCCCATCCCACATGCGCTTCTTTGGAAAGTAAGAATGTGCTTAACCCCGAAACCACATAAATATGGCATAGGAAGAAACAGGGGGCATATACACCTGTCAAATTTCGAGGGAATTGGAGGGGGACACAGGGGTCAGATGATACCCACGTCAATTTGTCCTCATCTTGACATTTGAGGTGGGTTTTGCCCCCTAAAACATTTTTTTAGCCGAAACAAAAAAAACAAACGTATTTCTTCCTTTGGGCCCCTCTATACACCTGCCACGTTTCATGGAAATCGGAGGGGGACACATAGGTCAAATGCCCACTTAAATTTGTCCTCATATTGACATTTGAGGGGGGGGTTGCCCCCTAAAACACTTTTTTTTAGCCAAAACAAAAAAAAACATGTATTTCTTCATTTGGGCCCGTTTATACACACACCTGCCACGTTTCATGGAAATCGGAGGGGGAGACAGGGGTCAGATCCTCACTTAAATTTGTCCTCATATTGACATTTGAGGGGGTTTTGCCCCCTAAAACACTTTTTTTTAGCCGAAACAAAAAAAAAACACGTATTTCTTCATTTGGGCCCGTTTATACACACACCTGCCAAGTATCATGGAAATCGGAGGGGGACACAGGGGTCAGATCCTCACTTCAATTTGTCCTCATCTTGACATTTGAGGGAGTTTTGCCCCCTAAAACAGTTTTTTAGCTGAAACAAAAAAACACATATTTCTTCCATTGGGCCCCACTATACACCTGCCAAGTTTCATGGAAATCGGAGGGACACAGAGGTCAGATCCTCATTTCAATTTGTCCTCATCTTTACATTTGAGGGGTTTTTGCCCCCTAAAACAGTTTTTTAGCTGAAACCAAAAAAAACACGTATTTCTTCCTTTGGGCCCGTTTATACACACACCTGCCAAGTATCATGGAATTCGGAGGGGGACACAGGGGTCAGATCCTCACTCACTCATTCGTGAAATTAAAAACAGAAATATTGGATATTTTCTATAGTTTAATTAACGTAAAATTTGAAGTATATACAAGTCGTATCTGAACGTTCATTTCTCTAATTATCGATCCAAAACTCTAATTTTGATGTTGGAAATCTCTATTGTTTGTACCTGGATGCTTTACATTTCATGAATTACATCGGGAGTACGCTTGTCACAAGGTAGACTCACATTACTCCAAGAAATGTCTTAACAGGCACGAGGTCGCCCAACGTGAACATTTCTCAACCTCCACGGTGACTAGGCACTAGGCTGCCCGGTGCACCGTAATTACTTCAAAATAACATCCAGTACAAACTACCTTTTTACCTGTAAATCGGACACCAAGGCACTAGCTTGCCCGGCAATCCAATCTCTTACAGCATCCATTTTGGGAGACCTGTCCTCCGGTCCTAGCTGACCGAAGCAAAAACAGCCTCTCCCTTCCAAGTCTCAATTCCAACAGCCGACCTCCCCCACTCTCATCTGGGAGTTTATATACGTTTTGTTGGCATCTGTTGCCAACGGCCCTTCTTTCAAAATTTTTAAGCCCGCCTTTCTTTTGAACGTTCGAAACACGAAGAAAGAACAGAGAGCTACATGGTATTTATACATGCAATAATACGAACCTAAAAATACATAATAAATTGATTTACACTAATCACACATATATATGTTTATACACTTGATTACCCAATTAATTAACATATTAATAAATATTTCAATAAGTAAAAAAAAAAACACTGTTGCCCTGACACGGGGGCAGGGTAACAATATATTATAATCTTTTATTTTAATTTGTAAAACTGTAACTGTAGAACAATTGTATAATTTTTGTATAACATTTCTATCTTGTTATATGTGTTAAAGGTTTCATCCTGGAATGTCTCACATTTATGTGTGTTTTCATTTCCAATACATTCGAATGAATACATATTCATTTCAAAGGCATTTACAAAATCACCTCTGACATTTTATGTTAAACAAGTAAGATTATTTTTGTGCACGAGTGTGTTAGCCGATGCGTAGCAAAGTATTTTAGGAACAACACTTGAAAAAAATTCTTGTAGGACTAACTAATGAAAAATTTATTTGTAATCGAAGATCATAATACCTTTTAAGGTGTGGTAATATTATAATGGGATTGAGATACGAAACTCTCGGATCCAGATCCGAAACTTTCGGACCCGGATCCGAAATTTTTGGATCCGGAACTCTCAGATCCGAAACTTTCATCCCTAGTCCAGAGGATCCAGACCCCCCCGAAAGACTTACTAAGTACAAAAATTAAAGAGTGAAAATAACGAAATCATAAAATTAAATAATAAAAATATACTTATTTAGCATTTGTTTCTTAGTTGAGAGTTATTTATATCCACCGAACTAATTGTAAGGCAAGAATTATATTGGGATCGTACGACTTTGAATGACAGTACCAAAGAAGATTTATGTAAGATTTATTACCAAGAACTACACTTTTCGTGAACTAGATCTAATGAATAGGTGCTGTTACATCACTATTCTTAAACAGTCTTAATTACCTATTTATGTAATAAAAATTTGGTAATTAATTTGATTATTTTAATTAATTTAATATAATTATAATTATTGTAATTTAACCATATTTATTATTATTAATATTATTATTATAATGATTGATTGATTTGG
Source organism: Lepisma saccharinum (assembly GCF_977018435.1). Lineage (NCBI taxonomy): Eukaryota > Metazoa > Arthropoda > Insecta > Zygentoma > Lepismatidae > Lepisma > Lepisma saccharinum. The sequence goes on from NC_139231.1 coordinate 34,989,150, forward strand.
TGTTTTAAGTCCACTTTATGCACAGTAAGGCTAATTGGTACTGGACCTACAGTTTAAAGTGGGATCCGAACCACTAAGTGCCTCCACCGCATTATTATTATTATGAGACATTTGCACCCCCCCCCCCCCCCCAGAAATATATTCCTGGATATGTGCCTGCCTCAAAACACTTCTGAGTTTTCCTGGCCATGTGTGCTGTGTGTGCTGGTGCAGAATCTTGTTGGAACACTTATGGTCTTCCTGCTGCAACTTCTTCAATCCAAGGCTTGACTACATTCGCCCGAACGTTTTTGTACACATTTTGGTTTCCTCTCATGCCCCTTCACTGCTGATGACACTGAAGACCATGATGTGAACAGGAAACTTGTTTTCATGACTCTGGGCACAGCTTTAGGACACGTAGGCAACCATCTGTTGTGTGCCTGATCTTGGCAAAAGTTTTTCTCATCAGAAAAAGAAACATAACATCTTTGGCTCCAGAGGATGTTTGTTTTTGTGCAAAAGTTTCTTGCTCCTCACGAGACTTGTCATTTTCATCTTTTCAGTAAGAAGCTGTCCACTCTGCATCTTGTAGGACGTATACGGAAGATCTTCCTTCTTTCAAACACAGTCTCACAGAGCTCTCAGACGTCGAGAAATTTCACAGATTAAGATCAAAGTCTGAATCCACCAACTGCATCCAAATTCTCTGAATCTTCCTCAGTAGCAACTTCAACTTGTCTACGATGTCGTTGTTGGCCATCCTGGTGCAGATAGAGTAGACTTATCACCTTCCTTCTCCACTCCTCGGGCCACTCATAATCATCCAATCTGTTTGAGGTCTGCATTCTTTGAAGTCTTACTGAGAATCTGGAATGAAAGACATGGATCAAGAAAAATCTTGTATTATCTGTAATTTCCTGTTTAAACTCGTGCCTGTACTTACATTGTCTTAACACGATGTAACAATGTACATGCAAGTTTGGCGGCAATAGGTAATATCAGTATGTAGGAGGTACCGCCTGTATTATTGCATCAAGTTTATAAATACCAACACTATACCCAAATTTACTCGTATACCCAAATTTACTCGTGACATTTTTATACTTTATAAAAAGTTTGTGGGTTTTTCAGTTGAAGAATGAAATGGGTAGAGATTTCGAATGAGTATTTTATTTCAAAACATGTGAAACAAAGAGAGTGTCAGTGACAAAATCAGCCTTATATTCCTGTTGAGAGTTCAAGCTATAAAGTCTGGAACAGTGAAGTCTGCTCTACTTACCTGCAGCAAAAATGTTGTCGTGTGGGTATTCTCGACATTTCTCTTCCGAGCTGATCGCGTACCACAGTTTGAGAACCACCACTATAGGCAATGTTAAAAGAAAATGCTTGTTGCCAGCAAATTAATGAGAAGCATTCCATCTCGTAATCTATACAATCAAGTTGGCCTACTACCTCGAATCTGCCCATTCCACTGATTGCAGGGGGGGACATCTGTGCCAAATTCTATGGCATATCTTGGCATTCTCTTGCATATCCTTCCTGCACAGCTTAACATAACTTTGAGCCTCAGTTTCCATGTGTTTCCGTAAGCTGGTGTTCATTGGCCTTCAGCCATATCATTCCTATTACTGCACATTATCTACTTTTATCATTGTTGTTTTCTAGACCGAACTGTGTGTTTGAAAGAGAGTGAGTGAGAGTGATATGTCGGAGATAACTGCACTCATTGAAACCAGCATGCAACACTGCATAACGGAACTCCAATCTTTTGCATTTTGCAAGAAAATTATACTAAATGTAAAGTGCAAGCGTATATTTGAATCAAGATATTTATAAATGACTGTACAGTCAAGATATTTATTATTTGTTAATTTTAAGAATTCTTCTAGACAGTTGTTATACGCTATATTTTATTTCAGGTCCATGAGTATGCAAATCTGGCTGCATCTCTGCTGAGTCAAAATTCACTGAAGAGGTCTTACGTAAATTCAAGTTTAGGTGCAAAGAGAAGGAGAACCCAGACCAGTAGTCACAATGTTCCACCTCAGTAAGTATCCTAACTAATTTAGTTGTATTTTCAATAATTTAATATTTACTATTTACAAGGCTGTAATTGTGGATGTGACAAAACTGCCATACTATATTTATTATGTACAGTGATCCTGTGCATTGTCTGAGGTGTCTTCAGTGCAGATTGTGACAGTGCCCTTTGAAATTAATAGGCTTGATCGCTTTTTTAACCATAGTATTTATTCTATGAATTAGTATTTTATTCTAAAGAGCATGCCATGTGGCTTCTTGTCTTTATTAATTTGTGTGCTATTTTGTTTTTATTTTTAGAGCTGTGGACTCAGTTGTAGCTAGCATTGACAGGCTATTTAATGATATGACAGTGAATGTCTCAAGACCATTTGCTACAAATGCAGTGTTGCAGGTACAGTATGTTATACCTAAAAGTTAGCATATTTTTTTAAATGAATAGAGATAGAAATGGCAATGCTTTTGAAATCTATATTTTTATTTTAGAGTTGGAAGTGGTCAGGGGGAAAAAACGTTTTTTTCAGCAGCTTTTTTTGGTTGGGCTTTTTTTGGCTTTTTTCACAAAAGTGTCTCAAGTCAACGAAAATACAGGAATTTGCAGTATCTTACCTGTTCCATGGTTTTAGTTTATCTCTCTACTGTAAAATATACACTTATTTCCAAATATGAAATTCGTAGCTAGATATAAACAGTGTTTTCAAAAAAGCTGGCTTTTTTGAATGGGCTGTACTTTCCGAGTGTTATCTTCATATTTTGGTAGGTTTATTAAATATATCTATGCAATATAAGCACATTCACATAACTAGAGTAGTTTTGTATGTGTTTTTAATAGAACCTAATAGTATATGATTTTCAATGTTTGAATTTGTTATATGAACACATACATGAAGCAAATAAGAAAATACTGCTCGATCTTTTGAAAATCTATTATTTCATCTCTTTACATTAAATTTTGTGTTCAGTAAAAATATATTTGTATTCTGGCTTTCAAGTACATCATGTTTAATTTGGTTAAATGACGGCTAAATCTGGTCACGGAGCAACTAGTGATATATATTTTGGCCGCTTATTACAGTGGTTCTCAACCTTCGTGAGATCACAGCCCAGTACATTTACTTCTTACAAATCGATGCCCCGAACCCAAAAATGTCACTCATAAATACATTTCTGATCTTTAAAGAAAATATGTAAATTAATATGCACCCTTAATTAATATTAATAGTGTATATCAACTATGGCATAATCATAGTTCAATTATGTATATACTTGCTCTCAAATATAAAATTAGATTTAAATTAGTTGTCAACCCTTGGGCATAACGGACCTTTTGCAGCCCAGCGGTTGAAAAACACTGCCACTAAAACTGAAGCAGAAGCAAATAAGACTGGCTGCAAATGGCAAAGAAGAATCTATTTAAGAAATCTGGACTCTACCTATCCGAAGCACTCTGCCCCCACTGAGGATTGAACCTCAGACACCTTCTTATTACAAGGCAAAAGCATTACTTTATTCCACTCCAGAGGCTTATTCATGATTATAAAAGGAACCTTCTATCAAGAAGCTGGCATTTTTCCAACAACAGTACTTGCAATTTGTTCTCTGTGATTTACAAGGTAAAATAATTCAGATTAAATCTTAATCTCTGATGAAGTAACTAATAATCTTGTTAAGTATAGAGAACATTCAGACCGAAACAACACATGACAGGGGGGTGTCACATTGAAATGACAAGTGCCCCTTCAGTGTACGCAAGCATCCATCATGCATGAACCGGCCCCCATACTGGAGTGGTTAGCACATCGCGCTATGACACCAGTGGTCCCTGGTTCGATGCCTGGCCTGGTCATGGATGTTTGTGAGTGTCCATTCATCAATTTCATCATTCATCCCCATCTTCGCAAATTAGCCAAAAGTGGCACAAGAAGCGAAATAAAATAAAGCAAATCAATCAATCAATCAACCACCATGCACGAACAAACAAGACTGAGGCGATATGACGCACACCATTGAAGGAGCTGTCAGACTGAAGTCACAGATGACAAGCAACATAGTCTCCTTCAGTATAAAGCAAAACATTCGCTGTGCATGCAATAACAAGAGACCAAAGCGGTACGATCCACGCCATTGAGAAAACAGTATAGTCTTGAGCGACATGCAAGTAACATGTTTAGCTCGTTGTCGCACTTCAGTTCAAAAGATTGAATGGAGGGTCTGCTTCCAAGTGACACATGCCACATGTTGCTTCGGTCTGAGGGTTCCCTGAGAAAACTGTACAGGCCAAGTGACAAGCGACACTTGCAGCTTATGGTGCTTCGGTTCGAAATGTTGCATTTACATCTAAGGGTTGGTTTCCAAGAGCCACGTGTCGTTTCCATCTCAAAGCTCCGTTAAACAGGATATATATACACATTCATGCAATACGTATACTTCTGCATTAAATATTTTGATATTAACATTTGTTTCATATTTTATGACATCAACATTTAAATTGAGACACAAGCATGTAAAAGATTGTTTTAAGTTCATTTCATGGTAAGATGTGTTCATCAGGAGTACATGTTTAGTTTTAACCCTAGCTTGCCCATGCCGTACAAGAAACTTAGATACCAGGGGATTGCTCTCAGGCCCACACTTCTTTTTATCATTAAAATTCAAGAAACCATTTTATTATTGAATCACTCCTTCCTTTGCTGATTATGTATGTGCAGTTATTTATTAATTATAATAATTACAAAATGACTGGCATTAATAAAAAAAATAATAACCAATTATTGCATGAGTGTGTCACATATATTTTATCATTTACTAAAACTCACAAAATCCAAAATAAGTTTTTTATTAATGGTTTTTAGTTTGTAGAGGTGCAGTTGTTTATTAACACTAGAATCGCCAGGATTTTTTAATACCTAGAAGCGCCACCTCCAGTCAAAATGACCGGTATTTAAAATTTGTCCATTTCTCAAAATTGATATTGCCAATAATCATCTTATTACTAATTAAACAAAATATTTTGTAAAAAAATACAAAAATACCCAGCGATTTTTATTTTCCATGCACTAATTACAACCATAAATATTCCTTTTCTTCAAGCAAATAAGTTTCCGTCATGAAATTTCACATATTACATTTTTTGCATTTCAGTACCTTTTCTACACCAGAAACACATTTTTCACAAAACATATTTGTTGCACATTGAACAAATGTCACTTGTTTTGTTTTCATTGCACAGTGCCACCTGGCATTGGCACCTCTTTCTGGAAACAGAGCCACTTACATTCTGTGCATGTGATATTGATGTTGACAATATTTTATTGGGCTTTGCATTCAAATGTCCTTCTCTCAGTTCCTCAGCTAATTCTATCAAAAAGTTATGTCTCATAACGTTCCTCCCCGTGACTGCCTTGTAAACTACCCATGCATTTAATGCTGCCAGATCTAAGATATTGTAAAGCACATGTCCCGGCCATCTACGTGATGAAGCACGGCCTGAATATTTGCATGCCATTTGATCAACAACACCAACACCGCATTTAGTGTTGTTGTAATACTTGATTCTTTCTCGGAGTTTCTTCGGGCTTTGCAAATCTACTTCTACATCTGAATGCACGGAGCTTAGGAGTAGAGCATTTTTGTTTGGTTTAGCTTGGTATGCACACAATATAATGTCCCCCTTTTTTAGCAAACATGTTTCATACACTTGTGTTCTTATGTTCACAATTTCATTAGGAATCTCCTTTCTATTTTTCTTCATAGTGCCAATTACGCTTGTCTTCTCCTTTAGCTTCTCAGCGAGTTTTAGCGATGTGAAATAATTGTCAGTAGTTACATTTCTACCCACATTTCGATAAGGTAAAGTAATTCTCAATACAACATTTTCAGGTACAGTAACATTATCATTCCTTGATTCATATTTCCCAAGGTATGGAAAGACATTGCACATGTATTTGGAATGTACTGTGTAAATCTACACCTCTCTTTCGAAGGAAACAATTGTTCGACAACTGTCAGATTTTCCCCTGGAGTGTAGCAACTCCTACAATTAGCTATAAATTTGTCCCAAATTTCAGAGCACAGTGCAAATTTATCAGTTTGTAATCGTTCAGATCTGGATGATTTTGAATCGAATCTAAGATATTTCATTATTTCCCTGAATCTGTTTCTTGACATTGTTTGTTGAAAGAAAGGTGGCCCCCAAGTAGTTTTCCATAAAATATCGTAGTCTATAGAACTGCACCCATACGCTCCTCTAGCATATAAATAGCCAGGAAAGCGTCAAGTTCTTGTAATGACAAACCCCAGTTGGGTTGCTGGTTTCGAGCTGCTTCTTCTTCCGTACACTTTTGTATGTGTCGAAGCATGGAATCGTCTACAAGAATTCGCAATACGCTGGCAACGTTTCAACCAACATGGCGTTTTGCGTATGTAGTGGGACCTGCTGTCTCTCTCAATACATTTTGAGCGCTACGTCGCCCTCCAGCATGTGCTCCAGTAGATTCAACAGTCCAAGAATTTATACCATCTTTGCCAACATACACTGAACCTACCTCGTGGCTTCCAATGAAATGTCATCCTCCTCGGCCTGTTTCAGGGATCCTTCCTCGACCTCTAGTTCCCACAGATGTCTTGTTTGTCGAATTTTTCAGTTTCCCTCTTCTAAGAGATTAGTATTATGACAATATTAGTATCATGATTCAAAGTGCAATTATTACAATCAAAATGAGGAAGTATGAGAAAAGAAACCTATACCTATAAATCAAGAAAATGTATATATATATCCTTCTCCCCCCCCCCCCCCTCGACATCGGATTCATTTTCACTAATCTCCTGTAATACTTTCAAATATTCCTCTGGACTGAGGACACATTGTCTAGAAGACATGCTTACAAACTGGAGTGTTCAAACGAAACTGAGTCTTCACTTTCTACTTCTTATCAGCTTCGACAATACGATAACATATATGGGCGAGTCCAAAAGAGGAAGGAAGAATAGGGGTGGAAACTGTAAGTGCAACATTCCAATCGAGAACTGGTTTTCCATTGAAATACGTACATTAGTGGTCAAAATGACCGGCAACGGCGCTTTTAGGTAGAGACACAAATATTTCCATTAGTATTATTTTTTTATATAAATAATGCATAGCAGTAATAATGTACTGCAAATTTTAGGAAAAATTTCAACGCACAAAGAAAAAGCTTTCTGTACAAAGCAGAAACTGCAATTTGAAAAACAGTCAAAATGACCGGCTTGGCGCTTCTAGTGTTAAATATAATAATTACAATAATATCCATCATTATTAACTAATTGTACACTCACTAGCATGAGTGTCTCGAATGAGACTCATTCAAAGATGGTGCCTGATATGATCACCATGTGCATTTTGCCTTCTAATTACATTAGATTTATGTTTTTATTAGGGCTGAGCCGATACCACTTTGAACCGATATCGATGCTAATACTCTCACTGATACCCACCGATACAGATACTTGTATAGTTCCAAATTTAAAATAACAAAGGTTATATATTACATATATATATCAAAGAAAGAGAGAGGAAACACTCACCAGACAGTGAAAAAAAAAATCGAATTTTCGCTACCTTAATTGTAGCATCTTCAGAATAAGAAGAAAGGAAGGGAAGGGCCTATATATCAGGCATGCCACTATACCCTCTGGACTCAACCTAGCCAACCAATAACCCTTTATCCTCTTACCCGAAACCACCCACCCTATGCAATAAACACTGGTGAAATACCTTACATTTGTTTCCTATTTTCTAACTTTCTCTGGCAACATTGTACCAACGCTACAGTTAGTATTCTGTGCTCCTATACTTCGTGAATCTGTGCACCTCTTTCTTCTCCGATGACTATGTGACCTAGGTCACGAAATATCAACGTATTTCTTTTCCTGTGGTAAGTGTTTACTGTCTCCATCATTTGTATTTATCCGCCCTTCTGGCACCTTTTCTCATCCTATTCCTGTATATATATACAAATGAAGAAGGAGACAGTAAACACTTACCACATTAAAGGAAAAAGTTTGATATTTCGTTGCCTCGCCCACATTTTCAACTGAGAAGAAAGCGGTTCACAGAATGACGAAGAGTAGGAGCACAGAATACTAACTGTAGCGTTGGTACAATATAATGTTCCCAGAGAAAGATGATAGGAAACAAATATAAGGTACTTTCACCAGTGTTTACTGCATAGGGTGAGTGGTTTTGGGGAAGAAGGGAAAAGGTTATTGGCTGGCTAGGTTAATTCCGGGGGGTATAGTGGCGTGCATGCCTGATATATAGGTCCTTTCCCATTGCCTGCGGGAAGACATGTCTGATTGGGGGGGGGGGTAAAAGATGGATTATGGCAACACGGAAACAGTTATTCAAGGTGGTGGTATGGCTGTTGGTGTGGATGGCAACTATGAAATCAGAGTTTTGGGTGGAGGAACGGTGATTATTGATCCTTAGATTCAAAGAGGTGGAGGTTTTGCCCAGGTAGAAGTCACAGCAGATTTGGCAGATGAGGGTGTAAATCAGGTTGGATGAGTGGCAGGTGCCCTTGGGGTGAAGGGTGAACTCATCTGAGACCTCCAGATCCACACTGCCACCAGCAAATTCACCCTCTACCCCAAAGGAACCTGCAACAGCTCTAACCTAATTTATATCCTCACGTGCAACATCTGTGGGAGCTTCTACCTGGGGGAAACATCCACAGCCCTGAACCTCCGCATCAACAACCACTGCTCCTCTACCCAAAACCTGGACTTTGCTGTTGCCATTCACACCAATCACCACAATATTCCTTTTAATGACTGCTTCCAGGTAGCGATCGTCCACTCCTTGCCCCAATCCACCAACACCTCAATACGCAGAAGATGGGAGAGGGCCTACATATCGACCATGAATGCAACCACACCCCCAGGTCTGAACAAGGCCACCCAGTAATGCCCCTCATCCCCTATCCTCACCCTCACCACCACCTTTCCCCCCACCACTCACATTTTTCGACAAGCCTGGCGAAAGAACCATCTATATTTTTTTTGTGGCACTGTCAACACTTGTTTTTTTTCCTTTGGGGACCTGGCAACACTGCAGGTCATGCTTACTCCTTGTCACCAAGTACTACAACGTCTCTACTCCTGAAGATGTGACATACCATCACGAAAATTTGAATTTTTTCTGTGTCCGGTGAGTGTTTCCTCTCTCCTCTTTCACTTTATATATATATACACACACACACACACACACACACACAAAATTATGTGTGTTTGTGTAATTATTATAATTACATTTTATACGTATGCATTTCTGACGAGGGGCGATGAATAAATTAAGCCATCAAACGATGCTCTGTTGCAACGATGCATCTCAACTTTACATTTTTTTAAAGTGATAATCGATCAGATGTTTCAAATATTAGAGAAATATTAAGTGAAGCTAAGAGCAAGGCAATCATGTGGTCGTCGTCCTCCTCATCCCCAATGTTGAAAAATGAGATCATACCTCTTCAACCTCCTCTAAAACTAAAGGATCACTTTTCCCAAACTAACATTAAATCATCTGTGAACACAAGAATAATTGGCAATTTACCAGCCCCGGACACGATGTCTAAAAGTAACAGTAAAGTGAAACCAATCTTGTTTTTTTCTTGTCCTTTACCAAAGACAATAATAATTAGTAAACGTAATGTAAGGGGAGATTGTAAACTTACCAGTCTCTTGCTTCTATATCAGTGGATTGACTTCAGTACAGTGATATTCCGAAGTGACTGTGCTTTCTATATACTTTCGGCAAATGATTTCTAACAAAAATTAAATGCATAGTTCTATCGCTTGGCATGGGAGGATATCCAAACCCATTACTACACTTTCCAGATACTAACTACTGTCATCTGTCATTCAAAGAAAATTATTCTCCTGCCGTGTTCCTTGTTTCCCGAAACATGCCTGCTAAATCCCAGTTGGGACAAACAAAAGTCTAAAGTTGGAAAGGAAAAGGGGGATTAGCCCAGGTATTTGAATTTCCAGGAAAATGCTATGTACTATGTCTGAGACACTTCCACCACTTTCATGGGCGATGACCACTAAAGAGAGGGATATCCGCAAACACCAAAGAAAGTGGAAGGATTATCAACAGGTGCATCTTTGTCTTTCGGGACCTCATTGGGGTTCTTGTTACATGAGACCGCATCTGTACGAACAAAGCCTGGTAGACTTCGAAGAGAAGCAGCGAACTCCTATGGGGATAATTTCACGTTACGCTGGATTTGCAATATACTTGACCATGAGTCTTATCTGCGTACAGATCTATGTGTCACACAGTTGCTGTTCCCGGAAACGAGTACAGGTTTAACAAATGCACAACTATTTATCATTTTTTTTTTCTAAACCAAAGGTAAGTTGGAAAAGGTGAACAATACTTTCAAATGGAAAAAATCAATTGGTTTTGCCCATGCCTCTAGCGACTCCAAAACAATGGTATCATCTAGTATCGGTGCAAAAATATCAACCGATACCGATACCCCCGGTATCGGCTCAGCCCTAGTTTTTATGAACAAAAGTAATACAGAAATATTGTGTATACTAGGGAACCATGTCATTTATTTTCAAACAGTTGAAAAAACTGTTTTCCATTCAAGAAAGCCCGCTTTTTTGCAACTCTATTTTTAATTAATGTATTTCCATGATTTTTTTTATTTGAACAGATAGTATCAGGTGCACTTCAAAAATGTGTTAAGAACAATATTTTGTGTGGTCCAGACTTCCTTCTTTATATTTTTAGTTTAATTTACAAAATAATACACTAAATCTAATTTTGAAAGTACCTTTTATTCTTCTGGCAACAGTTCAGAATTTTTTCAAGCAGACAACAAACTACAGCCGGGAAGGAATAACCTGGCAGTGATGTCAATCCCTGCTAAGTCAGCGTTGCCAACTACTATGAAAGGAACCATGGCACAAGTAAGATTACGAGCAGTAAGGATCGCGGTGCAAACTACCAATTTTCAATTTAATGTTAGCACTGCTAGATGTTTATTTTATGTTTATTATGTTATTTATTTTAATAATTTCATATAATTCGGCTTTCAGCAAACCTTCTGCATGCGGAATATTGTGAAATGACAGCCGCAACTTCATTTCATCCTTCCTGCTGTTTGATGTTGGGATTTTTTCCCCTTAACCTGGTGTGGTACGGAGCATTGTCACACACAATAACAGAGTTTGGGGGCAGATTGGGAAGAAGCTGTTCTTCGAACCACAACATAAAATTGTTAGTGTTGATCTCCCCATGATAGTCCCCAGAAGTTGTTTTTGAAAGGAACACTAACTTCTCCCCCTCCACAAATCCACTTTCACCCCCCCCCCCCCCCTTCCCGAATCTTTGGAATTCAGCCAAACTTTGGGGACAGAAACTTTCATCCATGTAAATGAAAGACAGGCAGTTTGGTCTCTGTGCAGTTCTTTAACTTCACGCAAAATTGATCGGCGGCCGCAATGCAACGAGGCTGTTTCATTCAAGGAGTAGCTTCCTGTTGCTTACACTGTGCTTTTTAAATCTGAATCCTAATTTTCTTATGATCATACGCAACGACCAACATGAACCTTTAAAATTAATATTTTCTTGCAGTTTCATCAGTTTATGTACGGTGACACCAATGCCTTTCGTGTATAAATCATGGATTGTTGCTTCCTCAAAAGAATCCAGATTTGTGACACGTTGCTGGTCGTTCGGTCGGTTTTTGCCTGCCGTTGAAAAAGGTTTACCGCTCACACTCGCAACACTTTTATCTTTCTCCTTCAAAATTCTCCACACAGATCTTTCACTGACACCTGTCGCCACGAACGTTCTGTGAACAGCTGTGGTATTGTTTTCATCGCAATCAAAGTACTTATACACATTGAAAACTATTTCTGTTGCATCACTGTGCAAGGGCTTACCTTTCTTTATGCCACTATTGTACAACAATGACAAAACCAGCAAAAAAAACCCCTCCCTAACAAAGAAACAAAATAGCCTGCAATCCATCGCTCGTAGCTGTGGTTTGTTAGACTAATGTAGCAGTGTGGGGGTTTGCACGCCTGCATCACCCCTTGGAATGATTTCGATTGGTTTGCACGTCACCGTGTCGTCCGCTCTAGCGAATGAGCCTTCGCTTCTGGAAGGAGAGGTGAAGGTGGGAGATGACGTCACTGCCAAGATATTACTTCTGCGCTGTAGATTTAGTGTATTTTTTGTAATATACAGCAGTGGTTATATGAACTTTCACAGACAGTGATATGCAAGAAAACATTTTATTTTAAATTGTGTACAGGTAGAGTCATAACATGATTTGTGTGCAGGTTTGTAAATTGAAATTCAAATTACTAGCTTGAACTCTCCAAATCCTATAAGAGAAAACTTATGTGCGTGTTACTGATTTGATTCCTTTTAAAGTAATATATTTGAATCATAAATCTCCATGTAATACCTGATACGCAACTCATTCTGATTGTGACTAACTTCATTTTATGCAGGTACTTACTTATTGATTAGATTAATCAGTAATAAAGCAAACAATTTATAAATACCTACTTAAGATAATTCCAGTACTAACTCATAGAGATTTCATCAGTTACAATGACATCAATAATGGCCACAAGAAAATTAGCAATATTAAAATTACTTGCCAAAAAAATGTTGTTAGAGAATTCCTTGTTTGAAAGAATGTGTGTATTTTTACATATTTACACTATGGAGGAGTAGCAATATATTTATTAATCATCAATTTGCTTACCAAACTAATCCTATACTATATATAAATCATTAATTGCTTGCTTATTTTTTATCCTAAGATCACACTGGGCCGGATTCTGAAAGCTGTAGTAGCATTCAAAGGGCTAATGATAGAATGGGTACTCGTGAAGGGCTGCAATGAGGAATTTACCACTGAAAATGGCCAATTGGATCTTTGGACTGAGTCTCGTTATAAAGTTTTCCGCAAAGTGACAGAAAATGCAAATGCTGCCATGTTGCATTTCTATTCTCCGACATTACCTGAATTAGCTGTCAGATCATTTATGGTACGTATGGAGTTGATCCAGATAGAATGCAAAACAGAGCTGTGTAAATACTGAATAATGAAAATGTACAATTAAAAATGCATGAATAATATTTATTGTATTAAAAATTGGCTCTTGTCTATTTGTAGAGTACAACACACATATCGTTGCCGTTGCGTAGATACCAATTTTCGTTTCGTCTCCCTCTCTCTTAGCATCACGTGTTCTACCATGCTCGCCAACCTTCGCTATTGTTGCCATATTGTCATTCCATTCGTGGACACACTCGCACAAACATCAGTGAAAACAATTGAATAGCGCTCCAGCTCGCGGTTCACACCATTCAGCAGGGACGGGTAATATGGCAATATAGCATGATGAAGTGGTTGCTTCTTTTATGCATTGCATGTTCATTGGCTAGCTAGTAACTAGTGTTGCCAACTGTAATAATGAAGCACTATTTCTGTCACGGAAGGGGAAAGGCATAAAGTGACGGTGAGTTTTGTTGGATTGGAAGCACCATATTTTTATTTTATACTAAGTATTTGACCGGTTTGACGTTGTGTGCGAGTGCTTCTGAACTGTAGACAATTTACCGAACCCATGGCTGTGTTCAATATTATCTACTGGTTATAATCAGGGCTAAGATTTATAGGTAAATACATACTTTTAGTTTGACGAAATATCGCTGAAATTTTGTAATATCTTTGCGAATAGTAATGTTTGTAGTGATTTAAGGTACATTTTATTGTCAATATTTTTCCATATTTCTAACTAATAAATACTTACTTTTACATATTTAAGGAAAATATATTTAATTTTACATATTTCAACAGGTTTAATTCACAAATTGTTCATATTTCATAATATTGGAATTGTTCAAAATAAATAAATTATATAGCTCCAACAGCATTTCAACTCTTGGCTTCGGCACGTGTTCTTGTAGAAATGGCATAGAGGAGGCTGTAATTTTTGCTGCTTAATGCGATGCATATTGTTTTCTGTGTTAAAATTGCCATGCTTTGATGGGTGACCAAGTTCATAGCAGGGCCGGCGGAAGGGGAGGGCGAACTGTGCCACCCCCCCCCCCCCAAGAGCGGCAAATTTTCAGGGCGGCAAAATTTGAAGTGAAGAAAAAAATAAGCCTATTGAAAACTGGGGTCGAGCGAGATAAAAGCCGTGCAGCTTATCATCTAGTGGCAGTATATGTTGTTATTGTTTTGGAAGCCGGCATGGTTTGTAAATGTACAATAAACAATAAAGGCAACCAACTGTCGCCGATCACAGAGAGGAAATAATAATACTGCTTGAGGCGGAGTTTTGTGGTCCAATTGTCGCAGTTTAACACGTTGGCATGTTATTACCTGTCGTTGCAGTTCCGTACCAGTGTATACTGGTTTTGGGAGTGAACAGTTAGAATGCCACCAGTGCAATAATGTAATGGAAAATAATATTTTTTTTATTTGTTTGAAGTCACTCAAATAAGGAATCGTATGAAGAAGTCTTCTTTGCAGCATTTTTGGTAATTTTACGTATGTGTTAGTTCATATTTTGCGAATTTTTAGTCCATATGTATGTAGCTACATACAAAGCCACTTGTTAGTACATATTAATCCTAGTCCTGGTATAATGCATGACGTTTAAAACTCAACGTTAGATAGACCTGAATTCTCTAATTTTCTTGTTGTACGTAACAGCTGTGCATCGGCGCGCTGCAGCAATTTTTCTATCTGCTCCATTAGCAACACTGCTTCTTGAGTTGTGTCGTGTATCGCACGGCAGAAATATCTGTGCTGGACTCTAAAATTTTAGTAGAGGTTGTATGGAGAAAAAAAAATGTAGAGAATAAATTTTCTATAAGAAGGCATACTGTATTTTCTCATGTATAATGCATAATTGCACCCAAAAACTTTGGTGCGTATTATGCATGGAATATTTTTTTCCATGTTTACAGAACACTATCATGTTATATATCGTTGTAAAGCTTGAATTCTGTAGTTTCTGAATATGGCAACAGTATTCCATTCAAGATGGCGACACTAATGTGAATGCAGTTGAAATAAACTCATCAAAAAATGAAGGAACGTTCTGTTTTTGTGGTACTTTGGATGAAAGAAAAAATAAGGAGAAAGAAAATATAATTAAAATGTATTACTGGCCAGATAATGGAGTGTGTAAATGCCTTAATGAAAGAAATCTTGTTCTGCTAACTACTAGTTTGGCAGTCAGTCCTGAATGGGCCTCTTATAAATGTTACGTCAGTCAGTATATATTTTGAAGGTTTTTTTTTTTAGAAAAAGTAAAAAGAAAATTAGCAAAACCACACATAAAAGTTTCAAGGTCATTTTCCACGATTTTTCACTTTGTAATATAATGTTCTGCGACACAAGAAGATCAGTGCCCTTCTGGCAGACTTCGAGCATCTACCTCCCATGTAATGGGATGTGTATCAGCAGTATTTGTTGGGCAAGAAATAAAAGAAAATAAATTCCTGAGCACTGCAAATCCATAATGTAATTTTGATCTCCCTTTCTACTATTTCAGAATAAATAAGGTGGTTAAAGAGTGAAAGCTTTGGGATACTAAACACAGTGCAGGAAGGGAGGTGGGGGAGGTGGCTTGGGTTGGTGACTTACTGTTTACACAAGAGGATATTCTCCTCTTGGTCCACATAGCAACAGGGACTCATTAAATAGGTATGATGTCGCTAGCTCTTGATTGGCATAGCAACAGCTTTACGAGCTACAACTAAGAAAGCCATTTCTGGAACCTGGATTATACTGTGCATTGTACATGGGATAACATTTTTTGCCACTTTTCCACATGCATTATACACGCATAAATACGGTATTTACCTTTTTGCTAAATGTCATAATTTCAAAGTAGTTGTAAATTTTTCGATCTCTCACTCTCTCTCTCTCTCTTTCTCCAGTTTGTATGCAACTGACCAAAAATATACATAAACCAAAATTGTAGAGCCTAACGTTTTCTAAAGACATAACCTTTATTCTTAAAATATTGGATATTTTCCCTTTTCCCACACAAACCATGCAAACTCGTTCACTATGCATCGATATAAGTATATTTTTGTATAATTATTCAACGTGACAATAATACCTGAATTATATCGTGATGAATGTGGAAATGACAATGTCATTTTGTTCTTGAAACGCGTGTCATCCATTTTTAATAAATGATTACATAAAACAAAGTTACAAGATATTTTAAAATTATTCTTTTTCACTTGAAACTTTGCATAGGTAGCTTGAATCACGTTACCTTAAACAATTTAAATTGCCTTATTCGTCAAATGCAGAATTAAAAGAAGATTAATTTAATGCCTCTAAGAATCTAATTATTGGTTTTAAGTGGATTTTCAAATATCAAGTATCAGAGTTTCAAAATATATTTGAAAAACAAACAACACTAAACAAAGTGTGTTTCAACAGCATTACATTTTTTGCGGAAATGCACTTTTGAGCGAGAAACATGCCATTTCTTGAAAAGTAATCTCTTTATGTGACATCTGTCTTTGTTGTTCATTAGTATACCTCTAAAGGTATTACATATTCGAATTACAAACCAATATATCCATTGTTACTATTCCAAGCACCATTAGAAAACATCCATTGTTTCCCATTTGTTACTATGGGATAAATTGAAGATAAAGGGCTAACTTCTAAACTACTGTATCTTTTTTAAATAATTAAATTCTACATGTAAGAGTGAGTAAAAAGCAACATTTTAAGCAATGTGCAACAATTAAGGTTACAGGTGGGGAGCGGGTGCAAAGGGCCAAATTTCAGAATTTTCCGTAATTACACCAAATTTCCAAATGCATGGTCGCGGTGGCTCAGTCCGTAACGCATCTGACTACCATGCTAAAGGTCCTGGGTTCAATTTCCGTCTGGTTCAAATCCGGTAACTTTTCTAACGTTGGAATGGTACCGGTGCCCACCCAACGTCGAATGCCATGGGTACCTGGGGGAAACCCTGGGGGGTAAAGGCTGTCAGGGGTGTGATGCTGATCACATCACCCCCAACCACGACCAGATCAAGGGCGTTCCTCTCACACCCCCTATACACCTTCATGGCATGGTGCTAAGCACAGGGGAGCACTTTTCCTTTACCTTTGCATGATTTTTTTTTCTCAAAGTTTTGACACAGGCATTGCATGTCCTCATAGAGTAGGCTTTTCTTGTGCTTCCCTCCAAATTTGGTCCATCTATCATTCATAGGGCCAACACTAGAAGTGAAACTCAGGAAACCTGGGTGTGCCGTTTGCCAATTTAACTTTCTTTTAACAATGATTATTAAGAGGAAATTTATTTACCTCTGCTAAAAGACCTGTCGTTAAGAAAGAAAACAAGATGGATTTTACCTCTCTTTACAACAATTGGTTCTCGAGCTACGATTTTTGTACGGTTTTTGTACTTCATGGCAAGTTTGAAAAGAGTGTGTTTCGAAAGCTTCCATTGTCATAAGCTTTCCAGGCACGCAAGGCTCTGTCCATTAAAGGTTAATATAGATATGATTTTATGACATGTTCAAATGAGGTAATCCGAGGGGTGTCCCATAAGTAGTGAGCCTAACCTAGAAGGGAACAGGATGGGACCACAATAGTCTCCTATTTTTCTACGTAGTCTTCCTGCAGGTCCACACAATTTTGCCAACGCTTCTGCAGTGCTTTTATCCCAGTCTCATAAAAGCTTTTCTCAAGGCTTGCAAAATAGTCACCCACAGCACTAATGACGTCATCATCACATGCCCAAAGCTTTTTTTAGTTAGGGAAGAGATGAAAGTCTGATGGAGCAAGATCGGGTGAATAAGGAGGATGTTCCAACAATTCGAACCCACAATAACGGCTAGTTGCCATCGCAACAAGCGATGTGTGAACACGTGCATTGTCCTGATGCAGAATCACCCCTTTAGAGAGCTTTCCCAGTCTTCAAAACACCCTGTAATTGCCTCACCAGGGAAGCATAATCCTCTCCTGTCATGGTGTTTCCCTTTCGGAGATGATCGACCAACAAAACACCCTTAGAGTCCCAGAAGACTGTCGTCATCACTTTCCCAGCAGAGGGACCGGATTTGCTTTATTTGGGATGGGTTTGTTGTTGCCTGGTTTGGCTCCGGTACATAGTGATGAGCCCAAGTTTCATCAATAGTCACAAGTCGTTCAACAAATCTGTCTGGATCGGCCTGGAATAGTTCAAGATTTCATTCTGAGATCATGGGTCTTGTCAACTTTTGTTCACTTGTCAGAAGTTTTGGAACCCAACGTGAAGAAACTTTTTTCATCCCCAACTGGTCATCCACAATGCACTCCACTGTTGATTGGACATTTTCAGTTCCTCTGCAATATATCGCATAGTCACATGTCTGTCTGCAAGAATAATCTTGTGCACTTTCTCTACATTTTCTTGTGTCACCATCTCCACTGGCCTGCCTGGACAAGGGCCATCTTCCACACTCACTCAGCCCCCCCCCCCTTAAATTCAGCTACCCATCTCTTCACTGTGGCAGAGGATGGAGCATCCTCTCCTAATGTTGTCACCATATCCTCATGGATTTCCTTGGGACTCAACCTATTTTACAACAGATAATTGATCACTGCTCGTATCTCTTCTCTCTTAATTTTTCTGATGTTACACACTTAGCACACTTCTAGCTCCTGCAAAGACGAATAGGATGGTTCGAACTGGACACCGCTTTGCATATACACTTACAAAGAATTGATATTTCAAATCCCCTAATTATTTTTAGATTGAACTATGGGAACCCTATCAGGCTCACTACTTATGGGACACCCCTCGTAATACAATTAATTTTAGCGTTTTTAAAAATTCTCTTTAACCCTTAGACTCCGAGGCTGATTTTCCAGGTATTTTCAGTAACGCTGAGCATGTTTTCAGCAGGAAATTTGCTTCTAAATGAAATTTTATATTTCTGGGACTAAGAATGTTAGATGTACAAATGATAGCTTGTTTTGTTCAGTATATTTTGGTCTATAATCCTGATGGGGGGAAAAAATTCTGGAATCGTGTAGAAGAAGAAAGGGAGAGTAACTACTTTTTTACGTGAAATTTGAAATTCATCGGACCCCCACGCAGGCTACGCCAGGACCTATATCTCCAAAAGGTACCCACATATTGCCAGGTATGTTTGCCATTGATGTGGAAAAATTTACTCCCTTATTGCTAATACTTGGGAGAAAAAATGTTGTTTCAATGCACTAACGCCGAGCCTGTTTTCAGCGGGAAATTTGAAATTCTGCATACTTCTAAATGAAATTTTATATTTCCGGGACTAAGAAAGTTAGAGGTACAAATGATACCTCGTTTTGTTCAGTATACTTTTGGCTATAATCCTGATGGGGAAAAAAGATTTCCGTAATCATGTAGAAGAAGAAGATGAAAAAGGGAAAGTAACTACTTTTTTACACAACATTTGAAATTCATCGGACCCCACACCGGCTACCCCAGGATGTGAATCTCCAAAAGGTACCCGCATAATGTCTGGCATGTCTGAATTTCACTCGGTGATAAACCGGGTCACCCGACCCTGTGGCCGAGTGGTTAGCACATCGCGCTGCGATGCCAAGGGTCCCAGGTTCGAATCCCGGTTGGGCTTGGTTGTTTGTGAATGTCCATTCATCAATTTCATCACTCATCCCCATCTTCGCAAATTAGCCAAGAGGCACAAAACGCTAAGTAAAATAAACTAAATCAATCAATCAATAAACCGGGTCTTCTTGCCACCTTAAATTATATACCCTTTACTCTTGTTGGAGGAGAGAAAAGCCTCAATGCCACAGCTCTGCCGCTGGTCACATGCCACAAGCTGGGGACACACATACTGAATGAAAGTTCAAACTCGAATAATTTCAATTCATCCAACTTGCTTTGTTAGTCTGGCATACCCTGCACGGCAACTTACTTAAGTAATCATGTGACGAAAGGGGCTAAAAATTGCATGACCAACAGGAACAAGGCAAATCATTCAACAATACTTCCTTTGTAATCCTACGGCGCAGTTTTGTGAAACAGCAAAGAGCAGTCTGCTGTTTTTCAAGCCCTTATTGGCAGCTGGAGGCTTTTCACTTTCTTTCCCTGCTGCCTACCCTTCCCCCTCCTGCTGCCCCCACCCATGCTTTTTGTCACCAGGAATGTTGGAAGGTCTATTGCCAAAAGTGTGTTTTGAAACACCAAAATTGAGAAATAAGCGATGTTTTCGAAACCAATGAAAGTAAATCGCAAAAAAAATTACAATTTTACGGACATCGAAAACTGATAATGTTAACCATTGAAAAATGTTTTTATAATGCAGAAAAGGCGGTGTAAATATACCAGGTGTATAAGCTTAAATGTGCTGTTTGCTCATAGATGGCGTTAGTGAGAGTATGAAGCTACCATGGGCACGCCATACCTGTTGTTTGTATGAGTTGGGACATCTGCCAACACAAATCAGTGCACATCGTCAGCACGTGCAGACAACAACAGACAGTGTTCCTGTGGTAAGCATGTCTAGTTTTGTGCCAGAAAAAGAGCATATGCAGGAAGCTCTGCTTTTCTGCTTCCATTTGAAGAAATCGGCTGCCGAATCGCATCGAATGCTTGTGGAGGCCTATGGTGACAGTGATGTATCATAAACAACGTGCAGGGATTGGTTTCGTCAGTTCAAAGACTGCAATTTTGACCTGAGCGACAAGAAGCGTGAAAATCGGCCCAGGAAGGTTGAGGACCATCAATTGCAGGCTCTTTTGGACGAGAACGATACCCAAACGCAAAAGATGTTTGCCGAGCAATTGGGTGTTACTCAAGCAGCTATTTCCATGCGTCTACGTGCCATGGGAAAGGTTCAAAAGATTGGAAAGTGGGTGCCGCATGAATTGACCGATCGACAGCTGGAGAGACGCCAAATCACATGCTTGCCAGACAAAAAAGAAAGTCTTTCCTGCATCGGATTGTGACTGGCGATGAAAAGTGGATATATTTCGAGAATCCTAAATGCAAGAAATTGTGGGTTGATCCCGGCCAACCATCAACATCTTCCTCGAGACCAAATCGCTTCGGCCGGAAGACAATGCTGTGTGTTTGGTGGATCAACAGGGTATCGTCTACTTTGAGCTGTTGAAACCTGGTAAAACTGTCGCTGCCCACCGCTACCACCAAGAACTGATCAAATTGCACCGTGCTCTGTGTGACAAAAGGCCGGATTATCAACAAAGACATGACAAGCTGATTTTCCTCCACGGCAACGCCCCATCGCACACGTCAAGACTGGTCCAAAACTACTTGGAGACATGCAACTGGGAGGTGCTACCCCATCCTGTCTATTCACCAGACCTGGCCCCTTCCGACTACCATCTGTTTTCGTCGATGGGCCACGCCGTCACTGAGCAGCACTTCGATTCGTATGCAGATGTCCGAAAATGGCTTGATGAGTGGTTTGCCTCGAAAGAAAAGGACTTTTTTGGCGTGGTATCCACAAATTGGCCGAGAGGTGGGCAAAATGTGTAGCTCGCGAGGGCAAGTACTTTGAATAAATTTCTTGTTGCTTTCTATGAACAAACCATGTGTTTTTTCTGACTACAAAACAGCAGATTTAAGCTTATACACCTGGTATTTTATGATTTTTTATGTTATAAGCCATCAAAGCTTGGATTGTGCAACTTTTGAAACACTGTATTATTGGTAATGTTATTCCATTTTAGAGTCTGCTGGAAACCAAGAGTGTGCAAAGTAACTAATACTTATCCAGAAGTGCAATGGAATATTTGATTTTTTTAATCCACTTTATGCAGATAAACTAAATAGAACTGAACATACAGTTTAAAGTCAGATCCAAACCACTAGTGCATACACCAGGTATTGAACCTGGGATACCTTGATTACAAGGCAAGGACATTGTCATTACACCATCAGGGAGGCTTAAAATATTGACCTGTAGAACCTGTCCCATTTTCCTGCACATTCTAATTTCGAAAGTCAAGAGTGATACGTATCTAGAAGTGAGTAATGCTTTTGTTAAGTCTTTGCAAATAGTTCAAATAGTGGGTATATTTACAATCATCTTACATTAAAATGTTAAACAAAATAAAAGTTTTTATTTGTAATTCTTTTCTTATACCTTCCTGTGAAAATTATATTGTCTTTATATTTGGAAGTATTGTTTTTAGAAAAGTTATTCTTCTCTTTCTAGACATGGTTTCATAGCTTCAATTCACTCTTCACGGATACATGTAAGCGATGTGGAAATCACCTGCACAGTGCACTTCCTCCAACATGGAGAGACTTTAGAACTCTGGAGCCTTTTCATGAAGACTGTAAACCATAGTACAGGAAGTGAATTCTCCACTGTAAATAATGTACAATATCTATTTTTTTCTTTTGTATGAGTGATGCAGCATTAAACTATTTTTACATTAAAGAGGAAAAACCAAGGATGTTTAATTAAAGCAACAAGTTATTTTAGGAGAATGAAAAAGCAGAATACAAATTGGTAATGTGTATTCAATATCCCTGCTGCATGTTTACTGTCAGCATTGACACACACACACACACGCAACATAGAAACACTCTTAAAACAACTCAAATGTTATGACATGATTAGGAAAGGGATAAAACTTGAATGAAATGGGATGTATTTTCATGAAAAATTAATTGGTATTCTTGCTTTCAATGTAACTTTACCCTTCATATTTGTTGTGAGAAATAATTTCGTGAACAATGATGTAGATGACTAGGGCCAAGATAGTTATGCATTTTACATATTGCATATACATATTTTAAATGTTTTTTAATGAATGCATATGCAAATTCATATATGAATCATACATATAAAGTTCTTGAATATTTTAGAGCCATTGACCACTTCTAAAATTGTATTTTACGTCTGTGCATTTCATTTGAAAAATTACAGAATGGCATTCGATTCAATTCCACAAAAACAAAACATTTTTTTAAAGATAACAATGGCTAGTATAGCATTCAACAAAACGTGTTTTTATGTATACCTGCTAAAAGGAAATTCGTTCATTTCATTTGTGCTAAACCAACAAAACCATGAACAAGAAGAGTGTTTTTATTTTCAAAATTTACATTATTTATGGAAACATAAAACTTGCAGGAGACTACAACCAGCACACGTACTGCAGCAGGAGCCCAAACACTGACACCTTCGGCCGCACGGCCTCACTGGAGGATGAGAAAACCCACTTGCTTCCATGTTAGTTCAACCCGACCATGATCTCAGATTTTGATGAAACTTTACACTTAATCCTTCCATGGCGGTGAGAAACCACATTCATTTTTTTATCGTTAACTTGTCTGGTTTAATTTTTAGAGCCCTTCTTACTTTCAGTGATTCCTCATTTTTCCAGTCCCAAAGGCTCCAAGTGTCAGCTGCACTGTCTTAGAAAAATAATTCTATCTCCCTTATAATTTATTTAATGTTTCTGAAATTTCACAACAATGTTAACCAAAAAATAAGGATTTCAGAAAAAGAAAAACATGATAATACATCACATTCACATTTTAGTACACCAATAAATTAATTAAATGTGATTTTTTTTTAAAAAAAAACAAGGTTTACTAAAATTTGAAATCATTGAAAGGGAAAGTTTCATTCCTTATGAAAATATGACAACTTATTTCTGATTTTTTTTTAAATGGCTACCAGATTTTATATTTTTCAAATTTACTCAAAATATAAGAATCTTAGCTTCAAAATATTATGAAGCAAATTTTAAGAGCATAAAATTTTAAATAATATTTTCATATATAGGGCAAGGGGAGCTGTGCCTCCTTCACTGAAAAATGAATGCCAACCTGAAAGTATTTATTTCACACATATTTTAGCCACAGTAATTTGTTTTATTACTACAAGGGTATTGCAGAAACATTTTCATCCGGAGTGTTTCTTTCAGGAGTGACATGTAACGTTCTACTTAGCTACTATATAATAATATTTATAATTTATAAGGAAACGTGAAAGTTATTCGCAGAGAAACGAGACGCCTATAAGTCCACCAAGGAACTTCTCGTATCTGGGCATCTGTCCTTTAGTATCTTGGGTAATTAGTGTCAAAAGCATGCATGCAACAATGAGAATACTCCGAAGAATGCTTCCGCTCGTGATAAGCAATCGCGATCACAACATGCAAAAATCATAAATGGTCATAGATAATAATCACAATCCCAATCACCAATGCATGCTATCACTCTAACTACCTAATCATAACTTACTGTTTATCAACTTATTTTATTTTTGTAGTCAATAATTAGACAGAGGATTGTTTGATGAAATATTGATCACAGACGAGTATTTATTTTATAATTCATGCATTACAAATTTGTTAACAATGTGTGGGTGATTATGCATCTTAGTTACTGTTTATTGTAGCCAGTAATTGTTTTACAATTGCTTAATTTCATACAATAACTTATCGATCTCACACAATGTGTATTTACCTGAGAAAACTCGTAGACAATAATTTATAACAAACGTTCGTTCCAATCAGTCGTTGATTACAAGGAACCACTTTTAACACAATAATTAATCATCCGTGTGAATTCAATAACTAATGAATGCTTACGTCAAAAACTATCTCGTAAAACTATCACATGGTTAAATATTCGCACATTAAGTTCTACCGATTATTGTAACAAGTGCGTAAATGCGACAAACATGCATATATTATGTTAAATCAGTGCGTATTTTAAAAGGTTCGCAGAATTCATAATAGTTCATTTTTAATCATGTTATTCATCCAAAGCACCATTTACCAATGCATTTTATCAAGTTCTAAGTGGAAAGTTCCACTGCACCATACTTTACCACTCCATTGGATACTGCTAGTTGTTCACTCTACAAAGGTGCGTTAACAAGAGCCGCTGGATATCAATTGGTTGTCGGTTGGTGACTTCCCATAGTGCTTCATTCGGTATTATGTCAGGCCATTTTATATTTATTATCTGCCGTAGTCATCTATTAACAATAGTTAGCAGCCTATGCATAATCTGCTGGGTCACTCTCCATGTCTTGCAAGAATAAAGCAGGACTGACATAACATTCATATTGAAAATGCCGATTTTTGTATTTCTGGAGATGATATTATTTTACCATATTGAGTATAGTTGTAATTTGCTTTTTTTATTCGACTTTGGACATCTTTATCTGCTCCCCATTTTTGGTGACTACACTTCTCAGGTATTCAAATGAGTCTACATGTTCTATCTCAGTGTTGTAGAGTTTTAGCCCTTCTTTATTTTTGTTATTTACCCTCATTTCCTTTGTTTTATTAACATTGAAGTGTAATCCAGCTCCTCTTGCTTCCTCTTCAAGTTGTTTTAGTTTTGCATCCATGTCTTTGAATTTGTTGGCTAGGAGGCAGATATCGTCAGCAAATTCCAAGTCCTCTAAGCTATCAGCTATATCCAATTGGATACCTCTTTTTCTTCCTTCTGTAACCCTCCTCATCACTCTATCCAAAACTAAAAATATGATTGGCGAGAGAATACAACCTTGTCGTACTCCAGAGTTCACTTCTATATGCTCTGTAAATTTGTTTTCATGAATAACCTTACATTTGAAGCCATCATATATGTCTTTGGTGAGTGCCAGAATCTTCCACGGGATACGATATTGTTCTAGTGATTTCCACATAAACTTTCTCTTTAATGATTCGAATGCCTTTTCAAAATCAATAAATGTCAGGTAAAGGGTAGTCTGCCACTTTGCATTCTGTTCAAGGATAATTCTTAAGGTATTAAAAAGGTCTACACAACTATGATGTTGGTGAAAACCACCCTGTTCTTTGCGTAGACGTGTCTCCACTATGTTCTTGATTCTATTTAAAATTATCCTGGAAAGCACCTTACTTGGTACACTTAAGCCTCGGCTGGATGTTTCAAACCCCCCCCCCCTCCCCAAATTCATTGAACTAGTATGGTTCCTAAATATGGAACAGCTGAAAGTAAATTAGCAGCTGAAAACTGCTTCTCCTTCTATTGACAAAATCTCCTAACATATGCTTCCAATTTCGGTGATACTCTGCAAGGCTTTTCTAGAAGGATACACAAAGTGATGTAGTTCATAAAAAAATCAATTTGGGGTTCTAGTTTGGCGTACAAAAAATAGTAAAGCAGCATTAGTGGGATCTGAAAAGCAGATTTAAATGGGGCGTTTGAAGAGTTCTAAAATATTATACCTTTTAGGTTCAATATTGTGGATCTAGATAATTGCAAGCCTTTGCACAATATATTCAACAGAAATTACATAATTGTATGACAAAGAAGACTAGAATATGGTTCCCACGACTTCTGAAAATTTGAGGATTTTCCGCTTGTAGTGCTGCTGTCGTTTTTCAATACACAAAACCTCCTCATGTGATTCTCGCAGCACAGCGGGGGGAGCTTTCACCCGATAGTTTGTAAGCTTATCTTTTCTTGCCATCTGGGTTCAGGCAGAGACCTCCATGAAATCAGGGAACTGCATTACTTCGGTGGCTCCTTTCAAAAAACAAGACACAGTTTTGGAAGTCGAAGCCGTGAATCGTCCATATTATTATAGGAAAGAAGGGATAGATATTCCTGTTTTGACATTTTATTTTTTTTAGTTCATATAGTTATAAATACTTCGAAAGTCCAGAGCTCACAGAATGTTTTCAGGCAGGAAGGTGTCAAACATTCGTACAGATTTATATTAATTTATTGAAACTCAAATAATAAAATATTATTTTCGTTGTATAAAATGTTCTCGAAGACAATCAACACATGTGAACACACACACCTGCGTGCACAAACACACACACATGCACGAATAACCTACCTAAGCCCCGCGACAAGTTAAGTTTGCAGCAGGTTTAATGTATTAATCCACACGAGAACGGTGCTAAGAATCTTTCGTACCAGTCTTGCCTCAACAGCAGAGATGTTCATATCGTAGACAGTGAGAAAATCGACAGTATTGCAGCGGAACTATATTCTGGGTGCACGTTTGTGTCTATGCATGCGAAAAGTTGCTGCAAACTTAACCTGTCGTGGGGCTTACCTACCTCCCTCTGGGGATGAGCACGTGGAAAGGTAACAGAAGGACAAAGAAAATAAATTAGGAGGAATCATGTTACTAAAGCATAGTAATATCAGTCAATTTTCTAATGCGCTTTATAAAAGTCCTTGCTCTACTTCCTTTTAATTACATTTCGCATTCATTCCCTGTTCTTTTCCGTGCTTCACGAGTTGCAATAACTGAAAATTATTTTTCCAATGTTTTGTTACGAGTCAGTTTTTTTTACTCAGACTGTTTAGAGCGGAATTTTAATCACTCCACAATATCCTCTGTGGCAATTGAACCCCGGGAGCCTTTCATTACAAGATGTTTAAAAAGCTGAATGGTTATGTTCAAGATTATGTTTGTAAGGTGAAGTGGGGAATTCTGGTTTCTTCACCTTCCCCTTTTGTTGCCTAAATTTTTACTCCTGCACTACTATTAAATGTCAATGATTTACAGGTAGTTGCTTATCACCCTCTCCTAGAAATGTTCTATATACCACACTGTTTACGTGCATCCATCCATTCTGGACACTTACCGATATCTCAAACTTACTGGAACTATAGATACAAAAATATGAAATCGTTAACTGATAACATAAAGTAAGTAGCATTTTGCCCGAGAACAGTTGGGGTCTACTTTTTTGGGGGGGGGGGCATAATCGAACTTGGGACTTAAGTTGGAAGGGGAGAGAATCGAAAAATTGTCCATCTCATTGAAATAACATCCAGAACTATTTTACTAAATAAGTGTTACATTTGAGAAATTATAAAAACTACTTTTTTTTTCTTTTTTTTCCTTACGTCGCAGGAGATTATGAAAAATATCCTTAACCCCCAACTCCTTGCCTTCGCCAAGTTACAACTGTTGTAACTGTTAAGAAAACATGCTTAAGGTACCATTCCCTCCTCACTGCTCTTCCTCCTCTTCCTTCCCTTACCTACCAGATCGTAAAAGCCGCGGAAGCAAGGTGCAGAAAAGGTATGGCTCATCGCACCAAATTCGAACACCATCTTGGTTCAGCACCTAATTTCATCTTCTGACGTAAGCGCGGAATGCTTTCGTAGTTAGGGAGGCTTGGTAGTGTAAGTCTCTCAGCATAAGTACACTCTAACAACGAAAACATTTAACCTGGCCTTGCCTCAGAAGCAGGTGTGTCCATCCCCCCCAAGGCCCTTGATGCACTTCCCCCCCTCAAAAAAGGTAGAACATTTCCCCCCGTTTATGCAGAATTAATTACTCAAATTATTTTTGTCAGACAAAAATATAATACCAGAGGTGCAACCATGAATTTTTGTCTGGGGGCAGGGCAAGTACCAATAATAATAATAGCATTAATAATGGCTTTATTATTATTATTATTACTACAAGTAATAGTAGTATCAAAGATGTTATTATCCTCAAAAATGATGCAAAAAGGGGGTAGAGTCTGTGCTAAAGCATTTGTTTGGAACAGACGATTTGAAATATTTTTCAACACCGTCAATTTCACATTAGCTAATAATGGAAATCAAGCACACAAACTGTATTTTTGAATGGCAGATAATGAATGATATATGCATTCCGAAGATACATGGGTAACTTTCATGTACAACATATGTTTTACACATGTGCAACATGGAGCAACATAAAATAGAAAATACATATGCAACAAGCTAACACTACATTGTGTACGTATTGAAAGCTTATTCAATACAAATATACAACACATATTATTTAAATACATAACTTTACATAAAATTTTTAGACCCAATTTTTGCAATTGAAGAAAATATAGATTTAATAGGGCGCAAATAATTTCACTGGACGCCATGGCATTCTCTCTTGTTTACAACTTTTTTTTTAGATCATTCGATGCCCATGGCCGACTCCCGCCGCCTCTAGCTACAGCTCTGAACTTGACGAAAACGAGAAATGCAGATAATGTGAGCAAAGAAAGCAAGAACATTTTACAAAATGTATTTTTATTTGCATAAAATTTGAAATTGAAGGGGTTATTGCTCCTCTGTCCCCCCCCCCTTTGCAGGTGCCCTACTATCCGTGACAAAAATATTGAGCCCTCGGTTTACGTGCTTGTATAATTGTACTCCGTGGGAGGAATAAAGTCAAATATACCTTATTGGGAAGCTTCAAGTATCTTCTTTTTAGTAAGTGTTATCTGAAAATTAATCTTAACTTTGTTTTGTTACCATAATAAAAAAATCACTGAAAAGTGTAGTTTTTCTTCCAATTTTTACGAATGGGGAAGAACACCATACAGTTCATAATTGACTGTACATATAATTTTGAGATTTTGTATCTCTGTAGAAAAAATCAAATGCATATTTTTACTAGATACTTCAAAAATTGGCATTTTAGGGAAATGTGCAAACTTGAAATACATAATTACAAATTCAATGAAATTGCAAAAAACTGTTGATATAATAGTCCAGGGGCATTTGTAATCCCGTGGGTTTTTGAATGAATGGAATATATGATTACCGGTAATACGTTGCTAGTGTTGTACACAATCATGTACTACCAGGTGTTTTACCTGCAATTGTGGCAGAAGGCCTGTGTGACATCATAAATCCAAGATGGCTACCGCTTCAATCACTAACTAAGAAAATCCATCATAACTCCTTTAATGGTGGTTTTGGAAATTTTTTTATAGATCCATGTTTTGTTTAGAATTGAAAAAGGAACAAAATTTGTTCTTACAGTATTATTTTCATATATCACACTGTTATGGAGATATATCCAGTGAAACTACAGGGTGTCCCACGAACGGTGCAACTGGGAATTAAGAGGCGTTACTTTGTAACCGAAACCTGTACATACATAAGTCATACACCAAATGTTAGCCCTGTCCAAGAAGATATTTTTAAACATAGAAACAACAAACGGGGTGCAGTGTTGTTCATGAAGTGTTGCCAAATGTAAGTGAAAGTGTAAATTTATTTTTCCACAAAGCATGGAAAATTGCATGTCAAACATTCGTACGGAAATTTGGACGTCAATTTCCACCTTGGGTAGGTGGACTATTTCGCCATCTATAGTTCAGAGAAGAAAACCGATCGTTTTCGCGTATAGCCAATCCTGAAATGCCTCGTAAAGGCGTACCGGTCCAAATGGGTGTTTTAAAAAAATTATGAGGTACAGTGGCAACACTGTTGATGTTTGAAGGCAACAAAAGGTGTGTTTAGTGATGGTCTATGACATGGAAATACTGGAAACAGGAAAAAAAGAAAATGAAAATTATGGTGAAAAAAGTGTTACTTACCTACTCCGGGCAACCATGCAATGCGCGTAACAGGCAGTGTAGCTTTACAAAAGATGTTGAAAATGACAACCATTTTCCCTGAGGCATTCATCAACACGTTTTATCATGTTGGAAGCAACTTTATGCAAGGTTGATTGGTTTATATTGTTAATGGCTGTGCAAATGTTTATTTTTAGATCATCAAGTGTTCTTGGGTTATTAATGTAAACTGTTTGTTTCAAATAACCCCACAGAAAAAAATCTGGAGACGTCAGATCCGGGGAGCGACTGGGCCATAAGTTTTTGCTTATAATGTGGTCGCCAAAAAACTCTGCCAACATGTCTAAAGTTTCATTAGACGTGTGACATGTTGCGGAGTCTTGTTGAAACCAACAATCACGTTCATCACGTTCCAACAGAGAAATAAACTGTGTGATAAGGTCACGATAAAACTCTGTTGTGTTGAAAAAGAATGGACCGATTATTTTTCTCCGCGGAATCGCGCACCACACACCGATCTTTTGTGAATGAAGTGATTGTTCATGTAACAAATGGGGATTGTTACTTGACCAGTGTCGAGAATTTTGACTGTTGACATATCCATTTAAGTGGAACCATGCTTCATCCGTGAAAAAACCTTATCCAAAATATTCACACCATTGTCTCTAATAAAATTTCTAAACCACTAGCAGTATCTTACACGTGCACCTTTGTCTGCTTCCTTCAGTTCTTGCACAGCCTGTACCTTATATGCACGTAGGTGCAATTGTTTTAACGCTCGGTGAGTTGTTGTTTTTGATACACCTGACTGTGCAGCAAGTTTACGAACAGATTTCCTGGGAGATTGTGATATTCTCTGCTCCACATCCTGCAGCACACCTTGTGTCAAAACTGGTGGTTGTCTGTGGTAGGGTTTGTCATTAACTGATCCTGTTTCACAAAATCTGGAAACAAGTCGATATATCGTCGAATTTTCTGGAACACTGTTATTGGGATATTTCTCGCGAAACACAGTTTTTACACTAGCGTACGATTTTTAACAAAAATAATGTTCCACAATGAACACCCTCTCTTCCAAAGAGTACTTCATTTCACAGAACAATTCTAATCTTCCCCTACGAACAATGCGAAATGCACGGCTTAAACAGTTCTGAGTACACAACTAACTGATTTTGTTCTCGTTCGGTGGGCACTCTTATCGCATTGCATGGTTGCCAGGAGTAGGTAAGTAACACTTTTTTACCATAATTTTCATTTTCTTTTTTTCCTGTTTCCAGTATTTCCATGTCATAGACCATCACTAAACACACCTTTTGTTGCCTTCAAACATCAACAGTGTTGCCACTGTACCTCATATTTTTTTTTAAAACACCCATTTGGACCGGTACGCCTTTACGAGGCATTTCAGGATTGGCTATACGCGAAAACGATCTTGGACAGGGCTAACATTTGGTGTATGACTTATGATGTACAGGTTTCGGTTACAAAGTAACGCCACTCTTAATTCCCAGTTGCGCCGTTCGTGGGACACCCTGTATTTTCTGCCCTTTTCTGCAAGGATTCTATGCATATTTTACACTTTACTTGACATTCTGCCATATAAATGGGAAAAATTACTGCCTGTGATATTTTGTTGATGCCTACTATTGTGGCGTATTGCCTGTGTGACATCATACATCCAAGATAGCTGCCTCTGCAGACATTAACAGACAAAAATGACCATACAGTATCTCCTTAACTCCTTTAGGAGTAATTTTGACCATTTGCAAGTTTGTTGGGTTTTTACATGAAGGGAAGCCATGTATATGGAGGATGCTTTCATTTGGAGGCATGCAATTATGTATTACTGTGAGTGTTTTGCTGGATAATGTGTCGGAGACCATACATGACTTCCCAAATCCAAGATGGCCACCTTGGAGGTTCTGCACATGATAACCTGATTTAGAGTTCGATTATGAGATTTTTCCAGAGGCATTTTCTGTTAATAAATAACAATATTAATTATTATTATTATCATTATCATTACTATTGTTATAAATATTACAGGAAAGGAGTAATATCATCTCCTGTGAATTCTGCATTGTCTTTTGAAATGTAAGCAGCTCACCTGTTATTAAGATTGAGAGTGGTTGTAATCATTTGGGAAATATCATGTCATCAATACAGTCACTTTATTCAATTTTCTCGTCACTGATCTGAGTCTCTGTCCTGCAAGTCATTGTTTTCACACTTTTCTTCATCTGCACTACAAAGAGACAGTTCAGTACGTCACAGGGACTGATCCCGGCATAAGCATGAACATTTCCTCTTTCCGCAACCACATGTCAACTGTAATCTTCTCTGAAGGTCTAGGTAGTGTGAATATGACAAGAATGATCTTTTTGTCATCCTCATTTTCTTCTTTCTCTATTCAACAGCCTATCGGGCTGGGTAGATTTAGATGTTTCTTTTCTGCTTTTATTTCACTCCAATACTTGGAAGTAACTCCCCCTGATGAAAGGTGTGAGGGTCACTTTTTGGCAGCAGCGTTCACACTATCTATTAATGGTATCCCAGTTTGTGTTTGTACTTGCAAAGAAGGCAAAAAAGTGGTTGTTGAACGCATTTGATCGTGCAGAAGATGATGTGCTTGAATCTCTTGCAAATCTTGGTTCTCCTGGATTCGATGAACAAGATGACAGAATGAAAGAATGAATTGATTTATTTTACTTCTCGTTGAGATGAAATAGATGAAAGGACAATCACAAACAGACATGGGCAGCACACGACTCAAGTCCCATGGGTCCAGACGCCAGAGCATTAATTGATTGATTGAGTTGGTGTTTTATTGAAGTCCACTTTATACACAGTAAGGCTAAATTGGACTGGACCTACAGTTTAAAGTGGGATCTGAACCGCTATATGTGCCTCCACCGGGTAAGGAACTCGGGACCCCTTGATCACAAATCCACGTCGATACCACTGTGCCATCGGGGAGGCCCTAGACGTCAGAGCAATGTTAGTTTGCAAAATGCAGTCCAGGGTGTACTTCGTGGAAGTGAGGTTGATATTTGGGTGTCTCGTATACCCCAAATATGATGACAGGATATTTAAGATGACAGCATTTTGCCTGACACGAAAACCAAATATTTTGGCAAATTACGATGGTATTTGTTCACGGAAAGGGATGTTCGAGGCTCACGTCTTGCTCCAACCAAAGTTCCCCTCACAGAAGGGGGGAGTTATTTCCAAGTATTGGAGTCAAATAAAAGCAGAAAAGGATCATCCAAATCTACCCATCTCAATTGGCTGTTGATGGAAAAATTGAAAATGAGAATGACAAGAAGATCATTCCTGTCATATTGACACTGCCTAGATCTCAAAAAATATTGAATGAGGAAGTCCCAGGGATGTCATTAATCCTTTACCACAATACGGAAGTGTCCAAAAAGTAGAAAAATGGAAGGGGGAGATCTGCAGGATCACCATAAATAATCATCAAGGTGTGTAATTCACCTTACGCGCATAGGCAACAGTACTGCTAGTGTCAAATAGGCCCGTGATTAAAAGGTAAACAAAACACAACATATCAGAACAAGAGTGCCCCATTTTGTATCGAACACTCATTGTGATCGGAGGACAATCTCTTGTTAAAGTGTTCAATGTACAGTAAGAACATGGCACAAAGACATCGGCAAAGAATCATCGGACGTCTGGAATCAGGTCAAACACAGACTGAAGTCACGTCAGCGTTGACTGTGGCACAGTCATTTCCAGGCTTTGGCAACGGTTCTAAGATACAGTAGATGTTAATGGTAGGCCAGAACAAGGTTGTCAACAAGTAAAGGGTGTTTTTTTTAGAGGCAGAGAACTTTAAACTGGCAACACTGTTTTCTGTGACAGCATAGAAGGCAGTTCCCTCTTGTTTCGAAGTTAGTTTGGTTTGGCAAGTCTTCATGAATAGACTCACGCCGGAGCAACGGTTGCAAATTGTGTAACTTTATTTTGAAAATCATGGTTCCGTTCGACAAACTCATCGAGCATTACGTGCAATTTACGGTGCTCATAATGGTTATGTCAATAAACAAAATTGCTGCATTTGGAGTGATGGTAATCCACAAGCCATTGTCGAAACACCATTACATCCAGAAAAGGTGACCGTGTGGTGCACTCTGGGCCCGTGGAATAATTGGTCCGTATGTCTTCAAAAATGATTTTCGTCAGAAAGTGACAGTCAACAGTGCGTGGTACAGGGACATGATTACTAACTTTTTCGTGCCTCAATTGCAAGACATGAATGTGGCAGAAATGTGGTTTCAGCAGGACGGGGCCACCTGTCATACAGCGCATGCCACAATTCATTTACTGCAAGAAATGTTCGACGACCGAGTAATTTCACCCAATGGCCCTGTTAACTGGCCACCGCGTTTGTGCGATTTGACGCCGTTGGATTATTTTCTCTGGGGATATGTCAAGTCGCACGTCTACGCCGATAAACCAGAAACGATTGAGCACTTGGAAGCCAATATTCGACGCATTATTGCCGACATACAGCCTGATGTACTGCGAAGAGTGCGTGAAAATTGGACCTCCAGATTACGTTATGTACGCACCAGTCGCGGTGGCCACATGCCTAAAATCATATTCAAACATTAATGCCATAACATGAACTGTAAAGTACAACCAATTACATGGATATTGAAATAATTTTTCTGTGTTTTATTTTAACTTAAAGTTCTCCGCCTCTGAAAAAACACCCTTTAGCAACGCCACAACAGGGCCAATATCTGGCTTTTTTTAACTGCATGATGAAACCGGATGATGCCTGCAAGACAACTGTCCTCAAAGCTTGCAGCCACCTCAGGGGTTAGAGTTTCTCTCGCCAAACTGTGTACCGGAGACTCAGGACAGCTGGTCTCTATGCCAGATGTCCAGTAGTGTGTGTCCTGCTTGATCCAACGCACAGAAGGACCCACTTACAGTAGAGTCAGAATCAATTAACTGACCCTGGATGAACGGAGGAACATGCTCTTTCACAGATCTGATCAGATTCAGTTTGCAAAATGATTCCCGGCGCACATTCATCTGGAGAGAACCTCGATCACGATTTAATCCAAGAAATATCGTGGATCAGTTTGGTCGAGATGGAATACTGGTATGGGAAGACATCATGCTCAATGGACGTACGGAGCTGCACGTCTCTGGTGGAGGTACTCTTACTGCACAGAAACGAGGTACTCCAACAACATGTGCGACTTTTCGGAGGCGCAGTTGGATTAGACTACAACTTCAAGGCTGAAAAGATGATAATGCATGTGCGCATCGAAACAAATTGGTGGATGACTTTCTTGAAGGTGAATAAATCCACCCACCGCATGGACTGGCAACAAAAGTCCCCAGACATAAATCCTGTAGTGTCTTATCTTAATGAGACGAGTTAGCTCGCGATCCTCCACCAAAGAAATTTCCAGAACTCCTCACTCCTCTTCATGGGAAATGGAACCAGCTGCCTGTAGAACTCTTGAACCACCTTGTAAATAGCATGCTACATCGTTGCAAGGTTGTGTAGCTGTTAGGGGTAAGGAAGTATCTTCTATTTTCTTATTTTTTGCACTAAAAAACTATTTTTAATTTCATGCATTCTACTCTATTGTATACCATATAATGTTTCACTATCTTTTATGCAGTTCTGTCACTTTATTAATAAAACATTTTCTCATATCTTAGTTATGCTTAACTTTTGGACACTACTGTAGTTATAAAAATTTTAGTAATATTTTTCACTTTTTAATTAATAACAGAAAATGCCTCTGGAAAGATCTGATAATCGAATTCTAAATCAGGATGTGGAGAACCTCCACAGTGGCCATCTTGGATTTTGTACTTCATGTGTGGTTTCTGACACATTGTAATACATGATTGCATGCCTCCATACACATGACTTCCCTTCATGTAAAAGCCCAACAAACTTACAAATGTTCAAAATTACTCCTAAAGGAGTTAAGGAAATACTGTATGGTCATTTTTGTCTGCAGAGGCAGCCATCTTGGATGTATGATGTCACACAGGCAATACGCCACAATAGTAGGCATCAACAAAATATCACAGGCAGTAATTTTTCCCATTTATATGGCAGAATGTCAAGTAAAATGTAAAATATGCATAGAATCCTTGCAGAAAAGGGCACAAAATAGTTTCACTGGATATATCTCCATAACAGTGCGAGATACGAAAAAAACTGTAAGAATACATTGTGTTCCTTTTTTCAATTTTGAACAAAACATGTATCTATAAAACATTTTCCAAAACCACTATTAAAGGAGTTATGATGGATTTTCTTAGTTAGTGCATGAAGCGGTAGGCATCTTGGATTTATGACGTCACACAGGCCTTCTGCCACAATTGCGGGTAAAACACCTGGTAGTATATGATTGTGTACCACACTAGCAACGCATTACCAGTAGTCATATATTTCCTTCATTCAAAAACCCACGAACTAT
The DNA here is from genome assembly GCF_977018435.1 of Lepisma saccharinum. Classification (NCBI taxonomy): domain Eukaryota; kingdom Metazoa; phylum Arthropoda; class Insecta; order Zygentoma; family Lepismatidae; genus Lepisma; species Lepisma saccharinum. The sequence goes on from NC_139231.1 coordinate 35,025,984, forward strand.
AGAAATATTGACATATGATCCTGCCTGGACTATAACGCATTTGATTAAATTCCAGAATGTGTACCTCAAATATGGTTCCAGATATTAATTATTCTTTCCCACTCTTAATATGGTAAACGGGTGCATGACCAATCTCAGACTCCGCGGGCTGTAAGTGAGTTCCACAGCATTGCCGTTTCGCTGCACTTAGCAAGTGCGTTCCGTCAAGCCGATCAAAAGTATTGTCACAGCATAAAATAATGAATGAAATATTTCTTATGCAAATGTAGTACTGCCAGGCGCGGCTCGTGCATTATTTTCCTGGGGGTCCACCGAAGGCATATGACACATATTCAGTTTCCACAAATAAACTTGCTTCGGGAAACAAAGGGATGGGGTGGGGGCTTAAAAGATTGGTTCATAATTTTTTCATAGTAGAGGTGTGCGTATAAATTAAGGGCAAAAACTAAGTACAATAAATTGTGCATCTATGAAAGAAATTCCGGGTTTTATGGACGTCATGGATGTCCTCAGGATTTGTTCCAGGGATGGGAAGCAAGATCATTTTTTTTTCAGGGGGGAAAAACGAGGCACATTTTTCCTTGTAATAGTGCTGTTCTCTTCAAAAACACTCCTTCAGTCCCTGCAACGTCTTTATAATAATCATCATAAATTACTGTGACCGAAATGAAATTATATGAGTGTAATAAATAGTTTTAGGTTGACATTAATTTTTCAGGCGGGTGTGGCCCCTTTTCCCCTTCTGGACGACCATACATGCAATTATAAAACGACTAATCACAATGGTCCTACAATTATTAAAGGGAAATGGCAACCAATGGCATGTACGTACTAGAAACCTGAGACCCTTTCATTAAAACGCTACAGCTTTTTTTTTTCTTTCTTCAAATTTGGAGTTGTTCGACCAGCACAGGGTTTATCTCTAATTTTCTTTCAACAGACAAGCGGTCATTTCTTACCTGCGCAGACAGCAACACCTACACTGCATCAAATGATGTAACATGGTCCATCCAAGCACTTCGAAAACTTACAACCTTGAAACATTGGCACCGACAGGGTTTGTCACATCTTCCTTTCTTGTCTAAGATTGCACCATTCTTTTACTTTCACATATCCGAAGTGTTTCCATCTTTAAGGAAAAAGTCAGAATGCATGCACGAGTTATTTTAGTAATGTATTTATTTTATTTTAATTCATCGTGTCTAATTCCAGCTTTCATTCATTTCTACTCATCCTTCTCTGCCACAATTTTGCATGTATGCCAATAAGTTCGGCTCAAAAATTATTCAACAGAGAAGATAGAATATGTAACGAATGCGCTTCAAACTTGAACCTCACAGGGAACCAGCTGGGTCTTGGTGCTGTACTAGCAGCAAGGACGGTGCCTTCTGGCTTCTGCTGCTGCTTCAGAGAGAGAACGAACTGCGCATGACCATTGGTTGGAGATCGAGGTTCCTCAGTATCCTTTGCCATGTATTTTGTCCATATAGCTTCACCGAGCTTCTGCCTGCCACCCGAACCTTCACTATGACAGGAGCTCTCCTGTGGGGGTTCAGCTGAGGGTCTGCACGAGGGCGGCCAATTTGTGGTTTTTCTTTCTCAGCAAGAGAATTTGCCATGTTATGGACACAAATACATGACTTCTTGTGTAGAAATTGTAGCGAAAAATTGTCAAAAGGTAAAGACATTGTTTATTGTCCATTCTCGAGGTAAATGCCGTATATTACTGGGGATTCACTGATCCTGTGCGCTATAAGGCCAACCGCGCCTTAGTACTGCTGTACTGCAGTTTGTTTTTTGTTTTTTTTTTGGTTGGGGGGGGGACATTTCTTTTAGCTGTTAACTTCATATGAACGTCTCCTTCGATACCCAGTGGAGGTACATAGTGGTTCGGATCCTACTTTAAACTGTAAGTCCAGACCTGAATAGCAAACCTGTGCATAAAGTGGACTTAAAGACAACTCAACTCGGATTTATATGAACATCATTTTCCCAGTATTATTTTATGTCACACATTTAAACAGATACAGTATGTACCATACTTGTTTGTACAGGCTGTATACATTGTATGAAACCCCTCTGTACGTGGTCAGTTTGCAAAATATTGTAATGAAAGGTGTCCAGTATTCAGGGAGGACCTTCGAAAAGTTAACTTGTATAAAAAAAAAAGTGAGATACAGTAATTGTACTGTATGGATTTCAACCCTATCGCTGCAATCACCCACAGGTAGGTAGAAAAACTAAACATAATAACCAAAACTTAAAATCAATAACAAGTCAATCAAACGATATGATCCCCCCCCATTTCTGTGTGAAAATATATATATATAATTGGTATAAAATTTTTTCCCCAAAAAAATTCCCATGACACAGGCACGTCATGAATGGGCACCCCTGCTCAGAAGACGAAATACGGAGCTAGATAAAGAAGGGGTTTGAATTTGGTGCAATAAGTCAGACCAGTTCCAGAAAGTCGGCAGCGAAGATGGGAGTCTGATAGGGACAGAGGGAAATTCGTAGACAGCGATCCTAACACCTCGCTCATACTACTTCGTACTATTGTTAGGAAAAGAACTAATGACACTCTCAAAATTGAGATTCCTTTTTTACATCCAGCCGAGGTTTAAGTGTGTTATTCCTCTCCAATTATTACAGTTGGTGGTGTCTCCTTTTTTCGGTATTTTAACAATTAACCCTTCTTTCTATTCTTTTGGGACTTCCTTCTTCCCATATTTTCTCTATCAATGGATGTAGCACGTCAATGGTGGTTTCAATATCTGCTTTGAGGATTTCGGAAGTAATACTATCTATTCCCGGTGCTTTGCCATTTGTGATGGTGGGTGTAGGCTTATCTTTGGGTCAGGAGTATATTGCCTTGCAATTTCTTCTTCTTCTAATACGTCCTGCTTATTTAGGATTTCTGAAAAATGTTCCTTCCACCTTTTTAATTGCTGTTCTTTTGTGGATAAAAATTTTCCCTGTTTATTTCTTATGAGTTTACTCCAAATTCCTTTCCCTGACAATTTCTTGGTAATATTATACAGTTCTTTAAGATCACCTCTTTTTTCTGCTTCTTCAGCTATCTGTGCTTGATTATCTACCCACTTTCTTTTGTCTCTCCTAACATTTTTTCTCTCTTTTTATCTATTTCTATATATGCTGCATGTGCTATTACCTTCTGCTGGCATGTTCTGCTTTGGTTTATCTTATTGTTAGCTTGTTTTCTAGCTTCTATTTCCTCCCATGTATTTTCCGACATCCATTCTTTCTGTTGATAATTGAAGACTAAAATTGGTAAACGCTGTAAGTGCCACAATAATTCAAACACCGTTTTCCACGTTAAACTGTGAAATGTGCCATGCTTTATAATGTGGTAAACGTGAAATGTGGCTGGTAGCCCTCTAAGTAGTTCAAAGGATGTGTAAAGATGTCACTAGTGTGAACGTTCTTACAGGCTGATGTACTGAACGATGTGATTTCCCAACACTTTCGCTTTTGGCACTTACTTCTTTTACCACTTTTAGTCCTCAATTCCTAAATCCAAGCACCTTTTCACTGGTTTCCAGATATCCGTCTCTAATAGTGTTCAAATTCCTTCAATATCTAGCTGCTGCTGTTTCATCTTCTGTGAAAGTGTAGAATACTTGAAAGCGGTTTCTTAATTCTAGCTTAAATTCTTGTAGCTTACTTTTATAATTGTCGCATGAATTAAACAATATACTCTAATTGACCACTCAAATGTCTTCCACGTAATACACCCTGGACTGCAGTTTGCAAACTAATGTATATCAATGAGAGTCAAGAGGCTTTACAACAGGTGATGACATCGAGTCCCCTTGGTACTTTTTCTACATTGGAGTGAATAGAAAATTTTGATCAGGAGGTTTGAGAGGAGGGGGGGGTGGTAATACGAGCAGAGGAAAATGGTGGAAAGGATAAATAAGCAAAGAGAAAAGGTGAAAGAAAAAAATGAATTTTGGAGAGAGGGGGAAATGGGCGAGAGAATACGTGCTTGTGAAACTCCTAAACTTGATATCTGCCCACCCTAATTTATAAGTATCTGTCTCCTGCCCACCTGGTCAAAATTTTCTGGCATCAAAGCTGCTCATGTTTTACAAGGACCAAGTTATATTGAGCATTGTGAATGAAGAAGACATCCATGTAATCTTGGATGATCCCCTAACAGACATTGCTGTTGATAGATAGTCTCAATGTAAGGTTAATGAAGGTACTAAATCCACTACAGAAGAAAATGTACAAGGAAATGCTAATGAAGGCGAATATGCCAACGTAGAAGAAGATGAAGACAAAGCTGAAAATGGCAGTGAGACGTATAGATCTAATTTATTTTATAGCAAAAACCAGTACAAGTAGCATAAAACCCCAGCAGTACGTTGTAGAATTCAGCAACACAAGATTATGCCTCGAAGTCTTGCTTTACAGTATTTTCCAAACTATAGTTGTGCTATTTGTCTTAATCCTGTGTTTTATAATTAACCTGTAGTTGCCGGGGCTGATTTCAAAAGTTTTGCCTCAATGCTGAGCGTTTTCAAATGGGAAATTTCAAATACGCCAAGATTTGAGTAATATTTTTATCTTGGAAACTACAAACGCTAGAGTGACAAATTATATCTGGTTTTGTTCAGTAAAGTTTAGACTACAACCTATCATCCAAAAACCCTAGTTTTCCTTTTACGAAATAAAAGAAGACGAAGACTAAAATAATCTTAATTTTTTTTTTTCGAAATTTGAATTTCTTTGAGCCCCCACATAGGCAACACCCAGATGTGAGGGTTCAAAACCATGTCTACGTATTGCCCAATATGTGTTCCATTGACCTGGCAAAAATTACACACTTGCTGATTATACTTTCAGAAAAAAATATTCTCTAATGTAAAAACTGCTCTTTTTCGCCAGGAAAAATTTAAATTCTCAAGAGTTTCAATAAAAATTGATATTTATGTAACTACGAATGCTAGAGTTACAATGATAACCAGTGGCACAGGAACGTTTTTCATTTGGGGGAGGTACAAAATTCGAGCTCCAAACACATGCACACATCAGTGGCGTACGCAAGGGTGGGTTACGGGATTTAACCCCCCCCCCCCCTTGAGCTTGTGAAATAATAAGAAAAATGCTGTGGAAAAAAAATTCAATGGCCAATCACAGTCAAAGATCTAGGACAATACTATTACTATTACTAATAATAATAATAATTTGAATTATCATTTCTATGCAGCATGGAGCACAACATTTCAAACACACTCGTCTTTCAGAGTGAATGCCTTGAAAAGTAACACGTATTCTTGAAAATAAAATATGAAGGCAACTATGATTTAAAAGAGAGAAAAGTTGTTTTGTATCTCAGTTGCAACAATGTTCAATACACTGGCATACGCAGGAATTTTTTTTTCTGGATGGGCTGGAATATTAAATGTGAATAGCACATGGCTTCGTTTTGGAAGGCAGGATGCATAATAAAATATTTCGTATTTTTGGAGCTTTTCAGTCTATTGAAATTGTATTCAAAGACAAAAATGGTATTCAGGACTCACTTTAAATGAGGTTTTTGATTTTATAAAGTTCTTAACGGATTTTTATATGAAAATTCTGATTTTCTCAAAATTTCGGTAGGGGCTGTAACCCCATCAGCCACTCCTCTACATACGCCAGTGTTCAATGAACATGTATTTTTTTGTGTTAACAATGAGAATTAACTAAATAAAGTTCTTGGTTCGTTGAAAGCAGCTAATGTATAGACAAAAGCTAGGCGGACAAGATTCCCATTGTAAACTATTTTGTTGGTAAGAACAGGGAGACAATCCAGATGTGAATTATCGGGGATATTTATGCAGGGAAGAAGCAGGAAAAATTCCAACCAATTCCGGGAATCGAACCCGGATCTCCCGCATGATTGTCAGATGCTCTACCGACCAGACCACCGCAGCTCCTTGGATGAGTTCCATACTTTGATTATTTCCATTTATTTTAATATATTTTCTTGTTTTTATGAATTTTCTTTAAAATGTCCTACCTCGTTGACCAGACAATTATTTCGTAACAATGAAACAAAAAAAAAAATGCTCCTAGAATTTGATTAAAATCGAACAACTAGAAAGTGATATTGTTCTATTGCTTTCGTAAATACCATATTTATGTATATCTCTACTACTTAATAGTAGTAGTGGTATTAGTAGTATTATTAGTAGTAATTCAGCTAATTAATTAATTATAAATATTATTAATTAAATATAAGTATTATTAATCAATTATGAGCATTATTATTTAATTGAAGTATAATAAAACAATGTTAATGTGAATTTGGAGCTGCTACTGGCGCACATGGATGGATACATATGTATATGTACTCTATGTGATCAAGAGTGTCCGGACACCGCAAAACGTGTGTTTATTATAGAGGTTGACACAGTACTACGTAGAACGGTCAGTGATCTCAGTAGTCTGCAGACAGGAGTATGTGATGGTCTGAGGAACTCACGAGCTTTCAACGTGGTCATGTGGTTGGGTGCCACTTGTGTAAGAAGTCTGTGCGCAAGATTTCCACCCTCCTAAACATCCCTAACTCCACTGTTTCCGATGTTATAGTAGTAGAAACGTGAAGGGGCGTGTTCAACCCAAAATGGTGCAGGCCGACCTCCCATGTTGACCTAGAGACTATCGAGTGTTGAAGAGGGTCGTACACGGCATCCTGGTTTCCATGACCGAGCATGGCCTTGATGAAAGTTCAGTCGGGAAAGAAAAATCTCATTTTATCTCACTCTTTTAGTTAAAACGGATTCATGGGTATATATGTGTGCGCGCTTGTCTCTCTGGTAATTTACAATGAATTACAGAAAAGAAAGAAACTGCGAGCGAAGTGAGCAAGAAAATGTTTCTATCAAAATTTATATATTGACAGGGCCGGATTAATCTATGGGCAATTGCCCCGGGGCCCCCACCAAAAGGAAGCTGTGAAGGGCCTCCACCAATAAAATATTTTAACCACCTGGCTATACTTGTGAAAAATTACATAAGAAATTGTATTTTAAAAATCAAAAGAACTTCAATATTGTCGTATGTCTACACTCTTGTGGATCCAATTGTAGCACAGCTCTTAGTCGATCTGTTTGTAGATATCTGAAGCTCAGTATACTTTTTACCATGGATTGATATGGCTGTTGTGTGGAAATAAGGCACACTTATTCAAACAATCAATTCTTAGATACGATTAACATAATAAACTATCCTACGAAGTACATAACTTTCTTTCGTTAGTAACATCATAGCGATGTAGCAGATCATGGCGGTTTATATTAGATGTAGAGTTTCAGCTTCACAGCTTTGACTCCGGGTGTCTACGATGGTATTCTAGCTGGCGGTTCTTATTAACATTGTTTTTCTGTTGACGCCGTGCAGCTGTCGCAGGCGAGGAGTGGTAAAGTGGGAGTTTATTTTTCCAAGGGTTTGGACGACTTGGTGGTCTGAAGGGAAGAGCCGTCGCGCTCCTTCGAAACGATCACCCATCCAAGTATTGTCCCAGCGTAACGCTGCTTGACTTTGAAGATCGCTGAAAAAGTCACTCTTCCACTGCTTCTATGGTTCGGTCATCATATGGCCATGGATTAAGTGAGAGCTGGTCTAAATAATGTAAAGCTAGTTCTTCCGCCTGCTCCTTGGTGTCAAACTTTTTTCCTCCCTTGCTGTGTGAAGAACCGGTGTATGCTGCTCAGGGGCGGCGCCAGAAATTTTCGACCGGGTGGGCAGAAGCACCATATTGATAGATTAGGGTGGGCAGTATAAATGTAAGACCATATATAGTATAGCTATATGTGTATGTAGAAAACTAAGACGTATGTATCTCCTTCTCTCTTACACTCCCGATTTTCCTCGTATTTCTTTTCCCTTTCCTTGTTTTCCTCTTTATTCTTTTCTAATCTATTGTCGCATCTTGTTCCATTTCCTTTCGCTTTGTCTCTGATGGTCACAATTATTTCAAGGAAGTGTTTACCCATGCGCAGCCATACATTCTAATCACATTCCTTCATGCATGTTAATACAGTGAAATAAATGTGAATTAGGTTAAAGCTTGTGTTGCAAATACAAGGCACATACTTGATTTTATGTATTCGGCGACAATGATAGAAAATGCGATGGTAGACAATCGTGAAGTTTCTCGTAATTTAAATGCATGTTCCTCAGCATAGTATTTGCATCGTATAAGTTTTTGACTGAAAAAGTTTTCCTACAGCTTGGGAGTCACTTTTCTCAGCTTACAAGGATTGTACAACTGACAAATCTATCTGAATGTTTGTACTAGCGGCGATTGGGTGCCAACATTTGAGGGGCAGGGACAGTATACTTTTTCTTAGTAGAAAAGGCTTAGCATAAAGAGGCCATAGTGCGGGGGCAAAAAGTGGCAAAATGTGGTGGGGGAACTGCATCCCCCACTTCCCGCTCCTCCTAATCGCCGCCACTGAATGTTTGGATCAAAATGAACGTCTTATTAAGAATGATTTAAAACACACATGGAAAACAAATTCTTTGTTCATTGTCCATGAAGTTTTCCCAGGCTAATGAAAGGCTATTTTGACAAAATATCACTCATAAGTATTAAACGAGTAAGATTGAAAAATCTGTTCAGAATTGAAGAGATTATTAGCTAAGTTGCTATTCGCTTTCTGAACTGTCATGTTGCTAAAGCGGGAGAAGCAATATACGTATGGTTACATGAACATATTTTTTGAGGTAACAAAATGATTTAGGACACAAGGAATTCATCGAAGTTGATCACCGTACCAGTAATACTTCATCTATTTTTCATAGATGACTTGGGTTGTATGGCGTGACCATTTCTAACACACAAGAATGCCAAACTCTATCCTGTGGAGCATACCCTGGAAACTTTATTCTTTCAGGGCAACGAGTCCCTGGCGCCTGGAACCACTGTCAAACTATTAATTTATGAGGGTTTGTATTTTGAGTGTCAGCATGTGTTTGATTTCGTCCCTTCGTTACTTTCACCTAATCACCATTGAACCTTATCGTCGCCATTATCAAAATGATCAGAAAAATGACTTAAAATAAAACAAATCAACCAGAACTTACTCTTCCAAAAATGGAGTTTCATTAGTCCATACCTCTAAGAAAGTTGAGGTGGTAATTTCAATCGCACAGCGTTTCATTAGTGGATCAAGGCAGCTAATTCCGTGAACAATGACGTTGTTTTCCGAAAGTCTCAAATATTTGTCTCAGGGAATCACCCTCTTAAAATGGACGCATCTTCTGTGGTGATAAAATAATACGTTTGGTGCGAGTTCTTTCTGTATATTTTTCCCCCAATGGCATAACGCTGTCGTTATAATAGAGAGGTCCTGTGTTCGACTCCCCCCCCTGGTGGAAGAACAATGCACATTGGTTCAGACTACACGTTAAACTGTAGGTTTAGTCCCGATTAGCCTATCTGAGCATAAAAGTGGGCTTAAAAACAAACTAACAAAATCGTCTTCTGGATACTTCGTGATATATTTTTTTTCTTTACTTCAGCTGCATCTACAGATTCTGTCGACATTTTCGGCTGATTCATGTGGCAAAATTTATGTGTGGAACGAGGATTTCTAAATAGGATAAGCCACTCATTAGCAATTGAATAATTCTGTAGCTTTTTCCATACATAACTGGTTCATTAAAATTTATTCACTTTGGTATTCCATCTTATTAGTAGAATTAATATAAAGATGATATTTCGCATACCATATTCAGTGGCGGATCCAGATGGGGCACGTGCCCCCCCCCCCCCCAAATGCTCGAGCAAATTATACTCGTAATATGTAATTTACAAAATTAATAAATGAAATTCTTATTAATTATGTGTACACTTTTGAAAAGTGGTGATATATCGTTAAAAATTGCTGAGTGCCGAACATCAAATGAAGTTGGTGCCCCCTGTGTATTGTTGAATGTTGGTGGAAAGTTGTGGAAAGTTGGTGCTGCCCATTACTCTTCCTTTGTCAATCCAACTACAGAGCAAGCAAATGGATTAAACGCAATCATCAAACTTGGTTCAGCTTGTTTACTCATAAGAAAGAACAGTGCTCAAGAGTTTGATAAAGTCTTTCAGGAAAGTAAAGCACTTGCTGAAGAGCTGAATGTTGATGTAAAAATCCCAAGAATTGCACAGAATCAAAGACATAGGTCAAATATTCCCTTCAAGAATGTCATCGATTATTTCAGATGTGTTATATTCATCCCTTTTCTGGATTATATAATATCTGAATTTGATTATAGATTTCAAAGAAACCAGATTGAAGTCTTAAGCACTCTACAGAAAGTAATTCCGAAATTCATTGTTGAAGATGATCCAGCTAATGATATAATTGAGGCAGCCAAATTTTATGAAGATGATGTGCAGTCTATTTTAGCATTAGAAGGGGAACTCAAGTTATGGAGACAATTCTGGTTATTGGAAAAATCTACCTCAGATAATCCAGGAGAGGCGTACAAATTTTCTTCCTTGTATCCCAACATTTAAAGTTTGCTTCACCTGTTGTGTGTGATTCCATTCACAACGGCTACAGATGAGCTTTCGTTCTCCAATCTCCGAAAAATCAAGACCTACCTTAGATCTACAATCGGTAATGAACGATTGAATGGTTTGGCTCTCCTGAACATCCATAAAGACAAATACCAAGTGAAACCAGAGGAGGTTATTGACATATATGCAAGGAAATATTCACTAAAACTACAGCTACAGTATCTGTAGGGTGAGTTAAATGTCTTTAGTAAGTTCCAATTATTTGACGATTGAAAAGTTAAACTGGTGTCCAAATTACTAGCAGCTTTATCATGCATCATGCATGTTACTGAAAAGGACTCAGGTACTACATTAAACTAATTATAAAGCACAGAAGAATTAAGAAATTAAATAAAACAGACTGTTTATAATATGAAAATACTTCTGTAACTTGTGCGTTTCTATGTTCGCGAGGAATACGCTATTTTTAATATATTGTTTTTTTTTTACAATGTAATTTTTAAATATATTTGTTCTTAATAACTTGGCCGCATGTACAGAAGACTGGAATTGGTACTTAAATAAATATAAATATTAAAGTATAAAAGACTTGTTTCACCATGGTAAACTTTAATTTAAAGTAGTACTATAATCTTCATTAGTATTTATGTGTACACTTTTGGTTTTTTTTTTTTTTTTTTTTTTTTTGGTTTGATTTATTTTACTTCGCTTCTTGTGGCACTTTTGGCTAATTTGCGAAGATGGGGATGAGTGATGATATGATGAAATTGATAAATAAACATCACAAACGTCCATGCCCAAGCCAGGATTCGAACCCGGGACCCTTGGCGTCGCAGCGCGGTGTGCTAACCACTCCGCCACGGGGGCCGACGTGTACACTTTTGGAAATTGGTGCCCCCCACAAAACCGAATCCTGGATCCGCCCCTGACCATATTGATATTTGAAGATATTTTTTTTGGTTTGATTTATTTTACTTCGCTTCTTGTGGCACTTTTGGCTAATTTGCGAAGATGGGGATGAGTGATGATATGATGAAATTGATAAATAAACATCACAAACGTCCATGCCCAAGCCAGGATTCGAACCCGGGACCCTTGGCGTCGCAGCGCGGTGTGCTAACCACTCCGCCACGGGGGCCGACGTGTACACTTTTGGAAATTGGTGCCCCCCACAAAACCGAATCCTGGATCCGCCCCTGACCATATTGATATTTGAAGATGACAGGTATATAGAAATTGTAATGAAATAAAAAAGGGACACTTCTGGAATTTCAATGCAGAGCTAATTAAAACTATATTACACTCTCTAGCATACTTAAACCGGAAGGTTTATGGCTGCAGCAACACAAGCCTTCCATCTCTCCCTATCCGGGACAAGATCAATCCAATCTTTCCCATCCTTACCGATTTATTTTAGGTTCATCTCAACGTTATCCCTCCATCCTAGTATTTGCCTTCCTACTGGTCTCTTACCATCAGCTTTCCCAACAAGAATCCTGTAAACTATTCTTTCCTCTGCCATTCGTGTCACATGGCCTGCCCATCTAAGTCTTCTTGATTAAATTATTCTAATAATAATTAAAAAGTCGAAATAATTTATTGTGTTGCTGGAGGAAGTAACGCTAATATGATGTTTTTATTTGTTTATTTCGATATTATTTTAGCCATACCCAGGCCGAGATTTATATCCGTATGTGGAGGCCTGGAACTGCAGTCCTCAAGTTCACCCTAAATTCTGATCTAATCTTGATCGTACACTGTATAATTTTGAGCCTCCTAAGCCTACTAGCTGCTTTTAATCATGGAAGTATTCATTTGATCACAGTTTTTGTTTCAATAGCTCTAGTAATTACCTTCACATTCTAATGACAAAATTGGCTATTTATGGGTTGATATGTGAACATTTCTAGCATAGATAATATGCAGAAGTAAAATATACATGTTATGAACACCAGAATACACTTATTTATTGAATCATTCATATATATCCAAGTATATGTACTTATTGCATTTGATTGGGTGGGCAATCGGGTGGGCACAGGAATTTTTGGGTGGGCGCTTGCCCACCCGTGCCCACCCCTGTCGCCGTCCCTGATGCTGCTTCTTACGCTTCCCTTGGATGTTGCTTGTTATTCTCCAGAATGCAGAAGGCTTGACCCGCATTTCCTGAAGTGCATTATCCCACTTGGCTTCGAGATCTCTAATGGTGTGGCGGTGGAGTTGGCGTTGCATTTTGTTTTGCAGGCTTTTGTATTGTTGAAGCCGAGTTGTCTAGTACTTGCGTCGAACCCATCTCCCCCCCCCCGATCCCGGTCCCGACTTTTCGGGATCCCGCACACCCCTACTATTCAGTAAACATTGCGCCTGTAAAGTGAAAGTTGCAATATTGCAGCCAAGCGCATGGCTACAGTGAGTTGAAGCGTGCATCTGTCGTACCTCCCAACTCTCCCCTCCCACTCCACGTATGCAGCTAAATCGGACAACGGAGGAAGGCGGATTCCGCGTGTGGAACGGTGCTCTAGGGCAGTGTTCCGCAACCGGTGTGGCGTGGCACACTAGTGTGCCGTCACAAGGTGAAAGGTGTGACGCGAACATTTACCTACTATTGTAATATTGTAAGAAATTAATTGTCGATTTTAAGTAAGAAGGTGCTTGTTTATTCTTGCTGATAATTGTTATATTTTCATAGAAATTAAATGTAATTTATTTACTCAATATTGTTATAGTTTGCTCATCTTATATGTATTTTCGCCTGTAATATTGGGCCGGTTTGTTCGGTTACAGGCGGCAAGCTTTGTGTTCACCGCAAAGAAAGCCGCGTAAGACTTTTAGCAAGCCTTTTAGCGGCCCGCACCAATCATACAATAGAGCTATTCAAGCGAGTTCTTTGTTTGTAACACTGCATCATTTGTGTACGGCTGGCTGTTTTGTGCCTGTTTGTCGGCGCTTCTTAAACTTTATTGCTCTTTTCCTTCGCCGAAGGACTCACACATTTTCAGACAACAATTACAGTATTTCAGTTCAGTTCTATCACAGCTGTGCTCTGCAGTAGTGCGAATATTGGATTGCTACACCAGTCTTACTATTTTCATTTTTCGATGTGGATAAGTTCCTTGTACGGAGTGGTTCGTCCTCGAGTGCAAGTAGTGAAACCATCGAGCCAGAAAAAAATAAACAGAAAGTAGTTCACCGGCAATATAGTGATAACTATTTATCTTGCGGTTTTTTTTTTTGGTGTGGTGAAAAACTAGTAATGCTGCTATGGTTCCCAGTAAATTGAAACTACATTTGTCAACAAAGCATTCATCTCTGTTAAGTAAAAATGTGAATTATTTTCGTCGGTTGTTGGAACAAAATAAAAAACAAGTGACGCTCATGACTACGTCGGTACGTGTTTTGCAAAAAGTACTACAAAAAACCACACACAATAGCAGCAACGTTGTTAATGCCCGCGTGTAAAGAAATGGTAAAAATAGTTCTGGGTTCAGAAGCTGCTACTGAAATTTAAAAAAAAAATCCTCTCTGTACTGACACAATCAGCCGCCGTCATGTCCAGTGACATCGAAGACATTATGAAGGAGAAAATAAAGAGCAGTCGAAAGTTCTCACTTCAGATCGACGAGTCCACCGATATTGGTGGTCACGCACAACTTCTTTTCTACACAAGGTATGTTGATGGGGATGTAATTGCAAGTAATTTCTTTTTTTGCAAAGAACCACCCGAGCGAGCAACCGGTGAAGAAATATTTCGTACGACTAATGAATATGTGGTCCGTAATGAATTAACATGGGAGGACTGCGTTAGTGTTTGTACAGACGGAGCCGCTTCTATGACAGGCCGAGTGAAGGATTCGTGGGTAAAGTACGCGAAGTAAATCCTAACTACGAACCGACCATTGTCTCATTCACCGCGAATCCATTGTTGCTAAGTCTTTGCCATCTCCTCTGAAAATTGTGGTGGACGAAGTAGTAAAAGTCGTGAACTTCATCAAATCGCGGCCCTAAATATGCGGCTTTTTAACGTTTTGTGTCAAGAAATGGGATCAGAGCACACTACACTTCTGCTACATACAGAAGTACGATGGTTATCTCGAGGTAAAGTGTTAACGCGAATGTTTGAACTTAAAGAGGAGGTACTTTCATTTTTGACTATTGAGGGGCATGAGTATGCGGATTTATTTGCAGATGATGAATGGGTATCTAAGTTGGCGTATCTTTCCGATATTTTCGTACACTTGAATGAACTAAGCAGAAAAATGCAAGGTAGAAACGAAAATATTCTGACTAGTATGGATAAGATTCAAGGATTTATTAATAAGTTGAACTTGTGGATACAGACAATTGAAAATGGATCGTGTGAGATCCCCTTGCTGACGATAACAAGGTGTTAATGGACTTAATTAAAGAACATTTGGTACTCTTGCAGCAGACTTTCAAAAAATATTTTGGAGAGAGCTTTGAAGATTTTGACTGGGTTCGTGATCCATTCAGTATGGATTCGAAATATCTTCCGAAAAATTTACGCTTACAAGAGGAACTGGCAGATTTGAAAGCAGACAGAACATAGAAATTGATTTTTGTCGAAGTGCCTTTGGATACATTTTGGTTGTCATTAAGCAGTGAATACCCGGCTATCTCCGAGATGGCAGTTAATGTGTTATTATCATTTGCAACGACTTATTTGTGTGAACTGGCCTTCTCGACGTTGACTACAATTAAAACATCAAAGAGAGAGAGACTCAAATCTATCGATGAAAAAAATTAGGCTTGCTTTGTCAACGATTCCGCCACGAATCAGCCGTCTGTGTGCAGCTAAGCAGGCTCAAGTATCACATTGAAGGTATGAGTAGAGTTATTTACTTTAAAATTCGTATTAGAAATGTCTATTTTCTACAGTACACAGAATATGGAAATTTCAAATGTAATTTTAATTAAACATAAATAGTAGTAGTAGTAGTAGTAGTAAGATAATATCAATATAATAATAGTAGTAATAAGAAAAAACCCTGCGGGCGCCGTTGACTAGGTGCTCTCCCTTGTGTGGGAATTATCACATTATCTGTGGGGACCTGCCAGTTTTGAAAGGCGAACTACAATAGTTAATAGTTATTTCCCGTGTTTGTATGGAAGTGAAAAATACATAAATACATTTTTTTCGACTTTAATGTCTAATACTTCAATTGTCACGGAATCTACAAATAAAAATTGCATCTGATTTTGTCCCCAAGAGAAAATCGGCGAAGTATAACAGGATTTCAATATAAGGAAATCGCATTACAACTTTTCAGGATCAATGACTTCTAGAATGGACAAGGATGTCTGAAGTACTATGTACACTCGAAATCTAAGGAAACGCCCCCCTTACGGTTATGCAACCCAGAATTTTATATCATCTAGTTTCGCCAGGTGGTGAAACTTGGAATCCACTGAAACTTCGTTATCAGTTGAAAAATGTGCGAGAAAGGCTAGCAAAGAATTTAGTAGAAAAAGGTGTTTTAACTACAGAGAAACAGAATTTCCTGTTGTTTGACATGACTACACATCCCTTGACTGATAACGTTACTAAATCACGCCTAGTGAAAAAGGTAAGGATGCTATAATGGCATGTGTCAACAAGAATAAGTCATTTTAAAACTACTTTCAGTTTGATAATTTGCTCCACATGAAGTAAGTGGAGTTGAAAACAATAAAGCATCTGAGTGCAACATAAATATTATGATACTGCTATCACTATTTGGTCATTCCATGCCAAATCAACCAATTTTAAAGATAATTGGTTGCATGACCATTTTAGAAAAAAATCAATTTTAGTCCATAGTTTTGGACATCTTTCTAGATATCAAAACCAATGTTCAAAAAAAAATCCTGTCCTTAGTTCTCCTTTTTGATAAAATGCATGTTTTGATTTTACTACATTGACTAGGTTAGGGATTTGTTACCTTGATATTTCTGCATTTTATTATCTTTCCTATTTGTCTTGTGTAGTATCGGTGGTGTGTATGTATGTGTCTTGTGTTGTAGTTGTGCTGTCTAGTATGCCTGTGTAGTAGTTGTGCTGTCTAGTATGTTTGTTTTGCGTAGTAGTTGTGCTGTCTAATTTGTTTGTGTTTGTCTTGTGTAGTAGTTCCCCCATTCATATTGGGGGTTAGGCGTAGAGCTGACAACTCTGCACTGTAAAAAAAAATGTCAAGAAACAGCAATATAAGGCCATGAATGTTCCCAAGGTAAAATATTCCGGAGGTAAAATAGTCCCCCGTTCGGATCTCCGGGTGGGGACTACTTTGGGAGGTCCCTGGACTAAGGATAAAATCTACGTTAGGAATAAGGATATTAAATTAGGCACCTGGAATGTTCTGAGCCTTTACAGGCCTGGGGCATTTCAGTGTACAGTTAATGAGATAGTTAAGTATAAATTAGATGTAGTAGCTGTCCAGGAAGTTAGGTGGCCAGGAGAAGGGAATTGTAAAACTAAAAATTATACTTTTTTTCTATGGTGGTACTGAAAATCATAATTTTGGAACAGGCTTTTTCATAAATAATAGAATTCTCTCGGCTCTTAAAACAGTAGAATTTATTAATGATAGGATATCATATGCAGTTTTACAGGGTAGGTGGTGTAAAATTATTTTAATAAACATACATGCACCAACGGAAGATAAAGATGATAATACAAAAGATGATTTTAATACAGAGTTAGAACAGGTCTTTGACAAATTTTCTCAGTATGATATGAAAATTCTGTTAGGTGACTGTAATGCACAGATTGGCAAAGAAGAGACATTTAAACCCACGATTGGTAAAGAAAGTCTTCATGAATTAAGTAATGATAATGGTATAAGATTGATTACTTTTGCAACCTCAAAGAATTTAATTGTGAAAAGTAACACTTTTAAACATAAAGATATCCATAAATATACCTGGTCTTCTCCAGATGGTAAAACTCATAATCAGATAGATCATATTCTCATTGATAAGAGAAGGCATACTAGTATAATTGACGTTCGTACACATAGAGGTGCTGACTGTGCCAGTGACCATTATTTAGTAATTGCTAAATTAAGAGAAAGACTCTCAGTGATAAATCATAAGCAACAAAATCTAAAAGTTATAAAATTTGATACAGGAAAGTTTACTGATGAAAGAATTAAGAAAGATTACCAAATTAAACTGTCAAATAGATTTGATGTTTTGCAGGATTTAAATGATGATGAAAATATAAATGAAACAGACGTAAATAAGAATTGGGAGCACATACGTAATGCAATAGAATCAGCAGCTAAAGAAACTATAGGATACCATAAACCAAGAAAAAGTAAGCCATGGTTTGATAATGAATGTCATAATCTAATAGAAATAAGAAATCAGGCTAGACTTAGGTGGTTAAATAACTCTGATTATACAAATCTAAACAATTATAATAGAATAAAGCGAGAAGTTAACCGCACGTTTAGAAGTAAAAAAAGAGATTACTTGAAAAGCAAAATTAACGAAATTGAAACAAACAGCAAAAATAAAAATATCAGAGATTTATATAAAGGTGTAAATGAATTTACAAAGGGGTGGTAACCTAAAGTAAACTTGATAAAAGATAAAGACGGTGATTTTCTAGCTGACCCAAGCGATATTCTAAATAGATGAAAGAACTACTTTAATGACCTTTTAAATGTCCATGTAGGAGATAAATCAGAAGTAAATGAAGTACACACAGCAGAACCTTTAGTTCCAGAACCTAACTTGACTGAAGTTAAAGATGCTATTAAAAAGCTAAAGAATAACAAAAGTAGTAATGCACCGGCGTTGAGTCCGATAAATCAATAGATTGGAAAAGATCGATCAAAGATCAATTGATGATGTAGTTGTGTGGGCAAGCAAGGGGTATTGTTGTGAGCGATGACGTCATAAAATGGGCGTGGCTTATTTTGTAGGTTGATTTTGATTGGTGGGATGTTTTAAAATGGGTGTGGCTTAATTTTGTGAGGAGCGTTTTGATTGGTTGTTGGGGAGGAGGAAAAGTATTCGGGTTTTTCCCGTTTTGCCGGCGTCTGAAAACAGATGGCGTTGATGAGGCTTTTAAGTGGTGCGGTGAATGTTAAGTGCCTTTTCTTGGAAAATGGGGTTTGTTGAGTGTTGTTTCGAGGAAATTTTTTGTGAGAATTAATGGATGTGGTTAGGGTAATGGGTTTGGAATGGTAATTGCTTTTCCCGGTCGGCCGCCGTCTCAAAACAGATGGCGTTGATGATTCTGAAATTCTGGGAATGTGGGTTGGGGAGGAGGAAAAGTATCGACGATTTTCCGGTGACGGTTGGTTTTCTCGGAATTTCCGGCGTCTGAAAACAGATGGCGTTGATGAGGCTTTTAAGGCGTGCGGTGAAGGTTAAGTGCCTTTTCTTGGAAAATGGGGTTTGTCGAGTGTTGTTTCGAGGAAATGTTGTGAGAATTAATGGATGTGATTTGGGTAATGGGTCTGGAATGGTAATTGCTTTTGCGTGTTTGAGTCAAGTGTTTTAAGGTCTGTTTTACAAGGGATTTTGTCGGGAGATTATTTCAGGGTTTGGTGAATGTTCGAGCAGATGACGTTGAAGTGTTGAGTGTTCGAGTTCTAGGAATTGTGTGGGATGAGAGTAGGGTTTCGGGGAATGAGTAATGTTTGATGTCTGGTGTTAATTGATTTGGTGTTGCAAGAAAGATTATCGTTAAGTGGTTCCAGGAATTGGTGAGCGATGTGTGTGTGGACGGTTGAGAGTGATATGCATGGACCGGTTGAATGATGTGCGGAATGGTTGAATGCTGTGCTGGAAGGAGGATTCTCTGCAAAGCATGTGGGATAGCACGTGATGGAGAAAGAGCATAAGGAGAAAAAAGTGCCGGAGAAGACGGATGTAGATAAATTATACAGAGTAAAAAAGTACAATTCTCTGAAGAGTTGAGTGTGTACAGTGTACCAGGACAGAAATAAGATAGGAGAGGCACGTGAGGGTTGGACGCTCTGCGCGAACGAATACGCACGGAATGTATTGATAACGTAGATCGGAAGGAAGGTATATAAGGGCCTAGCGGATTGTGTTGTTACCAGAATCACCATTTCCATTGTAGAATCAGCAGAGTCGCCTTTCACCTAGAGCAGCGTGAATTCCCGGATATCATAGAGGAGACCGACACATCGGAAGCAGAAAACGATACAACTTGAAAGGTGAGAAAATAAAATACATTACCTGTGGCAGCAGAGGTTTATTTTGGAAATGTACAGCCTATGGTGGGGGGGGGTTGGCTGTTCCCGGTCCTCTGGTGGAGATAATGGAGGCGTAAGATGTCCCTCCTCCTCCTCCTCCCGCGGCACCAAATTAATGAGGGGCGGATCTTCCTCCTCTTCCAGAGCAGGGGAAGGAGGACGAACATAGCCTCTGAGGACCGCAGGAGGTAGCAGTAGGAGCAGGTTGTCGGCCCTACGAACATTGCGTCGATTCATTCTGAAAAACAATATATAAGAATTAAAAAATATATTCGGTTCCATGTAGATATTGATTGGCTATAAAAGAAATAGTGGTATGTGAGATATATATAATCGGGAAAAATGGTGAACATGCATGTGAAACCTATTTAACTAACCGGGAGCTTATTTGCAGTAAGTTTTAATGAGGCCTAACAGGGCCGCAACAGGGCATTCTTCGAAACATGAGTACAGGAGGCCTACAGCCTTAAAAGTGGGGTATGTGTAGATTCCAAATATACAATACTCTAGGGATAACAGGACCGTAACTGAGGACCCTTTGAAACACGAGGTCCGGGAAACAGGGGCAGTAACGAGGACCCTTGAAAACAGGATTGTGACTGAGGGTCTTTTATTTCAATTTTGTTCAAAAACTTTTTAAACGTGTTTAAAACATTTTAAACTTTTTTCGATTTTTCGATTTTTCGATTTTATATTTTCGATTTTATTTTTCGATTTTATTTTTTCGATTTTAATTTTTCGATTTTATTTTTCGATTTTATTTTTTCGATTTTATTTTTCGATTTTATTTTTTCGATTTTATTTTTTCGATTTTAATTTTTCGATTTTATTTTTTCGATTTTATTTTTTCGATTTTATTTTTCGATTTTATTTTTTCGATTTTAATTTTTCGATTTTATTTTTCGATTTTATTTTTTCGATTTTATTTTTCCGATTTTAATTTTCAATTGATATATCTGCCCCTAATTGAGCTACAAGGATAGTCGATAGGTTGTCGGACCATGCCAAAATATACAATGTTATAAGAAATAAATTAAAATAAGTACCTTTGGCGATAATGACGGAAAGTGTCCTCCATTCTTTGACGATTGAGGTGACGCCTAACCGCGAATATGGCCAACGTCTGTTCGTATTGCCGATTGATTTCTGCCTGCTCTTCCAGACACCTCCTAACATCCCTGGTGAGCTCTGCGAAGTGCTCTTCTTCTTCTGCTCCTATCTGGTATTCGTGAAAAGCATTTCGCAGAGCCTCCCCTTGTTGTATGTTACGTTCCTGAAAATATGTGTGAATTAATATATAACAGTGATTACAGGTTGTGTAAAATATATAACTAATATATTTTCTGTCTATTTTCAGATGACTACACTTCCACTAGGGTTCAGTCTACTGTATGGTGACGTAAAAGAGGAGACGGGGACTACAACAGAAGAGAGAAGAAATTTGTGGAGCAAAGTTCACGCACGACAAGTAGAAAAGCATGTAGGCAGCTACGTCAATTTCTGCGAAGAAAACGGGTTGGCCGAAGATTTATTGCGCCGACTAGAAGAAACGTGTAAAGATTTTGAAGTGAAGGTGGACACATTGGTGAAAATATTCAGCTTCATTATTGAAAAAAAAAAGAAACGCGGCAGTGTTTAGTGATTTTGTAGAAAACAATATGTACCCTCGCATTTATCGTTAAGAATCTGTTTCGAGTTAATGGAACTATTTAAAAGTGTGAGGAATGAAAGAGCAGAAAATAAGAAAACAGGGGGAGCGGGGAAAGAGCTAGAGGAACGGATGGTGGAGATGTTAAAAAAGAGAAAACTGAACGAATAAACATTACTAATATTACTAATAAACTAACACGTTTCGTTCAGTTGTGGGATAATTAAACAATCTAGCTGATTTTAAATTTACTTTATGCACAGAACCATAGGTTTCCATCGGGAATCGAACCCGAGATTGTACATATAACGTCTACATTGAGAGGTATTGCATTTAAAGGGTATAATAAAATATATATAATAGTTTCTTGTAATAAAAATATATGGTGTATACAGAAAATATGTTATGTTTAATATGAATATGAAATAGGTACTTACCAAATTTCCATCAGCCATCGCACGTTCTGCTTGACTCAACACGAAGTAACAGAATGAGTGGAGGAAAATCTGTTTCAGAAGTTCTGCAGACTTCCTTACACGCTTAAGTCATTAGTAAGCGTGTTACGCGGAAATCTGTAGAAGAGATTAAATTGCGGTGACAGGAGTTCTTTATTACATCATGACAGATTTACAAGGAGGAAATTGCGGCACTGAGGCCTGCAGTTCTGAGAGGAGTTTCACAGTAGTTCCTTGTTGTATCCGGTCGACTCTGATAACGTTATGTACATAGTACTTCCTTGTTTCATCCAGACAGATAAAAGTATGGAGATATAATTGCAAAACCAACTTCCTTGTTAGGTCCTCACAGAACGTCTGAGGAAGAACATCGTGAAATAGATGATGTTGAAAATGTAGCGTTATTGTAATTGCGTTTGTTTCTTAAATAAACAGAATCAGAGTCGACCTACACATATGGAAAATTCGTCTTTACAGGGTTTGAGTGGACTCGTAGCAAAATACAAAATTAAAGCAATCAGTTTGTTTTTTGTTTTTAGAACACACAGGGGGAGTCGAACCCCTTTGAAAATGCAAAGTTATTTCTATTATTTCTTCCCGGGGCCAAACCGAGTCGGAGTCACCCTTTGAAAATGCACAGATATGGCAAATCAATTTTATGTTAAATCACACAGGGCCGGACAATAGGGCAGCCATGTTGACGGCAATGTAAGGTTTCTGTATTTCAGATCGTAGACCCTTCCATATACTTTTGACATACAGATTCCGAATCTACAATTGCCTTCACTCTAGTCCAGTTAGGGGCCGGTTGAACGGCCCTTCGAAATTTTCCGGACATGTTTTTCGAGTTTTTCAATTTACCTACAACAGATAGGTGCCAGTAAACATCGCCGACGGTTACTACGTAATATTATACAATTAATTGTCATCTCAGCTCGTCATGACAATGGGGGCCGCCATCTTGGTTTTTGTTTTTTTGACCGTAGACCTCCGTCCATATACTCTATTTAAAGGTGTTGACGTACAGATTCCGAATCTACAATAGCTATCACTCTAGTCCAATTAGGGACGGCTGGACGGCCCTTCGAAACTTTCCGGACATGTTTTTCGAGTTTTTCAATTTACCCACAACAGATAGGTGCCAGTAAACATCGCCGACGGTTACTACGTAATATTATACAATTAATTGTCATCTCAGCTCGTCATGACAATGGGGGCCGCCATCTTGGTTTTTGTTATTTTGACCGTAGACCTCCGTCCATATACTCTATTTAAAGGTGTTGACGTACAGATTCCGAATCTACAATTGCTTTTACTCTAGTCCAATTAGGGACGTCTGGACGGCCCTTCGAAACTTTCCGGACATGTTTTTCGAGTTTTTCAATTTACCTACAACAGATAGGTGCCAGTAAACATCACCGACGGTTGCTACGTAATATTATACAATTAATTGTCATCTCAGCTCGTCATGACAATGGGGGCCGCCATCTTGGTTTTTGTTATTTTGACCGTAGACCTCCGTCCATATACTCTATTTAAAGGTGTTGACGTACATATTCCGAATCTACAATTGCCTTCACTCTAGTCCAATTAGGCTCGGTTGGAAAAGAGTGTTAAGTAGTTCCGAGAATTTTAGATGGTTTCATAGCAGTCAGGAAAACATCTGGTGAGGATAGTTAGCTATTTCCGAGAATTTTACATGGGTTTGATATCAGCCAGGAAAACATCTGGTGAAGACAGTTAGCTTTTTCCGAGAATTTAACATGAGCATTCATATCAGCCAGAAAAGGCGAAGACGGTTACCAGAGAACTGTTACAGATTTCCGGTGAGTTTACAGATCAGCCAGCAGAACCGTTAGGAACGGAAATAACTGCTTTGTCATGCTTGCGTATATAAAGAAAAGCGTTCTCTCCACAACACAGTGTTCGTGAAACAGTCATTGTACGATCATGGATGTACAGTTATCCGCTGACGATCTGTTAGTACGTTATCGTGATGGATATTACACAACACATGGACAGTTGCGGGAAGTGTTGATTATCATCGCGCAAAAAATCATCGCGGGAGAAAGTATCTCCCTAGTAGAGGAGTATGACCGTCTACTACAGACCGTGACATCATTCGTACCCAATCTTACCGGAGAAGGATGGAGAGATACTTCCGAAGAGTCACCAGGCCCGTCATCGACACCCGATCCTGTATCCAGAGTTGCCGAGGAGAAGCAGATAGCCGTCACATCACCAGGAACTTCCAGAAACACCGCATCCGGATCAAACCCGGAACCTTTACCAGGACCGTCATGGAGACCGGATCCCTTACCCTCAGCAGAACCGTCATCCCAAAGTGCTTCTGTATCAGATAGAAGAGGTAAGAAAAGAAAACGTGATACAGTGCCTCGTGAACAAATAGGGAACATAATATTACATAACATTCAAGAACGTGAATATCCCAAATTCCGTTCCAAAGGACGTCGTGTGGAATTCAGTTTCTCGCTCCCTCCAGAAAATGTCGATCCTCACACATGGATCCGTGAAGGTGTTGAAAATCTTCTCACCTATGTTAAGAAAGACACTAAGGATGAAGACAAGATAGGTTTAACTCTCTCTAACATATCTGACCCAACCGTGAAAGATATTTATGTCGGGTGGCACAGAAGCGACCAGTTACACAGTGATATGGTGTGGAACATTATGTATAAAATATTGCAGAGTGCGAAAACATTCACGGCTACAGATCGGTTAATTTTGCGAGCCGACCATGTCAATATACCTGTCGGAGGTGGTGGAGGTAAACGAACATATTGTTTACCTAATTACATGTTAAGCACGCAAAAAAGGAGTATCGTCGGTGTGCCGAATAGGAAAAAACCACTCTGTTTAGCTGAAGCTTTGGTAATAGGAAAAGCCTATGCTGATAATGATCCGTCCTATTCACAGTATCGAAAAAATAGAAATCTTCTTAAACCTGTTTTCGAACTTATGCGGAAAGCAGATGTAGATCTGACAGACAATGCGTGTGCCGGAAGCGGAATTCCTGAACTGAGAAAATTTCAGCAAGTTCTCACAGATCATAAAATTATTGTATACAACAATCTTCGTGATGCTAAAGATGTTCTGTTTGAAGGACAGGTTGAACATGTTTCAAAATTTATATACCTTCTGTATGATAATGCCAGACAACATTATGATGTGATAGTGAACCGTGTTGGAGCATTTGCAGCAAGCCAAGAATGTCATGGGTGTAACCAGCTCATATTCGGTAAACCTCATAGTCACATGTGTAAGCAATTATGTTGTATGTGCCGTGCAACTCCACCGTGTGTACCTGAACCGGGTGTCCGTAGAACATGTCAGACATGTCACCGAAATTTCAGAAATGAACAGTGTTTCACAAATCATGTTTCTACACCATTCCGAAACGGTACTGTCTGTAGCGAAATCCAACAGTGTCCCCGATGTTTCAGAATTATTCTCACAAACAATAGATATGAAAAAGTACATAGATGCAACATGAAATATTGTACTGTGTGTAATTGTGTGAAACCTGTAAATCATTTCTGCTACATGCCTATACCGAAACCTAAACAGTACTCAAAATTTCTATTTGTGTTTTACGATTTCGAATGCTACACTGATATTCCTTTTTCTAACAAAGAAAAAACTTTTCTTCATGTTCCGAATCTTATCGTGGTGCAGACAGCCTGTCACGCATGTCACAAAGGAGAGGATTTAACAGCTTCGTGTTCTGTTTGTGGAACAAGGCAGTTTATATTCTGGGATGACCCTGTAGATACATTTCTGTCGTATCTCGAATTGCAACATAAG
Source organism: Lepisma saccharinum (assembly GCF_977018435.1). NCBI lineage: Eukaryota > Metazoa > Arthropoda > Insecta > Zygentoma > Lepismatidae > Lepisma > Lepisma saccharinum. The sequence goes on from NC_139231.1 coordinate 35,051,673, forward strand.
TTTACCAATATAACCATCTGTGCACACAATGCACGAGGTTACGATTGTACATTTCTATTACGGAGAATGCTTGAAAGAGAAATGAAACCTCGTGTTATCTTAGATGGAACCAAAATTGTCTGCATGACATACCAAAATCTCCATTTTGTGGACAGTCTCAACTATGTTCAGTCAAATCTTGCAGAATTTTCAAAACTGTTTGGTTTACCTGTGCAGAAAGGATATTATCCGCATTTGTGGAACACTTACAAGAATAGAAATTACATAGGACCGCCACCTCCTCCTTCTGCATACGGATATGAATATATGAAAACGGTTGAAGATCAACACCGTTTCATGTTCTGGTACAACAATGAATGTGAAAGAAATATACCTTTTAACAACAAAAACGAACTTCTCCAATATTGCATCAAGGATGTGACCCTGTTGAGACAAGGATGTCTAAAGTTGAGACAGAATTTTCTAGACATATGCAAAATAGACATTTTCAGGGACTGCATCACAATAGCATCTGCCTGTTCATTAATTTACAGACATAAATTTATGCCGTCTAACACTATTGGAATAATCCCTAAAGGAGGTTACCATCATGCAGATCAGATGTCCAAGTTCGCATTGAAATGGTTAACCTATGTTGAAGAACAGAATCATGTAATACTTCTTCACGGTGGACGTACTCGTGAAAAATATGTCATAGGAGGACGTTACAAAGTGGACGGCTATCACGAGGAGACGCAGACAGTGTACGAGGCGCTTGGATGCTACTGGCATGGTTGTCAACGCTGCATATCAATTAACAGAGATATGTATCCGAAAGACGACGAAGAAGAAGAAACAGATCAGGATAGTAACAGTCAGAGATATAACGACATGTTGAACACAGCAGCCTTTAGATACGAGACAACATGCCGTAAACTTGAGGCATTGCGTTCTGAAGGATACCGTGTCGTCACAATGTGGGAATGCGATTTCAAAAAAAATATTGCAAGCAGATCCTGAACTCGATAGACATCTATCGACACATCCTATCGTTTGCTGCATTCCTTTAAATCCACGAGACGCCTTATATGGAGGAAGAGTTGAACAGTCAGGACGTATTACAAAATCAAGGAAAATGAAAAATTACAGTACTATGATTTTACAAGTTTGTACCGTTATGTGAACAAATACTGTGCCTATCCTGTCGGACATCCTACCATATTTCTAGGAACTTCTATTCCTTCGGTAAATGAGGTTTTGAACATGGAGGGGCTCATAAAATGTACTGTTCTGCCACCAAAAGCCCTTTTACATCCTGTTTTACCTACAAAAATGCATGGAAAACTGATGTTTGTCTTGTGTAACGAATGTGCTATCAGATTAAAATGTGAAGGTACATGCAGCCATTCCGATGAACAACGCGCACTTTCGGGGACTTGGGTCATCGCCGAGGTGCGTAAGGCTTGTAGTTTAGGCTACAAAGTGTTGTCGGTTACGGAAGTGTGGAAGTATGAAACATCGATGTACAACCCTGTCACAAAAACTGGAGGACTTTTTGCTGGTTATGTCAACACCTTCTTGAAAATAAAACAGGAAGCGAGCGGTTGGCCTTCATGGTGTCAGAACGACGAGGATAAGAAGAAGTACATACAGAAATATTTCGATAAGGAGGGTATTCTATTGGAAGAAAACAGTATCGAAGTCAATCCTGGTAAACGTACTCTGGCTAAACTTTGCCTTAATTCTTTATGGGGCAAGTTCTGTCAACGGGACAACCTTTCCCAGACGACCATCATCAAGGAATCGAAAGATTTTCTCGATAAAATGACTGATCCAAATATAATGATTGGAGGAGTCGTATTCATCAATCAGGACACCGTTTTAGTGAACTGGAAATATGTTGAAGAGGCTGTCAGTCTGAACAGGAAAGTAAATGTTCCTATCGGAGCCTTCACAACATGCCATGCTCGTCTGAAACTGTATGAACTTCTCGAAAAATTGAATGACAGGATATGTTATTGTGATACAGATTCTGTAATTTACGTAGATAGTCCTGAAATGGAATATCATCCCCAGACAGGTGACGCACTAGGAGAACTCACCGATGAATTGGCAGATTTCGGACCCGATGCAGTTTGTGAACAGTTTGTTTCAACGGGACCGAAAAGTTACAGCATGAAAATAACAAAACCGTTCTCCGAACCGCAATATATCTGTAAAGTGAAAGGAATCACATTGAATACCTCCACATCGGAATTGGTCAATTTTGATACCATGTGCGACATGATAAACAATGAGCAACCTGAAGTTATGGTCGAAAATATTTTCAGGATCAGAAGAACAAAACAGTTCCAAGTAATCAGTACATATGAAAAAAGCTGTTTCAGCCGGTACTGTTGAAACGACGTTTCGACGATGAACATTTATCGTATCCCTTCGGATACTGTGCTGACTAAAATATGTCTGTAGCGGTCCAGATTTTGAACCCTTCCTCGGACAGTCAGTGTATAAAATGTGTTTACAATGTGCCAGATCTTCATTTTTCTACAAATCTCCAGTATAAAACATGTTTCCTAAACTTTCCCATCCTTTCACCATGATGGTCTGCGGAGCATCAGGAAGTGGAAAAACTACTTTTGTGACAAATATGGTCGACTCGATCGTTCATCTTGTCGAAGGACCCGTCAAGAAAATCGTATGGTGTTACGATCAGGAAAACAGTATTCCGCAAAATCTTCGAGATGTACAATATCATAAAGGGATCGTCGATTGGCAGACGTGGAACGGAAAAAACCCTACTCTCATAATCCTGGATGATCTTATGATGGTTGCTCAAGGAGAAAAAGTCGCCGACCTTTTCACAAAATTCAGTCATCACAAAAACATTTCGGTGGTGTTCATAACACAGAATCTTTTTCATCAAGGGAAAAATTGCAGAGACATTTCGCTGAACGTGAAGCATTTTGTTATTTTTAAAAATCCGCGAGATATGAACCAATTCACTGTGTTTGCACGACAACTTCATCCTCACCGCATGAAGAAACTCGAAAAAGTATATATAGATGCTACCACTCAACCTTTCAGTTATTTGCATATTGATCTTTCACAGTCAACACCGGATCCTTTACGTTATCAGACAGACATTTTTAACCAGAATTACTCAACTGCATATCTTCCTCAGGAATGTTTAAAACATCGAGATGAGGAGAACGAGGAAGACACGTACCAAATCACGTTCTAACAGGAATAGACGTTCGTCTTCTTTCAAGAAACATTCACCTTTCTTGCACGTGTTGAAAAATTCACCGACCAAAATCCGTAAAACATTATTGAAAAGTGCTCCGAAAAAGACAATTCGTTTCATCAGCGAATGCTGCCTGAACGTTTTAAAAGGAAACGTGAAAATTAAACCGTCCACAAAACGTCGTCTGACACTTTACAAGTCGGTCTTACGCAATCTCGTGAAACCGAAAGTGAACATCGAAAAACGAAGAAAACTTCTTGTGCAAAAAGGTGGATTTCTACCCTTACTTCTAGGTTCTTTGTTATCGGGTCTTCTCGGTACTCTCATTCCTCATTGAGAAATGACATCTTCCTAGAAAAAGATGATCGTTCTTTCACCGGAACAGCTAGCACGTATTCGTGGTTCCTACTCGTCTGTAACTCAGAAATTATCCGTTCTGGATAAAAAAATGAATGATATTCTGAAAATGAAAAATATATCAGACGATCAGAAATGGCGTCTTTACAGAAAGGAACTGGACGAGTATTTATGGCTGAGTCGAAAATCCAAAGAACCATTACAAATTCCTATTGTTCAAGATAACGACGGTTCTTCTACTATTTCGCCAGGATCGACGTATTTTCCTCCGAACCTAGCAGAGACGTTACCTCGTAATACACGCCATCAGTTACAAAATATCATCGATGAGTACCAATCTACGGCTCAACATTTGATAGACGAACGTCAGGAAAAAAACACTTCCTGATCCGAAGACGTTGAACTTCTCAGCGTCGTCAACGGAAAGCCCTGGACCGTCTCATCGACAGAAACAGAAAAAGAAGAAGAAAGCGGCTGTCCGTGTTTCCAGAAAAACTACACCGTTTCTGAGAACACCTGACGCATACAAGCTGGTTCCTCTGAGAAAAAGCCGTAGACAGAGAGATCAGTCATGGGAGTCCCTAAGTTAAAACACGATAAAATCCTCACCAAAATATATTACGATCCCCGACACCGTGCTTCATTCTCATCTGTAGATCGTTTATGGAACGCGGTACGGGATAAAAATATATCCCGCAATACGGTGAAAAAATGGTTGATGCACCAGGAAACGTACACTCTCCACAAACCTGCAAGGAAAAGGTTTCCCCGAAATCATTACAATGTGTGGAACATAGACATGCTTTGGGAAGCTGATCTCAACGACATGACATCGATACAAAAACATAACGATGGATACAGATATCTTCTGACAGTGATCGATGTATTCTCAAAATATGCCTTTGCATTACCACTAAGAAATAAAACAAGCAATTCGGTAACCGAAGCTTTCAAAAATATTTTCGGACAAAGCAGACGAAAACCTGTCACACTACAGACCGACCAAGGAACGGAGTTCACAAATTCTACATTCCAGAAGTTTTTAAAAAATGAAAATGTAAATTTTTCGATCGCTTCAAATTATCCTGTGAAAGCAAGTGTAGTGGAACGTTTCAACAGAACATTGAAAGAACGAATGTGGAAATATTTCACATCGAAACAAACAAGACGTTACGTAGACATTTTACCGCAACTTCTCGAAGGTTACAATACAACTATCCACAGTTCCATAGGAATGGCGCCTCGAGATGTGAACGAGTCTAACGTTTACATCGTGTGGAAACGTCTCAACAAACCTGACAAACATATTTCACAACCGTCTTCAGATCTGAATGTTGGTGATTTCGTACGAATCTCTGTCGTCAAAGGACATTTTGAGAAGGGATACGAACAATCGTGGTCACGAGAACTTTTCAAAATCCACTCCCTTGTTCAGCGATCACCTGTACCTGTATACATATTAGACGATTTAAATGAAGAACCTGTAAAAGGCACATTTTACAAACATGAACTGCAAAAAGTTTATTCGGATCCTGACGAAGAGTATAAAATTGATAAGATTTTGAACAGCCGGCGAAAAGGTAAAAATTTGGAATACCTGGTTCGCTGGCTCGGATATCCACCTAGTTTCGATTCGTGGATCAAGGCATCTTCCGTAAAACAGTTATCAGAAAAATAATTTTCAAAACATATTTATATCAAAATATATCGTCACCACGATCCAGTGAATTCTTTGTGTTCGGCGAGAATGGACAATAATTTCTATGTTTACCTTCCGTCATCTGCATCGGAGAATTATTTTCCGAACAACACGCTGACCCATTTCAACGTAAAACTTGCAAAACGGATCGATCTGTCTCCAGAATTGTGGGAAGTCGGATTAGCAGAACTGCATTATTCAACTCTATACGACAATGTTTTGGAAAGAGATTACGGAACGGTAACCTTTCCTGTTCGGACGTATGCAAATGCTGAGGACCTGATCTCTACCATCGAAGAATCCCTCCCCAACGACCTGGAAATACGGAGAAACGTTCTTAAGCAATTCTGGCATTTTCTGTTGGAAGCGCAATGGGACGCGTCGGGATCTTCTGTTTCTACGGATAATACACTTTATATTAACGAGCAGCCATTTTATTTTCCTGCAGCAACATATACAGTAGAGGAGTTCATTCAGTTCCTGAAAACAAACCCTGCTAATGCCGTTGTTCCTACTCATCTCAGATTTTTCTTTAAAGAGGCTGTGAACAAACATCTGTCCGTGATAGGGGTTCCCGATCCTGAATCGGAAGGTGTTCCAACAAATACTGTTACACCCATAGACGAAACTGATGACTACGCTAAATTTCGATATGACGTATTGAAATCTATTTATTCTACGCACGCAGTGTCCAATAACGTCGTGGATAAAAACCCCTACATATTCATTTATTCCGATCTCGTGAAACAGCAATTGGTCGGAGGAGAAATGCTACGTCTTTTACGTCTTGCCCGAAAACAGTATTCGGAAACAGAATCATCTTGCACAGTACCCGTAGCCCATCATACATTTAATCCGATTCATTACGTTTCTCTGGATAAAGGTTCTTTCGAAACAATAGAAATTGCGATGTACGATAGAAAAGGAGATCTCCTGCCTTTGAGAAACGGCTCCGTACCTACAATAGCTGTTTTACATTTTCGTAGGAAAGCAAAGTCCTTTTAAAAAACAGTAAGGAATCATTTTGCTCAGTCTATGTCGAAAAGCTGATGAATCACCATGAATTCGCAGACCGAATATTACAGTAATCAGATCCGTGGGGGAATTGGACCCATATATCGTTCAACTAGAATTCAAAAAGGGAGAGGATTGGGGTCTCTCTTTGCAGGACTCTTTAGAATGGTGAAACCTCTACTCTGGAGTGGTGCAAAAGCAATCGGAAAAGAAGCTTTGAAAACAGGCGCTAACATTATCACCGACACTGCAACAAGCCAGCAAACTCCGAGAACTATTGTTCGTCAACGTGTACGTGAAGCGGGTCAAAATCTTCAAAGTAAAGCACAACGGAAAATCGACTCTCTGGTAGGTTCCGGTATAAGAACAAAACCTGCAACAAAAATTGCTCAGTCGATGTTAAAACGTTCAGCCACCCGTATTAGAACATCTACGATCCGTAAAAAAAGCGCATCCAAAAAGCGGAGAAAAACATCCACAAAATCTAGGACAACACGCAAAAGGAAAATTAAACAGAAGGCGGCAGGAAAAGATATTTTTGGATAATGATGGAGAATAACACTTGCATGATCTCGCAGTTCGATCTTTTCAGTAAAAAACCTATTCAGCAAAATGTCGAAAAAACTTACACGGTCGCGTACAAGCCTATCGCTTCCATCGATAATCAGAACATACTTCAGTTTGCCATTCCGCCGGCAGGAACAGATTTTCTAGATCTTTCATCTGCCTATCTTCGTCTGTTAACGCAGATGGTCAATCAAGATGGGTCTCCCATGAGCGCTTCCGAACCTTCCAACGCCCTCACAAAAAACTGCGGGGTCGTAAATTATCCTCTCCATTCACTTTTTTCACAAGTTACAGTGGCTCTCAACGGTATCGCTGTAACAGTTGCCGATAACAATTACGCATATAAATCAATCTTCGAAGCAGAAATCAATTACGGCAGCGATGCTGCGAACACGCATCTCACAAATGCCTTGTGGTACTTGGACACACCTGGACATCAACATGAAATCACCGCCGACAACAAAGGTTTTACCGCCAGAAAAGACTTTTTCCAGCACGTTCCGACAACCGGAAATCCTACGGAAGTGTCTGCCGTAGTCGAACTTATGGGAAAACTGCACATTGATTTTTTCCACCAGCCTAAATACCTGATCAACGGCGTTGAAGTACGTATCGATCTAGCCAGGTCACGTGATGCTTTTTACATCTGGGGAGATCAGACTTCACCAACCACCAGAATAAAAATTTTAAAGGCTGTTCTCGAAATAAATCACGCCATTCCTACTCCTACCACCAGTTTGGTCATAGACAGAGCACTCTCTTACGCTCCTGCCCATTATCCGTTCACCAGAAGCGTCATCAAAGCTTATTCTTACGTTGCCGGAACGCAGCAGATTTCGATCGATAATGCTTTTCAAGGTCCTTTTCCGAATGTTGTTCTTTTTGCTATGGTATCCACCGCCAGCTTTCTCGGAGACAGTAAGAAAAATCCGTTCGACTTTAGAAGTTTCAATCTATCTTCTTTCCATCTTGTGAAAAATGGAGAACTCGTACCTTACGAACCCTTGCGGGTCACCACAGGAGGGAACGGCGGATTGATAACACGTGCCTATCAAACTCTATGTTCCGGTACAGGCATTCACCACGCCAATTACGGACACCAGATCACAAGGAAAATGTTCGAGAACGGATCCTTTTTCCTGATTTTCGACATAACGCCTGACTCTTCAGGAAACGACACGCACACCAGTCTCCAGGAACAAGGTATCATCGGAGCCGAGATGCAATTTTCTCCCCAGCTGTCGGAAAATATAACATGCCTTCTGTATGCTGAATTCGAATGTGCAGTAGATATAACAAAAGACAGAAGTGTTATCCTCCATCAGTGAGACCGACTTGTCTATAAATATGTGTGCTCGTGTTTCTGGCTCGCAGTGTTATCGAGACAGTTCTGATGTAGACATTATACTACCTGTGATGGAAAAACCTACCAAAGTGATAACCCGTACTATTAAGCATAGTAGTGTTTCTTCGAAAGTGACAACTTCAAAACCTGTGAACATACAATCGTTTCCCGAACTACTTGACAGCAGCCCTGGGAGCATAGAAATGACCAAAGACAGAAATATTATTATAAACATATGAAAACATATGTAACGTGAGATGGGAAAACTCATCGAACTGATAACCTGTGATGATATTTATAATAGTGATTCTTTGGAAGTACTGTCTGCCAAACCTGTTGACACGCAACCGTCCCCCCAAATATTAGAAGAATATCATCTTGAGAGTATAGAAATAACAGAACGCTGTACTCTCATTTTACGTTTTCGAAAACATAGGCAGCATGAACACGTCGCAGATCAAGGAGATTCTATCTCGAAACTGTTCCACCAAGAACATTTTCTACGGTGTTTACTCGAGAGATCTTTTACCTCGGACGTTTCCTACCCCTGCCTTGATAATCGCAAACACTGACACTTCCAACTTCCAGGGTACACACTGGGTGGCCTTCTATTTTGGCAAAAACAATATGGCTGAATATTTCGATTCATACGGATTTCATCCTTTCTATCCAGAATTCGCAACTTTGCTGAACCGTCATTCCTCGGTCTGGACTTACAACAACATTCCCTTACAGGGGGTGTTGGCCACGACGTGCGGACATTACTGTTGCGTGTATGCTTATTACAAAGCACGCCATGTTACGACCAAGGACTTCATTCAAGCATTTCCGCCCGGTGTCAGTAAAGATGGATATATCCTACACCGTTTTCGTCAGATCTTCAAATGTTTACCCCATTGCAAGTGCCCGAGAGGGGATCAATCGTGTTGCTCTATCCACGCGATCCGGTGTCGTGTTACGAAAAAAGCTATATAAATGTGTGCTGCTGTATCTTTCTCTCAGTGCCGTCGAGACAGCTCCAGTGAAAACATCATGGAGCCTGCTAGGGATTCGACAATGGAAAAACACGACAAACTAGTGAAACGCATGACCCATCAGGATGGTGCTTCCAAACGTAAAACTCGCAAACGTGTGCAACCCCTCAAAATCGAAACTGTCCCTATCAAGAACGAACCGATGGACGTGGGAATAGATGTGACTACAGACTGTGATTTCATGAAACGGCGTAGGGAGATCGGCTTTTCCCCAGATACAATCGAATGTCCTGTACTACACAACGTAGAGGCATGTTTAGATCTCTATCTTGCTAACACATATTTTCTGAACAAGGAAAAAACAAGTTCGTAGCAATAGAATTCGAAAAGCAATCCCCTTTCAATTTGGTGTGGGAGTTTTCGCAACAGGGGAGATCACCCGTACGCATCGATTCTAAGCAGATTAGAGAACTGTGGGCTTTGAAATCTGACTTACTGAATTACGTCGAAACAGGTCGTCGATTCAATTACTTGGTTACGGGAAATATCACCGTCAGTGGTGTAAATTTTTTCGGGAAACGTTGTATCTCGATGTATCAGCATCATTCATCCGATGCTTTTATTTTCACAGCCTCTGAACTACACTTATTTTTGTGTAACCTTTTTTGGCCTCTGCAGAAATTAAAGAACGAACGTTATCATAAATTGCAACCCGAAATGGAGGCTTTTGTATATTGTATCAAGAACAATATGGTTTCAGAAAAAAAGAAGTGCCCAATTTAGTGAACTATTTTTATATTCTTTGGTACAACGAACTGATGATTGAAATATATCTTGAGAACAAACTTGGACAGACCTTGACATTGTAAATAAGTTCTGTTATTTTCATGAATCTGATGTTGTAAACGAACCATTGTTCTTTCTGTGTATTGTTATTTTATGTATTGTAATATAACCCTTCAGGTATTGTAAACCTTTCATATTCAATTGTAAATACAACATTTGTGTTATTCTATGTATTGTAAACCTATATCCATATTATCGATTGTAAATAAAACATTTGTATATTTTAAAAAACTCTTTTATTTCTTGTACTTATTACAATAGAAACTGTACATCTTCCAGACATTTTCAACTGCACAGATTTTTTTTACATTTTTACATTTGCTATGTTCTTTGCATCTTCCTGAAGTGTTTTTCACACTATTCAATTTTGGACATTCAAGTTCTTCGATGTTACGTACGGATATTTTACCCATACCTTTTTCTCCAAGTAATTTTTCAAACCATTTCACTTTCTCCGTAACTTTGACGTACACTGTTTGATTCACAAGCACAACATATAACAAATCTCCTAATTTCTCATACGGTAGCCATCCATCTCCCCAGTTCAGACCGTGTTTGTTGGTACGGAGCCAGTAATTCACTCGGCGATACTTTTCACTCAAGAAGCGTAAACCATATGGAGATTTCACTAAACAGTCAAATGCATTGTCAAAAGGAAATTTTAAAATTCCGACTTCTTTCCACACAAATTCTCCTCCTGCTCCTCGAAGACCTTGAACGTCCAAAAAACAGACATCCATTTTGGGCATCAGGTGAAAACTGTCAACGTATCTTCAATGCTACCCCGGCATACGGCGCACTTGTCCAATTGGGAAGCACAGGATCCGCAGGAAACAAAATGTCGACACGGGAGAATTACAACACTGCTAGGATTCTGAAAACATATTTTGCACACAGAATCCACACTAGGTTTATCGCACGTTTTCTCAGGAGTCTCTATACTGTCGCAATACTTCCAGCTCTTGGAGTTACGATGTAACGCCGCAACACTCTGTATAAAAGGACACTGGGGTACCAACATGTAATGTCCTAGAATCGGGCAATCTTTGGATGTCCAATCGCAAAGTCCGTACGAACAATGAAAACATAATACTCTGTCGCTAAAGCCTGAATAGTAAAATCCTGCAGTCACTAATTCTTCCGGAGTCTGACGTAATCCTATAGGCCACTTTCTGTATGTTCTGTATCTCGAATTCACTGATACGTAATTGATAACATACGGCTCGGCGTGAGTCCAGCAGACGTGGTGAGTAAACACTCTCATACGTCATAAAAGGTAAAGTAATCGGATACTGTAGGAGACGGCGTCCCAGGTATCGGCGATAAAGGAACAACCTGAAGATCGTCGGGGAACAGACGTCTGCGGACGCCGAAACCTTCTGCAGGAACCACAGGGAAACAGGGATGTCCTTCTAATTTACGTAACAAAGGACGATCACAGCCAGAACACCACAAGGAATTTCTGTCTGCCAGCAATGAAAGCCACTCTTTCACTCTTTGCTTTAAAGCTTCACCGATCTTGTCCTCTTCCTTCCTGCGACGTAGTTCGCACATACACCCGTGACCTGGAAATCCTGTTCTCTCGTCCGCTCTTCTTTTCCTCTCTTCTATCTCCTTCAACGTCTCGCAGTGATGATGGACTCCTTTTCCTAATCCGTTGAACAGGTAACATCCACACCAGGGAGATTCAGGTATCGCTACATACATAAACGGGAAATAACTCAGCACCTGAAGCAGGGCTGTTGGATCGTTGTCCAGGTCGCCGCAAGATCGAACAAGTTCCCAGAACTCCTCGTAGCTAACCTCGTAGAAATTCACACCATTATCAGACAGTCTTGTACCGCACACATCCATCCTCACATGATACTATTATCCTGTATCCCTTCTATTTATGCCTTCTTTTTTCTACGTCACGCTTTCCGTTAAACATACTTCAAACAGTCGCCCTGGAAGGTTAAACCTAAAACATGCTAGGACATGTTTTTCAGACCACACCCAATTCCAGGAATTTCAAACTCTTCAACGGCCGCCCGAGAAAAACACCACCTTCCGCGGAATGACTCATCAACGCCATCTCTCTTCAAACAACAGAAACACGTACCCAATTTCCCAGAATTTCAGAATCATCAACGCCATCTGTCTTCAGACAACAAAAACACGTACCCAAATTCTCAGAATTTCAGGAATGCAAAAGCAATTACCATTCCAAACCCATTACCCAAACCACATCCATTAATTCTCACAACATTTCCTCGAAACAACACTCGACAAACCCCATTTTCCAAGAAAAGGCACTTAACATTCACCGCACCACTTAAAAGCCTCATCAACGCCATCTGTTTTCAGACGCCGGCGGGAAAAACCCGAATACTTCTCCTTCTCCCCAACAACCAATCAGAATCCTCCGTACTAAATTAAGCCCCGCCCATTTTATGACGCCATCGCTCACAACAATACCCCTTGCTTGCCCACACAACTACATCATCAATTGATCTTTGATCGATCTTTTCCAATTAATTGATTTATCGGACTCAACGCCGGTGCATTACTACTACAAAGCACCTGGCATTGATTTAATACCAGCTGAGTTAATTAAATATGGTGGAAATTCATTAATATGTCAAATTCATAAATTAATTTGTTTAATATGGAATAAAGAAGAAATCCCTCAACAGTGGAAAGAATCCATGATTGTCCCTGTGTTTAAAAAAGGTGATAAAATGAACTGCAATAATTACCGTGGAATTTCTCTACTCTCAACAACATATAAAATATTATCTAACATTCTTTTAACAAGACTAACCCCATATGCTAATGAAATTATAGGTGATTATCAATGTGGATTTAAACGCAACAGATCAACTACAGATCAAATTTTTCACATCAGACAGACACTTGAAAAAAAGTGGGAATATAATCAAAATGTCCATCAGCTATTCATTGATTTCAAAAAAGCATATGATTCGGTCAAAAGAGATAAATTATATAATATATTAGTAGAGTTTGGAATACCTAAGAAGCTTGTTAGTATGATAAAAATATGCACCAGTGAAACAGAAAGTAAAATCCGTGTGGGTATTAATATGTCTGACAAATTTACAATTCATGATGGGTTAAAACAAGGAGATGCATTATCTCCATTGCTCTTTAATTTTGCCTTAGAATATGCTGTTAGGAAGGTAAACGAAACTAAAGAAGGACTAAAATTAAATGGTGTGACTCAGTTGTTAACATATGCAGATGATGTAGACTTACTGGGGGATGATGTGAATACAATTAAGAATAATGCTAAAATATTTTTCAAAACTGCTAAAGAGATAGGTTTGGAAGTTAACAAAGAGAAAACTAAATATATGCTTACAGGCCGAAACCAAGTGTTAGGTAATAATCAAAATCTAATTATTGATAACAACTCGTTTGAACCAGTTTCCAAATTCAAATACTTACGAGTAATATTAACAAATGAAAATTATATTAAAGAGGAAATAAAAAGTAGGCTTAATTCAGGAAATGCATGTTACTTCTCTCTTCATAAACTTTTGTCTTCTCGTTTAATATCTAAGAAACTAAAAGTTAAAATATACAAAACCGTAATTTTGCCTGTAGTATTATATGGGTGTGAAACTTGGTCCCTTACATTGAAAGAGGAACATAAATTGAGAGTATTTGAAAATAGGATCCTTAGGAAAATATTTGGACCTAAAAGGGATGAGGAGACAGGTGAGTGGAGAAGGTTACATAATTTAGAACTACATAATTTGTATTCATGTCCAGATATTATTAGAATAATTAAATCAAGAAGACTTAGGTGGGCAGGCCATGTGGCACGAATGGGAGAGGAAAGAGGAGTTTACAGGATTCTTGTTGGGAAACCTGATGGTAAGAGACCAGTAGGAAGGCCAAGACGAAGATGGAGGGACAACGTTGAGATGGACCTAAGGGAAATCGGTAGGGATCGAAAAGAGTATATAGATCTTGCTCAAGATAGGGACAGATGGAAGGCCTGTGTTGCTGCAGCCATGAACCTTCGAGTTTAAGAAGACTAGAGAGTTAGTTTTAGTTTTATTTTCTACAGTGAATTAAAGTTAATAAAGTTTTAATAAATGCATAAGTCTATTCATGTTTCATAATAATAATAACAACAACAACAATGATGATAATAATAATAATAATTGATTACATAACGGCGTAATATTTCGTAATTATATTAAGATTCATATGATTTTGAGGGGACAGACATTTTGGTGTGCCGTGTTGAGTCTAAGCCCGTCTGGGGTGTGCCGTGAGTAAAAAAAGGTTGCGGAACACTGCTCTAGGGGATACCTGCCGATTAGGACATGGCCTAGCTCGTGCTTGATCGAGCAAGCCAGTGACCACCATTCGCTGAACAGGTAAGAAGAAACTTCCCCGCTGTTATAAGCGGCCCGGCGGCATATTTTTACTGCTCTTGGGCCTTGGGGAAAACATATTTCTAATCGCGCAAAAGTTAACATTTTAAATGACTTACGGAAAAGGGGAATTAATTTAATTGCTGTTTTAATGTTAATTACCATTCGGTACACTTTATTTACTGTATTTATATGTATAAAACTATATTTACATGACCATATATACAGTGCTTTTTCTTTTAATTCCCCTTCAATTATGCTTTAGTCTTGTGGCGCGGAGGCTCAGTCGGTAACGCGTCTGACTACCATGCTAAAGGTCCCGGGTTCGATCCCCGGCCGGTTCAAATCCGGGAACTTTTCTAACGGTGGAAGCGGCCCCGGCGCCTACCCAGCGTCGAATAACATGGGTACCTGGGGGAAACCCTGGGGGGTAAAGGCTGTCAGGGGCGTGATGCTGATCACATCACCCCCACCCCACTCACGACCGGATCAAGAAAGTGTGGGGCGTTACCCCCACACCCCTTATACGCCTTCATGGCGTGGTGCTAAGCACAGGGGAACACTTTACTTTACTTTACTTTTATGCTTTAGTCTTGCATCCAAGGGTACCCGTTGGGGGGGGGGGGTGCAAAAGGCACTTGAACCTTGCCCCATGTTATATGGAAAGACTTCATATAATTGAAATTTTAGCATGAAAACATTATCGAGGGCTGCGTGAAATATAGCCGATGAAGTATGCCTAGGCAAATTATTCTCTTAACTGGGGGAAAGCATCACTTCACCTTTCCTTCACTTTTAGCACTGTTGACCCCTGAGAAGGAAAACCTGCTGGCGGCCTTGCTTGCATCTATGCATTAATAGAACAGAAAAAAGAGAATGAGATTGTGTCCCTCACACAAAGTGAATGAATACAGATTTATGATAAAACATATTCCAAATATCAAACGAAAACCATGCACGCACCGCACACACACACCCATATGAGGGTCACTATTTATATTTTGAGCCTTGGCAACACTGATTGAAGTTAGGCGCGATTTGACGTTTGCACGGAATCGTCTGGCATTATTGACCATAACGTACTTCAAATGTTTTGTCAATAGCTTCATTTGTGTTGTTTATGTTGCCTTGGAGATTGCGCGACAACAATAAAATGGAATTAACTCGTGAACATTTTCGTGCGATGATTTTTTACGATTTTCGAAGTGGATTATCAAGACAAGAGTGCATCGATCAACTTACTTCCACATTTGGCGATGAAGCCCCATCCTTTGCCACTGTGAAACGCTGGTATAACGAATTTAATCGTGGCCGCCATCCGCTCACCGACGAGATTCGCGAAGGTCGTCCAAAATCAGTTGTTCAAGAAAACATTGATGCTGTGCAAAACCTAATACTGCAAGATCGTCATGTGTCATACTGTGAGATTGAGGCAACCATAGGCATTAGTTCCACCAGCATATATAAAATATTACATGATCATTTAGCTGTGAGAAAGGTATGTTCTCGTTGGATCCCACACAATTTGACAAAAACTCAAAAAGACGCTCGCGTCAATTAGTGCAAACAAATGCTCAATAAATACAATCGTGGTGCTTCAAAAGACGTATATAAGATTGTAACAGGTGACGAATCATGGATATATGCATATGAGCCGGAACGTAAAGAGCAGTCGACTGTATGGGTGTTTCAAGATGAACCCAATCCAACAAAAGTTGTTCGCGCTCGAAGCACATCGAAACAAATGGTCGCCTGTTTTTTTCTGGAAAACTGGTCATGTGGCAACTGTGCCTTTTAAGGAACGTAGAACAGTCAACTCTGAATGGTACACAACAATTTGTTTGCCAGAGGTCTTCGGTCAAATACGGAAAACAAACAAACGCCGTCGGATCATTCTTCATCAAGACAATGCCAGCTGTCACACATCTCGTCTAACAACCGACTTTATGAACAGTCAAAAAATCGAATTGATGGATCATCCTCCGTACAGTCCTGATTTGGCACCCAATGACTTCTTCTTGTTCCCGAATGTCAAGAATAAATTGTGTGGACAACGATTTTCGTCGGCGGAAGACGCCGTTGATGCGTTCAAAAACCATATTATGGAGGTGTGTCAAGAAAATTGGAAAAACTGCTTTGACAAATGGTTCGAACGAATGCAAAAGTGTATTGACCATAAAGGAGAATACTTCGAAAAACAATAAAGCAGTTTTCAATGTCAAATTCCTGTTTTTTCATTGTTAGGCTCAAAATATAAATAGTGACCCTCGTATTAAACATATATTGAATTGCATCATGCATTCAGGAAGTAGTAACCCTATATTTTCATATAAAACTCCCTTCTGGATCTTCTGTTTCTATATACGTATACCAGGTACGTACTAAAAACTTTCAGGTACTTTCTAAATTTACGGTTTTCACTGGTGTACGGGATCCCAAAAAGTCGTGACCGGGATCGGGAAAAAAATCCCGATCCCAAGCAGTCGGGAAATACTGAATGGTCATTTTAAAAAGTTGTTAATTCTCGACGTTTTCTGAATTACAAGTGTCAGGAACTTATCGGAAATTGTTTGTTTTTATTCCAGAAGTGCAAAAACAATCACTTAAGTTGAAAATGACGTGTGGAATTCGAGATTTTCAGACCTCAATCGCCAACCGGTAAATCAGGGCAACCGCGAATATGAAACGGATTCCGATGGCGAAGACATGGCGCGTCAGGTATGTTCTATCCAACCGGAGTCTTTTGACATGTCTTCTGCACAAAAACACGAACAATATTTTGGACACAACATAACATTCAACGACGGTGCTCGCCAGATCGCATTCTTTTTGCTACACGGGTTCGAACCACGTCTGCTGGTCGACGCAGTCCCCCCCCCCCCCCCCAAGCAACGGCCCCTTCAAATGAAAAACGGGTGGAGCAGTTAAAAGAAATAAGCAAGTTAGCACACGATAAATTAAAGAAAAGATTTCAACAGAAGAAACGACCAGACAGACTCCCCTAATAGTACAGCAGATTAAAACATTACTTTGTACTCACCAGGCACATGCTTCAATATCATAACCCCTCTCTCTCTCCTGCAAATCCCACTAACCAGCCAATCACTGCATGAAATCACCTCTCGTCACTTATCCCTGGCTCTCCCATACGTTAGCCACAGCACTTGTTCCAATGTAAAAAAAAAAAATAAAAAAATAAAATAAAATAGAAACATCACAACATATCCAGTGTTGCTAGATTTTTCATTCTCACAAGCCAAAATCACGAAACGAAAAGAATAGTAAACATTCCCGAGCATAGCTTGGCTACAAGAAACAGTATTTTTTTTACACGCTCAAGGCATAAAGCAAGAAACACAGAAAGAACGACGAAGAGCGGCGGAAACTAGCCGTCGAAGGACCTTTGGTTCGCACAATTCCTGCGATGACCAGAACCGCCTGACACGATTGTACCCAACAGGAAACGTAGCGGGACGGTTGGGCACGGGGTAGAACTGATATCTCCTTTCGATGCGCTAAACTTAGCGCATCTCTTGCGTATTTCTATCTGTTTCATGGTGTCACTTGTTTAATTTCGCACAAATATGCGGATCTTCTGCAATAATTTTTATTATTTTTGCTTTATCATCGCCGCATCTGCCGATGACCGGACGCCTCGCCACTGGACTGCAACGCCAAATACAATCAGTATATAAAACTGACGACATGTTGTTTTCCCAGCGTTTTAAACACTTGTTTTTCACCATAGAAATCACATAGCATTTTCAAATGTTCTTATACATACATTTCCATTTCCACACATTAGAAGAGCTTCAGCCAACAACTTGCTGGCCTATAACGTATATTTAACCTGTGTTGCTGGCTTTCTACCTCCGTGACTTCAAACGAATGAACAACGAGTGCGGAAATCACGTGATCAAGTCTGCAACGACCCTCGATTGCTTGAGTACTTGGCGCTTTCGAGCTTAGGTGACGTCACTTCCGTCAAGACCATACTTCAAGTCTGTACTTTGTACCTTTTGGTACACAGCCTATGGCTAATGGGGACTGGGCCTACATTTTTAAGTGGGACCCAAACTACTATGTGCCTCCAGCGGCGGCGCCAGGATTAATCATCTAGTGGTGCTGAGGGGGTGCGGAATGAAATTTAAAGGGTGCGATGTTGAAAATAAGTAGAGCATGAAATACGTATTCAACCTTTAGCCACATCATCAAATACCAATCAACTTTAAGTAGACATCTATCAGGCACGTATCTAGAAATATGTTTTTGGGAGGGGTCCGAACCAAGTGTTTCAGGAATAATAATAATAATGTTTAAATGAAAATAATTGTATTAAATCAAATTAATACTAATTACAATACATAAATTAATATTATATTATTATTACACGATTAGGTAAAAATACTATAAGAATAGAGATATAACAGCGCATATACATTATGTAGCTTACCTGTAGTTAAGATCGGAATAATTTACATAAAGACAAATGTCCTGGCAATAAAATTAATGTCAAATAGATGGATAATTGAATACTTATTGAATAACAGAAATGATGTTAAATGTAGTTGGAGAAAAGTAAGTTTCTGATTAAAATTAATGAACATCATTTTGAGTAATAGTGTACATAAATCATCTTTGTAATGTTATTCAAAGCCATATGCTCCCAATATAATCCTTGCCTTCTAAAAAGTTCAGAGGAAATTATACAACAAATGCTAAACGAGTATATTTTCATTATTTAATTTTCGTACTTAATAAGTCTTTGGGGTGGGGGATCCAGACCCCCTAAATACGTCCTTCGTGTCCTTCAAAGCCCTATAATCCCAATATAATCCTTGACTTCCAATAAGTTCTGTGGAAATATACAACAAATGCTAAAGGAGTATATTTTCATTATTTAATTTTAGTACTTGATAAATCTTTCGTGGGGGGGGGGGGGTCCGGTCCAGGGGCGGCGCCAGAAATTTTCGACCGGGTGGGCAGAAGCTCCTTATTGATAGATTAGGGTGGGCAGTATAAATGTAAGACCATATATAGTTTATATGGTGTATGTAAGACGTATGTATCCCCCTCTCTCTTACACTCCCGATTTTCTTCTTACTTCTTTTCCCTTCCCTTTCCTTGGTTTCTTTTTATTCTTTTCTAATCTATTCTCGCATCTTGTTCCATTTCCTTTCGCTTTGTCTCTGATGGACACAATTATTTCAAGGAAGTGTTTACCCATGCGCAGCCATACATTCTAATCACATTCTTTCATGCATGTTAATACAGTGAAATAAATGTGAATTAGGTTTAAGCTTTTGTTGCAAATACAAGGCACATACTTGACAATGATAGAAAGTGCGACGGTAGATAATCGTGAAGTTTCTCGTAATTTAAATGCATGTTCCTGAGCATAGTATTTTCATGGTATGAGTTTTTGACTGAAAGACTTTTCTTACTCTTTGGGGGTCACATTTTTTAGCTTGCAAGGTTTGTACAACTGAGAAATCTATCTGAATGTTTGTAGTAGCGGCAACTGGGTGCCAACATTTGAGGGGCAAAGACAATATACTTTTTCTTGGTAGAAAAGGCTTAGCATAAAGAGGCCATAGTGCGGGGGCAAAAAGTGGCAAAATGTGGCTGGGGATCTGCATCACCCACTTCCCGCTCCTCCTAATCGCCGCCACTGAATGTTTGGATTAAAATGAGCGTCTTATTAGGAATGATTTAAAACACACACGGAAATCAAATTCTTTGTTCATTGTCCATGAAGTATTCCTAGGCTAACGAAAGGCTAACCCCGTTTTTCTCACTTGGGCTTTCTGATTTGTACACGGTCGCGTGCTCCGGTGATTTTGCTTTCAAACAAAAGTTATTCGAAGTAGATTGCTCAAATAGTCTCCGAGATATACTAATTAATTCTCTAATATGACATATTGCGTCATATTTCAGCCTGTATGAGGACTAGAGACTTGAAAGAAGTTAAGTTCCCTTTGTTGCAAAAAATCTATTCTTTGAAAACAATGCAAAAGTTTGCGCCCTTTTCCAAAATAACGGAAGAAGAGGGGGCGAACGTCAGATTTTTTCATTGAAATTTGGGGACTTGGCCCCTCCCAACCCCGTTTTTCTCACTTGGGCTTTCTGAATTGTACACGGTCGCGTGCTCCGATGTTTTTGTTTTCAAACAAAAGTTATCCGAAGTAGATTGCTCAAATAGTCTCAGAGATATAACGTTTTTCTGAAATAAATGTAAAAATTTAAAAATCGCGCGCAAAGGCCGCGGCGAGAGAGGGGTTACTTTCGAAAGGTTTAAAGGTTAAATATAACAAATCAACCACAACTTACTCTTCCAAAAATGGAGTTGCATTAGTTCATACCTCTTAGAAAGTTGAGATGGTAGTTTCAATTGCACAGCGTTTCATTAGTAGATCAAGGCAGCTAATTCCGTGAACAATGATGTTGTTTTCCGAAAGTCTCAAATATTTGTCTCAGGCAATCGCCCTCCTAAAATGGACGCATCTTCTGTAGTGATAAAATGCCACTTTTGGTGCGAGTTCTTTCTGTATATTTTTCCACAAAGGCATAACGCTGTCGCATTATAATGAAGAGGTCCTGTGTTCGACTCCCTCCTCCTCTGGTGGAAGCACAATGCACACTGGTTCCACGTTAAACTGTAGGTCTAGTCCCGATTAGCCTATCTGAGTATAAAAGTGGATTTAAAAACAAACTAATAAAATCGTCTTCTGGATACTTCGTGACATAACTTTTTTTCTCTACTTCAGCTACATCTACAGATTCTGTTGACATTTTCGGCTGATTCATGTGGCAAAATCTATGTGTGGAAAGAGGATTTCTAAATAGGATAAGCCACTCATTAGCAATTGAATAATTATGTAGCTTTTTCCATACATAACTGGTTTATTAAAATTTATTCACTGCAATATTGTAGTGATTATTGTGATTCCTTCTTATTAGTAGAATGAATATAAAGTTGATATTTCGCATACCATATTGATATTTGAACAAGTATATAAAAATTGTAATGAAATAAAAAAGGGACACTTCTGGAATTTTAATGCCGAACTAAATACAAACTATATTATACTCTCTAGCATACTTAAACCCGAAGGTTTATGGCTTCAGCAACAGAAGCCTTCCATCTGTCCCTATTCGGGGCAAGATCAATCCAATCTTTTCGATCCTTGCCGATTTCTTTTAGGTCCATCTCAACGTTACCCCTCCATCCTCGTCTTGGCCTTCCTACTGGTCTCTTACCATCAGGTTTCCCAACAAGAATCCTCTAAACTATTCTTTTCCTCTGCCATTTGTGTCACATGGCCTGCCCATCTAAGTCTTCTTGATTAAATTATTCTAATAATAATAATTAAAAAGTCAAAATAATGTATTGTGTTGCCGGAGGAAGTAAGGCTAAGATGATGATTTTATTTGTTTATTTGGAGATTATTTGAACCATACCCAGGCCGCGATTTATATACGTATGTGGAGGCCCGGAGCTGCAGTCCTCAAGTTCAACCTAAATTCTGATCTAATCTTGATCATACCCTGCACAATTTTGAGCCTCCTAAGTCTACTAGCTGCTTTTAATCATGGAAGTATTCATTTTATCACAATTTTTGTTTCAATAGCTCTAGTATTTACTTTCACTTTCTAATGACAAAATTGGCTTTTTATGGGTTGATAATATGTGAATATTTCTAGCACAGATAATATTCACAAGTAAAATAAACATGTTATGAACACCAGAATACTTATTTATCGAATTATTCATATATCTCCAAGTATATGTACTTATTGAATTTGATTGGGTGGGCAATCGGGTGGGCACAGGAATTTTTGGGTGGGCGCTTGCCCACCCGTGCCCACCCCTGGCGCCGTCCCTGGTCCGGTCCCCCCCCTAAATACGTCCTTGACATCTATTGATAATATGCCAATGAAACTGAAGATTTTATTTTACTTTTCTTATTTGGCTAATCACGACAAGCTCCTTTAGGGAGCTTTCAGACCGGAGCGACAAGCTACACGCGACAAATGTCGCTTTGGAACGAGCCAGTCAACAGCAACGTTTCACAGTGTAAGGGCATGGTAGGCGTGCGTGCGGTTGGTGAAATCCTGAAGCGACACGTGTTACGGGTCGCGGGTCGCTTGGATATGAAATCTCCCTTAGTCCATAAGCAAGCTTTCACTGTGAATTCACTACCAACAGACAGACACGATACTATGCACGCTATTAGAAAACGGGCCAGTACGAACGACACGCAAGCGACAAAGGAACCCGTGCCGCTTGTCGGTCGAGTCGCTTCCGTTCGGAAGGATGCATTTATTACTGAGGGTTCATTTACAAGCTACACTTGTTGCTGTCGAAAGTCGCTTATTACTCCTATGACTTTTATATTCCTTACGTCAAAGTATTCCGATTCTACATGCAACTCAGGTTGAAAGGGGCTTGTGGCAAGAAAACGAACCTTCCACGTCATTAGGGAATATCTTGTAGTATGTACTTGCTTTTTTCTTTTCAGTTTTAGTTATCTAGTTTTCTAGCTTCCTTTCTGCTTCATTTTCTTTCCGTTCCTGTCAAAATATAACTCTTCGCTCGCTCACTCTTTTAATTCTGTTTCATTTCTCATGAGTTATTCCTACCTCTTCTCTCCTATACCATCCTTTGCACTGGCTCTTTAATTTCCCCCTTGTCCTTTTCTTCTGTAGCTCTTCCATTTCTCAGGATATATATTTTTCTAGCTTTCGCCTCCCTTTCACTCACCAGTTTCCCTGTTCTACTTCTCTTTTCGTTTTGTGTCCCCTTTTTCTACGTCTTATTTCCCTTTCCGTTCGATTTTTCTGTATCTCGTTTTGCTTGAGGTCCCTATTTCTACTTCTAATTCCCTACGTAGTTTGATTATCTTCTCGTTTCCTACAGGGTTTCATTTTCCACTTCTGTCTAGTGTGGTTGGGATTGTCTTGTGTAGTAGTTGTGCTGTCTAATGTGTTTCTGTTTGTCTTGTGTAGTATCGGTGGTGTGTATGTATGTGTCTTGTGTTGTAGTTGTGCTGTCTAGTATGTTTGTTTTGTCTTGCGTAGTAGTTGTGTTGTCTAATTTGTTTATGTTTGTCTTGTGTAGTAGTTGTGGTGTGTAGTTTGTTTGTGTTTATATTGTGTAGTAGTTGTGGTGTGTTTGTGTATATATTGTGTTATAGTTGTGATGTGTTTGTGTGTGTCTTGTGTAGTAGTTGTGCTGTCTAATGTGTTTGTGTTCGTCTTGTGTCATAATTGTGCTGTCTAATGTGTTTATGTTTGTCTTGTGTAGTAGTTCCTCCATTCATATTGGGGGTTAGGCGTAGAGCTGACAACTCTGCACTGTAAAAAGCCATGTCAAGAATCAGCAATATAAGGCCATGGATGTTCCCAAGGTAAAATATTCCGGAGGTAAAATAGTCCCCCGTTCAGATCTCCGGGTGGGGACTACTTTGGGAAGTCTCTGGACTAAGGATAAGATCTACATTAGGAATAAGGATATTAAATTAGGCACCTGGAATGTTCTGAGCCTGAGGAGAAGGGAATTGTAAAACTAAAAATTATACTTTTTTCTATGGTGGTACTGAAAATCATAATTTTGGAACAGGCTTTTTCATAAATAATAGAATTATCTCGGCTCTTAAAACAGTAGAATTTATTAATGATAGGATATCATATGCAGTTTTACAGGGTAGGTGGTGTAAAATTATTTTAATAAACATACATGCACCAACGGAAGATAAAGATGATAATACTAAAGATGATTTTTATACAGAGTTAGAACAGGTCCTTGATAAATTTTCTCAGTATGATATGAGAATTCTGTTAGGTGACTGTAATGCACAGATTGGCAAAGAAGAGACATTTAAACCCACGATTGGTAAAGAAAGTCTTCATGAATTAAGTAATGATAATGGTATAAGATTGATTACTTTTGCAACCTCAAAGAATTTAATTGTGAAAAGTACCACTTTTAAACATAAAGATATCCATAAATATACCTGGTCTTCTCCAGATGGTAAAACTCTTAATCAGATAGATCATATTCTCATTGATAAGAGAAGGCATACTAGTATAATTGACGTTCGTACACATAGAGGTGCGGACTGTGCCAGTGACCATTATTTAGTAATTGCTAAATTAAGAGAAAGACTCTCAGTGTTAAATCATAAGCAACAAAATCTAAAAGTTATAAAATTTGATACAGGAAAGTTTACTGATAAAAGAATTAAGAAAGATTACCAAATTAAACTGTCAAATAGATTTGATGTTTTGCAGGATTTAAATGATGATAAAAATATAAATGAAACAGACGTAAATAAGAATTGGGAGCACATACGTAATGCAATAGAATCAGCAGCTAAAGAAAGTATACGATATCATAAACCGAGAAAAAGTAAGCCATGGTTTGATAATGAATGTCATAATCTAATAGAAATAAGTAATCAGGCTAGACTTAGGTGGTTAAATAACTCTGATGATACAAATCTAAACAATTATAATAGAATAAAGCGAGAAGTTAACCGCACGTTTAGAAGTAAAAAAAGAGATTACTTGAAAAGCAAAATTAACGAAATTGAAACAAACAGCAAAAATAAAAATATCAGAGATTTATATAAAGGTGTAAATGAGTTTAGAAAGGGGTGGCAACCTAAAGTAAACTTGATAAAAGATAAAGACGGTGATTTTCTAGCTGACCCAAGCGATATTCTAAATAGATGGAAGAACTACTTTAATGATCTTTTAAATGTCCATGTAGGAGATAAATCAGAAGTGAATGAAGTACACACAGCAGAACCTTTAGTTCCAGAACCTAAAATGAGTGAAGTTAAAGATGCTATTAAAAGGCTAAAGAATAACAAAGCACCTGGCATTGATTTCATACCAGCTGAGTTAATTAAATATGGTGGAAATTCATTAATATGTCAAATTCATAAATTAATTTCTTTAATATGGAATAAGGCAGAAATCCCTCAACAGTGGAAAGAATCCATAATTGTTCCTGTGTTTAAAAAAGGTGATAAAATGAACTGCAATAATTACCGTGGAATTTCTCTACTCTCAACAACATATAAAATATTATCTAACATTATTTTAACAAGACTAACCCCATATTCTAATGAAATTATAGGTGATTATCAATGTGGATTTAAACGTAACAGATCAACTACAGATCAAATTTTTCACATCAGACAGACACTTGAAAAAAAAGTGGGAATATAATCAAAATGTCCATCAGCTATTCATTGATTTCAAAAAAGCATATGATTCGGTCAAAAGAGATAAATTATATAATATATTAGTCGAGTTTGGAATACCTAAGAAGCTTGTTAGTATGATAAAAATATGCACCAGTGAAACAGAAAGTAAAATTCGTGTGGGTATTAATATGTCTGACAAATTTAGAATTCATGATGGGTTAAAACAAGGAGATGCATTATCTCCACTGCTCTTTAATTTTGCCTTAGAATATGCTGTTAGGAAGGTAAAAGAAACTAAAGAAGGACTAAAATTAAATGGTGTGACTCAGTTGTTAGCATATGCAGATGATGTAGACTTACTGGGGGATGATGTGAATACAATTAAGAATAATGCTAAAATATTTTTCAAAACTGCTAAAGATATAGGTTTGGAAGTTAACAAAGAGAAAACTAAATATATGCTTACAGGCCGAAACCAAGTGTTAGGTAATAATCAAAATCTAATTATTGATAACAACTCGTTTGAACCAGTTTCCAAATTCAAATACTTACGAGTAATATTAACAAATAAAATTTATATTAAAGAGGAAATAAAAAGTAGGCTTAATTCAGGAAATGCATGTTACTTCACTCTTCATAAACTTTTGTCTTCTCGTTTAATATCTAAGAAACTAAAAGTTAAAATATACAAAACAGTAATTTTGCCTGTAGTATTATATGGATGTGAAACTTGGTCCCTTACATTGAAAGAGGAACATAAATTGAGAGTATTTGAAAATAAGATCCTTAGGAAAATTTTTGGACCTAAAAGGGATGAGGAGAGAGGTGAGTGGAGAAGGTTACATAATTTAAAACTACATAATTTGTATTCATGTCCAGATATTATTAGAATAATTAAACCAAGAAGACTTAGGTGGGCAGGCCATGTGGCACGAATGGGAGATGAAAGAAGAGTTCAGAGGATTCTTGTTGGGAAATCTGATGGTAAGAGACCTGTAGGAAGGCCAAGACGAAGATGGAGGGACAACGTTGAGATGGACCTAAGGGAAATCGGTAGGGATGGAAAAGAGTATATAGATCTTGCTCAAGATAGGGAAAGATGGAAGGCCTGTGTTGCTGCAGCCATGAACCTTCGGGTTTAAGAAGGCTAGAGAGTTAGTTAGTTATTTGGCTAATCACGGGAACCGTAACATCGGCTTTTGTCGCATGAAAAAAGTTCTGCATTACCGAGGAAAGTGGCGCGATTTTCGTTGAGACTGGATGGGTACTAGCATCACAAAGGAGCTATAAAATCGGAATATATCGCGCGAGAAATAATGGAAAATAACTTTCTCAAAAGTAGTTTCCAGTATATTAAACTATGGTGAACAATTAAAAATAAGGTATGGTTTTGGATAGCTATATTTGACAGTAAAGCGAACTAAAATAGAAACGCAAACTGTGCACTGAAAAGTAAGAAAAGTAACACCGATTTCTTAAAAAATAACAACACCGAAAAATCGATGCCCCTAGCTGTAGACAATATTCAAAACCACAAACAGATCACAACTTTTTTCGCGCGACAAATGCCGATGTTACGGTTCCCGTGTAGTGTTGCCCACGGGACTAGACGGGACAGGCTTTTAAAATTTCGAGACGAGACGAGATTGATCATGTGTCCCGAGACAAACGAATATTTTCGAGACGAGACAGCATCTCACAGCATTTCCATGAGACGAGACAGGCCAAAGTCTCGTCTCATGGGCAACACTATTCCCGTGTAACTAACTGTATCTGCCCATTTCATCTCCGCCAGAAACATACCACTTCTCTCAGTAAAGCAAAATGATTCTCTCAAGTCAAATGCGCCGAACCCTGTGGCCGAGTGGTGTCGACTTCCGTGGTGGAATTGTTATCAGAGCGCGCTGCAACGCCAGGGGTTTCGGGTTCGAGTCCCGGGTAAGGCATGGGTATTTGTGTTTGTCCAGATGATAAGAAACTGAGAAACTGTAACAATTGAAAAGTGTAAAAGTGAGAAAAAGTGTGAATGGTGGGGGATACCTCCGAGAGGGGGTTTTTTCCTATATATATCTAGTGGTTAGCACATCGCGTTGCGATGCCAAGGGTCCCGGGTTCGAATCCCGCTCGGGCTTGGTTGTTTGTGAATGTCCATTCATCAAATTCATCATTTCAACACTCATCCCCATCTTCGCAAATTAGCCAAGAGGCACAAAACGCGAAGTAAAATAAACTAAATCAATCAATCGAGTCAAATGCCAATGTTTCAGGTCCAGAGCATAGGCGCCGACTCCATGGGGCTTTCGGGGGGGAAGGACTCGAGCACCCCCCCCCAATGTTATCTATGTGGCCCCCCAAATAATTTTGCTTAAGAGAATCTAATGTATTATTTTGCTTCTCTTGTAAAGTTTACTCTGAATTGTGCCACATGAACTTAACTTTAAATACACATTTGAAATGTTTTAGACCATCAACTTTGGGACGCTGAGACCGCTAAACCATCAACTTTGGGGGGCTATGACCGAAGACAGCAAAACACATGACTTATTACTATATACTAAGTATATAATTATGAGTATTGTTAACATTTTTACTAATAAGAGTTTCAAAAGAAGATGTGCATGAACTAGGAGAGTGGATGGGACGTTCGGGCTACAAATGGCTCTCACATGACATTCAGAACGAGATCATTGATATATTAGGAAGATCTGTTTTGCGCTCCGTGGTAGCAGATATTAAAAGTCGGGAACATTTTGCTATTATGGTTGACGAAACTTGTGACATATCCATCCGTGAACAATTGACATTTTGCTTTCGAACTGTAAATGAAAATTTTAATATTTTTGAGGAATTCATGAGCTTTTACGAGATTTCGAACACTGAGGCCAAAACTTTAAAAAGGGAGGGAGTGAGTCATTCATAAATTTATTTCAGTGATCAGAGCCCCCCAATAATTTTGACAAGTCGGTGCCCCTGGTCCAGAGAGACGGTAGGCATCCACTCATGGGCGTATTTAAGGGGGGGGGGGGGTTCAACGTGTCCTAACCCCCTTTTGGTTCAGTAAAATTGCCATATTACCTGTTCTGTCCACTATGAACAGAGACTTGTTCGTAAAAATTTCCTCAGACTTATTTTGTTCTCCTAAATTACAAGCGTATAGAACGGGATACAGATGGGAAATGTATTAATTTTACACACCAGATGGGACTGCAAAGCAAATGTCTTCAATTTCCTGATAGTTTTGGAATTTCTCTAGAAAACTTCTGAGATTTCGCAAATTCTATAATGCTACATGTAATTTCTGCAAGAAACAGCTGTTTGTGAATTTATAGTCCGTAAAAGGTAAAAGGTTGATATGTTAAATGTCTAGGATGACGTAATTTGTTTTGTTCAATTGGGTAGTCTGTTATGGTTATGGACTAACCTTAAAACATTGGATTGTGGGGTGTGAGGTGAGAGATGAGGTATTCCCCATCATTCACACGACTTTCACTCATATCAATTGAACTAGTTTCTCGATTTTTCTCATGACGGACAAACACAAATACCCATGCCTTACCCGGGACTCGAACCCGGAACCCCTGGCATTGTAGCGTCCTGTACTAACCACTCCGCCACGGAGGTCGACACCGACTGAGCCACCGCTGCCATTTATAGTCTGAATATTGTCATTCCATTATAAGTTTCCGATATGGTTTGTTACCATTCAAGAATTAAGTATTCCTCAGGTTCTAATTTTTTGATAATTTGAAATTTCTCACCTGTTTGATAATCCCGAAAGGTCGATAAATCATTTCCGAAAGTCTAGATCTGAATGGGAAACTTTCTTTCCGATTTGTCCCTATTGGAGATTGTAACTGCATCTGGGTTAGCTTCAGCTATTAGTACTTCTACTCTCTCTGGGTTGAGTGGGTGTGGATTTAGAAAAAAAAAGAAATGTTGGTGAAGGATAAGATGGTGCTGATGTAATGAGTGGTAGCATTAAGGGGGTGAGATAGATAATTTCAGGGAAGTGTACATTGTTCAGCACATCTTTAACCCTGGCTGTTGGCCATTTCTGTGGAATTTCTGCGATATTGAGACTGCCAAATCAGTTATAATTTTTTCTCAAAGTCCCGTAGACGACACTTAGGTTAATTTAGACCGAGAAACAAAAAAATGATCAGTGAATAGGTTGTTATATCACGTAAGGTCGTGGTGCAAAAATTGCACCACAATAAATAAATCGTCATGAAAGGCTACGACACATAGGTTAATTTAGACCAAGAAACAAAAAAAAATAATCAGTGAATAGGTTCAGTTATATCACGTAAGATCGTGGCATGAAAATTGCACAAAAAAAATCGTCATAAAAGGCTATCACCGAGGTTAAATCGTAAAAAAAAAAAGAGGACCAATTTTTTTTTTCATCAATCGAAAATTTTCCAACTCCAATTACTGTCCAGGAACTCATCCTTTTGTGAAAATTTAGTTGCCATGAAAATTGCACTAAAATGTCGTTGAACGCTATAAAATCCACAAAAAAATCGTCACGAAAGGCTATCACTGAAGTTAAATCGTGAAAAAAAGAGGGCTCATCCTTTTTCTGGGGTTGAAACAATAAACTTACACTACTGAGGAAAATTTTTAATAGAACAACATCGTTGGTGGGTAGGTGGGAGATCCCCTTCCGCCATGGGAATTCGTACCCTGAATGTTGCAGTTCGAAAAAAGTCAAAACTGGGAGTAAATATGGTGAACTGGCCCGACCAAATTAGAACATTTAGTAGCTTCACATAAATGGTTTTAAAAATAAAATTACTAAATATAGTATACTGCAGACTTCTGGAGTCTGGCTCTTTCCGGAGACAACCCAACCCATTAAATTATACAAGAAGAAAATCTAAATTTTTGAAAAATCTTAAAAATTGTCCATGTTATTTTTGTAGGTTTGCATCAAAATATTTCATGGGCTGCTATGTAAGGTGACTTGTGAAATTGTATACACTAATAGCAGAAACTTTACTGTTGTCCATTTTTGGACCATTTTGTAGTAGAAATGAACCCAAGTTTCTCTGAACACAGTCAACACATTGAAAATTGCAACAACTTATTCCAATATGAAATACCTATTCCTCATTCATTGCAACAGTGTCAAAATGTTGTATGGTCTGGTAGATATTTTTAACATTTTCAAATCTGAATGAAAAATGTAGCAAACAGTAATTAAAACGACATGTCCAGGGTCTGCATTGTAGGCAATAGAAAATTGTGGCAAGCTCTTGTACTCAAATATATGCACAAATTGTTGGTGATCTTGGCAACACTGCCAGTTTCATCTTCAACTTCTATACTCTAAGATCTTCAACATCTGATAATGTTCTTGCATTTCAACGGGAGATTCTCGACTAATGGACTCTGCACTGTTAAGTGTACATACATACGAATATTCAAATAACACCGATAATGTTATTTTTTAATTTTGTAGCAAGGAGGAAAAATACTAATTCCAAATTATTTTTTTAAAAGTGAAATTGTTATTATCTTTTTCAAACGCATTTTCTGTTCATTTTATGTAGAGAAGTTAGAGGTTCGTAGATAGACTTAAATAATAAATTTGTGGCCTTTCATGTGGTGCCAGTAGCCCAGTTAATAAAGGTTTCATGTCGGGAATAATTCCGTAAAAGCTGAATTTTGGTCAGTTGTTAGAACACTGCTAGTAGTGCTAAATCCCAAAAGTCCCCGCCCCTCCTCGCGGTGCTTCTCCCCCCAGCCTATATCTCCGTAACCAATGGCCCTAGGCAGGAAATCCTTTTTTAGTCTTAATCCTCATCAGATGCGCCACACGAAATATTCTGTTTAATTTCTCGATGATGTTGCTGGTTTTGTCGTAATTTAAAAAATAACCTTCAAAAAGTACTTTCTGAAGTTCTTGCCTTGTAACTTTTGAACAAATTAAATGACAAACAATTGTTTCGAATAAAAGTTGTAGCCTAATTTATAAGATTTAATACGATATCAGTTTTAATATATTTTAATGAAAGATGCGGCACAAAATATGTCTCCAAATGGAGGACAGCACCAAAAAAGTGTATCACAGTCCGGCAAAGTCCGGAATCATTGACTTTTCGATAAATGCTTGAGACTTGGTAGAATCAATTGTTATACCATTTAAGACATGTTCAGTCGAGTAGCCAATCGTCATCTGCGTGCTGATGGCCGCCATCTTGAAAAGAATCCCTCATATTGGATATTTTTGATTTGATATCTCTCGGGAACGGTGGCACCTGTCAACTTCAGGATTTTTCAGAAATGCTCCAAATAGTGTAAACTTTCATAATATATCAATGAATCTATTTTTGAAACATAAAGATAGTGGTTTTGTAGAAAAACTCACTATACCTAGGTAATACTTTATGTGAATAACTCCGAGTTAAAAGTCTTAATAATTCTCGAACCATAGAATAGTACTGTACATTTGGTCAAGTTAACTGAACTCTTAAAATACTATTATTTATATTTCTAAATTTACCTTAAATAACATTTTCAAGATAAATTCAATTTATGTACAACCCAATTTGATTTCTGAAAGTAGAAGTAATTCAAATTCTATTAAGTTGTTTTATTATTTGAAAGAAAAAAAACATTTATTGTAATTGATTATACCATAGATAGTACTTTACACACAAGCATTTCATGTAACTTTTCGGCTAGCTTTTGCGATTACAATCATTTTACAGATAATGACACAAACATGAGATGTGCAAAATATCTCGGCGATATTTATTTTGGTTCTCGAAAAGCACGCCTTCAAACACCGCTGAAATTCACCTTCTACGTCACGGATTTGAAAACGTCCTCTGCACAGACACGAGGTCCTCTGACGTCATCACTTAGAAATGCGTGCAGGCAGGGCTTCTACTCGTCCCGTCAACTTAGCATGAGCCGCGGAAGCGACAGCAAAGTCACTTGTTACTGTGTAAAACAAGTATCTTGTAAATTCCAGTGCAAAAATCAGTGCTCCATTTCTTGGAGATGAATTATGCCCTAGCAGTATAGCAGTATTTACTATAATTCAGCCACTCGGTAGAGGGTTTTAGGGTGACAAAGCAAAACTTGTAACAGTCAATGGCTGAACACGTGAACAGCCTTGTTCATTGCGATTACATAGGTTGGTTCTGACTGGCAAGATCTTAATGTTATAGGAATGCGTTTTCTGGAATTACAATTACTTTCGTAATAATATTTTCTTCGCAAATTTTAAGAACACTCTAGTTTACACGCCAATTTCTGCAATATAAGAGGTGATACGGTATAAAAAGGTACGGTGAGTTTTTAAATTTCCTGCAGTAAATGACAGTTTTCTTCAGTTAATATATATATTGCAAATTTTTGTATTTAGCCTACTTTTACGTCGCTTTTCCGTCACTTTGTTTAACCGCAACGATGAGAACACATGGTTAATCTAACATCACATTTCTTCCCACTTTTGGCTAATCGCTACAATGAAGATGAATGACTACAAGCAATATTCGAAGTCGGGGTGCAGGAGGACACCCCCTCCCCACACACATACACTACCACCACCACCACCAACAACAAGCACAATCTAAGTAGAGCAAGGTGGGTTAAGACTGCGCGGCGGGTAAGACTGGGCACAGGTTTTTCGAGGTGAAAATCACACACAGTTGGCACCACTGTGCCACCGTTACTTCGTCCAAGATGGTAGCTAGCTGTAGACAGTGGTTAAGAGACATTTGAAATTCGTTGTGCTGAGAGAGGTAAGTGAAAAGACTTTGAGGGTGTTTGCTATTTATTTTGGTACTACGTGTTTTAGTACTACGTCACTGAATGTATACGTACACAACATTACGATGTTGATGGATAGAAGAAGCTGTGTTAATGGCGAGTCTACCTGTGTATTAGTATCCATTGCTTTGTGCAATGGCTGGGCAGCATCTCGTGATTTGTTCAGGAATGCAGCACGGGGCACGACTACGCAAGGGCGCAGTTTTACCCCACAAGTGTGTGGCTTGCAGGTGCGCGCCCCAGATAACTGTTAGATTTGAAAGAAAGATTTGAAAACAACAAATATTTCCAGTTAAGACAATGTTAAAGCTATAATTTATAAATGTTAATGTCATGTTTGTCATTTTTATTGTTCCAGGATCAATTATGGCACGCAATCGCAAGAGGACCTCGACGAGAAAGACGTGCAGTGAGCAGACGCTACAAGAAGCAAAAGAGAGGATTCAACGAGGAGAAAGTCAGAGGCAGGTAGCAGAGTCCTTAGGGATGCCTGAATCCACCCTCCGTTTAAGACTAAAAAGAGGTCATGCAGCCCCTTCTTTAGGTCGGTTTAAATTAACATTTTCTCCTGAGATGGAACAAGATCTATTTGACCACCTCAAAAACATTGATGCTATGTTTTATGGACTGACAATGAAAGGCCTCCGTGCCTTGACATACCAGTTCGCCGAGAAAACAACATTTCTCATCGGTTTGATTCCGGCAAGCAGATGGCAGGGAAAGATTGGGTATATGGCTTTTTGAAACGCCATCCTGAACTTTCTCTGCGTCAGCCAACAGCTACAGGAATTGGACGTGCAGTGGGGTTCAATAAAGTCCAAGTGAACAGATATTTTACAAATTTGCGACAATAATTGGACAGATATAAATTTCCACCTTGCCGTATATTTAACATAGATGAAGCTGGTGTCAGCACAGTCCCTCTGAAACTTCCAAAGGTGATAAGTGTGAGAGGTAAAAGATCGGTTAACAAAGTTGTTATTAGGGAACGTGGACAAACCATCACTGCGGTGTGTTGTATGAACGCATCAGGAAGTTTCATTCCTCCTGCATTCATCTTTCTGCGGAAGAGACTGAAAGCAGAGCTACTTGATGGGGCACCGCCATCTGCCATTGGAATGGTGTCCGATTCAGGATATATAAACGCAGAGCTCTTCACACAGTGGCTCCATCATTTCCAAGGAAATATACGAAGTCGTTCTGAAAGTCCTTGTTTGTTAGTGCTTGACAGTCACGCATCACACATTTCCCTCGCTGCTATAGAATTCTGCAGATCGAATCACATCCACATGCTGTCGTTACCACCTCACAGTAGCCACAAGGCCCAGCCATTAGATAGATCATTTTTTGGTCCAAAGTCGTTTTATTCATCTGAGTGTGATAAGTGGATGAGTAACCATCCGGGTCGCCCAATCACAGTTTTCCAAGTGGCATCCATTTTTACAAAGGCATATGGGAAGGCAGCTACAGTTGGGAATGCCATGAAGGGCTTTGAAGTGACTGGATTATGCCCTTTCAATCAATACATCTTCACTGAGGACGAGTTCCTTCCCTCTACTGTGCCAAATGTATCAACTCCAACTCCAGGTGAGCAGCCTTCAACAAGTGGGGTTAACAATACTGGACCATCCACCAATCACGTGCCACAGCAGGCAAATGTGGCTCATGCATCAGCTGAAACTCCAGGTGAGCAGCCTTCAACAAGTGATATTCACAATGCTGGACCATCCACCAATGATGTGCCACAGCAGGCACATGTGGCTCATGCATCAGCTGAAACTCCAGGTGAGCAGCCTTGAACAAGTGAGGTTCACAATACTGGACCATCCACCAATGACGTGCCACAGCAGGCAAATGTGGCTCATGCATCAGCTGAAACTTCAGGTGAGCAGCCTTCAACAAGTGGGGTTAACAATACTGGATCATACGGACACATTTCCGTTAACCAGATATCACCACTTCCACGTGCAGAGCATTTTGTAAGCCCATAGTGTAATATTACTCATGAATGACGTATTGAGACTCAATAGACAGGTCACTCAGGAAGGTTATGCCATTGGCTGGGCTTCTGCGCTGGGCGAGCGAGAAGTTTAGCGTGACAGATCCTTGCCGACTGAGAGAGACTTGGGACGAACTGGACACAGGCTGGACAGCCTGAGTATACTGCATTACCGTCTATCAACCTTTTGGGGCCTGCATGGCCGGGTGTAATTTACCTAAAGATAATAGAGTTATTTTGAGTTCTTAACAGGGCAAGAAAAGGAATTTGTTTTTGTTTTAATTGTTTTAGGTGGATTGCTCCGGGTCATGTTGGCTGTGGGGGTTTTGGGCGGGGCTGTGGTTGGCTCAGACTCGTGTAGCCCTTACTTACTGACTGGTGACAATCAAATGGGACGAACTGTACTATTTTAACTGGGCGTTAATCCATAAAAATTTCTGTTGAGTTAACTAAATTTGGAAAGTATAAGTAATAATATTATTTGTAATAAAGATTATGTGTTAAAGAATATTAAGTTTAAATTGAATAATTTAAGTACCTAATATATGATCATTACGTTCCACTGCGCCGATAAGGCAATCCTCGTCTCACTTCTTTAGTATTAAAGGGGAAACAAGAGACGTAGAGGATTATAATTTTCAGCACCGCCGACGAAAGGGAAGGCAGTCTCAGGTGTTAACTGGATCTCCATTCAAAGTCAACTTGGAAGCCTCGTTCGCTGAGAAGAGTAAGAAGAAAGTTCAGGGGAAACAGATACGAAGCATCGTTGTTGAAGAAGATGTAGCAAGCAGAAAACGCCAGAAGAAAGAGTACAAATGCCCAGGTTGTAATGAGAAATACAGCGATCCTCCAGTAGAGGATTGGATCCAGTGTTCCACATATGACGAGTGGTGGCATGAAAATCGCACCTCGTATGAAACGGGAACCTTTATTTGTGATTTGTGTTAGCGATTCCTAACCCAAGTGCAGGATGGAATTCACTGTGCCTAATGTGAGAATGCCACGAGAAATGTATCCCATATGATAGAAGAACTTTTTAAGGTGATTTGTGTTTCTTTTTATACAAATGTGACTCTGTGTAGAAAGTGCGCATTCTTACCCGAACTTGATCACAGTCTTACCCCGCGGTGCGGGTAAGACTACGTATTTGCATGGTCACGGTTTTGTAATTGTTTCATGCAGAAATATTGTTCATTCAGCTTTCGGAAATTTACTGTGAGTTAGCAAAGGATATTGTAATGTATTGCTATTTCATTTGTTTCTGAAGTTTCATAGCTTGAATATAAAATTATGAACTCAAACTCCGCAGTCTTGCCCCACCTTACTCTATCACCCAACCTGCCACGATACGAGACGAACCTTTTCTCCTGTCCCATCTCATTTCGAAAATATTCATTTGTCTCATCTCCTTTTATGAGACCAGAGACCTGCACAAGACCTGGAGAAAACCCGTCTGCGAAGAGGCGCGCCTACAATAATATGCAACACGCACATCAAGCCCAGGTGTTCGACATCGCGCAAGCGAGCTTCACGTCACAGTTTTGCACAGGCATCGATGCCTTTCAGGTTTTTCTATTACCCGGGTCTTAAGAAGACCCGTGAGACTCGATGTAGTTCTTGCTGGTAGAAGACGAGCACTACTGTCAGTGTTGCCAACAGCCATTATATTTCACTACGCATGGAAATATTTGAATTTCTGCTAGGCGCAGGTACCTTGAGGTTTCTTCTGTGTCGTGACCTTGCATAGCCTACCCGATTTTAATATGTTAACGGTAAAGCACCTCAAACTGCCACGGAGCAAAGTATGGGGCATTTAAATGCTTCTGGTGTTTTAAACTGAAGAAGGGTATGGATAATATTAGCAGTTCTTCCTTCGTTCCTACAACTTCAGACGCAGCTATTGCCCTCTGTAACGGGCACGAAGATGATTTATCTTCCGAATTTCCTGATCAAGTTCTATGTTTCAGGAATGTGCATAAATCTGAAATCAAGTGCTTTAGGAAAGTTTCTTCTCCTTGATAGCTCTACACTAGCTTCCAGTGTTCTCTGTATCCTGTACCGCCTTCTGTTTGGGGGAAGGGATAAGTAAGTATTTGTATTTTCTTCTTTTGAATACATAAATGGCAAAGAAAGATATGTTGTAATATGTGAAAATTCAGAGTTAGAGCATCGATTTGTATAGTTATTAATGTAAGTGCAGCCACAACCAGCCATTCTAAGTAATTACGTAAATTTCCTGGAAGAAGCTGACTGTACTTGAGGGACCCAAGTTTATTTCTTGCGGATGCGTACTTTACGATTTTGTTACGCCACTGCGTCAAATATTTAATATTACAAGAACATTAAGACGTAACAACAAAATGAGATTCACAGTTATTATTATCATCTAAGTCCTAAAATTCAAAGTTAACTGGTACAATTTATGTGCAACAAAGTCAAAATTGCTAATTAAAAAAAAAGTCAAAATTGCTAATTTAAAAAAAAAAGTCAAATTAGCTGTATCAGTTGATTATACCAAACATTTCACATTTATTGTGCAAATGACTATCGTTTTAAGATTTGCTGATGTTGAAACCGATTGTGTAGAAGAGCTTGTAGGTAGATACATTGGGCCCCTAGACAGGATTGTGGTTTAGCGCACTCCCTTCCCTCGCTCTATCAAGCACTGACATTTTATGTGCGTCCTTCCATATTTTCTACTTAAGCCATGGTTTGTGACATTTACATCCTACAAACTTCGAAATGAGGAAACAAAGAACGGCTCATTAAATAATATATAGGTTATATTTCAAGATTCTTACTTTGTATTTCTGATTTTCTTAAAAAAGGTTTAGCACATTTAAGGATATTTCAGTTATCTTACTGCCTAAAGAACATCTTAAAGAACGTACTATTACTACTGCCTTGGTTAATGAAAATTCCAGCAGCGTGTTACTGTACCTCTGCCAAGTGTAAATTTCTCTGTCGCGTACTATTAAATATAATTTTCGTCAGAAATTAATTATTATTGTAGGCTATTATATAAATATGATAATTTGCTGACGTTTCATTGATGACTGTGTATCGATTTACATTGATATTTCAAACTTAAAGAACGATGGGGCCTTGCATTCAAATCTCGCCCAGGACCTCGCGATATGTTGCTAAGCCACTGCACCTAAGATTTTGTAACTTCTCAAATTAGTGTCATTATTATGTCAAACCAACTACCACATATTTTCTAAATTTGTTTCGATGGTCTTGAAATAGGTTTGTGTGTCATGTTCATTTTATGTCACCTTTCTGGTCTTGAAATCGTAAATCTTCTCTCGGTTTCATTTTTACGTTGCTTGTTTGTTGAAATGTGTAAATAGCATTGCCTGTTATTTGCACCCGTGTGAAAATACAATTTCAAATTGATAAAAGTGATGAACATTTTAAGTGCTCCTAGAACGGTTTAGAATCTAAAAGTTGGCAACGGTGACTTCGTGACTCATGTATCTGGAGACGGTGCAAAACCGGAATGAGCGTTCACTGAAGATAAGCAAGCTTCGTCTTGCAAGGCCTTCCAGTTACCTGTGGGCTTTCGATGCTTGACGGGTCAAAACCCAGGTATATAGTTTTACTCGCCCGCCCGACCAGCCAGGCGGGCCTAGTAAGCGATTCTGTCCGTTGTGCAGCCCTCTGTATGAGACGAGACGGAAAATGTCTCTTCTCGTGAGCAACACTAACATTAACAATAGAAGCATCCCCCTAGTTATCCCCAAAGCCTCGAGCAAACATCCTCCCATGTAACAATTTCCAGTTCAATGAAATGTCACTCACAAGGAAATAGTCATGCCCAGGTCGAGAGTCAAACCTGGAACATGCGACTTCCTCAGATAAATCATGCATTTTGTGTATAATAATTACAACGCCAGTTCATTACTGGTAATTCTGAATCTGCGGTTTGGTTTGCATATATAAGCAGGATAATATTCAGTTTTCGAGGGCTCGTACCGTCGAAACGAGGAGTAAAAAAATAAATAAAGGTTATTTTGTATTTATAATGATAAGCCTTTGCATACGTTGTTAATTCTATATTTTTCGAGACTTGAGACGAGAACGAGAATTGCCCTCCCAAACCGAGACGGATGTTTATAAATCGAGACGAGACTGTCAATGAGACATTTACAAATAAACAGGAGACAGATATTTACAACTCTCAACGAGAACGAGACCAAGGCTGCCGTGTCTCGTCTCGATAGGATTCTCAGTGGTGAAGTTGTGAATCAACCAATTAATGCGTTCGGGGTAACTAGATGAGGCGGCTTTTTTCGCAGTACAAAATTCAAAATAATTATATCGTACTATTTCAGTATGGGATATTGTTATACACATGGGCGTATATATATAGGAAATAGGACGGATCCTGTCCTTGAGAAATGCCATGAAATATGCCATGGCATCTGAAATGACATAAGATTTCTTGCTTTACACGGTAGCATTTTGGTCATGGCATAAATGTTAAGAAACATGCTAAGGAAAATGCTTTCGTCTAAAGCGGGTCTGGTGAAGGGGGGAGGCGGGGGGGAGAACGTTTGAGAGAGAGGGGGATACGGGGCGGCGGGAGTTGCTCTGCCCCTGGCCCTAGTATGGAACCGAGGCCCCCTTGATTAGAAGGTGATAATATTTCTTGAGTATTTCCGATGCCACAAGTCCGATGAATGCGCGTGAAGAAAACACAATAATCTTAAAAACAGAAGGAACAATAAAATATTGTATGCACTGGCATCATTGGTTCTTGCCGAGCGAAAAGCGAATAAAACGAAAGCTGTGCACGAAAGAGATTCTTCGTCTTGTGAAGTGTTTATGTCTGCATCTTGGCAATTTGCTATTATCAATGGAGGATAAACTTAAACGTTATGCAAAAATAGAATTTTTAGGAGAGGGGCAAGTAAGTGTACTACGCATTAGAAAACTAACTAAAAAATTGAAAGACCTACGTCGTAATTTTGCATCGGGGAAAGTTGTTCCCGCGAAAAATAACAGCTGATTTTTTTTAAGAGACATTGATGTTTTTTTCTAACAAATTGTACCTGTAATAAAAATAAAAATTGACTCTCACTCATTTGCGTGAGAAGAAATTGAGGGCCCAAGTTCCTTTTGTTTTTTTGCGACTTCATCATGCTACGAATGCAATTTTTACATGGTTCGATTTCGACGTACGCCTGTTAACAAACACATACTGTGGAGTTTTAGCAATTACTTAAGGTTTTGCTAAATATATGCTTTCGTGGTTAGGTTAGGCAGGTTAGGTTTGGTTCCTTTAGCATTAAAATAAAGTCCCTAAATGTTCCGATTTATTTCTAAATTCATTCCCACGCTTCTAAGATTTTTACTGTCGGTATAATTTAACAATACAGGGAATTTCTCCAATTTGTTTGAATTTTCGGTTACTTACT
Organism: Lepisma saccharinum; assembly: GCF_977018435.1. NCBI lineage: Eukaryota > Metazoa > Arthropoda > Insecta > Zygentoma > Lepismatidae > Lepisma > Lepisma saccharinum. The sequence continues at coordinate 35,092,509 of NC_139231.1, forward strand.
AATTTGGGTCTCCTAATCACGAATCTGCACTTAAAATTTGGCGCTCACGTATAAATTTGGCGCTTATTTGGGGGCAGGTGAATCCGGCCACTTTCTAACATGCCCTTAACAGGGAGTCTATAGATATAGGCGGGGCCGCGATAGCGGTTGGGGGCGGTAGGTCGATTACCCCAGGGGCGGAGCCCGGAACCGGCGGGAAATTCGGAAATCGAGGGTGTGGAAATAAGAACTTAATTTCGATTATTTTGCTATTTCCACGTGTGAGCGCCAAATTTTGACTGCAGATTCGTGATTAGGGGGCCAAAATTAGTGAGTATGCCGAATTTCAAACAAAATGGAGAAATTCCCTGTATTGTAAAATCGCTCCCTAATAACGAATCTGCACTTAAAATTTGGCGCTCACGTATAGAAATTCCTGAATTATGGCTAACCCCACGAACCATTGGCACGTGGTTAGGTTAAGCTAGGTTAGGTTAGGAAACAGTTAAATTTTAGGGTCGTAGTAATATCAGGAATATATATATTTTGTTCTGTAAGTATTCGAAATGGAAAATCTTGCGATAAATAATGAGTACATGGAGCCCTTTGACTACAAAAGGGCCCAAGGTTCGATACCCAGCAGAAGGACATAGTGGTTAGGATCCAGTCTCGATCAGCTTATCTATGCATAAAATGGACTCAAAACAAAAACTAGGAAAGATGCCAAGTTGGGAGGATGAGATCCTCCTGCTCCTCCATTCCCCACACTGCTCATCATTCATCATTCTTCTTCGTTCTCACAATTAGCCAAAAGTGGCAGAAAGCGACTATAGATAAGAGAATAATTAAATAAACTATTCATCCTCATTGTCATGATTGAGAGAAGTGGAAGAATAGATGAGGAGATAAACAGAAGAGGACAAATGGGTGGTGGACTATATCAAAGCGTTCGGAGATTAATATGGAACAGGGATGTGCCTATGAAATGCAAGAAGGTAATATATAACACATACTATGTGCCAATAATTACGTATGGAGCAGAGACTTGGAGAATGACATAGAGACAAAGAAAAGATGCAGGCAATGGAGATTAAATTTTTAAGGAGTCTTTTGAGATAGACTAGATGGGATAGAATAAGAAATGAGGAAATCCGACAGACAGTGGGTGTAGTGAAGCTTCAGGACAGAATAGATCAGGCACAGATGAGATGGTTCGGACACATGAAGAGGATGGATGCAGAAAGACTACCAGTAAGAGCTTACCATGCACAAGGAGTGGGAATAAGGCAAAGGGAGAGACCAAGATGTCGGTGGAAAGAGCAGATAGTGGAGAGTGTTAGGAGAAGAGGACAAGATTGGAACACCATGGAAAGAGAGCAGTGGTGAAAGAACAGAAAAATATGGAAAGGCTTGACTTTTATGCCGACCCAGCCAGAGGCAGGAAACAGCGAAAGATGATGATGTCATGATTAGCAAAAGTTACAGAAAAGTGACGCAAAAGTAGGAGAAATACATAAATTTGAAAACTATGTATATTAACTAAAGAAAATCGTAGTTTCTGCAGGAAAGTCAATAACTCGTACATACTTTTGCAATATGATAAAATTATTGAGGAAACTGTCGTGTAAACCTGAGTGTTCTAAACGTATTGTAATTTTAAAATTTGTGAACAAATACTATCGCGAAAATAATTGTAATTCCAGAAACTATCATTCTTGTAACAATAATTTCTTGCTGGTGAGATCCTATATACTGATGATCAATGCTGTTAACGTACTGAGCCATTTATTGCTGGCACTATTCCCTTGTCAGTGCAGTGGAAAATCCATCGCTCGTTTTTGCACTGCAAGTTGTGTCTTACACAGCAATTAATGACATTTTGGTGTCTCTTACACCATGAATATCCACAGGATTTGTTCCGGGGGTGACGCAAAGGAGGCACTTTTTTCCAGTGGTGCAGCAAACGAGTCATGTTTCTCCCCAAAATAGCGATGCAGCTAAAAAACTTAGCTGTTAGCAGGAATATATTCATATATGTCAGTTAGTTATCTGGATATCTGAATTATTCGGATACTAATTAAATAAATTATGCCGATATCTATAATCTACAATCTAGATAATCTGTATCTCCATGTAATAGAATGTCTTTATGAACCTCCTGCAAAATTAAAGGTTATTGTCAAATTTTTCTGACGCTGTTGCCACATTCAAAATTCACCTCAAAATGCTGAGAAAAAATGTAGCTGTAGCGAAAATTCCGCTACAACTGCAGGAATTTTGTAGCTTCGCTACCGCTACAACTACAATTTTCAAAATGTAGCATCGCTACAGCTACAAGTAGCTCACTACTTCTGACCACTGCCTAAACGTGACCCAACCTAACATAACCTTACCGGAAATGTTTCTTGGGGCTATGTATGAATGGTTCGTGGGGCTATGCGTCAGTGGTTTGTGGGGCTACGTAGGTATTTTTGGGTGGAGTGGGGGGGGGGACGATACTGCATGGCGAGTACGGTAGTGAAACTGTGACCGCCATTGTGACCGCGTGTTACCGAAGGGAAGAAGAAACGGACAATACTTACTTCATAAGTCGAAAATATAGATTATTTCTGTGAAAAAAGCGAAATGCCACCTTCAGCAATGTTTCTCAATGCGGAATACATAAGTAGGAATATGGAAAGTGACGTAAATAGCGAGTTTCAGATATTTTCCAGATACAGAAAGTTCACCATCTTAAGTAATCACTAAAACTCTGCAGTATGTGTTAACAGACATAAATTAAAATCAAATCATGTAAAAATTGCATTCATAGCATGATGAAATCGCAATAGATCAAATGAAACTTGGACCAAAAATGGTACACAGGCATTTTTCACATGGTCCGGTTTCTATTGATGTTTGTTAACACATACTTCAGACTTTTCATGATTACTTACTGTGTCTTGCCTTGACAATGATTCCTCCCTTTGTTTTTAAGAACAACGATCGGAGTTACTGGTCAGTCTGTTTCATGTAATCCTATCTTTAAAGAACTCAAAATAATGACTGTTCCAAGTTTATGTATATTTAATTGCATAATACACATGTAACAGCCCAAAATATGTCTTATAAGATTTTGAAAAATACTACAACTCTGGTTTAAATGACAAGGCCCCTCTACTACACATAGAATCATTTGAAATTGATCCCAAAAAGGATTTACTATTCTATTGTGTATTATTTTCTATTTTTACCATCTCCACACCTGTATTATGCTCTATATATAAAACTACAACTTCTACACCTAAGTGTAATATAATATATAAATTGACTGTAATCAATAGGTAATCTGAAAATGTAACTATATATAACTATTGATGGCATTTATTGCATCTAAAAATGCTTAATGATGAATAAATTAATTTTATTCTATTGTAGTAAGAAGGTACAGAAAACATCAGATACAAATTACATTGCCAGTTTCATATATCGGAGACTCATTAAAATTGGATATTTTGTGTTTCGCATGGTTCGTACTTACCAATTGTGTATTGTGGAACATAGTTCAAGGTGCCATTATGCTTTTTACACGAAAACAAACACAATTTTTCAAACAGAGTAATTTTTGTTATTCCTTTTTTCGCTTCCGTAACACACAATATGGCGGGCACAGCATTACTACTGTTGTGGGTATGCAGTGTTTCCAACCTTTTTCACCGAAAAATACCTACTATCGTGTTCGTCATGTGTGCAAATTGTGCATTATGCATGGGTAGCTGACGGATAGCCCACGAACCATTCCTGATAAGGTTTGGTTAGATTAGGCAAGCATAGTTAAAAAAAGGGGGGGTTGGAAACACTGACAGGGGTTACGTCATCAAACGTATGCAACATCCAGTTCTCGCAGGGGAAGCAAATGAAAGCAATGGCAATTGTGCGTCGGTGAGATATTTCTCTTGAAAAATACATGATTTCCCAGTCAAATAGATTCCACAATGAAAGAAAATACCTCGACGAACGTTGGAAACCTTAGAGAAACTCATTTCTAACTAGTTTCTTCTGTAAAAATGAAGAAAAACGTTTCACCCATATGAAACTGTTACCCAAATTTCTTTTACAATAAAAGTTATATAATTATTTTCCAACATTAAAATGAAAGAGAAATGCACAGTGGGTATAAAGTAGATCCTTTTGATCCTGTCTGAAATGGTTTGAATTTCAAGTCTCGGTTTGGTCATGTGTGTTCCTTAAATATTATAATTATGGAAAATAAAATATCCTCTCGATTAGAAAGCAATACAAATATTATTTATTTTGATGTTCAATAAAGGTACTTACTCAAGTATCAATCATTCAGTTAAACATTTTGCAAATTTGGATATTTTGTACAGTCACTGACACTGCCGGCTTGTAACGATTCCATTGAAAGTCAATGTATTCATTACAAGCTGGAAGTGTCCATGACTGTACCATGAGCATACCCAGACTTTTTTTTTCAAATGTGGCAAAAAACAATTTCCCAGTGAGGCAATGTTTTATTTTGAATTATTTGAAAGAGAATGAAATTTATTTTACACTCCACATAAAAAGCACAATGAACAGAATTACAAATTTCACCATTCATTTTCCATAATGGAACACTTGTCCCCCTCATTTGCTGGATACTAGCATGTATTGTATAGGCATTGCTAGTGGCCTAATATCCAATTGCTGGATGTTAATGTCATCATTATGTAAAGCTTATTCTTTGGAGGATTTTAACATTTGTTAATTTAATTACAATTATAGTTATATGAAAACAATGTAGTGGGGACAACATTGTTAATAGATGCGTTGTACGTACTCTACTACGTATTGTTCTTTGAGGTGAAATAAAGTATATTTTATTTCTTTTCTATTATGTATATGGGGTGCATAATGATTAGTTACTTCATCTTTCAAACAGAATTATATTTCTGCTCCATATACTTCCAATGACATGTTTTTCCATGAAGTGACCATCATCAACTGTTGTCCGGGAAGCTGGTGTAACCATCTTTGAAACATGAAGTGTTACACACAATTTCTTTGTATTTTCTCTTGAGATAGAAATGTCATTGTTTGCATACACATGCAATTAAAATCAGTTTGCTTTACATATTTTGCCCATTTGCATTTTTTCTGTGAAATATTGTTCTCCTGTAAAAATGCATGCATGACTAGGTTAGGCAGGTTTGATAACGATGCCTAACTATGTAAGCACTTTTTTCTGCTGTTCATGTATATAATATATGCCTATCTGTCTTACATCTGAAAGATATCTCGCATAAGTATGTTAGCATTTAACATGAAAACACAACTTCAACAGCCAAAATTGCTGTTTCCCAAAACAACATTTACATAAATACAGGTAAACAAGTTACTAACTTTTTCCACGAGCCTTGCATTTAAATGTTCTATTCTTTTCTGTGGCCTCTGCCACCATCCTCTTGGGAACTCGTTGCTTCACTACTCATAGCACTTGTTGTTCTCGCGGAAAAAAATAGTAACTTATTTACCTGAGTTTATTATACAACCATGTATTTTATTTCCTAAACATGAAAACATGTACATGTTCTGCAAGATTCAAACATTAATTCCTTATCCCACAGTAAGCCCCCCCCCCAAAAAAAAATCCATTACGTGGAATTCTGATCATATGTGGATCAAAATCATTTCTTTAGTGTTTTAATATATATACAGGGTGTTTCTAAAGGTCGTTTACAGCACTTGTGAGGTGATTCCTCACACGAAAACAAGCAAAAGGTGTGAGTTCCATTTTTACGACTGAGGCTTCGTTTCCGAGATAGGAGCCTCGCAAAAGGTGACAAAGTGAATGTCACACCTAACTGGGATGAATACTATCACAGATAGAGAGGCGGGTCCAAGTGAATCATCAAGGAATCGTATGTGCTCAGTTCGGAAGTCACTATGAAAAGTTCACTGCACACATGCGCAATGGAGTCCTCAAAGGAATTGGGGATTTCCAGCAAGAACAATGCATGGAAAGGGTATGTAACGCTGCAAGAAGGACCGTGACAATGAGAAATGCGTTAAAGACAACACATCCTGACCTCAAACATCAAAACATGAGCACGGAACACAAAATCCGAAAAGTTGAGCACGGTTGCATACCCCAGTTACGCGCGAGGAATGAATGACTCATGTCATGTGGCATACAAGAGACACATTACTCCACCAGGAGGAGGGAAAGAAAGACACAATATCAGATGATTGCGACAACGTGTATTTGTACATGCGACAACTACGTAATATCACCCTCCCCCCCCCCACACACACAACAAACAAGTGGTACAATGTCTTACGCACAGACAGTGCGTGTCACTGTACACCAACAAAAGATGTCACTTTCAGCACACAAAGGGGGTGGGGAGCAATACCAAGAGTGTTCTCACTGGGATTTGCCGAGGGCAATAATCACAGACGGTTTTCAAAATGTCTGCCGTACACTTCTATGCAGAGATGACAGCGACGAATCAAGGATTGTCGAGTACGATCAAACAAGCCAGGTGTATCTGCTACTATCGCGGCGGCGACGTTGATGCGAGCAACGAGGTCCTCAGCTGATGTGACAGGTGCGTCGTATACGAGGGTTATCATTTCCCCCCCGAAGAAAAATCGAGAGGGTTGAGATCTGGCGACCGTGGTGGCCAAGGTACAGGCTCATCCCTACCAATGAACCTATTGCAAAACACGTCATGCAGGAAATGTCGTACATTACGATCGAAATGAGCAGGTACCCCATCGTGTTGGTACCACATTTCTTGCCGCAGTGCCAAAGTTACGGTCTCCAACAGTTCAGGCAGAACCTCACTAAGAAATGCATGATACGTGCGACCATTCAGGCGAACAGGGAGAATGTATGGTCCAATTAAATGATCATGTACTATCCCGCACCACACATTCACTGAAAACCTGTGCTGGTGATGGGCCACAAAAAGTGCATGTGGGTTGTCAAAGTCCCAGACATGTCTGTTTCTACTATTGAAGACATCCATCCTGGTGAAAATGGCTTCATCTGTCCACAATACCTTTGCCCGGAAGTGAGGGTTTGTGTCCAGCTGATGCAACAACCATTGGCAAAACTCCATACGAGGGCGAAAGTCACGAGGTAACAGTTCTTGTACTTTCTGCAGTTTACTAAAAGGGTGCATTCCTTCCTCTGACGAGACTAGCCAAACATTCACATGAGACGTGTTTCGTGCCCAAGCGAGCACGCGCGTACTGGTGCCAGGATGTTCTGAGACCGCTGTTAACACATCTTATGCAAACTGATGTGTGCGTACACTTAAGTCTTCCAACTTCTTGCCGCGTTGGTAACACTGACCCTGTTTCATGCAGGCGACTGTCCACTACCTGAAAGAAGGCGTGAGATGGTAAATGTCTATGTGGAAAGCGTTCTCCATAAAGACGCCTTGCCTCACGGCTATTACCACGTGCCTCCCCATACATGAGATGCATGTCTACTAGCTGCTGGGTCGTATTCGCATCCATCTGTGTAATAGGATGCTGGAACTGTGAAGTATCGTTTATGTTTAACACTGGCACACTGCACAAATTTGCCATATCACCGTACGAACACCACAGACCAATTGTTGCGATACTTGACTTGCCCACTCCACCACATCAACTTCTTTCAATACAACATACTAGTACTCTTCAATGCGTATGACAACCTAGAGCGAACTGCTGATCATATCCCGGCACCTGCAACATGACTGGGAAGACTGCTGGAGAGATCCAACCCTTCTAGCTCCTCTCGCAGGTACAGCAGTCATGAAGGTCAAACGTAGACTACGAGAGCCAGACTTGCCTGCGCAGCCCTTTGTGTGGTGAAAGTGACATCTTCAGTTGGTGTACAGTGACACGCACTGTCTGTGTGTAAGACATTGTAGCATTTGTTGTTTGTTGTGTGTGTCTGTGTGGGGGGGAGATATTACAAGGGTTGATCAAATGAAAAGGTACGAAACGTCGTAACAACGGAATCGTTTATATAATACCGATACCGCGATGGGAGAACGTAGCGTGATATGTAGGGGTGCGATTGGAGTCGCCACGCAGCATCGGAGCATGCAGGGGAACGTGCATGCGCAGGAGAGAGCAGAGGCTCCGATACAGAGCGCCGTCCAAGTGACGCGGCAGTGCGTGTTCGGACAGGATGGCGTTAACATTGGCAAATTCGACTGTTGAGGAGCAGTGAGGCGTTATCCGTTTTCTGACAGTGGAAGGTGTTAAACCGGCCGATATTCATCGCCGGATGGTGAACATTTACGGGGAAGACGAACGACCGGGGCTGCTCACGGAGGGTGTGGTTCTGCTCCATGATAACGCACATCCATACGTCACCAGGGTCTCACGCGGAACTGGCCAGGTTCAAGTGGGAGCAGCTAGACCATTTGCCCTACAGTCTGGACTTATCCCCCTGTGACTTCCATGTGTTTGGTCCCCTGAAAAAGCATCTCAAAGGAAAGCGCTTCGCCTCGGACGATGAACTCAAGGATGCTGTGAAGGACTGGGTCGCGTCACAGCCAAAGGAATTCTGGGAAAATGGAATCATTCGGCTCGTTCATCAATGGGATCAATATGCTCAGGCCTATGGAGGATACTTTGAATAAAGTATTCATTTACACCGACAGTGTCGTTTTGTACCTTTTCATTTGATCAACCCTTGTACGTAGTTGTCGCCTGTACAAATACACGTTGTCGCAATCATCTGATATTGTGTCTTTCTTTCCCTCCTCCTGGTGGAGTAATGTGTCTCTCGTATGCCACATGACATGCTTCGTTCATTCCTCGCGTGTAACTGGGGTTTGCAACTGTGCTCAACTTTTCGGATTTTGTGTTCCGTGCTCATGTTTTGATGTTTGAGGTCGGGATGTGTTGTCTTTAACGCATTTCTCATTGTCACGGTCCTTCTTTCAGCGTTACATACCCTTTCCATGCATTGTTCTTGCTGGAAATCCCCAATTCCTTTGAGGACTCCATTGCGCATGTGTGCAGTGAACATTTCATAGTGACTTCCGGACTGAGCACATACGATTCCTTGATGATTCCTTTGGACCCGCCTCTCTATCTGTGATAGTATTCATCCCAGTTAGGTGTGACATTCACTTTGTCACCTTTTGCGAGGCTCCTATATCGGAAACAAAGCCTCAGTCATAAAAATGGAACTCACACTTTTTGCTTGTTTTCGTGTGAGGAATCACCTCCCAAGCATTGTAAACGACCTTTAGAAACACAAATTATATATATATATAATTTGTATAGCGCATCGGTAATGCATTGAGATGAAAGTGATGTCTAGAGAGAGAAGTTCGCATGCCATTGCACACGATTTTAATCGGATACATCCACGAAGAGCTGCGCATTATGAATGGTTGTCGCCAACAATTTACAGTGTGACGCTTCCTTTGAATGAAATGTCCTTCACAGTGACAAGGCTAATGTTGATGTTCATAAGGAAGTTCATAAACAGAATATTTGATGCTTTTTATCTGATAACCCATTTTCAACAAATCAAAGCTGAATGGTTAGTGCTGGTAAGTTAATGGTGTGTCGTGCTGTGTGGAACACAATTGGTTAGTCAATTTTTCATCAACGGAACTTTAAATATATATATATATATATATATATATATATGATTATACAAACAACATGTTGCTCTAAAAATGGTATTTGTAGCCTGTTTATGAAAAAGAAATTTGTTTTGCTAACCTATGGCAATCTGAATGTTGGTTACATAGATTAATTAAGAAGATGAATTAAGATTCATAATTCTTCATAGAATGTTTATGATTTGGAGATGTACTATGTAGAACTTTATGTGAAAGATGCAGGCTCAACCATGACTCATGACCCAACTTGGGGTCTTAGATGTAGCTTATGCTGTTTTACCTGTGGGTCTTCCTAGAATGTTTGCAATTTCACATTCAATTGGTACACTATCGTGTATCAGTAAATTGTACATCTTGATTGATATTTAAGTATTCGTAAAAGGTATTAAGGAAAAGGCACATAAGTTACAAACTGCGATTTTCTGTAGCTTTCATTTAAGTCACACTGAACCAAATAAATAAAATATTATCAGTATAATTTTATATTGGGCATGTGTAATTATTCTAATCAGTGATGATCCAACATGTATATTATGTCTAATGCTTGCTATTAAAAGAATAAACATAAACTGTCTGCTGTAATATTGCATTTTTTGATTTATGTGCTTTTTCCTGAACAACCTAGATATAATCTTTGAATTTTTTGTTACATTGTTCATGATATAAAGTTCAGAGTGCACTTTCTTAAGATTATTTTGCCTTTATTGGCATGTTTAATAGCAGTTTGTCCAAATCTTTACAGTTTGCAACTGTGTACAAAGCGAAGGACACTGTAACTGGAAACATAGTAGCAGTCAAAAAGGTGAGTTTACCAGCACTGTCTTTAGTCCCAATCTTACTTATATGCCAATTATTTATAATTTTTTTGAACTTTCAAAATCATTACACTAGCTTAGGTAGCTGACCATGTTAAACAGTCTATTCATTGTCATGATTAGCCAAAAGATGGCAGCAAGGGGACATGAAATATGAAAAATAAAAATAAAAGCCATCACAAAATTGTGGCTCGGTAAAAATTTTTTTTTTCTTATTCAACTTTATTTTAAAATCTGGAGTATTCAGGGATTCCTGATTTGCTTTCTGTTGGGGGCCACGATTCAGGGATGTAAAATTGTCAATAAAAGTCAGGTTTTTTAAATCTTGGTTTGTAATTTGTCTGTTTTATTTACTTTAATGACAGTAAAGTCTGTATTTTTTTATTTTGATGACTGCTGTTAACTGCCATTTGTAATGCTGGCTTCTTGGCTGAGCTTGTTAGGTGTCAACTTGTCATCTTGCTCTGTTTCATCTACATCACTCATTCTCTTGGTTGTGATTAGCCAAAAGTGGTAGAAAAGCAATTTTTGATTTTTCCGTTATTGCATTTTGAGGGATATCAGAAGGTTGCTGGTAACATTACTTTGTGCAAACCCAAAAACAGCGTGATAAAAGATAAAATTAATACCGTGCTTTCGACTTCTTCCTAGAGTTATAATTTGTGAATGCAGTTCAATTAGTGATTGCAGATAATGTATAATATTGTGGAAGTCAACATGGCAAAACTTGTGCTAGGAGTAGAGAGCAATTGAAGAAGAGAAAGAAAAATGCATGGGGTACAGAACCAGTGCAGAAAACTAAGTACAATAAGGACAGATTTTATATAACTCTCTAGCCTTCTCAAACCTGAAGGTTTATGGCTGCAGCATTCCATCTGTCCCTCTCCTGGGCAAGATCAATCCAGTCTTTTCCATTCTTACAGATTTCCTTTAGGTCCACCTCAACGTTATCGCTCCATCTTTGTCTTGGCCTCCTACTTGTCTATTACCGTCAGATTTCCCCACAAGAATCCTGTAAACTCTTCTCTTCTCTCCCATTCGTGCCACATGGCCTAATCACTTAAGTCTGTGATTTAAAGACAAATTTTACCTTCCAGTAATTATATTTTGTTCTCATAATTTTGATTTTTAAAGTGGATTTTTTTTTTACATTGTGTATTTTGTACAAGAATGAAAATGTATTTTAATCTTAATGAAACATTCGTTTTTTGTTCGGTAAAAAAAAAGTGCGAAGGCTGGCTGTGGGGATCTGGAGACTAAGTAATATATTATTTCAAAATGCCAGTCAGTTCTACATTAATATTTTAAGCTGACATTGGCTGAAGTCATTGGGAGTATTTTCTTTGAGTGGTTCAGATTTCGTTCTTGATATGTTACTAATTATCCATCTTACTTATTCCTAGTCTGAGTACTTCGATTCACTATAAAAATTCACCAGTTAGCACGAAAGCTTGTTTAAGATATCACACTGATTAAACATTCCATTCATGGAGTGTACCAATCTTAATTTGTTTACCAGATGAAACACATTAACTGACCCAAGAGTTTGATGTACTTGGAATGTGGCAGACCATTATTCCTAGTGACCTGCTCAGTCAGTCAGTCGCAATGTAACTATTTCTTGTTTAAGTAAAAAAAAAAAGTTCTATTCATAATTTGGAAGTCATGTGCTATTCTATGTAGTTTTGTTTTGTACTTTTCTGTGTAGCCAGTTTAACTGTAACTATTAACCAGGGTGGCGACAGACCTGGAAAACCGGGATTAGTCAGGGAATTTGAGGTGTCAAAAAAGTCAGGGAAATGTCAGGGAATTTCATCTTCATTGACCTTTTGTTTTATTTATTAATTTAAATATATCGTTATGGAACTCTGCAGGGGAATAGGAAATCTCGTTCGTAAGTTTCGGCCTCAACTTTTAGGCCACTTTTATGCTCAACACAACCACGGCGCCAAAGTGGCAGGAGGAGAGAGAGAGAGAGAGAGGGAGAGAAATTTCTCTCGTCTGGGCTTCTGGGTGGGAATTTAAAATTCGGACACTCTTTGTAGGAAAATTGTTATAACTCGGGCACTATGTGAGCAATCTACTTCGGATAACTTTTGTTTTGCAGCTAAAACATCAGCGCATGCAACAGTGTACAATTCAGAACGCCGAACCGAGGAAGGGAGGTTTGGGGGAGCGTGACCACCGAATTTCAATGAAAAAAAACAAAAATCTGGAGTTTGCCCCCTCTTCTCCCACTATTTTGGGGATAAGGTGCAAATCTTAGTATTCTCTTCAAAGAATGGACGTTTCCAAAGAGATTGAAACATGTTTCATATTCCTGGGTGCCATACAAGTTGAATAATGAGCCAAAACGTGAAACTCTGTTCGGAAATGTGGCATGGATATGTTCCAGAGGGGGTTGAGAGGGTAGGTTGGTCATCAATATGAATTTCCCAGGCTTGCTCCAGACCTGTGTCAGAGTTTCCACCCAAACATAAGAGTATGAAGGTCCAAAAAGCACATTCATTTCGTAATCAGCACCATGATACCATATGGTATCATCGAGGAGTAAAGGTTAAGCTTCTAAATATTATGTGGCAAATGCATTGAATTATCATTTTTTTCTTGTCCGTATGGGAGTAGTAAGGGGACAGAACTGTCAACAGATGGAGGGGATGGGAGTGGGTGGCGCGTCCGATAGTTGTCGGACGTCGTAGTAAGGCATTTTGTTGGAGAAACTGAAGGAACATTGAAACAAATAGGTTCCATTGATACATACGATTTTTGTCGAATATCGCCAACCGACAAAGTATCTCACTACAACATGCGACAGAAATTGCATGGACTGCAACATCCAACAAAAATCACATGCATAAACAAGAAGAGCTTTAGACTGCAAATATGGTGCTGGAGTTTTATTACTCTTCTGGCTCACTCCAACTTATTTAATGTAGCAGTGCTTACAAAGGCTTTCTTTCATCATCCTGAAGTATTATTGGTTTCGCACAAGTTAACATACGTTTACAATGACATTGCACTATTCTTAGATATCAAGAAGAATCCAACCAAACGGGATATATATTGAATACTATCACGAAAAAGTGAAACATAAACCTGCATTGGTGAACATTATAAGAATTGGCAAGTGCATGCTTCCAACCTCAAATTTACTGCAACACTAGTATTGCGTTACCCCCACACCCCCTATATGCCTTCATGGCGTGGTGCTATGCACAGGGGAGCACTTTACCTTTTTTACTAGTATTGCGATGAAATTAACACTCTCTGTCCTGTCTGTTTAAACTCGTGAGAGATGGTCATTATAATCTCACTGAGTGAGGTTAATGTCCAATATTATGAAATAAAATACTAATAATAAATACGTAAATATTTTAATATCATATTTACTCGAATCATTCAATCATAAAAGCAAATCACTTTCTTCAAGAATTGACTTTTCTCTGCCAGCCCTGCTAAAATTTTCACTTTCTATCTACTGATTTATACGAGGGGTGGCCAGAAAGTAATTTCCGATTAGTAGGGACACTAACCGTGAAAAATGGTAATTGCTGCGAAGTTATGTTTAAGAATGTATAGTGATGTCTGGACACATTTTTTGCCCGTTCAAAATATCGAAATAATGCGAATTTGGCATTAAATGCGAATTGTTGGCGTTTTTAGCATTTTTTTAAAAATAAATGTTCTAAAATAACAAAAAAATCCATGAAATCCAAGCATTCTCGTCTTTTCTATGCCATGTTTGTGTACATAGAACATGCAAGTTTTCCAACATTTTACTCAGGAGTAAACTATAGAGTTATACGTACATGGAATAATTCCGACAACCACATTAAATCATGTATTTCCCACGATTTTTTCAACTTTTATCAAAACAGAGCAAAGTGGCAGGGTTCTAACAGAAGATTGAGTGCGTATCTACCGTCAACACGGGAGCCACATCTTTGTATTTGTCACACGAGATATGTTTTGAATAACCAAGCTAAGTGTGCACCATCGGCATTTGTCGAGTGAGTAATAATGGAGCCCAGTCGTTACGGCATCTGACCACTATGCGAGAGACCCGGGACCCACCTATTCAAACTGCTCCGGCACCCACCCAGCATCATATGAAGCTGGTACCTTGAGGAAACTTTGAGGGATAAAGGTAGCCAGGAGCATGGTGCTGATCACATCACCCGCACCTAACTCCACACCCCTGTACACCTTCATGGAAAAGTGGAGGGGAGCACTTTACTTTTACTTCCTCAAAAATCTGTTCCAACATATCAAACTGCCACGAAAATACGTAGACCATGTGACCTACAATTTAAAATAATAGTTTAAAAGCACAATGGAGTATTAAGTTTCAGTATATTTGGCAGATAAATGTTCTAAAGCAAAAACGTGAATTTTGGGAAACGTAACACTAACAAGTCCAAAAACGATAATGCCAATTTTTGGTGCCATAATATATCGGTATCTGTCACGTGAGATTGATTGATTTTATTTTTTTTGGGTACGTCGCCACTTACGGTCATTATGCACCCTTCAGTATATACGGGGAAAATTCCATTATCTAAAATCCTTACCTTAAAATTAAAAAAGGGGTATGGAAAATAACTTTCCAAAAATAACTTTCAAGATATCAAACTCTCACGAAGAGGCGTAAGCCATGTGACTTACAATTTGAAACAGTAGTTTAAAAACACCATGCAGGTATAATTTCAGATATTTGCCAGAAAATGTGCTAAAATGAAAATGTGAATTTTGGGGAAAATAACACCGTATAGTAAAAAAATATAAAAATAAGAAAATACACCAATTTTCAAAAAAAAAAAAAAAAAATATGAAGGTCCCTTCCGATTAGGCATAAATAAAGCATGAATATCAATAGTAATTTATTGCATTAGTAACAGTGAGTCCTATCCTAATTTTCGGCATAATCACCACCGAAGTTCTGGCATTTGTCTTAGCATGGTACTAAATTTTATATGCCCATGGTATATGTGTCTGACAGCAAAGACTGGAACTATCTCTACCGCAGTGTAGCTGTCAAATCCTTGCTCTGCCAGAAACCTCTTCAGTTAAACAAAGAGATGAAAGTCGGTACATTCAAGGCCAGGGCTGTACAGGGACTGGTCCAAGATCTCTCACCAGGGAGCTTATTATTGAAAGTCAACACCTAGCTCACGAGTGAGTTTTCTCGTTCGGTAGCCAAGTCGGTCGCCAGCCGAAAAGCGAATTATTGAAACTAAACAAGTTGAGCAGCTAACGGATTCGGGGTCTCGAGTTGCATGCGAGTGAAATGTTGGCTGGCAAGAGAGGCTACTGTACCATCAGCCAATGGCGTTGCGACTTTTTCCATCTCGGTCATGCACAGCTGATCGCGGACAATTTTGTTTCGTCTGCAATGAAATACAGAATGAGATGTATCGATACTCTTTTTCACGTATGATCTTAATGCACGGATGTGTTAAGTGTAAAATGTGGGTGATATCGCATACAATTAATGACTGTGCTGTGCCATCTGGAAATAGCAGTAAAACTCTTCCACGGTTGACAAAGATATGAAGAATAAGTGAAGTTCTGTTGCTGCGTAAAGGCAAGTATCCATTCTATTTTTAATATAAAAATAATTATTGTATTTGTTGAATGAAAATCACAGTTATGAGTTTATTAAAACCGTATGCACCATTCATAAGCAAGGATGTCTTCGATCTAATCTAATTTAAATTGTTGCGAACATGCGAAATTGTGCGAAGACGCACAATCTAATAAAACGGTGCCTAGTGGTGAAAAAGTTTAGTTTGGTACACAAAAGTTAATCAGGTCTGGATGTTGTGTTACAGACCTCATTTCTATTATTGCTCGACACAAAAATACTCCAAGCAGAAAGTAACCACAAAAAGATACAACTTGTGCTTATGTGTATTTTAAGCCACTTTTCTGCATTTTTAGCCTAATTTTGTTATTCCACTGTGAAAGCTTGTATTACGTACTTTGAATCTCCTCCTATATTTAAGAATGATTTTCATTATTGTTACTGTGTTTTTCCAATTTTCCAATTCCATTGTTATAATGATACACATTATTTTCTACTTGAATTGAATTCCGTACATCACTATAAGCATATGTTGAACATGTTTCATTATTATTTAACTCGTTTTTATGTGCAGATCGATTTTTCAACATGTTTCTGTAGGCTTACGTCAGTAGGCTAGGGTTGGTGCCCTTAGCATTATAATTATACTCCTATGTGCATACACATACAGTATTACTAATTTTACATTTTAAGTAGGTTTGGATACTTTAACATTTCCACATGTTCCTTGATGTGCTACACAAATATAGAACATTTTTCATACATCAGTGATTTGTGGCAGAGTAGCCTGCGCAAGCTACTTTTCACAACAATTCCTCATGAATTAATGCATTCTTCATATTTAAAATGTACAAATTAGTTTCTCGGTAAGAGTTTAGTATATCGGAGACACATTTAAATCGAATATTTTGTTTCGAATGGTTCGTACTTGCCAATTGTGTTTTGTGGAACATAGTTCAATGTGCCATTATGCTTTTTACACGAAAAGAAAAAAAATATTTTCACATACAGAGTACTTCTTTTGATTCATTTCTTTGCTTTCGTAACACACAATATGGCAGGCTGAGGTTGACTACCGTAGTGGGTATACAGTGTTTCCAAACTTCTTCACTGAAAAATACCTACTGTCATGTTTGTCACTTGTGCAAATTGTACATTATGCACGGATAGCTGACGGATAGCCCACGAACCATTTCCTATAAGGTTAGGTTTGGTTAGGTTAGGCAAGCATAGTTAAATAAAAAAAGGGATTGGAAACACTGACAGGGGCTTACGTTATGAAACGTACGCAGCATCCGGTTGTCGTAGGGCAAGCAAATTAAAGCAAATGCAATTGTGCGTCGGTGAGATATTTCTCTTGAAAAATACATGATTTCTTGCTTAAATATATTCCACGATGAAAGAAAATACCTTGACGAACGTTGTAAACCTTGGATAAACTCATTTCCTTAAGTAGTTTCTTCTGTAAAATTGAAGAAATGTGTCTCTGATATACTAAACTGTTACCAGTTCCTCTAAATTTACTTTCAGTATTCTAAATGTATTTTTTATCTTTCTGTACAACTTGCAAATTTCATTACACAATCTGAATCATTGCCATGTTGGCTAGTGTATTACTTCAGATAGTTATGTATATATTTTTCATTCTAATTCGCTTCATTTTTCTTTCAGCGTTTCAGATTAAGCATTCCCAGAACTCCAATTGAAAGAGGATGGGGAAGTAACATATGGCTTGTG
Organism: Lepisma saccharinum; assembly: GCF_977018435.1. Lineage (NCBI taxonomy): Eukaryota > Metazoa > Arthropoda > Insecta > Zygentoma > Lepismatidae > Lepisma > Lepisma saccharinum. The sequence continues at coordinate 35,110,256 of NC_139231.1, forward strand.
TTTGTGTATGGCTGGTATTGGAGAGGTCTCATCTTGCTGCAATCATCTTCATGCTTGAACCTGGTGTACAATAAAGGGATAATTTATCATGCATTGAAAAAGAAAATGCATGGCTGCTTCCTCATATGTAAACGCTACTAACCATTCCAATAAGTATCATGGACTTCGTTGCTTCCGTGCAGAAGAAAAGAAGGCTGGACATGACAAGTGATACCGAAATCACCGATGAAATATCAGTCTGTTGTAAACATTCCGAAACCTACAAAAGACTAGTGAGATGTATTTCTTCAAAATTACGTTATTCAAGTTAGGCACCTGGCCAAAATTTAGTGATCAAAAGTGCTTTAATATGCCAGGTTACACTGAAACTACCTGTATTTGTGCTCAGAGTTGGAAAATAAATGTACAGTTATATTTTGTGGTCAAGCAGGAAGTTCAAAGTGATTTCAGTACAAATCAGGGATGAACACTGTATCAAACAACTGGTAGTTTCACCATCTGTTTCACTATTTTTTTAAGCTACTGAGACCAAGTTCTTCCTTTTTCCTGAAGTTTGTAACTAAGGTATAACCCATGAGAGAGTAATGAGAAAATTATATGAACACAGTCAAAGGTCTTACTACTAATGTCTACATGTCTGTTATTCCTAAACAAAAATTGTCCTTGTATGGGCGCAATACTAGATGGAATGGTTAATAGTATTTGCTGATGCTGTGGGAAGGGAGTATACAGAATAAAGTGCCCATAGTTTGAGAAACTTTACTGTGAATGAGATTTGCTCTGTGAAATCATCTTGCTGAACTAAAGACAATGATTTCATCAAGTTGAAACTAGACTATCCCTATTTCTTCCAGGTACAAACACAAATTTACAGAGAAGGAAATGTTCATATGTATGATTCTGGGGGATGTTGAAATGTGTACTGTACTAAAAGACCAGACATTCTTCAAGAATGTCTTGCTGTCTGAATTATGGGCTTGTTGGTTTATCAGGCATTCCAAATCAAACATGCATTGATATTGTCTTGTCAGCAAGGGTGCTGTGACACTACCATGAATAAGTATAGTGCTCGTTTTCGTTATATATGTGATTGATTGGTTTGGTTGATATTACTTCGCTTTTCTGTCACTTTTGGCTAATTGCAAAGGTGAGGATGAATGGTAATGAGATTAAATTGATGAAGGGACACTCAAAAAGAGCACCAATGCCTTGACTGGGATTCAAACCCGGCAACCCTGGCATTGTAGCTTGCTGTGCTAACCACTCCGCCACTGAGACTGGCTGTTATACATGTGAGTTTACGTAGTTTTCGGTAATGTAGAAAATTAGAGCATCTACTTAATGCAGCATGTGCTCCAGTTTTGTTCTGGGATTTCAAGTGGAATGATGTGAATTTATTCAGTTGCTTTGTTTACCACAAGCATGTTCTTGAGCTGTTAACATGTTCACTTTAGCTGATGATGTTTTAAAAATGAAAACTGGTTTTAAAATTAAGTTTGTTGCTGCAACCATTCAATCAATTTTTCAACAGTGCTATTGATACATGAGATTTTTTATGTGACCATCACATTCATTGAAACAAAATAAAATAAATACAATTGATACCTGTCTACCGACAAAAATAAAGTGCAGAACTAAAACAGTGAATTTTTCAAAAAAAATTCTTTTCTACTTAGTTTATTACATACAATAAAAGTGTTTGCTAAAGTAGAAATTTTGTTTGGGTATTTTCATCCTTCATTTGAAGTATGTTTGGTACCCTTAACCCTCTGTATCTGTGAAATGTTTTGCTGTGAACATTTTCAGTTGTTTTTAGCTCTCGGAAACATGTTTTTGTGAAGTAAAGTACATTTGATACCTTAATGTGTTACTTTATTGTGAAGGAGCACAGCCCAAAGACTTCCCGGCAGTGAATATAGCACCCAACAAGACATTCCACAACTATGTTGGGGGCCTTAGGTTTGGAGCTTATAGAAAGTTCCATGTTTTTCCATTATTTTAGTGTGCATAGAAGCATTTTTTACTAATAAAAAGCAGCAAAAGTATTCGGAGATGGCAGGTTTCTACTTGTGCTGGCCATAATTTGGGTTCAAATATCTGTTATTTGTGTTTTCTGCATGCAATAATCAATTATATATGTCGTAAAGCATCAAAATTTGGTGATTAAAGAGAAAAACATTAACTCTCGAAGGGGTACAATGGTTAAAAGTACATTTCTTCTTATTTTCTGATGACAATGGTTTCTGTAACAAAGCTACCTTCATTCATTTGTTGGAACTTGAAAGGACAAATTATGTGGACTGTTCCTTTCAATTATAAGAAATGTTTCTATTTGTGCTTGAAAGTATTTTCAATTTCTTTCTTTTCAAACATACAACAATTCACAAGAAAAAAATATTTCAAAGCTTCCTGCAACCCTTTGGCTGATACCCTATGGGTGCGGATGAAAATCTGCTTGGATGTCTTTGTGCTGCTGGCATGAGAAGCGAGACATTCGTGAATGGCTTTTCTGAAATATCTCTGGTGGTGGTGGTGATGATAGTTGTGTGTATCAAAAGGAAGGAAATTTACTTTACAATTAAGGTGGTGACATTTATCATACATGAGCTTGACATACATGGTGAACCATTCTTTCGGTAGCTCTGATAGAGTCCTGGTCGTGCCTGCATTTTTTGCTTAAAATTTTACTTGGTGAACCATCGTCTATCTGAAATGAAATTTCATCCTAACTTGGCTAGCAAAAGTTAATTTTGTCACCATTTCCCTCCCCCTGATACTTTATCAGTTAGCCTTGTTTACACAGCCACCCTTCAGTCTTAATGGTTGTGGAAAGCACCATAGAAGCTGGAGGGCTCTTATTTGGTTGTGAACAACTAAACGTAGCATATTCATGTGGTCTACTGAGAGGAAATGAAGGTTCTTGAGTATATGTACTTGAAATTTAATTTGCATGAGGTGAATTGGTCAAACAATGAATGCTGTATTCAGCAAAAACCTAATGCCACAGAAACAGCACAACAATCACCCATGTTATTTTATGTTATACATTTTACCTCAAACAGGAAGTTCCATGGTTCCGAAAACTTTTCCATCTGTTCATAAAATGTGCCACTACTATATTTTTTCTTGTATGTACGCATTGCTTGCATTGTAGAATTATTTCTCTTGTAGTCTACAGTCATTACAAGCATAAAAACACCGTTTTTCATTGTGACGTTTCAGCAGATCATATGCTCCCTTAATCAGACTTTTATTTTTAGTTTTATTTACATTTATTCAAAAATAAATGTCTGATGAAGGGAGCATTCGTGTAACCAGTTCAGTTATTGCAGGATTCACCAAATCAAAACTGACAAGTAATTAAGCTAAACCTGCTGTACCTTTTTTTCGTTGTAGGCAGCACCTTGGTCAACATTTTAAAAAGCAATACAGCAGAGCCGCTCTTGGTTACACACACAACTAAACCTTGACATTGACTGCCATGCTGGGTGCATATTTAAATATAATTTACAGAAAAAAATAACTTACATTAGTGTGCAGAAGGTACCAATCACACTGCCAATCTCAACTTTCATTAGAGCAGTTATACTCTCAAGTAAAATTACAGATATTTTTACCAATCCAATATATCTATAAATAGTCTGTAATTTACTGCAAAATTCTGCAATTATGTTATTTTTGTGAACCTATATAAATTAATAGTCCTCCTCCGTGCCCGTGCCGTCTAAGGCACCTTGCTTTGGATGGCAGCTGCGGGACAGTATGGGTTCGATCCCAAGTTCAGTCTCCAGGAATTTTCGGCCGGTGGCAATCCACCATCATGAGGAAATTGGGGAGCTCCGAATGAGTAAGCGTAATCCGGTCGCGAAGACCTACTACAACGGCTGGGGATAAGTCAGGCTGACCCCCCGACTATTCCAATCCTGGTTGAAGATCTCCACACTTAGTGGTGATGAAGGAAAGCATAGGAGGGAGGCCGGTAGGTAAGCCAAGGCCCTTCATGGGCTGTTACGCACAGGATTATTATTTTTATATAAATTAATAAATCCTACTTTTCTATAATAGTACTTTATTTGTATCCACAAATATTTCATATGGAGAGACATACACACTTTCCAGAGAGGAAAAAAATTACAAGTACAGTAGAGCGTCGATTATCCGAACGTCGGTCAACCGAACGACCGCTTAACCGAACTGTGTACTCGCTCGCACCTGTTACTCTCCCACCCTACCGTCCATCATCCCCCTCACTTCCAAACCAAGTTTCCCACAGTAGTCGCCGCACTGAGCCACCGCTGGCGGAACATTGCTTCTAATGGGGCCTTCATAAGGCGCTGCTGACCAAAATAAAGGATTTTTTTAAACGTTAATTTTGTGTACTGTGTATATTGTTCATGCAAAATGCGTATGTAATATGTACATATTTTTGTTTAATAAACTGTACCACATACTATATATTCCTACTAAAGTTGCCTTTGTAATACTTAAAGAGATGCCTGTTTTTATGAATAAATTTACTGTACAGTTCTTCTTTTTGGCAAATAAACATGTACAGTTCGATTATCCGAACAAACCAGTTTTCCGAACACCCATGTCCCCCAATTACTTCGGATAATCGACGCTCTACTGTATTAGAAATATTTATGCATATGGTTTGATCTGTGAATGACCAAACTGCACCATACACAATAGTATAATTAGAGAATAGATTAGTTTGAATTCATTGCATGGGTTTGGCAATTCCTCTGTTGTCAAAACAACATTCGTAGCTATTCATTGACAAACAAAAAATTCTTAAAGCACAACACACTTGAAAAATTTTGTTTGTGTTACATCACCTGGTTTAGCACTGACAAATTGGGCAGGTATTGTTGATATCAGGTTACTATATTTTCTGTGAACAAACAAACATATCCAATCTTGTTTTCTGAAATTTGCCAGTTTCCTAGTGTATTGCTGATAGAAAGTCATATAACACGACATTTGACCACTCCCATGCAACTCCCATGTGCACTCAACACAGGGAAACCACCATTAAAATGGTTAACTTGCTGGGTCCACTATAAAACTGCACTCTCTCTTCACTCTCATTGAAAGTCTTCAGTAAAATTTGCTTTTTGACACTTGAAATACTTTGCAAGTTCCTGTAATCTGACATCACAGTATCAATATGTTCCAGGATCATGTCTGTCTCCCATGCAGTATATTCAATTCCTAAAAAATAAAGAGTATAAATAGTACATGTATCACAAAGAGAAAAATGGAAAAAAAATATATGGATGGGGTGGACCAATGTGATATGCTCACGTTGGCTGCTACTAATGCTTAATCGTTAGGGCTGTCCCATTCGTAACAAACTGTGATTATAAAAATATATATCGTACACATAAATGGAAAAAAGTTTAACCTGCACTGTCTCATGCATTGGGCTCTGACTATGGGATGTGCATAGGTTTGAGTCTCCTGGGGAAAGCATAACAAATTTTCCCGAGATTCCAGCCTGTGTATGGAACCCATGGCCACCAACCATCGTGAGGAAATTGGGGAGCTAAGAAAGAGTAGCGTAACCTGGTCATGGAAACCCACGAAAATGATCAGGGGTTCGTCATGACCCGTCATGCCATGGGAAAAAGAAAGTTTCCCACTTATCTCTGGATTTTTCATTTTTGTTTACACAGGATTATTAAAAAAACAAAAACAAAAAAAAAACACACCAGCTTGATAACAGCAGCATGTGAAATGCTAGCATGGTTTTACAGCAATAATGTCCTATGAATAGTATTCTGGTTTCGTTAGCAAAAAAAGTAATTTCACTCAATACATTACAGAGGTAAGGAAATTCTAAATCTAATGAATTACATTTCAATATGAGGAAAATAACAAACTACAGAAGCATGTGAAAATAAACGAGTGGATCACTACCGTAATACCCACAACCGTGTTAAAAAATTGATTTTTTCAAAGATTTACGGGAATCATTTATGGCATAAGTGTGTAATTATGTACTAGAACTCAATTGTGGTCCTCTAAATCCATGAAACTTGACATTATAATATATATATATATATATATATATATATATATATATATATATAATGGATAAAAGCAAGGAGGGCCAAAAGGGCTAAGTAAAAATCAAATAAGGTAAAAGGAAACACTCACCGGACAGTAGAAAAATTCAAAATTTTCGCTAATTTATAGCATCATCGGTGTGAGAAGAAACAGAAGACCCGGTTCCGTCTTCTGTTTCTTCTCACACCGATGATGCTATAAATTAGCGAAAATTTTGAATTTTTCTACTGTCCGGTGAGTGTTTCCTTTTACCTTATTTGATTTTTATATATATATATATATATATATATCAAATATTGGCATATTGGTTCTGTTTAATTGTGGTTACATGCGTAGTAAATACAAATTGGATGATATTGTTAATGCAAGGGGAATTTATGTGTGCATCAAGTTCATATGAACATAAAATCTTAAGATTGAATATAACTTAAGGACCTCAAAAGGGAAGTTACCTCCACAGAGTGCCATTTTCTAAATACTTTCTAAAATAATGTCATGCATTTCATCTCCGATATTGTAAATCAGCAAGAAATTAGTTATTTAGAAGCAGATTTTTTAGCAGCAAAGTATTGTGAGTATTGTCAGTTATAAACACAGCAAATCTCAATCAGTGGTTATTTACTAACTTGTTATGTAGCTACATTAACCATCCAACTTTCATGTTAGTTCAGTCTCCTAGTCATAGAAGAGAGGAGTTCTCAATATCATCCAGTCAACCATGTTCTTAACTGCTTAGAATAAGTTCAGACATTGACATTACCTTATCTCTTGTTTATTTTGTTTCAGTTTTTAAAGTCTAGTGAATACTGGTGTCATGATTTATGTAATACATTTAATTGTAACTGCTAGAGGTCTTTAGTTTGAGATTAAGTTTTGTTTTAAGTCCACTTTTATGCACAGATAGACTAATTGGGACTGGACCTACAGTTTAAAGTGGAATCAGGAACACTATATGCCTCCAACCAGGTATTGAGCCTGGGATGCTTTCATTACAAGACTGCATTACCGCTATGCCATCGGGCAGGCTGCTATGGGTTTTAGTGATGATGACATGGAAGGTTTTGTTAATACAAGGTATATGTGTCAGACACAGAGGAATAAGTTGACGTTCCAATGTTTTGTTTGCTACATATTTTTAAAAATGCAGTACTTACATTACTGATGTGTACTATATCTTTGTGTATATATTAATTTTGTTGGCCTCTGCCATTGTCAGTATTGAATCAATGGTTATAAATAGGTGGAACACCTCTAAATGTAAATTTTACCACATATCAATGAAAAATAGAATGCCTACATTCGCTTCCATGTGTGGTAAATAAGTTTTTCTACATTTCTTTTGCAAAAATAACATTTCTTAAATTTTGGAAATCATGAATAAATGTGTTAAAAAAGACACTCACCCTCTCCACTGTATTGTGCCCTTCTTCGGAGAAAGTCTTGCTTGATGCAATTCCTAACTCTGGCCTGGGAAATGGTAATTCTGCAATCTCTTGCCACTGCCAACTAGTAGCTGCCTGTTGCAAAAAAGCAAATATAAACATCACTAAAACATGCTAAAAATGTTCGAATTTAGTTCTGCATTATCAGTACCCAGTAGTAAGTGTGTATACATTTGCATTTTACATCCATTCCATTATTTCAAAATTTCTCTATACATTTTGTAATTCTGATCAACACGAAAAGTGTTCTTGTAGTTAAACATAATTCAGGTTAGCTGCTAATGTTCTATTTCTGAATTATGACCTTTAGAGTGCTTCTGTATTTTCAATTTAATTTTTGTTGCGCCGCTTTTCTACCATATGGATCAATCGCGACAATAACTGCGAACTTATGACATATATATGATGAGACAGTCATATATTAACGCCTTACCCCATGAGCATTAAAGTGCTTTTATATTATTTTTTACAAGAAAAGGTGAAAGGTAATGTTTTCCGTGGATATAGCACCGTGTCATGAAGGCAACTTAGAAAAACATTGGAAAAACCTATTGTATTTTTTAAATATATTTTTATTTACACCTTGTACTGCAATACAATATACATTGACAAATATGTCTTCAACAAAGTCAAGCATGTGTACGCGGAAACCAATATTTCCTTAAGAAATCGAAAAATGCATTGACTAACAACGGCATATTTACATCGCTGATTACTGTTATTTTAATGTGCAAGTTTATAATAATATTAATACAAGTCGTAATATACTCACCCTAAGATGGCCCGGAATGTAAGTATTCTCTTGCATCTCACATTATCCTTGTCTCAAGTGCCAAAAGCAAACATAAATATACATCCATATTCGACAATTATGGCAAACGACTCGACCGAACGACTGATCTCGGTTGGGTATGAGCTGCCGAGTGCTAGCGAACGGAACGACTCGAGAGCCAGCGAACGGGTGAGTTTCAATAATACGGTATATTCGATGTCGTTTGTCTTGCAACCGACTTCAGCCACCAACTCGTCAGCTAGCTACCGTAACGAGTTTCAATAATAAGCTCCCTGAAGTGATGCAAAGGGCGTTGTGTACTCAACTGTATGGGGTTGTGCACATTCGATTGGCCTTCCGCGAATTGTCTGCATCCTCGTCTGACCATACTATCACTCACGACGTCCAGTCTGCAGACCTCACATGATTGCTGGTGGTTATGTGCCAAATTCTGAACGTGCAATGTAGGCTACATCGCAGTCGGTGGGAGACTGTATGAGAGCTGCAATATTTAACCTAGAACTGTCCTAAAACGGCTGCATTGCAACTGTACCAGATTACAGTTACATGCCACTTCTTCCTTCCTGCATGTGTGTATCTCTGACCACTAGTGCTGCGTATAGGCACCATTCGAGCTTTTTTCATGATGCCCTCGTATATGATCTTTCAGAAGCTTTTATTATTAGAGTGTTCCTGTTTTAATGTGTGGTTAGCTAAATCAGGTACCTATACAATGCAATTCTATAAATTCCTTGCATTAAATTTCTAATACCTACATACCCTTTTCATCAGCATCAATGGTATAACTGCATGTTGTCAGTTTCACAGTACTTCACTTGGATATACTGTACTGAAGCAGAAATCCCATTGATCATGTAAGGAAATTTGACACTTTATTTTGTTCGATTCAATTGTTTCACTTATATACAAGAGTTAAGTTGTTTGCTTTACAGAGAAGAGAGAAGTAGCTTTATGCATTGAAAAATGAGTCCGCACTCATGGTTCTTGCAAGCAGAGGGTTCCAAACTTCAGTGGAAATATCAACATATAATACCGAGAATGGATAAGGAGACTGATAAATTACAAATTGTATTTCTTAATCAATCACTCTTCACTCCTATCTCATTTAGACGTAACTTTAAAAATAATCAAGTATTTTATTTTAAACTTACTGCGTATGACAAAATTCCGTAATCCTTTCCTAGCTTGTGAATTGTAATAATTTTCCAAATTCACTATTTTGCAGTTTGAATTCAAATCATAGAGAATAGAGAAATTAGGTCAATTTCATAGAAGATAATATTGGTACTTAACAAAACCATACGTGGATCTGTATGAGTTTATTATTTCCATTTGCAAAAACATCGATTTAGTTTTGTTTGTAATTGTCAGGGAGATATGTAAATTTTGTCCTGGAAAACCTGGAGTTTCATTTCTGCTTGTTTGTAGCCACCCTGTTAACTGTAAATTGTAGTGGCTACAACATCTTTTTATTTCAACATTTCAATGTGCTTCACATACATACAAAATATCCACTGCTATGTACAATTTACATTACAAATTACAATTCGTCGTTGATAGGAAGGCAAGTGAGAGGAGGTAGGGTAAATATTTGATTGTGAATTTTTTAAAGATCTAAGATACAAATATAATTGTTTCATGTTTGTTGGAATGAGAAATATTGTGTTTTATATGGAATGCTGTAAAATCCTGAATGTATAATCTAGGTTCTATTGTACAGTAATAACATTTATCAGGGTTGTTTTCCTAAATGGGTTCACACATAGCCGAATGGTTGGCACTATTTCCTCTGGTGCAAGCAATCCTATGTTTGGTTCGTGGTCAAGCTTCCAAAGTTTCGGTGTTGACCCCATGCATCACCCAATGAAAAAAACCCTTGGAATGCCTTGGTCCTCAAAGGGCTGTTGCACCATGCAGTTCAGTTTATATGTTTACATGTTTTGATTGCAGATAAAAATTGGTAGCAGAGCTGAAGCAAGGGATGGAATAAACAGAACGGCTCTCAGAGAAATCAAACTGCTTCAAGAATTGAAGCATCCTAACATAATTGGGTTGCTAGGTAAGTCGATAAAGAGTTCCTGTTCACACTTTCAACGTCACGGTTATATTAAGATAATGTCGGCTAAGGTCTAATAAGTTAACATAGTCATACATAGGGCTCAAAAACTGATGACCTAAAAAAATCTCAAAAAATGTCCTATAGAATGACCTAAAATAATTTTTGTACTTGAAATGAAAGCTTGATTTTTCATAAATTACAAGAGAGTGGTTTAATAATTCGATAACACTTTTGTTTAAACTGCCAAAGCAAAGGCAAGAAAGCAATTTAAGTGCTAATGTATGTTTTCTATTTTATTTACTTACTTCAGGGTTACATAAAATACACCGCAAGGTTTTTGTGTATAAGTCATTCACCTCCTTTCAGATTGGGCATTGCACGATACAGTAGTCAGCCAGCATCTGAAAATACAGTTGTTATAATTTTTGTGTTGTGACTAATTTTACTTTAAACACAGATTGAAGCGATAAGAGTAGTCAGCAAGGAAACTGAAAGTAGGCTTCACTCATAGTATTTTAAGTTTGTTGGTGGAAAATAAATTTACCTCAATTATTGATTTAATCCCTTGTCAAACATTTTAGTTGAAGATAATAAAATGCTTTTGCATTAACCGTATTTTCCATTAATGATGAACTTGCTAAAAAGGACCATGCCAGAAAATTTAAATATGTAAGTAATGCTAGCAAATGCATTTAAAATTTTAAAAAAAAGGCAGGAAATGAGAAAAAGAAACTTCAAAAATGAAGAAAAATGCAACAGAAATGACAAAGTGCTGAAAAATGACCTAAAAGAAAAAAATGCAAAGTAAAAACAATGTTTTGTGGTTCTAACTGAAGAAAAACTGACTTCTATCAGATCTAGCATTGTTATGAAGTCTAAAAAAAAGAAGTTGATTTTTCATCAACTTCTGAGCCCTAGTTCTACATTTAGACCAAAGCAGTTTTCCCAGACTTCTCATTGTCGATCTGACAAGACACACTAATCCATGAAGGTATATACTTTACCTAAATTGATCCACTTATCTTTAGAAAGAAGTATTCATTATTTAATTTTCTTTGGCTACTTTCAATGTAATGGAAATATAGTACTATGTAATTATATACACAAGTTGTTTTCTTTTTCATTTTCCAGATGTATTTGGCCACAAGTCAAATGTTTCGCTGGTTTTTGATTTCATGGATACAGACTTAGAGGTCATCGTCAAGGACACTAACATAGTTTTAACTTCTGCAAATATCAAGGCCTATATGTTGATGACAATTCAGGGATTGGAGTACTTACATTTGAATTGGATTTTACATAGGGTAATAGCAATAAAAAATTCTTTCACAAGATGTGTTGAGAGCATATTGTTTTCAAACTTGTATTCATATACAGTATTCAGGGTGTCTGCAATTTCATAAGGACAAGATTCCTTGTCTTTTCCATGTTTTTCTAGACCAAATTATCTGACAATAAGTGTACATTAACATCTCTGGAAGAAGTGCACAGTATTGTACCTAACCACTCACTTAGAATCCCATTTAGCTAAGTTTGAGAATAGTCACTTTACTTGCAAAAGTAATGACAGTAATTGGAAAGCAAGCAAGTGCATCAGTGATGTGCTTTTAATATGATACTTGCCACGTGTTGTGTATTGATTAATAATGAATTCCTTTTTCTTAAAAAATGATAACATTTTGTGACATTAATCCTGGCAACTATATACCAAACACCCAAGAAAAATTACAAGAGGTAAATTCTAATAGTGATTTATTGTAGTAGATTGCTACATGAAATCAGAACAATACATGACCCTTAACCTTTAGTGGATGAAGTCTCCCATGCATCTGTATGGATGGAAACTTTCCAAATGCTCTGCTTTTCAAATTTGCCAAGATGAAGATCAAGAACTAATTCTTGCAGAGATTTTCTTTTTTAAACGATGACTTTTAGTAGAGTAATATAATTAAGCCTAGTTTCCATATTAAAAACACTAAGTTGCTGACCAAGACAGTTTAAGATAAAAACACTTAACAAGAGAGTGTTACAGAAAGTTGAAAGGATGGAGAAAAGGAATGAGGGAAAAAGAAGAATGAACAAGGAAGAAAGAAGAGAAAAGAAGAAGACCAGAGGAGGAGGTATTCATTCATATCCAAAAAGGCAGGAGGGGTGGGTGAGTGGTTCCAGACTCTTGCTAATCTTGACCTGTCAATCACCTGTCAGTGTAGTAGACCCATTAGTCAACTGTCAGGAGGTGATATGTTTAATTCCTTTGGAGAAATCTTCCTAGATAAGGACTGTCAACTTGATTTGTTTTTGTGTGGCTAGTGACCCTGCTATGTGTATGTAATCTTTCTGTGTATAGTATATTTCATCATTTTAGTTTAGTTTTTCGTCTGAGGAAGACCCTGATACAGGGTCGAAACGTTACCAGTTAAGTGTTTTTTATCTTAATAAACTGTCTTGGTCAGCAACTTAGTGTTTTTTAGTAGAGGTGAAATTCATGTATTGTATCTCCAAATAATGGAAGTTAAAGGAAGAAGAAAAAAATCAAAAGTTTTACGGAAAAATTGTTTTTCAGTATGGCCATGTGACCACCACAATAGACCAAAATGAATTGAAAGAATGTAGTATGTAGCAGTGGTACATTTCTACAATCATGCAGAGTTATGTTTAAATAATGCTGATACTACTTTGCAAAAAAAATAACAGTGTACAAGAGTAACAGTGTTGCCAGCTTACAGGAAAAAATATCCCCCCCCCAAAAAAAAAAACTTGCTTCTAGCCTTGGCCCTGCAGGGACGTCTGACAAGAGACCACTCTTTGAAGACATGTAATGCCTGTTTCCATTTTTAAAAAAATCACAGAAAACATGCAACATTTTGGGGAAATTTTTGAAAATTGAACATTTCCAGCTGGACCCATAATTGTCACAAGTTGTGAACATGCTCTTTTGTTTTCATTATTACATGTAAAAGTAAACTGTATCAGCAAAAAGTGAAAAATCTATCCCATAAAATGTGAAGGAGTGGGAGAAGATCCAACATTTTTGAACTCCACTTGTTAATAGTAACAATGGATATATTGTTTTATGTATACAAATGAATGCAGTGGATGGCTATGTATGATCCAGCCATCCACTAAAGGTTAATATACAAGTTGTACTACAATAATATCAAACTGAAGCAAAGTTTGTCCACAACAAAGTTAAAATTTCAGTCCACTACTGCAACAATGGTGTTTCCGAGAAAAACAGTAAATTTCTCTGACAGTTCCCTGACTTTTCCAGAGTTTCCAGATCGGTAGACATCCTAAATGGGAGTATCTAATGCTTGATGTTCACTTTGGTTCAATACAGTGAAACCTCGTTTATAGTTCTTCAAGTGACTGTGGCTAAGTAACTTAGAAAGCAGAAAAATATAAAATTGGATTTCTCTGTATATGCATGCACACTTAGAAAGAATTAATTAGAAAATAGTAGCCAATGATCAATTTTTAGTCTAGCACAAATGTGTGTTATTTTTATCAATAAAAACTGTGGTTGAAAAAATAATTCTGATACATAAAATACACTATGAACTTGAAACTACTCTTGCATTGGTGTATGTTATATATATGGTACTAGCTTGTGTGGCAGAGATTTATAATGTGTGCTCTACAAATCAGGGATCTCAGGTTAAAATTCTGAGTAAAGAAGCGTGGAAAGGTTCATGCTGCATCATAAATTCACCATTTAATCTCGTCACAATTAACTGAGGCAGGGGCATATTCTCCCATGTTACCTGGTTTACCACCAGTAAATCAGGTAAATCAACATTTTTTACACATATACAAATTGCCAGAAAATTTGAAGTTGCCGGACTTCAGTTCTGGTTTTACTTGCATGCCTGCATTGGTGTTTTAATTTTATTATATGTAATAAACGACCCGTGGCGCAAACTACCCATGAGGGCCAAGACCTACCTACCTCATTCCCACCTGCTGAGAAGGGAGATCAGTGTGATCAGCACGATGAACCCCCATTCATCGTTTTAAGTTTTCATGACCGGGTTACACTACTCATTCGTAGCTCCCCAATTTCCTCACAATGTCCTCACGATGGTGGGTTTGCCAGTCCCATACACGGGCCAAAATCTCAGGAGAAAAGTTGTTGCACTTCCCCCAGGAGACTCGAACCTACATGTGTCCCGTAGCCAGAGCCCAAAGCAGGATGCCCTAGACTGCACAGCCACAATGTGGAACAATATGTAATAAATACAGAAGGTCGTTCGCTTTATATCCGACCATTTTAGACGGGTACCCACCTTAAGAGATACCGCGCTGCCACCACCAATCATGTTCTATTGGACCCCCAGCATTGTGGACTATCGCCCGGCATCGCAGTTTCCATTGCAGCAAGCTCCGGTGCAGGACAGGCATGGGAATTCTGTTCCACTCCTCCCTTCATGCTTTCCATAGACCATCCAGGGTGCGCGGGCGGCGATGTTGAAGACGTTGTTTCAACAGTCCAAATGTGCAAAAATCCATTGGACTGGCATCTGGGCTTTTCACAGGAATGTCTTCAAACGGAATAACACGAATTCCTAATTCCTCTGCCATTTCCTGATAAAAACGTAGTGATGTTCTGGCAGTATGACTCAAAGCCTTGTCCATATGAATCATCCATCACCTGCTTCGCGTCCATTCCATACAATTTTGGGATGTCTCTCCGATAGATAGGTGTCAGAATGGAGTCTTGGAAGTATCTGGCATTCACCTTCATGTTTTTGTCCACCTTGCGTATCATCAACTTATCCTCATATCCGAATCCCGTCACAACCATAAAGCCAGGAGGAAAACTTTCCCTGCACTGACGAACAAAGTTGCTGTGCCCCTTGCCTTCAATGTCACGGTATGTGATTGCCCGAATGCGACCACCAGCAGTGAGATGGACATATGATTCATCCATTGTGACAACTTTCTGCCATTTGGAACCCGCCAGGTACCTTTCATACAGTTTCACAATGCGTACGTATGAAAACTTAGCATGGAAAAGGGCCACTAAGTAACCCTCCCAATACCTGTTGATTTTCGGCGCCATTTGATAACATTCACTACCAACACTCACGCACCTACAAGGTCAGACACAACACTGCTCCCGCCAGCAGACCCATCGTTCCAGCATGATATGCCAGGTGGCAGCACCGAATCGACAATGGTCGGATATAAAGCGACCTCTGTATATAAAATAAATACAAATTGTTGTGGTAAACTAAGTCAAATTTTTACGAATACGCCACTGAACTGAGGTGCAAAAAAGTGATGTAATAATCAAAATAGAAATAGGTGCATGATATATGTTGCAAAATTTGTTTCATGTGGAATAAAAAATATCAATTTGCAATCCATTTCAAATCCCATATCATATGCAGGTGCATGAGGAAAATTTGTTTTAATACTAACTGCTATTTATTGAAAATTTTCTAAGGTATAAGCAATAGTGCATTTCTTACCTATGCACTTAATTTGTGGAATTCGGAATGGTCTGTAAGTGAGGAAATATCCATTTAAAATATGAATAAGGAAACAAAGATAGGCATATATAATATGTGAAGAGGGGGAAACGTAAGGATATTTTGCCAGTATGAAGATCATCTTGAAGTACACCATCTTGTAATCATTTTTTTAAAACAAAAATGGGGAAGGTTGCCATGGGACATCAAATAGGCTAGATTTTCATTTTCAATGCATGGTGTGCATATTAACTAAACCAGGTATAGCTGGAACCCTTATATTGTTTAGCCCTAATGTTTTTGGCCCATAAATATGGAAGCACCCCTTGAAAACAAATAGAGACAGAGATCAAATGATCTGATACATGATATTGGGGGGGGGGGGCTTGTTAGGATATGTTAGCAACATTGTGGCCATCTTGAAGTGATCTTTTTTTCTTCTTTTTTTTGTAATGAGAAGGTGGCCATTTGACGTCAAAATGGAGTAGGTTGCACTAGAAACATGGTGCACATAATTTTAATATAATAACCTTAATCTTTACACTACTTGAACCCAATGGCCATGGCCACCATGTTGGTAGGAATCGTAAATTTGTTTTAAGTAGGTGTTTCCACATTTAAGGTTCATCATATATAAATAATCATTGCAAGATCTAATTTTGTAATTTTTCCCATGCAGGATCTTAAACCAAACAACTTGTTAGTAAACAGCAGCGGAGTGTTAAAGATAGGAGATTTTGGCTTGGCAAAATTCTTTGGTTCTCCAAACAGAATTTACACTCATCAAGTAGTAACGAGATGGTACAGGTAATTACTTATTTAGATGTTTTGTGGTGCACAAAGTGGACTGTTAATAATAATATTTTGATAGTGTTCAAAGTATATGCTGCGGGCCCCCATGGGGGAGTGGTTAGCACATCATGCTACAATGCCAGGGGTCTCTGGTTCGAATCCTGACCTGGGCATGAATGTTTGTGAGAGTCCATTCATAAATTTCATCATATCATCACTCATTCACATCTTCGCAAATTAGCCAAAAGTGGCACCAAAAGCGAAGTAAAATAAAGCAAATCAATCAATGGAGTATTTGCTGCACAAAAATTGTTATTTGTTACATCATTTTCATAATTGTGCATTGTGTAGTTGCGGTAGCTCAGTTGTTAGCACATCTGACTATCATGCGAGAGACCTGGTTTCGATCCCTGGCAGGGAAGAACCAGGATTTTTTCCACCTGTTCAAGCAGCTCCGGTGCCCACCAAGCATTGTATAAAGTGGGTACCTGGAGGAAACTGAGGCGTAAAGGCAGCCAGGGGCATGGTGTTGATCACATCATCCCCACCTTTTACTTATGCCACTGATGGTTCTCCATTGCACCATTCTGATGACTGGGTTTCCTCCCTGATTGTACATGGGGAAGCAAGGGATCCAAAGAGAAAATGGGTAAGTGGCTATTAAAAAAAAACAACCCTGTGCTGCATTTGCACATGAAAAGAAGCAGGGAAATTCAGGTCAAATTTCAAGTAAAAAGTGAAATTTTATGAAAAATATAGATATTGTCGGAAAATTTGATGTTGTCAGACTTCTTTTTTGTTTTACTTGAATGCCTGCATTGGTATGTATTTTATTTCTGTTAAATCTAACTAACTAGATGGAGTATACAATAAATAAAAATTGAACCAGGTTAAATTTTCAGAATACACCACTGTTTCGTATCTTTCTTTTGAAGCAATATAGTATTATGGTTTGTCAAAGAATGGTGGATTTAGTAAATAAATTAATTTACGAAAATAAATAAATGTCCATCAATAAATATGAAATACCGTCTACAATTTTATCGCAGCTTCCATAAAGATGGTCAGATATCTCTCTTTAAGACATGAATTTATTTTATTGTAGATCGCCTGAATTACTGTTTGGAGCTAGGCAATATGGCACCGGAGTTGATATGTGGGCAGTTGGTTGTATATTGGCAGAGCTTTTATTAAGAGTCCCTTTCCTGCCTGGAGAATCAGATTTGGATCAGCTGACACGGATTTTCCAAGTACTGGGTACACCAACGGACGAAACATGGCATGTAAGTACATTCTGTACTACTCCTTAGGTCAGATAAATTTTTAACTTACATCCTGTAACTTGTGTGAGTAAGCGAAATTCATCCCTAAGAAGACAATGATTTTATTATTGCCATGCAGATAAATACCAGATGCAAAGTGGTCAGTCCAGGAGTCCGTACCTACGACAGATGGCCGACAGATCTACATGCAAACCTGAAATTTCGATATTAAATTTGATTTGAAGGATATAGAAATAAGTAATTAAATTATTAATATTTTCGAAAATTATGATGCAACAAGGTTTGTTTGAAATGGTGTGGAATGACCCTATTTTAAGTACCTCACCACTAGACACACACGTGCACACCAGCAAGCGTGCATGCACGCACAAAATGTTACCAGTAATACACTGCCTTCCAAAAGTTAAGCACGTAATGCACATTTTCGAAAGCTTATTTTTTTAATAAAAGATGATCACCCTTTTGTGGGAAGATGTTTTATCCTCCCTCTCAACAATCTGTGATAAGAAGATGAAGAAAATTGAAATTTTATCCGAATATATTCATTTCATGAGCCAGCATAGTACGTGTATATACGTATAGGCCAACCAAAACTAGCTGGCCCCCATGGCGGTTAGCACATTGCGCTACGATGCCAAGGGTATCGGGTTCGAATCCCAGCCTGGGTATGGATATTTGTGAGTGTCCATTCATCAATTTCATCACATCATCAGTCATCCCCATCTTCGCAAATTAGCCAAAAAATGGCACAAAAAATGAAGTAAAATAAAGCAATTCAATCAATCAATAAATCAACTGAAACTAATTGAATTTGTATAAATGGCAAAATTTTACTTTCTGTGAAAGTTCTAGCTGCTCTGCCCAGAATAAATCAAACATTACTCCACTACATCAAACAATTCTCATTTAATGAGATATTTTGTATGTATTCTCATATTTGAAAACCTCATGCTTTAAAATTCAAATCAATTTATTATTATTTTTTAAAAGGCATCTTTTGATAAACCTACAATACGTATTCGTATTGCATTGAAATTCTAGTGTATTATACCTTTATATGTTGTTTAAACAAAAAGAAAATGAAATATCTAGAGTTGTTCCTGAGAAATGAGAAAGGACCAACTGGCATTTAAAGGGTAAAATTATTAGCAGTATCAATGCCATTGTTAGTATATAATTTAAACAATACTAAAAATAGTATAAAATTATTTAAAAAAAACTACTTACGTAAGTGAGTATGCAATTGTTGAAAAATGACGTTTCAGGGTACAACTGCCCCCTTCATCAGGTTTACAATTCTTTCTAAGCACTAAAACATAATGCTGCCTTGTAAAGTGTAATAGGATTAGGTAAAGGATTGGGTTAAAAACACTTAAAAATTGTCCCTGACATATTTCAATTTAAAAAACCTCACTTTTAAAAGACCCATTAAAGCCAAAAACATCTGTATCCATTAGGATCCCGTAGAAACGGGAACTCATAAAAAAAGATAAAAACACGCACGATTGCACGGTTGGCACTAGTGTATTGCATACTCACTTACATAAGTACATAGTTTTTAAAAATAATTTTATACTATTTTTAGTATTGTTTATATTATATAGTGAGTAATACACACCCAGCCACAATATGTTTTTGGTATATAATTTCTACCAACAAATTAATAGAGATCCCATCACTGTGTTCCTGTAGGTATTGTTATCTTTGCAGGGTGTAAGCAACCTGCCTGACTACGTGAAATTTAAGCATTTTCCTGGAACTCCATATAAACACATATTTACTGCCGCTAGTGATGATCTGCTGGAACTTCTGGAGAAGCTCCTCGTGGTGAATCCCCAGGAGAGGTGCTCGTGCAGTGATGCCCTTCGGATGCCTTACTTCAGCAACAAGCCTCCTCCAACCCCAGGCAGTCAGCTGCCTCTCCCTAGGGCTATTAAAAAGGATGAGGATATGAAACCAAACCTAAAAAGGAAAATTGTTGAGTCGATTGAAGGAGGTAATTTTATTCATATAAATATTGTGATACAAATTAGTATTAATGTTAGGTTTGATCAGGTACCATTAACATTGTATTTAAAGAGGGAATGACTACTTATACAGGGTGTAATTTAAATGGCACTTCGGGACCACAGAAATGTATAGAGGACATCAAAACAAACAACTTTTCTCAGTAACATTTTTGTCGTCAGGTTGTTGTTTCGGCGTTACAAATGTTCAAAAAGCCTCTTTTGCCACCTGAACCCAACATAACATTAAATCGCATTGGCGACATTACTTCCTGTTGTGAAATGGCATAACCCAATGTTGCAAGAAAAAAATGCAAGAAATGACATACTGCCAACCACAATATGTGTTGTAAAACATAGCGGGGAACATGTCCAGTAACTCAAAGAGAAATAAAGCAACAATACAAAAAATGATGAAAAAACAAATAACATATGCAAAAGGAAGTGGTGGAAATTGATGTAAACTGGAAAGAAACAAAAACTTACCTGAAGCATGTCCAAGGGCAGAACCAGAAATTGCTGTTGGAGGGGAGGGGGAAAGGGGACACCTCTGAGACCATGAGGTTTTTTCTTTCTTTGCTTTTTTTAGCACTTTTTCTTGCACACCTAAAAATTGGTTATATTGGATTTTATCTCTCAGCCTACATGTTATTGCAAATTAATATTTCACTTTTTGCAATCTAGTCGTTAAACATGTAGTGTAGTATTGGTCGCCTGCTAATAACCGGAGCATCCGATGTTCACGTTGTTACATTATTTCTAAAATATGTACAACCACAGTAACAATCTAATAATGAATCATTAGTGAATATACGGTTATGTTGTCAACTATTACATGTGTATTTGATGCTAGCACAAACACACAAATGTTAAAGTCATCAGAGAGCTTGTTTTACAAATGTCAGGAATAATCTTCTTATTCACGGCAAGCTACTACTACACATATCCCTGTATTTTAATTTATTTTTGTCCTTTGCTGCTTAATCCTGATGCGCTATAACATTGTCACATTAATCTTGAGTACTGTCAGTGTGTTTATAATTTCGTAAAAACAAAAACCCACTAAACAAAGTAAAAAGTAATAACAAAAAGGAAAACTAAACATAAATTGACTGTTGGATAGGAGCATCAGGGATGAGCTTCTACTTAACACTTGCCGCATATTGACTAATGATAAACAAAGAATTGTTTAAATAATAATAATAATAGCAAAATGTATGTGTATGTATCAATCCAAATACAGTGTAATTGTCAGTAAAACTCAGTATATCAAATTGTAGTATAGTTTGTCCACAACAAATTTTAAATTTCTTAATTCTGCTTTTCTTTGTTGAAAAACCTACTTTTAGTCAGGCCTGTGCAATATCAAAGTTGAATATCGATATTGAGTCGATATATCGAGTATCGAAAATATCAACATCAATGATACCGATAATATCAATATTGACGATGCCAATAATATTGATATTGGCAATATTGACATCGACGAAACCGAAAATACCAATTTTGACATTCCCGACAATACCAATATCGATGATCGTAATAATACTGACACATCTAAATCTTTCAATTTTAAGTTTCAATTGTAGTGTAGCCAAGAGAATCATGTTGTTTGGTGGAAGCGAAAATAGGAGTCCCATAACACAATGGAGTCTATAGTTCTTAACCACAGTTCGAGGAACTGAAAATAAGCACGCTTGAATAGTGGTGTTGCAAGCCTTACATACAAGTTAAGTCAAGCATAATGTTTAACCTTTTGAGTCCCAAGGCCATTTTCACATGTAACCCCTTTGGTGCCCAAGCCAATTTTGAGCAAAGTGCAGTTTCAATTAAATGAGTGTAGATCGGAGACTAATTGCCCTAGAGAGATGAGTGATATACCGTTGTACGCGGAATGAACCAGAGATTCAGACTATATGAAATTTATGCAAATTTGGCATATATATGGAGGGGGAAAGGGGGAAATCCCCTGAAAATACTTTTTCAAAAAATGAGATTTCGCCCCTCCCCCTGTCCCCCCCGAAAAAAAGGATATGAAAAGTTCAAAATGCACATAGAAATTATCGCTGGCATGTAAGGAACACAAAAATATTTGCATTATTATCATATGACCAATGTAACTTGAGTTGTACATCCCAAAAAGGAATAGTCGGCATGCCACTGATTCAAGCTTCAAAATGCAGTGGTACCTTGAAATTACTTTAACTCAGAGACTATTTGCCTTGGAGATATGAACTATATACCGTTGTACGCAGAATGAATCACAGATTCAGACGATATATAATTTATGCACCTTCGGTGTATATATGGAGGGGGAAAGAGGGGAAATCCCCTGAAAATACTTTTTTAAAAAATGGGGTTTCGTCACCCCCCCCCCCCCCGAAAAAAAGGATATGAAAAGTTCAAAATGCACATAGAAATTATCGCTGACATGTAAGGAACACAAAAATATTTGCATCATTGTCGTGTGACCAATGTAACTTGAGTTGTACCCCCAAAAGGAATGGTGGGCACGCCACTGATTCAAGCTTCAAAATGCATCGGTACCTTGAAATGACTATAGCTCAGAAACTAAATGCCCTAGAGATATGAAAGATATACCATTGTACGCAGAATGAATCACAGATTCAGACGATATATAATTTATGCACCTTCGGCGTATATATGGTAGGGGAAAGGGGGGAAATCCCCTCAAAAATACTTTTCTTAAAAAAATGGCGTTTCCCACCGCCCCCCCCCCCCAAAAAAAAATTCAAAATGCACAAAATGCAAAATTTATGCAAATTTGGCGTATATGTGGAGGGGGAAGGGAGAAAACCCCCAAAAATTATTTTTAAAAATTGTTGAAATGTTTGAAATTTATATTTTCCCTTGAAAAGAGAAGTCCCTTTTCCCGCCTTTTCACCTCCATTTTCATGAAGGAAAAAAAAGGTGCAAGAAACATTTCTGTTAAATACATGTCTTAGGAACAATATAAAAAAAAAATCGAAATTCTAGCCAAAAATAGAAAAGTTATAACGTAAAAACTACGACCTTGACACAGCGTCGATCGAGATGCTTGGGACCGTGAGGGTTACAGTTGGGTATCTCGTTCGAGACGCTTGGGATCCAAAAGGTTAAAATTACAAGTAAAGTGCTCACCAAGCAGGGACAGAACTTTTGAGGTGAATGATGAGAGATCGCTTCTGATTAACGTGGATACAAACATGTGCAACAACCAATAAAAAAAAAGTAAGGTTCCTACTTCATAAAACTTGCTGGTTACCCTTGTGTGCCCAAGTATAGGGAGAGTATTGATACATGATGGCACTTGGCAAAGACTCTGTGTCAAGTTGTAAATGACTGTCTTGTTCATAGTCTCACCTCGATATACAGTGTGTGACAGAACAAAATTAACTAACTAGCTAACTCCCTAGCCTTCTTAAACCCGAAGGTTCATGGCTGCAGCAACACAGGCCTTCCATCTTTCCCTATCTTGAGCAAGTTCTATATACTCTTTTCCATCCCTACCGATTTCCCTTAGGTCCATCTGAACGTTGTCCCTCCATCTTCGTCTTGGCCTTCCTACAGGTCTCTTACCATCAGGTTTCCCAACAAGAATCCTGTAAACTCCTCTTTCCTCTCCCATTCGTGCCACATGGCCTGCCCACCTAAGTCTTCTTGATTTAATTATTCTAATAATATCTGGACATGAATACAAATTATGTAGTTCTAAATTATGTAACCTTCTCCACTCACCTGTCTCCTCATCCCTTTTAGGTCCAAAGATTTTCCTAAGGATCTTATTTTCAAATACTCTCAATTTATGTTCCTCTTTCAATGTAAGTTGTACTTACTGGAAAATAGATCGTTAATTATTATCATAATTCCCGTAATCCATTAGATGTTTGCTCTAACATTGCGGATAACATGTAAATGCTTCTTTGGTAAAGCTAAATGAGCAACAGGTGGAGCGATGCTTTACATAAGTTTCCTGTTGGGAATGCTTCCCTGAAGACACAGTGCAAATTTTGTCACCTTGTAATCAAAGGTCCCCAGGTTCGATTTCTGGCAGTGCACTATTGATTCGGATCCAGTCTTGATTAGCTTATCTGTGCATAAAGTGGACTCAAAACAAAAACTATGAAAGACTAGGGGTACCAGATCACTATAAGGTAATTGTAGGACATTAAGTCAAAATGTAGGACACAAAACATTCTCGATAAATAATACGTATTTCTATAGAACACGTTAGAAAGTAATTTAAAAATGACACTTTTCATGTATGTACGCATTGCTTGCATTATAGAATTATTTTCTTGTAGTTTACGGTTATTACAAGCATAAGAAAACAGTTTTTTCTTTGTGACGTTTCAGGAGAACACACTCTCCTTTCATCAGACATTTATTTTCATTTTGAGTAAAGATACAGTTATAACAATGGTTAGTAATTTTTTAAACAAAAAGAATCCATTATATAATGGATGTTGTCAATGTTACATTGTTGTAATATAGCAACTTAACTGTGAAAAAAGCAGTCTGTTTTATTTTTATTTGAGATTTTTTAAATTATGAATCCCAAATATCATCAGGTAATTCAAATTCATCATTGTTTTCACAAAGTCTCTTTATGTTTTCTGTTACATTAAATTTTAAAGATGCTGGCTTACTCCATTTGTGAAAAAGAAAACTCCATACTGGATCTATGTTACCATTTTCATTATTTAATTTATTCCAGTGTTCTTCTGCAATGAACGAAGCTTCCCAGACATTCAACTCTGTGTTTCCCGTTAATCTTTTTAATCAAATGTTTCTCTTCGATGATATGAGTTGACAAACCTGTTCTTGGGTTTAGATTTATAATGTCCAAATCGTGTTCGTGCCATCTTATTGCCATTTTCCTTGCTGTTTGTCCCACATAATCCTTTGAACATGAACAACTTATATTATATATTCCTGTGGTTTCCACATCTGGTAGAGAGTTTCTCATTTTGAATTCATTAAATGTACATTCCAAACTTCTTGGTGATTTAAAAACAATTTTGAAATCAAAACTTCTAAAAATTTTTGCAGTTTTATGTGAGAATCCCTTGTGGAATGGGATTCACACAAATTTCTTTTAAACATATTTTTCATCTTTGTCTGTATTTCTCTTTTCCTTTAGTTTTCTTGTGACTTGTTTTTTGATTTGGTTTATTCTGTTAGTGTGAAAGCCATTTTCTTTTGCTATATTAAAAAGCCTTTCTTCTTCATTTTTGATATCCTCATTATTAGAACATAGTCTTTGTGCTCTCAGGAAAAAATTTAAAAATATGTTATCCATTGTTATACGCGAATGTTCTGAATTGGCATGGATAATAAAAATAAAACAGACTGCTTTTTTCACAGTTAAGTTGCTATATTACAACAATGTAACATTGACAACATCCATTATATAACGGATTCTTTTTGTTTAAAAAATTACTAACCATTGTTATAACTGTATCTTTACTGAAAATGAAAATAAATGTCTGATGAAAGGAGCGTGTGTTCTCCTGAAACGTCACAAAGAAAAACTGTTTTCTTATGCTTGTAATAACCGTAAACTACAAGAAAATAACGACACTTTTCAGTTTAAAAGAATGAATTCTTAATGAATTTTTAAATTCAAAATTTCAAAACTTGCAATGATACTAAACAATGCACCTCTTACTACATGATTTAAGTGGTACTTCTCAGAGGAGCCATTTTTTCTCAAAATTTCAGGTTTAGTCAAAATATATTTATGTTAGAGTGGGCAGTCAAACTCTTTGAAATTATAGGGATGAGAAAGAAAAAAAAAATGTTCCCCTGTGCTTAGCACCACGCCATGAAGGCATATAGGGGGTGTGGGGGTAACGCCCCACACTTTACCAAACATTTTACAGACTATGAAAAAAATCATTTCACTCACGAGTCTGTTGTGCTGATGGTAACAAAAGTACTCTCTCAACATTTGCATTAATGGCAAATAAATATTCAGCAATTACCATAATTTGAAGTGGTTCCAGAGTTTCATCTTGAGTAATTTATAGTTCAATTACAGGGTTTCTACCAAAAATAACAAATCCAGAATTCTTGACTTTTCCTGTACTTTCCTTGACCAGAAGGCCAGTTAAGATGAAAACTGAAGCTCTATTTAAGAAGAGAATTAAACCTGCTTTATCTATTAATGCATCCTGGACTGCATTTGGCAGACTAGTGAGGCTCTGGCATCTGGAGTCAGCCAGCATAATCGTCTGTGGGGTTTGTGTTGTGTCGTCCCTATATGTTTGTGACTGTCCCTTCATCCGTCTCATCTTACCACCATTCATCCTCATCTTCGCGATTAGCCAAAGGGGCAGAAAAGTGAAGTAAAATAAACTAAATCAACCAATCAGTCATTGTTATAGCAAAAATTCTTGACCAAAAGAATAATTTATTGACTTCTTGATTTCTTTACATTTTCTTCACTTCCATGACTTTCTTGACTTGCAAACACCCTGAATAACTTTGTTCTCTATATCCCTGCTTTACAATCAAAATATTGTATCCGTATAAATGCTACGGCAAAAAATTCCACTCAGGCATTGAACAGTGACATCAGCGGGACAAACATTTATTTTCTTTTTGGACAATGACTGTTCTTCTGTTCTTCTTATATGTTCACATAACCACTTTTTGTAGATGCAAAATAATATAACACAGTTATTTTTAGTGGTTTTTATTTTATTTTATCTGTGACGTTTCGTCCTGGTTTCCCAGAACTTTTTCAAGCTACACCAAGGTATACATACAACTACTGATGAATGACTGAATCAAAATAAATTTCACTATTAAGTTTGGAAGCGCACTAATTGACTTGTAACTTGCATGATTTTTTCTTGTTACTTATTTTCCTAATTAATATTATGTGATGCTCAAAATGTAGGACATTTATGATATTTTTCAAATTCCTCCTGGACGCTGGACATAAGGCTAAAATGTAGGACATGTCCGGGAAAAACCGGACGTCTGGTAACCCTATGAAAGATGACTAGTTGGAAGGAAGGATCCTCCTGCTCCTCCATTCCCCACACTGCTCATCATCTTCAGCATGATTCATCATTCTTCCTCATTCTCACAATTAGCCAAAAGTGGCAAAAAGCTACTCTAGGTAACAGAATAACAAAATAAACCATTCATCCTCGTTGTCATGAGTAGTAAAAGTTACAGAAAAGCAGCGTAAAAGTAGAAGAAATACATACATTTGGAAACTGTGTATTAACTAAAGAAAATTATCGTTTCTGCAGAAAAGTCAATAACTCATACATACTTTTTACAATATCATAAAATATATTGAGGAAACTGATGTGTAAACCCGAGTGTTCTAAACGTATTGCAATTTTTACATTTGTGAACAAATATTATGACGAAAATAATTGTAATTCCAGCAAGTGTATGTCTATTTTTCTTGTAACAATTATTTCTCGCTGGTGAGATCCTATGTACTAACAATGATCAATGCTGTTAACGTACTGAGCCATTGAATGCTGGCACTATTACTTTGTCATTGTCCATCCATTAATCGCTTCTTTTTGCACTGGAAGATGTGTTTTACACAGTAATTAATGACATTTACCCGTCTCTTACACCGGGGATATCCACAGGATTTTTTCCTCGGCTGCCACAAATGAGGCATTTTCCCCCAGGGGTGCAGCAAGCGAGGCATGTTTCTCCCCAAAATAGCGATGCAGCTCAAAAAACGTAGCTGTTAGCCAGAATATATTCATATATGCCAGTTCAGTTTAGTTATCTGGTTAAAAAAAAGGTGAAGTGCTCCCCTGTGCATAGCACCACGCCATGAAGGCGTATAGGGGGTGTGGGGGTAATGCCCCACACTTTCTTGATCAGGTCGTGAGTGGGGGTGATGTGATCAGCATCATGCCCCTGACCGCCTTTACCCTCCAGGGTTTCCCCCAGGTACCCATGTTATTCGACGCTGGGTGGGCGCCGGGGCCGCTTCCATCGTTAGAAAAGTTCCCGGATTTGAACCGGCCAGGGATCGAACCCGGGACCTTTAGCATAGTAGTCAGACGCGTTACCGACTGAGCCACTGCGGCCACATGAGGCATTTTCCCCCAGGGGTGCAGCAAGCGAGGCATGTTTCTGGTTATTAGATTTATTCTATACTAATGAAATAAATTACACCGATATCTATAATCTGTGATTTCAAGATATTTATAATCTAGATTATTCATATTTCCATCTAATAGACTTTGTAAAAGTAAGTGTTGACGCTGTGGTCACATTCAAAATTTTCCTCAAAATTCTGAGAAGAATGTAGCTGTAGCAAAATTTTCGCTACAACTACAGGAATTTTGTAGCTTTGCTACAGCTACAGCTACAATTTTTAAAATGTAGCGCAGCTACTTCTGACCACTGGTAAAATTTTCAATTGTCATACTGAAGTCGCAGTCTCCTCTCGACTTTACAGAGCACTGCCCCATTCTCAGTCTCATCTCAAAGAGTCGAATTAAGAATTAAGATTTGCTACGTTCGCAAGATAAGAAGTTGCCACGTTCCAAGTTATAAGAAACAAGGATAGAATAATCTCTCTCAAATTGAAATACACAGTTATACACCAGCAATAAATGTCTTTCTCACAAATTTCTGAAGAGATTTGCTATCGAAGTTTGACAAAGAGAAAGGCTATAATTTCCATCCTGCTTCTACTCCCTGGCGAATGTGAGTACGGAGAAGTTCAGACCTACAGGATCGTGAGGTGATGATAAAACCGAGCAGCGGCAAATATATAAATATCAAATATCGATGTTGATATCAATATATTGACTTGATAATTCGATATTGATGCTTGGATATTTTAAAAAAATGAACTCTATATCGAATTCCCTGACTTTACCAGCATTTCCAGGTTTTCCAGACTAAGACACCCTGTACAGTAATACTACCCACAATAATAACAATAAAGACCCATGATTGAGTGTCTAGCGCAACGTACTATGACACCAGGGTTCCTGGGTTCGATTTCAAGCCTCGACGTGTGTGTTCTTTGGGAGTTACCTTTCATAATTTCATCATATCCTTTACTTCGTGATTAGCCAAAAGTGGCAGAAATGTGAAGTAAAATAAAGCAAATTGATCAGTCAATCAATGTACATATTGACAGGCATTAGTTTGTCACTAGACCTCAGATTTTAGGTTTCTAACCTATTTTTCCTTCACAGGTAAATAAGAAATAAGTTACATCAGCGTTTCATTAAAAAATCGGAACTGATGAAGTTTTATAGTGCCTAAAAAAACTATTTTGCTTATTAGAACCAATTTTAGGTTTATGCGCCTAAATTAAACCTTTTTTTAGGTTTTTGTATATTTTTTAAGGTTTTTCAGGAATTTTATATCACAGAAGTTTTTGCTTGGTTTGATACCGAAAAAATTCAATCACTAATGTGTTTGAATCATACTTTCTGTCAATTTATCTCTCTTCAAGTCCATGGTGTTATTCAAAGCTCCAAAGCCAAATATTTGAACGTAAAATTGGGGTTCCACTGTACACACACAAATAATTCACAATATAAATGGTCTGTGAGATTCCAATGCATCCAAAAATTCACTGCACTAACAAAGTAAACTTATTGAGAGAATTCTGTTCAATTTTCCACACAGCTTTCTTTTGCTTCCTCGATAAAAATAAAAGCT
This sequence comes from Lepisma saccharinum, assembly GCF_977018435.1. Classification (NCBI taxonomy): domain Eukaryota; kingdom Metazoa; phylum Arthropoda; class Insecta; order Zygentoma; family Lepismatidae; genus Lepisma; species Lepisma saccharinum. Next base: position 35,139,852 of record NC_139231.1, read on the forward strand.
AAACTGTGAAAAACTTGCCTCAGGCCATTACTAAATATGTACGTACAAATTCAATGGGATCTGGATTAATAAAAGTTGTAGATTGATATATATTATAAAATACATTATTGTATGTGGTGAACTAGCAGTTATGGCCAATGTACATAGTCTGTGGATAGCAACGATTATGCATCTTGTCATGTAATCCACCTTGTTACAAGTTTGAATATATTTAATTATGAAGTTCCAAAGATGTTAATTTCTGTTTATGTCATTAATATTAGGACATAACATACTTTTTCATGTCTACGGAGAAAAATTCACGCAGAATTTCCGAGCTAATAATACATAATTCCCGGAATTCCTGGTGAGTAGCCACCCTGGTATAGTGCAGCAAATTATACATATGCATATGCAGGAAGAGGCATCATAGATGCGATAAAATGTTATGAATTTCATTCTTCATATCAAGAAGTAACGTTTGCTAACAACACAAGTATAGTACTACAATAATTTGTAGATAATTTTGAAAATGATGTGTACATATCAAAATTTGTTTAAAAAAATTAATGTTTGGTGGTTGTACATAGGGTTATTTTCAAATTTTGTTTTTAATGATTGTGACTAAGAAGTATTTTTCAGGAATTTTGAACCATTTTAAGTTGTTTAGGATTTTTAAAGCCTAATTTAGATTTTTAGAGCCTATTTTAGGAACCTAAAAAGCACACTTTTTAGAACCTAAAAATCCGAGGTCTAGTTATTACATCAGAGCCTTCGATTAGCAGAACCGAAATGTTACACGTTTCAAGTTCAATATATGGATAGACGTTAAGCATCATATTTCTGCATTGCCCATTAGAATACTACACGAGATTTCTGCAGATCAATCAATGCTCATAACCATTCAGCTACCTGCATTACATAAATGCACAGTGAAAGGAGAAATCTCCAGTTAAACAAAAGTTGCCATAACTAAGACTCGAACTTGGCATCTGGGTTTTTGTGCCCGCCCTCTGACACTGAGCTACACCTTCAACAGAATGTATGCATATCCACCACTTGTAATTACATCTTCATGATCCTCAATTTCCAGTTTCAACATGTCCTCTGCACCCGAGAAAAGAAAGTTGGTCACACGCTTGAGCCAAGGGTTTGTTTCTTTCCCCTCTATCTCAGATTTAACTTTTTTTATGTTATTTGTTTTCCCACTGTTTTTTGTATCATTGGTTTACCTCCCTTTGTATTACTGGATGTATTCCTCAGAATGTTTTACAACACATAATGTGGTTTGGTAGCATGCCGTTTTCTTGCAACATGGGCACATGCAGTTTTACAACAGGAAGAGGCATCATAGATGCGATAAAATGTTATGTTGGGTTGCCAGCATAACTGGCTTTTTTTAACGTTCATAGCACCAAAACAAAAAGTTACTGAGAATCCCAACAAATAATTCTGTGTGCATATTTTTGATAAGGATGTATTTATGTATGAATATTTAAATGGATAATATTCACAATTTCAGATATATGTTTTGTATTAATCAAAGCAATTGATTGTATGGGGTGCTTGTCCTTGCTAAAGTTAATTTTCCTTTCTCTTTCCAGCCTCCTTCCCAAAGAAACTGATTTTCTAGATAAACAAAGGAAAAAAATAATAGAAGCTCCATTCAAAGAAACAGTTTCTAAATCAGAAAAAAAGTCTGAAGAAATAAATGCATTATTTGTACATAATTTATACAGTCTTTATATGAAATTGAGTGTCTTTCATTTACATTTTCCTTTGTGTATAATATTTTTATCAGATGTGATGATATTTCGAATAAAAACAGAGCCATGTTTATTCATGGGCATATTTATAAGTAAATTGATTTATATTTTCTTTAGATTCATCTCTGTAGATTGGAATCTCATCTATATGTTTTTGAGAGGCTCATGGCTACAAAATTTAAGATGAAGGGTTCCATTACCTTACAGGTGAACAAATCACTTTTATATTAATGTACAGTGAAATGTAGATTTTACATTTCTCCTGCATTATAAAGTACATTTAATTGTTCAGGTCCAAATGCAACAAACTGGTAGAAATGTTTTCCAAATTTTACTTCTTCCTTCATCTGTAAATTCTTTAGCCACAGTCTTGAAGAGTGCATAATCAAAGTTCCAAAATCAGCTCGGACCTAATCTTGCAAAAAATGTGTGTGAACCAACTATACATTGAATTTTTAGCACAGAGTTGGCAATGGCATGATAAATAGTGTCACATGAAACCACTCAATTACTTCACTGTAACTATCATCTCTATGAGCTAAACAAATAGTCATATCACTGCTCATTTTTCACTTTCTCATGAAGGGTTACCAACAACAAAAAACATTGTATAGCTTGTAACAAATTTTAATAGCTTCCCATCATCAATGCTTTATGAAATGTGATTTTTAGAAAATAATAAAATCAGTGAGCTGCAAGCAACATCTGCTACAGTGTCTGGTATCAATGGTATTCAAACTGAGTGGCATGCCACAATTTTGCAGGGGAGGTGCAAGATTTTCCCAAAACTATTTTTTCTGAAAGTTTAATATATTAATGAAAAAATATCTCTCTTCTGAATTATTGCAACTCACGGTTGTCCCATGGCAATATCATCTCCAGTGTTTTTGAACCAAGGCACGGACTGCAATTGTATCTTGTAGCCACAAGAAAATGGTGCCAATGATGAAAACTTAATTGATAGTGCCTTTGTCCAGAAGTTGGCACACTTTTCTGAAATTTTACACAAACTAAATGTCCTGGTATATATCTACAAGGAAATAAATCCTGCACCTATCAGAGAAGGTTCAAAAGGAAATTGCTGATTTGAAGAGAAAGATTGAAGATCAAAACATTGGTGATTGCTTTCATAAATTGAGCATGTTAAAAAAAAAAACAGAACTACATTTAAATGATGAAATCTTATCTGCGTTTGTAGAACACTGTCACAACTTCATCTCCACCTCCACTGCCAAAAATACTTTTTACAGGAGACTCAGCACAACTGTATCAGCGATCCATTCAGCAGATATCTTTCACCAAATTTTACCACAGCAGAAGAGAAGCAGTTTATTGATCTTTGCTCAGACAACATAGTGAAGACTAAGTATCTTTGTCCAACTCTCCCTGGATTTTAGAGCCCCATGAGGAATAAACATCCAGGGTTAAGTAAGAATGCCTTGAGTACTGCTTTCTCTTGCAGCTTCTTATCTGTGTGAAACTGGATTTTCAGCCATGGTGGTGATCAAATCCAAAGAGTAAATATCCAGAATGAGATGCAATTTCCAAACATGTACCCAATTCAATAAACTGTGAGAGACAAAGCAAACTCCTATATCACAGACTTTCCTAAACATTGCAATATGCCTATTATTAACATCTATTATCCAGGTTTTCTTACTGTCCATATCTATCCCAGTTTCTTATAAATATTGTATCATTGAGTAAATTGACACCAGCTTATAAATATTAAAAAATTGTACATCACACACATTTTCACTACTTGTATGTGTACCAACAGCAAATAAATACATGAAGAGATTTTGTGTTCGTCTTCCCAGGTCGCATATATTTATCTATTATTATTGAGGGGAGGCACATGCTGATTTTGGCAGATGAATGGAGCCACAACAGCAGAATGTTTGAAAATCCCATCTCTTGGAAACAGAATGTACAGTAGAGAATGACCATTTATACATAAAATCCCAAATCCCCTATTGCCCACTTGCTTCACTTAGTACATTGGCAGTTCATTTATGCAACATATTTTGAAACGTTCAATTTAATCTATGCTATTAAATTATATTTAAACCACATTTTCTGTTCTTTCATGCAATATACAGGGTGTCTACAATTTTTAAAAACAAAATCCCCCGACTTTTCCAGGTTTTTCATACCAAGAACCAAAATTTTCCAAACGAAGTCATTAGAGCAATTCATGTATTTAAACACGTGTTTATTTTAACTAAACACCAGACTTAGAATCCCACTTAACCAAGGTTTTAAAATATTCACCACCTGATAAAAGTAATAACAAGAAAGGAAATAGAACAAAAATTGATTGTTGGATAGAAGCATCAAGGGTGAGCTTTTACGTAATGGTAAAGAAATAATTCTTCTTTATTCAAAAAATCATAATTATAGCATAAATAATACGTGGTAAAATTTAGTAATATATGTAATACTACTAATATCAACTAAACCCAAAATTCACCAAGAAGAAAGTGGTAAATTCCAATAGCTAACAGTTGGGCTGAAAAGTTCGTAGGCTAACATAGTAAAAAATATTTTTTTGACAAAATTCGATTTTATTATTCAATATAGTTGCCTTTGAGGGCGATACAACGATTATAGCGGTCATACAATTTTTCGATGCCATTTTTATAGTACGATTTCTCTTTAGCCTCAGTTTCGGCGATTACCTCTTCATCAGTGCTAAATTTCTTTCCAGCGAGCATTCTTTTAAGGTCTGCAAACAGGAAAAAGTCACTGGGGGCCAGATCTGGAGAATATGGTGGATGGGGAAGAAATTCGTAGTCTAATTCATATAATTTTGCCATCGTTTTAATTGATTTGTGACACGGGGCATTGTCTTGATGAAACAGCACTTTTTTCTTCTTCAAATGGGGCCGTTTTTTCGTGATTTCATCCTTTAAACGCTCCAACAACGCTATGTAATAATCGCTGTTGATGGTCTGGCCCTTTTTGAGGTAATCGATGAATATAATACCATGCGCATCCCAGAATACTGATGCCATAACCTTGCCAGCCGACTGTTGCGTCTTTCCACGCTTTGGATTCGGTTCATCACGTGCAGTCCACTCGGCTGACTGTCGATTGGACTCTGGTGGAGTGTAGTTATGGAGCCATGTTTCATCCATTGTAATATATCGACGGAAAAATTTGTGTTTATTACGGTTAAATATCGCTAAAAATTGCTCCGAATCATCAAAACGTTGTTGCTTTTGATCGATTGTGAACACGCGCGGCACCCATTTTGCACACAGCTTTCGCATGTTCAAATATTCATGCACAATATGTCCAACACGTTCCTTTGATATTTTTAAAGTCTCAGCTATCTCGATCAACTTCACTTTACGATCATTTAAAATTATTTTGTGGACTTTTTTGATGTTTTCGTCGGTAACAGCCTCTTTGGGGCATCCACTGCGTGCATCGTCTTCGATGCTCATTTCGCCTCGTTTAAATTTAGCAAACCACTTCTCAACAGTTGATTTTCCTGTTGCAGAGTCCGAATAATGTTTATCAAGCCAAGCCTTGGCTTCAACAGTATTTTTTTCGCCAAAAGGCAATGCTTTATTAACACATGAAATTCTTTTTTATCCATTTTTTCACAATAACAAAAGCTGCTTCACTCACAATGCTATATCTCACGAACTAATTATCCGGCAGCTGTGAAATTTATACACGTATCTTTTGAAGGTTAGTACTAAGTAAAAATCACATGGATTTAATTCTAGTAACGCCATCTATGAGTCAGCCTACGAACTTTTCAGCCCAACTGTTACTTACTGAAGTAGCTTTCTACTTGAAGATACTTCAAAACATGACCCCTTTTCCTAGAGTATTTAATATGGAATTTCTACTCTACCTACCATTAATGCTCAATATACCAAACCGAAGAATAATTTATCCACAATTTTTTAAAATTTCCTCCTTGTCCTCTTTTTTTTCTTTTTCAAAAACTGACTCCTAGTGCAACAAAGTTTGATTATTTCCAGAAATGCAGTAAATTTCCCTAACTTTTCCACACTGGTAGACACCCTGTATATATGATCGCTCCAAATGAAAGTGAAAAGTTTTCTAAACTTGGGAGCCACACAATTAGGCAGCTGGTAGAATTTACAATGTTGCCAAATTGGTGCTGGCACATCTGTTCAAAACTCGATTTTTTCCAAGTGGGGTGTGCAGGATTCCAAAATGTCTGCACTATGATCAGAGAGAAAAAAATCATCCTGATCCTAACTTTGAGAAACTATTTCCCAGTTTTGGGGATCCTGAACAATTGGGGAATTTGGAATGGCCATACATAAAAAATGCTGCATTCTCAAAGTTTTCATACACTGCATATGTGTGTTGGAAATTTCTCAAAAATTGCCGTTTTCATTCCAGAAATGGAAAATTATTATGTAGAATTCAAGATTTTCACAGTGTTGGGAAATCCTGAACATATAGTTCCCAAAATCTTCCAACTTTGTTGACAAACAAGTCCTAACCAAAAATTGGAAGAGCCAAGGATGACAATGACCAAAATCCCTTTGCTGGGAAGGTTAACGTTTGGACTAGAAAAAATTGCTGTATCCTGTTTGGTAAGGAAATTTTTTTTGGTCAGGGTTTGAAATGCAAAATGTTCCGAATTTTGCAACACTGAAAACCTTGAATTCTACGCACTCTCTCGCTCTCCCTGCAGCGATTGTTTTCACATTTCTGTGAAAACGGATATTTTCAGAAAATTTCAACACATATAGTGAACAGAAAACTAAGAATGAAGCAATTTTAATACACCAGTGTCAAGATTCCTTCCCAATTCCAATAGAGACGTTTTGCAATCCTGCATTCTTATAAATGACTTGTAGCTCGTGACTTTAGTGTGAATTCTCCTTAACAAGAACCAGCAATTCTTGACCTTCACCCACTTTGCATTTCCAAGATGCGACACCTGTGCACTTCTGCCCATCTGCTAGCATAAATCATGTTTACAAAAGAGTGAAAATTGAGTGTATCAATATCACACCCAACAAAATTCACAGTATTTTCGAATTCATTTACCTTGTAAAACTACATCAAAAAGGTGAGAGATGGGCATAGCTTATTCATATAGTGTTGCAATGATTTCAAGCATAATCTGTGATGCAAGTTTCAATACCAGAACTGTAAGCTTTTCTGTTACAGAATTAAATGTGGATGTGTGAAATATACTGGAACTAAGAAGACAATTTTGTTTTAGGGTAAAGTACAAATACAATGCTTCAATGCACATAACTAAATAATTCTGCTGAATATTTAAAACGGTTTCTCTCTCAAATCGGGCTAACATCAACATTCATGGTTCAAAGTACATAGTTCTCTCTCTCCTTCCTTGGCTATAAAAATATTTCAAATTCATATTGACACTAATAAATTTATTCTTACTCGAGACATCAGCATTCATGTGTTGTACTTTTACAATTGTGAAGTTACATGGCTAAATTACATGACGACAAACATTGAAGAAATAAGATATGATATTAACAATGCTTCATTAATTATGTTGGTTACGTCTCCTGATTCAATCTGCTTTTACTCATTGTACTACTCACCTCACATACTATACCCAAAAATATGGGCACTTACATTAAATAGTCATGTCAACTATGACTTTATAAACAGGAACTGAAATTAGAAGTGCATTTACTGATTTTTCATCCAACTTGCCAGAAAAATCATATGACCCATTTTGTTTCTAGATTTTCTAAATTGTTAATTCAGCATTCAAAAATCCTTCCATGAGGTCTACTTTAGGATAAACAAACTGATAAACAATATTTCACTCCTTCCCCCATCTTTTCCTCAATTGAGAAATGGCTACATAAAATAAACAATACATTAAAATATATTTTCCTTGCTTTCAAATTCTGAGGATTATAAACTCAAATTTTTCAAATGTATATTACTGGCAAAACAAAAAGCATACCATAATTATTTCAAATAGAAAACTTAAGTGATAATTCAGCTAATGATTTTACAACCAAAGACAATTATAATCATGAAATTAATAAAAAAAAAATCCTAAGTTCGGGTATACACAATTCATACGAACCATGCAAAAAGTGCAACAAACACAGTTCCCACTTAGGTCTGTTTCTCGCGCGAAGCATGGAATGTACATAGACAAACTCTGCATTCGACATGCACTACTATACCAAACTGCCGCCAACTGCTCCACTAAAATGGAAAAAGAATCACACGCAAATTTAAGTCAGTCATTTTCAACCACACTAGATACATTATATTTTTAATATATATATATATCTATATATACGTGTGTGTGCACGTGTCTATGTATCCAAGTCATGATAAATTCTAACATACCATCCAATTTTCAGAAGTGAATGGAAACCATTGACGTCCATTGTTCATGCTACGGATTCCACTTTTTTTTTCACTTAATCCTTCAATCTTTTGATAACACTAACATGTGCACTTGCACCCACGGTAGTTTCTTGGTGGAAGCAGTCTTGAGTCGCACTTGTACCAAGAACTAGTGAGAGCATAAATCCGGAATCTCTTCTACACCAACAAGAACGTGGCTGAAGAACCTTTGGTCCGCATTTTAAAAATCATGTATGCTCAATTAGTGTAACAAAGGGGGGAAATAAATAATAGTATTGGTCTGAACTGGATGATCGACAAAGCTCTCTTGTAAAAAAAAAAAAGCACTAAATTTACTTGGTATATTTTTCTTAAACAGTCTTCGATGAAGTTCTTTGCCTTTTGGAAGTCCAAACAATAAATTTTTACAAGCACTAACCATCTTCTTTCGGAGGAGTGAACCACCCTGCAAGAAAGAATATAAATATTTTAATTTATTTAATCATTGCCCTCAACAGAGATAAAACTCCTACAAAAAGCAGATAAACATATAAACCATAATGTATATTAGTGACAGATGGCCCTGGTTACCTGGATAGTACGTGGGTCGTTCAATATATAAGTTTCTGTATGCTGTAAAAAAATTTATTTTTAAGATACATTAGAAAACTATACATACATGTGTACGAGGATCCTTCCTCACTTTTCCACATAATCCCCATAGAGATTCAGGCATTTGTCCTACCGTTGCACCAATTTGTCCATACCCTTTGCAAGAAAATCAGGGCTCTGGCTGGCTACTGAGCACTATTCTCACATTACGCTTCACTTCTTCATCTGTTTCGAAACGGTAACCTTGCAATTCAGACTTTAACACCGGAAAAAGATGGAAATCACTCTGCGCTAAATCGGGGCTGTATGGAGGGTGGGGCAGCTGTTCCCACCCCAATTCTTCAATTTTGTGTTGTGTTTGCACTGCTGAGTGGGGGTGAGCGTTATCGTCAAGAAGAATGACACCAGCTGACAGGAGACCTGGTCGCTTATGTCGAATTGCGTTTTTCAGTTTATCCAATGTTTGACAATAACGGTCAGCATTAATTGTGCTTCCTCGCTCCAGAAAGACCATCAGCAGAACACCCTTAGCATCCATGCTTCTGAACTCCTTATGACGCGAGCCCACGTTTTCCGAACAAGCATTTACTTTTCGCCCTTGAACGCATGCGCCTTCACGTCTGATAACGAATCGATTGTTTTCCTTGTAGACAAAGGATGGTGCTTGTCAACCATGTGCTTCTTTTTAATGGCATTACTTTATACAATATTTTATAGCACAGGGAAACTTATATATTGAACGTCCCTAGTACGAAATGACAAGAAATCCAGATTTGAAAATTATCTCGTCCATTTTGAAAGAAACGCATAATCCTGATACAGTCAAATCCCTCTACATTTTCCCACATTTTAAGTAATTTAGCCAAACAACATGAAACTAACACTATCTGATATAACCCAATGATTCGACATTACATACACATGTGTCTGTCAAAAGCAAAAATGTATCCTAAATTACAAAACAATCAGGATTGGAAAAAAAAACCATACATCAAAGAAATCCAGAAAAACAATGGAAACTCAAAAATCTGTTTAACATTCAATAACCTCTCCCCCACCCCTTTTTTTGTTAGTTACTGGAAGATACAGTTCAAATTAAATTAGATCAAATACTAAGCTAAAATATAAGGAAGCCCTTTTGTATACTGGCTCTCACCACATCCAACCATACATTCTTTATTTCAATATCAATTTTTGATAAACATCCTCGCCATGACATGATGAAATGGTCCTCGATTTTTAGCTTTAATTTGGTGATGCAAATGAGACGTTTGTGAAATAATCAATGTGCTGTTTATAAATATATAATGAATAATAATGTATTTTCCAGCACAAGGGGTAAGACAGTTTCTTATATCTTATTTGGCACTGTTTGGGAATGATTTGTACATCAGTAAAAGGAGGCCACAGGCACGAAATATATCAACATACATTTCCAGGTATGATTATTTTGAAAAAGAATAGAAATAATTTCCTCCAAACTGGTTTAAAAGATAAATTCTCTTCTTACACACAAATAAACCAATAAGTAATTTTTACAAGAACTTGTATTTGGTGGGGGCTCTCAAAATTTTAGTTAAGTTACTCAGCAATAGAATTACCCCATCAAATTTCACTTTCACATACAATTATACTAAATTAGTATCACTAATTCTTTGCAATAAACAGTCATATTTTTTATATTAAAAAAAAGATGAATTGCATACGAGCTTAACAAATCAAACATTTTTTTAATTTAATTTCCTCAACTATTCTTTGACCCTACTGAGAGAAAGAAAAGTATGTATGTGTCCCACAGCACCTCTTGAACATGAAAGTTAACTAAAGAACACTCTTCCAAACAGTGGCAGCAATTGGGTTCCAAAACTGAAGGGGAGGAGGGGGCAAGGGCAGTTTACTTTCCCTTGGTACATATGGTTTAGCATAGTGCAGTGGCAATAACTCCACCCCCCCTTTCCTCCTAATTGCTGCCACAGATTCTAAATCAAGTGATGCAAGAAACAAAGCTTTATTTTCAATCATGATTTACCTTGTTGCAGACACATCTTACAATGAAAGTATGTTGATCACCAAACAATCACCTACTACACAATGATTAATTTTCAAACTACATTTTCAGAGGATGTATTTATTTGATAAAATACTTACCATTCTTTTCATGTATTTGGACTAAAGATTTGAAAGACTGCTGGGCTCGTGCTAGGCTGTATTGTCCCTGTGGAAGATGGAAACAATTATTAGAGAGCAAATTTTGTTTTCACACACACACAATCATGAACTAGATATAGTATTTGTATTAGAGATGGACTGATATGAAAATTTTACCAATACAAGTATAAAACGTAGTACTCACATTTGCATTTTTGTTATTTTACATCACTTTTCTGTCACATTGCTGACTAATTGCAACAATGAGGATGAGTGATGGATTAAATTAAATCAATGAAGGAACACTCACAAAGAACATCCATGCCCAGGCTAGGATTGAAACTTGCACATTGGCTATAAAACTTAATGATATGACAATTATAAATATTTCATGAAGAATCTGAATGGATCATCCATCCTTTTAATCACACATATGTAACTACGTGACTGCAATGGGGTTTGCCTACAAAAAAGAAACTACATAGTTATACATTACATGAATTGCATCAGGGTTGCTATGATTTTTTGATTATGAAATTCCTTTGCATTTCCAGATTCTCCAGTCCAAAAATGAAATTTCCAGACATGTTTATTATCATGATTTTTGCTTTTTAACCTTGCGTTTTTTAATTAAATATACAGGGCCATTACTTATTATGAATATTCACTATGAAAACTTTTCTTAAATCAAATTTCATTCTACATGCACGTAAAAATTCGAAGAATAATGTAAAATTACAATTGGCATCAAACATGTTGGGTGCTATAATCACTTGTATCTAGCCTTCAGGCTAAGGTAACAAAGGTACACTATTTCACCATAACACACCTAAACAATCTGAAACAACAGAAAAACGTTCACAAATTACATAATCTTCATAAACCATACACAATTTTTCACTTTCTAGCAGATTTGCGAAGATTCTTACATGCAACAAAAATTTCTCCAAATGCTATGCCTTTATAAACATAAACACATAAAAAAGCAGCATTTTCGCTTTCTGCACTATTCATGTACTTACTATTATGCAAAAACAACAGGTAACAGTCAGGTTAATGTTCATTACATAAAATTCTACAATCTTGCTAACAAAATTTCTTTCTTGTTACACCAAAATGTTACACCTCTTCTTCACCAACCTTTCTGATAATTCTGATCATATTTTCAACCTGCTTTAGTTATCAATCAGTATAGCTAGACTACAACTTTTACTATCATATTCTCTCCAGAAACCTAGTATAAATATGTGAAAATGAAATACATTACCTGTGAGGAGTCTATGTAGAACCAAAATTCAAAGGAACCATCATTTTGTACCAGACTAAGAAACATAAGGACGAGAGGAACAAATTTCTTAACTGAATCTCTTTCGGGAAGGGAATCACAAGAACAGAATCTGGACGTGGAAATGAACCACTTTTTCATTTTGCAACCTTTTCTCTTGCAGACTCCAAAATACATGTAAATTCCAGATGATATGCAAAATTCCCGGTTTTCCAGATGCATAGCAACCCTATATACTTTTATGTGCATGGAAATAATAAAAATGGGAATAATTTTGCACTAAATTACAGACTTGAGAAATCAAGGACCAGTAAAATAATTAGCAATTATACCAATACTGTTATGATAGATAATGTCACATCCCTAGTATGTATTACACTGTATAACATTCATGGAAATATTGAATGTATAATGGAGGGAAATGTAAAATCCAGGAATGTAAAATTGAGGCTTCACTGCATCTCCCTTGTTTATGAGAATGGTTTAAGATTTTCTTTAAATCTTCCCTTCAATCGTATGGGGTAGGGCCCCACATATTCTAGATCAGTTATTTTGGAGGTAATGTGATCAGCACCATGCTCTGGCTGCCTTTACCCCCATGGTTGCCCCAGATACCCATTGATTTGAGGCTGGGTGAGCCTAGAGCTGCTTTATGTGGGGACAGGGCTGGAAAAATTCAGACCTTACATCACATATCCTGGGTCTCCCACGTGGTAGTCAGATGCCCTACCGACTAGACCATTGCGGCTCTCCGATAAAGTACCGATATAAAATATACCGATAACAGATATTCTACCAATCCGATATAAAATTTCCAAATGTTCCTTGAAGACCTGAATGGTTCATTGACTTCCTTAATAAATGCGTGTTTCGAGGTGAAAACAGTGCAACAGAAGTTGCATATTTAGACATTTACTTTTTTAAAAAGTTTGGCATGGGGATTATCCATCAAATTATAACAAAGTGGTAGAATTTTGCACTACATTATAAGATATTTATAGTTATATTGCATAAGTAAAATAATCAGTAATTTTACAGATAAACCAATATGCCTATATCGGCCGATACGGATAGAGTACCAATTAATCTGTCCCATCCCTAATGAATCCAAGTTTCTTTGAATTGATGGTTATTTCACAAGTTATAAAATTTGTAGATTATATGTGCGTTTATTAGAAGACAACATTGATAAAATTAGGTGTTCTGACCAGTAATAGCTGCATAGTGGCTCATTTGAAAAGTGGTCAAGTGAAGAAGTGACGTCGTTCAGTAGTTAAAGTCAAAGAAGTGAGGTCGCTCAGTAGTTAAAGTAAATCTGCAGCACAGTTTGGTGTGATGTTAAGTCACGGCACAGCAAAATGGCATGCATTTGAAGCAGGGGCACTGTACGGCATATCGTGGTGGACTTCTTGGAAGTACAAAAGACGTGTCAAATGGGTATTGCTAGAAAGCCCACAGAATGTCATCATTGTTGAGCATCCTAGAGTGTTATGCAGCAGAGGAATCCAGTTCCCTCAATTAAATTGCAACAATGAATAATGTCCATTAGAAACCAAACAACCACAGAATGGAAGCCCACTTTTTCACAGAAAAAGAACTTCAAAGTAATTTTCTTTGACAGGATAGTCATATTTAGTCTTCTCGTATATTACTTATAGAATTCCCCACGCAGGAATGTACAGTTACTGATGACTGCTACTGCTGCAGACTTCATTGCTTTTTACAGGCCATCAGAAAGAAAATGCCACATTTCATATGCACAAACATTTCAATTGGTAAGGATCTCCACCCTTTCGGTCCTGCGATTTTCATCTATTCCCTGCAATGAAGGAAGATATGTCTGGATATTGGTTTGATAGTAATGAACATATCGCTGCTTGAAGGTGATTCCAAGAACCTGCCACCACTTTCAGTGTTTCACGAATAGACAAACTAATTTCATGTCATAACTGGTTAAATCAGCAAGGAGAATATTTTGACCAATAATTCCTTGCACTTTCTTTCCCACTAAATCATCATTTCCAGACTGCACGCATTTCCCTTAATTACATTATTCATGTCAGGTCTTTTAAACTTTTCTCTGATCAACCCTTGTATAATTTAATTAAGCATTGTAACTGACAGACTCAGGTTTTGGGAAAATATACATACAGTGAAACTTCTCCTATTAAACGCCTCTAAATAACAGCCAGTTTTTACTTCCCTAGCAAAAATACATAATAGTATTCGGAGAAGTTTACTTCTCAACAATGGACATGCATACTGACATTAAAAGTAAACCCCAGGGCCAATGTAAAATTCTCAATAACGAACAGCGTGAGGGGGGAAAATGCCTGTTGTTGCACAGTATTTGTGATGATTTGGTGGCAACCAGTGTTGCAATTCCTTGTTTTGAAAGTGCATCCAGCTTTTACCTTCTGAAGTTAGTGGCATGTGTTAGGATTACACAGAAATCGAAATGATTATCCTTAAATGAAAAAAATCAAAATCATCACAACCAATGTCCATGAGAAAGAAACTTGTTCAAGACATCTTCATACAATTTGTTGCTGGAAAAATGAAGATGAGTGACATTTTAAACAAGAAAAAGTTATCCACATAAGCATGCTGGTTAATACCCTTCTTTCAACATACCTGGATTAAAAATTGACAATTTAACTTTTGAATGGTATTTTGGTACTTGTAGAAAATATATGATTTTTTTCAACCACTTTATCTAATCAAAAAAATAGATCAATAAAATAAACACTTTGTACAATTGTACATTGAAAAGAAATACAGTGGAATCTCGATTTTACACTCCCGAATTGTAAATTTTCCCCACATTATACATTCAACTTTGATGGTCCCAACATAGAAAAATACTGCAAGATTTTCTTCGATTCTACCACATATTGGGCTTTTTGGATTCCATGCAATCCGGGGTGGTCCAGTCCCCGGGGATCAAGGTGGAAACCTAATGGTGCCACACGAAGCCTTGATCGTGACCCTGACGTGGTCATCTGACGAAGTGGACCCTGGGACACTGATAATCCTACCTGGCAACTTTATGTATATAGAGGTCCTTGTGATCAACAGACGAGGTGGAGCCTAGGCCACCAAGAATAATCCTCCAAGGGAACCATTTATATGACCTTACAGACTACACGCTACCCTGAAGACGGAGGCAGATTCAGCCTCCGAAACATAGGTAAATCCTTTTAAAAAATCACTGGTTAAAAGTCCAAAAACTAGAATGAATAATTCACCACTGATTAGCTACAAATAAGTACCACATATTAAGTTTCTTCAGCTTAGTCCCAGGAAAAACGTAAAATGGATGTATGTAAAATTTACATGTGTAATGCCGTATTTCTTCAAATCCAAGGTGCACCTTTTTTTGGGTTTTGGATGTTGAAAATGTAGGTGCACCTTGGATCTGAGTATACATTTATAAATAAACCATGGTATTAATGCAATAAAGAATGGAGTATTTGCCAATTTTAACAAGAAAGTTTTTTCTTGATGTTTTACTGAAATACAGGTAGTGATAAAAATCACTTTTATGAAATAATATTCCCTTTAAATTTGCTGTAAAGTGCACATTAAACAGCATTATATATAAGAGCATTTTATAACACAAAAATAATTTTTATAGCATACTAAGCCTTTTTCTGAAGAGCAGACATTCCTCAATAGCAGAAATTTTTACATTTCTCACTGGTGTCTATTATAGAGAAGTTTCACTGCATCTTGCCTCTCTCCCTTTCTATCTCTTTTCCTTGTACAGAAAGACCCTCTCCACCAACTTACACCCTTACTTTAACATCTTGAGGACTGGTGGCCCATAACGTAACAGCATGTAACCCATTATATCTGAGTTATTCAATGTTTCTTGAATGTGCTTTTTGTAAAAGTTTATTTTCTTTCAAGAAAAGGTCTGCAATGTTATTGAAATCTAGCTCTGGCATCAGATTAATGGATGTAAATTGCTTGAAACTTGGAGACAATCATGACAAAACACCACTCTTCAATGACATGACACTCCTGTCAACACATTTTGAAAAATCTTGAAATTTATTGGAACAGAGTTGCAAATTTTATGATTATTTCTTTCTTTTTTTGGAAATTGGGTATATCACACCTGGTTCCCTAATTGCCAGTAAACAAAAATAATGGTCTCATCTCATGCTATGAGCATGTAACTTTATTTTTGAGGGGAGATGGATGAAACTTGAATAGATTATTGTTGATGCTAGTTTTGATGAGACAAGACCATTATTTTCAGTCACTGAAAGATTGTAATTTCCAAAATTTCCCAATTTTTTTAATCTTTTACCAGAAAAGGCTTTTTTGGTTGTTGTTTTTTTTAAAAAAAAAGGTGGGGATGGGAGCAACATGTCTTCAAAGAGTGCTCTTTTGTGCAATTATCTGCAAATTTCATGCAATTTGTATCCATAGAAATTATGCTAAAACAGAATTTTCTCACAAAGATTGATACACTGCTTCTTTTAGGAGTATTATACATTTTTATTATCCCTACACCCAAGAAGTATTTAACTACTTTTAAAGCAACTTCCTATGATTGAAAGAACATTACAGTACCACATACTATTTTTTCTATTCACTTTGGTTTTTGTGGTGACCTGCGTTACTAAGAGAAGAGGCACAGAATACTGACCGTAGCGTCTCTACGATCAGTGTTGCCAGAAACAGTTGATAGATCACGAGAAGTACTTTCACCAGTGTTTACTGTAAGGTGGGTGGGTAATTGGTGGGTAATTTTGGGGAGGAGAGGAAAGGGTTACTGGTTGGCTAGGTTGAGTCCGGGGGGTATAGTGGCGTGCATGCCTGTTATGTAGGCCCTTTCCCAGCGCCTGCGGAAAGATGTGTCAGAGCGGGGGGGTAAAAGATGGATGATGGCAACACGGAAGCAGTTATTGAAGGTGGTGTTATGGCTGTTGGTGTGGATGGCAACAGTGAAATCGGAGTTTTGGGTGGAGGAACGGTGATTATTAATCCTTAGGTTCAAGGGGGTGGAGGTTTCGCCTATGTAGAAGTTGCCGCAGATTTGACAGATGAGGGTGTAAATTAGGTTGGATGAGTGGCAGGTGCCCTTAGGGTGAAGGGTGAACTCGCCTGCCGCTGTGGGGATCGGGAGGGTGGGGGAGGTGATGAGTATGGGGCAGTATCTGGGTTTGTTGCACCTGTGAGCTGGGAGGAGTGGTGTGGATGGGGTGGGAGTGTTCCGGACCAAGATGTTTTTGAGGTTGGGGGGGCGACGGAAGACGACCCTGGGTTTATCCCGAAAGATGTCCCTGGTATCAGGATCACTCTGCAGGATGGGGAGGAGGGAGTGGAGGGTATGTCTGATTTTCATAATATGGGGGTGGTATTGGGTGATCAGAGTTGGAGGGTTGGTTTTAGGTTGTTTGGTGCGGTTGTGGGAGTTGGCTCTGGTGATTTGTTTGTTGATGAGGGTGGAGGGATAGCCACGGTTGGTTAGGGCTTGGTGCAGGCGTAGGTTGTAGTTTTGGCGGGATGAGGGGGATGAGTTGAGGCGCTGGCCTCTGAGGGCAAGGGAGAATGGGATGGCTTTTTTGGTGCAAAATGTCAAATATATATATATATATATATACACACACACACACACACACACATATATATATATTGTACATCACGGCACATTTACAAGCACATGCCTGGAAAGTCAGGTCCTCAAATGGTTAACCTCCACCCCATGACAAGAAACGAACTTCCAATAAAATGACAATTACTTCATACAATAGGTGTAGGAGGACATACATTCAATTTACAGTAGACTCGCGATTAACTGAGTTCCGATTAACCGAGGCTCCGGATTAACTGAGGGAGTGGTTGGAAAACATCGTGCTTCATAACGCACCCCCTGTTTGTTTGTTTACTAGTAAGTTGGAGTCAAGTCACCATCCGCGCTGCACGTATTCGTTACATTGTCGGTATATCTGATTGTTACGGTGCTGTTTAAATCTGTGTAGGCCTATTCTAAGTGAGTACTGAAGTATGAGTGGCAAACGGAAAGGGTCTGTGGTTTCTCTGGAAACAAAATTCTATGCAATAAAAAGGTTGGATAAAGGTGAGTCTATTAAAAAGGTTGCTGCCGATTATGGAGTCGGGGAAGTGACTGTTGGAGATTGAGATGTAAGCGGAAGGACATTGAGGAAGTAGGTGAGTCAAAGTGTGAGCGGGGGCAGTGGTTTACTCTCCCTACAGCGTTGGCGTTACATCGCAGCGTCAAAGAGAGGAAAGAGGTTAGTCCAAAAAACTATGAAAGACTTTTTGAAAAAGTTATCTTCTCATTTATGTTGTACCAGTAATAAATAATTACCATACAGTTTTAAGTGTTGTTTCATCATTTACGACCTATTAGCACATTATCTCCGTATTATCAGAGTTTTTCTGTATCGGAGGTAGTCTCGGTCCCAATTAGCTCAGATAATTGTGAGTCTACTGTATTTATAACTTAAGTAAAGAAAATAAACAAACGATATATACTTTATGCACCTTGGCTGCTCCGAACTGAATCCGAGCTTTTCCTTTGACCAAGGTGGCAGCTATTTGCATGATAACAGCTTCCACGGTATACGCCGAACTCCAGCCCTGCTTGGTGAGTAACTCCATGCATATTGCTCCTCCCACCAACACGTAGCCTCCAGATATCATTGGATGAACAACACGCACAAAGGGTGGCTCAAACGGATAGGTTTCCTGAAACAAGAGAAATACATTTATTGTATTTTGAAAAGAAATTTAAGCTCAATGGGAGTTTTCATTAGGGATATGCATATTTTGCTTTGATGGATACACAACATTTTATAATTACGCACTTTGATGTTTAATTTAGGTAATTTCCAAGGGGTAGGATGTGTGTACCATCTATTTTTGCATTGTTTGGCATGAAATAAAGCAAAACTATGTACTTAATGTGACAAAAAATTTGTAGGTTATTTACAGACATACACTTTACTGAGTATGAATTATCCTGAGAGCTACGCAAAATCTCAAAACATTGTTCATTTCTGCAGCAAAATATTGGATGAAAACCAGATTTCTTTCATACACGTGATTCAAGTTTTATTCAGAGAATAATTGTAAAGTTTCATCATAACAACATGGACATGTAATTTTAAATACCGATATTTTGAAACTCAAAGTTCAGTATGTTTAGGGACTGAAATTTGACTTTTATTTTCCACAAATATGCATCTCTAGCAATGGGTAGTTACAGATTCTTTGAATCTGAATCTGGTAACAGTCTATCCTGTAATGTTTAATTTACTTTAGATGGCCTGTACTTTAATTTTTAGAGAACTGATTATAGCTGAAAAAGACACGTATATGAAAGTATTTTCACTTTACATATGAGCACTTGCTGTTGCAGATTAGTTTTTAAAAATATCTGAAAAATACAAATTAATGGCATGTACAGAAATCGTATGTACCGGTAATATTCCCGGACTTCTTTTAGGATTTTGAACATTTTAAAGAAATTCATTCACTTTTTAATTAGTAACGCAATTATGGAAATTAAGAACAGCAGTACAAGTAAGGCAACCTCACCTTGAAGAGCATGTTGAGAAGAATGCTGTCTTTTCCTTCCTTCTCTTTCAACAATAACAAGTCATTGTGCAACGGAGAGTCTGGGTCCACCATCATAAGGCGTATGTTCCATTCGTACAAGCTATCATTTACTAGCTCAATGCTGTACATCCCTACAACGAAAAATTGCATAACAACATAACAGTTCTTTCTTATTAAATCCTGTATTTAAAATACATGTACATTATATATCAAGACAAACTTATAGCCAAGTAAGACACAATGATATTTTATTACTAGGGCTTGGATTTTTATTTACAGAAATTAATGTTATGAAAAAACATAACATACTTCATCGAGCATATTAAGCATATTTTGTCTTTTTCAAGACATAAAGAATATTCTATTTCACTTAGCACTTTCTGAAGTAAATTGAATTTGCTCCTCTTTGCCAGTAGACAAAAGATTTTCTAGGTATGAGACTGCTGACTGACAACACGCTACCATATACATTTGACACTTTGCTCAATGTAGTCATTATACATTGCATCTTACATAGGGTTGTTCCATACAATTTTCACTAATTTTGAATTTGTCACGTCATCCCTTTTTAAATATTTTAATAATTTTACCACTTATTCCTATGTTCTTCAAGTGTTCAAAAATACACTCTGAAATTTTTTCCCATTTGTTTTTGGATCTGGTGGTCATTTTCAATTAATCGGTGCAGTTATTTTGGCATTTTCAGACATTTATGAAAAACACTGTAACGTCTGTTCTTTTTTCTATAAGCTTCCAAAAATTGAAAAGGTTTACACACCGTAACTCCAAATGGGGGACAGACGAAAAATCTGAACTCTGCACCACAGTGGCTCAACAATTAATATGGTGAAAGTGTTTTCCAAATAAAAATATATATTTAAGATTAAATTTAGCCAAAATTAGCCCCTTTACAATACTAAATACAACACACGCGAAATTGGGCAATGAAGAAATTGCATGTGTCTTTGATGTATGTTACCATATCCCTCCTTTTTCAAAGATGCCATCTTGAATTCAAGAGTACATTTCCACCAAAAGTTACTCTGCACAGGTTTCTTGTATGTATAGAACTGAGTCTTAACATTTATTATGGATAGTTTAGCCTCTCACTTACCCTTCTTGAAGCTATCAGATCTGTAAATGTCTCTCAGCTCCTTCATAAGTCTATCCGTTGCCTGCACAGACCCTGACACTGACCCTTTAAGATAATCCTGTCTTTGGTTTTGCCGCAACCGTTCTAGTGTTGCTAGATGCTCCGTGTCCATGTCTTCATTCTACAAGGTTATTGTATTATATTACAAAATAAGTATCCAACAAATAAAGATAAAGCATATTTCAGATAATAAATAAATACTCTGTAATGTGTGTCTTATTTTTATTGCAGCATGTATTCAGTAATTGTAATTCAATTAAGTAAATTAATCTCGTAAACTGAATCCTAAAATTAATAACCACATATAGTAATAACACAGATTACAAAGTAAAGCTACCCCCTGTGCATGAAGGCACATAAAGAGGTGTGAAGGTCATAGCAGAGGCGATGCGATCAGCGCCATGCTCCAACATGGTATTGTAAAATCGGTTGTAGTGGTAACTTCGATATTTCAAAGCTATACAGATCACAGTTTGATTGGTTGAATTTAAGACGTCTGGGTGTCTCAGCATTCTATTTTTGTCCCCCCCCCCCTCCATCATGAACAGAGACCAGGCCCTTCTCAGCAATCAAGACTTCAGGAAGATTACACAAACTGAAAACCAAAGTGTCTTGATTAACATTATTACGTGGAGATGAATTCCTTGACAAGAATAAAAGCAACAGCATTCCCCATATATATATCAGTGGATGGTTATTCTGCCCTGCGGGTCCAGGCACCAGTGTCTCATTACCTACACAAGAAGTCTGCAAGGTGTACATGCAAGTGAGGTTGATATTTGAGTTTCTTATGCTCCAACACAATTTGTATAATATGTGAGCATTATTAAATATAATTTTGGTAACAAATTGTCAAAAAGTGGTGCAACACCTTCCCCTCACGTAGCTTATACCATACACTTCAATGTCCACAGAAGACAACTTCCTAAAATCTGCTTTCAGAACTATATAGTTTAGTTATCAGGAAAATTTTAAAACTTTCAGCATTTACCTTGCTTTTTGATGGAACTTCCGCTTCATCCATTTCTAGATCCTCCTCTACCTCGTCGTCGTCATCGTCATCATCATCATCCACTTCACCATCTTCCTCCATTTTCTCTCCACGGTGGGGATCTACAACACCATGATGAAAGCCCGCCTCTAGACCCCAGGTCCCAGGGGAAGGCACAGCCAAAGTCAGTCTATCAATCTCTGGAGGCTCTGTTACTGAGTGCAGTCGGCAAAGTTCTCGTAATAAGATCCTAACTTGGTTTATTACCTAGCAATAGACAAAGTTCTGTAATATGTTTCAAGGGGATACCAAGAACAACAAAGTTTACATTAACTACTAAAGAATGCATAATATTGTACAATAGCTGATGAGAATCTCATGACTCAGGTGCAGAAAAATATTAAATGCCTACTTTTACTCAGGGAAAAGATGAAGGTGTGACAGATTACACACTTTGACAAATTGAAACATGTTCAAAATCTGTGTATTTTTATCACTGCGGAATGACTTACAAATATAAGACTAAAAAAATTCTAGAACTAAAAACCAAACATTACCATTATCAATTACCATTAATAATACTAAACCATATATTATTGGTATTATCTTATTCTCCATTAAAAAAAAAAAGCATAATACTCAACACTTCTAAGATAACACCATCCCTTTGCAAAGAAATTAATAAGGATGAATTTTTGATTACATGCCATAAAAAATCACATCATGAGTTGACAGTTACAGCTTCTCAAGGTTCATAGTATTAAGTTCAAAACTAGAAAGCATTAAAAAGGAAAAAAAAACAGATATATCCATAAATGAACCTTTGAAGAGAAGGCAATATTGGAAACAAAATTAAATTCACGCTGCACTACACATTAGCATGCAATTTAGTTGGAACTATCCAAAAACTTACATGATTATCTCTTCCAGATGTATTACTTAGAATTTGAACAGCATTTGTTATGCTGGTTTCTTCAGATTCTGCAAACCACACCGGAGGAGTAGAAGGATAAGTTTCCTGTTTAATAATAATAATACAATAATTATTAATCATAATAATGAATTCCAGACAATTTTGATACATGACAAATCTGAATATTGTACAAGGAACTATACAACATAAGCAAATTTTAGTATAATTACTATGACAATGATATTTTATTAATAATAAATCCCATAAAGATAATAGAAGTCGCATAATATCCGTATTCATTTTAGAGGGCCAAAAAATACATTTGATCATCACAGAACCTCTGTCAGCCAATCTCATTGCATCTCTCTTGTTATGTAACCTGCAGTTCTGAAAAGGAATGACAATTTATTACAATATAATCTTAAATATTAAAACCTGCATGTATTGTTTAATAATGAGCAGACCATTACAATTAACTATTGGAAATAGAACCTTTTCAAAGGTGTTCTAAAATAATTAAACTTCAACTCATTAATTCAGCCACTGTTCCATGTAGAATGAAGTATCCATCAGAACAATTACATTAGAAATAAAATCACATATACTCCATTTTATTATTCACAAATATATACGAGGGATATTTAGATTGAAGTGGCAACACTGCTGTGAATCGCATGTTGTTTGGCCGGGAGACAAATGACGAGCGTA
This sequence comes from Lepisma saccharinum, assembly GCF_977018435.1. Classification (NCBI taxonomy): domain Eukaryota; kingdom Metazoa; phylum Arthropoda; class Insecta; order Zygentoma; family Lepismatidae; genus Lepisma; species Lepisma saccharinum. The sequence goes on from NC_139231.1 coordinate 35,163,357, forward strand.
ATGTGTTCCTGGGCAGTGTAGTGATCGGATCGACATGTTTGTGCTCCCGTATTATGGTGTGTGTGGTCAGTGTATGGTGTTAAAGTGAGGTGCGTGTGTGACATAGTACATTAGATTAAAAACACCAGAGAGATCGCATCCTGCAACATATTTCCAGCTCTAAGCATCAAAAGAACAAGAATCTGAAAGGAAGTAAATCTCGGCAGCCTCTCTTATGCAATGCATTTGAGCAGTGTTCTTCCAAGAACCAAAATTTAAAGGAATTTAATGTTGACTTGTGTGCATCTTTTACACAGGCGGTAATTCCACTCAACAAGGTGAACCATCCGGCTTTGAAAAGTACACACGGTTGTCAGTGCCCGATGAAAGTACGTTATGGAAAAATCATATTGAACCTGTGTATGAAGAAACTGTTCGTAAAATTTAGGTCAAAGTGTCAGATTGCGATATAGGTGTCATTCTGGATGAGATGACAAACTCAATGCAACGATATTTTTTGAACATTTTGGTTTTTCCTCTGACAGGTGAGGAAGTTAACCCCATGCTACTAAACATGTATGAGTTGCAGAAAACCAATGCCAGTACAGTGATGCAGTCATTTATGGATTTCTGTCAAAAACTGTGGCCTGGTGGAATTCAGTTCGAAAAAGTTGTTGTTGTTGTAGTTACTGACCAGGCTCCCTACATGCTTTCGGCATTTAACCAATTGAAGCCGTTGTTCCCTAAGTTAAAGCAGGTAACCTGTTTGGCTCATGCCCTTAACAGGGTTTCTGAATCTATTAGGAACGAATACAACATTGCAAATGAGTTCATATCTGATCTGAAGAAAATACTCCTTAAGGCCCCAAGTCGCATTCTTGCCTACAGAGAAACTACCTGCCTGCCCCTGCCACATTTCCCCATCATTACTCGCTGGGGATCATGGATTGAGTGTGCTGCATTTCTGTGTGAAAATTTTGAAAAAATTAAGGAGTTTGTGCTTTCCCTGGATTCAACCGACGCAGGTGCAATTTCCAAGGCACAGCAACTTCTCCTCCCAGACAAGATAAATGATTTGCAAAAAGAACCATTTTGTGTACATCCCTACAAGTACCTGTCCACAGCCATCAAAAGCTTAGAAGAACAAGGCGTTGAAAAGGAAAAACAATGGGATATCTTTACTACTGTGAGGGGGCAGTTAGATGGTTTTGCCAGAGACAAAGTTAAGGCTAGTCTTGACAAGAATCCGGATGTTGTGGAATTTGCCACTTCCACAGAGTTGCCATTCCGACTGAATACTAAGTTTGCCCCACTTGTTTCTGTGGATGTAGAGAGAAGCTTCAGCATATATAAAGATATTTTATCTCCAAAAAGACAAACTCACTTTTAAAAATTTAGAAATGCTTAATGTTGTAAGGTACAACAGCTTTGTGTTTTTCCCCGACTCTGGTGAATAACTGTAACACAACGTATGTGTGTGATGTGTACACAGCTTCGAGTGAATAGCTTAGACTAATAAAATAGGAGGGAAAGTTTTAATAAGTAGTATAATTATCAGCACCTTTTTTAGCTCCAATCAGCACCTTTTTTGCCCTTATTTTAACACCTTTTCCCTTCATTTCTCCCAACGAAATTTTCCCCTAAAAATCCTAACTCTGGTGATATCTGACAAAAATTGCATGCATCAATGGGATCTAAATATTCGTACAACAAAATCTCCTTCCATGACAAGCCCCAATTCGTTTCCATGTTCATTCATACTGTCAGAGACACAATGCCATACTATGGTGTCAGAGTGTGTGCCCACACACCCCCTCTTCTTTTCTTTCTAGTTCACAACTCTGCACCCTTTTAGCTCCCATACAGACAAGCAAAAATGATAAGTCAATACATTTTACATGTGATATTTAGAGCTTCATCAAATGTGTCTGCACTTCTGAAATTTCTTCTCCCACACCTTCCCCCTTCCATCATTTGCTTCTGGCACCTTGGTTGTGTCCAATATGCATAATAGGGACCTAAAAAATGACACAAAGGGGTGACAAGATTTCCTGTTAAAGTGCAGTGCTTCATTATGATCTACTTACAGGCAAATTCATTGCATCGCACAAACAGTTCAACAAAGAAATATTTGCCAATCAAGGCAAAATTTCCTGACATTTCCCTGACTTTCCCTGGTTTTCCAGGTCCATCGCCACCTTGATAAAATGTTATCCTCTATTTCCATTATTGCCATTTAAATTACTCAATTTATCTAATGGTACACAAATTTGTAAACGGTTATATAAATACATTGTCATATGACCATAAGATACAAAAATTCTTTGGTTGTTCAATACCCAAAGGAAACAAAATCACACAAAAAAATTCTGCACAATGTCAAAATGAGGGAAAACCCTCGATGATTGGAGCAATAGTAAGTGAAAATAAGTGCTTCATTATCACTTTTATCATACTCCAAACCTGATAATTCACTTCGCTTCCAACTTGCTGCCGAGAATGAGAGTGTTGCTCTAGGCTGCAGGTCCCCGGGACCATGTTCTGTTATGGGTTAATATTGGACCATACTAGAGATTATGTGGTCAGTATCACACTGCAGTTGCATTACCCTCAAAGGAAAATTATCGAAAAAATGTCAACCTCAAATTACTAAAAAACTTTGTATCTGGGTCTCCTGCATGGTAGTCCATACCAGTTGGACCTTAAATATGCATCTTTACTATGTGCATGCAGCCAATTCATAGCAAGTATGGTTCCTTCATTTAGTTATTGTGCCATTCAAATGTGCCTATGTTGGGGTTGGAACCACACTGCTTGCTGGGAAAATTGGATGTGCACATCTCCTCAACGCAAATACATGGTAGCATTTCAGGTCAAGGTTTCGTCAAATTTCTCATCGGTAAGCACACTGCAGAAGCACTAGAGCTAACTCTCATTAACTAAGTGTTATCGAGGATGGATCCATGTCATCAGAACATGACATCTGTCTGTCTGCCATGAATGTCAGCATTTGCTTTCATATGTATCAATGTATAATGTTCAAGATAGATTAATATTCACTTCTGATTAGTTTTAAGTCGATAAGCGATAAACTGATAAGCATTGAATGTTATTAGTGTTGCTAAAATTCTGCAACATAAGTACACTTTAGAACAAATAATTTTATGTACGATTCTTATGTGAAAACAAGCCCATTCAGAAGCATGAGGAAGTGATTTTTAAATTAACTTTCTCAAAAGATGTGTGCCATTACAAGGAAAACATTTCCAACATCTTCTGTAACAAATATACATAATTACTTGTAACTGTGACATATCTTAATTAAATTAAATCAATGTGCTTGAGTTGAGGGATTACATGCATCCAATTTCCTGACCAAGCAAGCTGCTAATAACGGTTTACTGTCTCTTACTGCTGAAATCAGAAACTGCTAACTACAGCAGCACATTAAATATTTCTACAATTAGTTCACTTCATTTAAATTTTCTCTGAAAGTTTTTAGCAGTCCACCACATTGTTATCAGTTTCTTGAGATGAGTGGGTATATTTATCTAGTTACATATTTAGGAACCTTGTAAGCAATGGCTCTCAGATATTAATTATTTGATGATCATGATAATAAGGTAAATGTCTGTTATATCGGAGACACATTTCTTCATTTTTACAGACGAAACAACTTACGGAAATGAGTTTCTGTATCATTTTGAAAGTTTGTGGAGGTATTTTCTCACCGTAGAATGCTGCAACAACAAGAAATAAGCACTTTTGATATAATAAACTTGCATTTTGTTCAAAGTGACAACATTATGCTGTTGTTTCCATTATGTACCAGCAGATGGCGCGAGCGTCTAAAGTCACGTGGTCTCGCCTGTATTTCCAAACGTGCCATTTTTTACGAGATTTTTTTTAGCTATGCTTACCTAACCTAACCGGAAATGGTCCGTGGGGCTATTGTGAATGGTTTTTGGGGCCATCCGTCAATGGTTTGTGATGACTTTGGGCTCGGAAGTTGAAGACCTATAAATTGCCAAAAAAAGGCCTATAAAAAGACCTAAAAATGTCAAAAAAAAGGACCTAAAAATGAAAAAAAATATGTATAAATGTGATCAAAATTAATTAATAACTTCAGTTTTAATTACATATTTAATGAATAAAAAAAATACAAAATTCTGGTGTATGGAAAACACAGTGCGAGAAAACTGAAAGCTTCAAAACAAGAGAAAGTAGTCACAGCGTGATCTTCCAGACAAGTTACGGTTAAAGGACCTTCTACCGTATCTGCTTCAGTGATTTTCTCTCGTTTCAGGGATGGTTCAAATATATTTATTTATTTATTTACTACAGAAAAGATGTTTAAGAGGTGATGAACTGATGATGGTTCGAATTGAGAATGGGCAGTAAAAACATAGTCGAAAGAAGGTGAAGTTGCAAAAAAAAATGGTAAAGATCTAAATAAGAACCAATAAGTCCAAAAATGACGAAAAAGGCAAAAAAGGACAAATAAAACCCACCTTTTTCTGGCCTACAATGACCCAAAATGAACATATATTATGTTGGGCCTCGTCTTCGGACACTAGGAAAAAAAAGGATTTTTCCTCAACTTCCAAGCCCTAGTGATGACATAATGAAAACTAAAGTAGGTATTTTTTGGTTAAGAAGGTAGAAACACTGCATATCCACTCCAAATCAACAAAACACAAGCACGATGTGCGATGATCCACAGCTGTGCGTGCCATATTGTATATTCCGCAACGGCAGAAAGAAACCAAAAGAATTACTCGTAATGTGAAAAATCGATGTTATTATCATGTAAAAAGCATAATGGCACCGTCAACTATGTTCCGCAATACAAAATTGGTAAGTACGAACCATCCGAAACACAAAATATCTGACTTTAATGTGTCTCCGATATAACAGACATTTACCAATAATAATAGTACTGGAGTCTAGTGCTCTGGTTCATGGTTCGAAAATGCAATACCAATTTTTTCTTTGGCGCTGTGGCAAGTAAGAGTCCTTATACTCAAAGTTTTCAGTTTTGATACCTAATTACTGTACAATACATTATGCATTCCATACCATATGCATGTTAAGAGTCCAATTCCTATTGTTACCCAAGAACATTATGCATGTGCAAAACTGCTCCAGAAGCAACAGTAATTTGAGCATGATGCTGATCAGCCCATTTTCATCTACACATGAGATCAGGGTTGGCATTTTGCCTGTTTTTTCTTTCTTCTTCCAAAAAGGCCAAGCCAATTGGGTTTTATTGGGATTTTTGAGGTTATGTTTAAAAATTGTACATATTTTAAAAATGAAATACATTTTTTTCCTGGTAGTAAGGTATCTAAACATTCAATTTGTATCATTTTAGTTGATTCGATCAAAAAATATTTCTGTTAACATAGTTATGAATTGATAATGAAGGTTTCACACTTCTCAAATGATTAAACTAAATTAACTAAAATATTTGACCAACAGTTCGATTCTACTCTTCTTAGATGGTGTCATAGTTAATGTTGTTGCTTTGTGATCTGTTTCCAGAGTGGCATTCCCTGAGGAGGCACATATTTCGATGTATCCAACAACCAGACTACAGAGGGGTTACAAAATATGTTATAACCAGTGTTCTTTTTCTGGCAGTACGCAATGGCACTTCATGTTGGCACCTTATTATAGGTGAGAACAAAACTAATAACACATTATTTTAACAACAGAATTGTATATTCTGTACTTTTATTTATGAAACAAATTATTTTGTGAATGAAGTGTTGTGCCTAGGTTGTAATGAATTATGCTACAACTACTAAAACACTTTTTGTCTCATTTCTTTAATTTGCTTATAAGCTGCCATACGCCATTAAATAACCCCAAAATACTATGCAACACAAGGTAGACGAGTTTTAAATCTGCTTCAACACAGTTTATCATAGTTGTGTTTTCCCATTATTTTTTATCTTTCAAGCATAAGTATCTCCTCCCTGTATTAAACATGCCAAATTAGAAGTCTGCCATATTTAATTATCTTGGCTGATTTCATCCAAATGTAATACCGTATCCGCCCTCCAAAATATCTCGCTGCTATGAGAACGGCAGTTCCCATGGTCAAAATGTTAGTGACCCCCAATTTGGTCCCAAAACATGCACTATATTTCAAAACATTTATTGTCAAACTATAGCTTAAGTTGAAGAAGTTTTCTCGGGATATCAGCCAGGTGATTTCCGGATAGGCTTCAGAGCTAACGTCACTCTCATCTTCAGGGATTGGAATGCTGAGAATATTTACGGTATTATTATATGTATTTGATGTGGGTGGGGTAAGGTGCAGGTGGCAGGCCAATCAGGTACCGTCTCTACAACGTCCGTGCTCCCAGTCAACTATCCTTAGCCAGGTTGGGACCAGTTCTAGTTCCGTGACCCTGATGAGCTTAAGTATTGCTCTAAAATTTAAGTCTCTCTTTTCTTAATCTCCAAAAATGTAGTTTAGGCTGAAATTTGAAAGTGTCATCAGAATCTGTAACTACCTGGCATGAAAAATCCATTTTCACGTGCCAGCTTGAAATGCAAATGCAAAACAAAATCATCCCCAGGGTGTATCTAGTTGCTATATGAATTTCAGCTAAAAACCTCTCAATTTGCTGCAATTATCATGGTCTTAAATTGGTGACTTACCCCTACCCTTCCTAAACCGCTCAATATATCTCTCATTAGAGAGAGTTTTTATTCAAAAATTAAAGTTCAAGGTTTTTATTTAAAAATTAAAGTTCAAGCGATGCCCTAGCATTGGGTTTCTTAATCTAACCTAGTCAAATACGAGCATAATTTAAAGCTCTCGCAATACATGTTAAATTGGTCTGACGTCCACTATCTTCAAACATGATGACCTCCTAAAATATAAACATAATTTTAAAAGTTTTACTGCAAAATCGCAGAAAGATTAAATTTCTAAAAAATGACTGGGATTAGTTCCTTATACCCTAAATATGTATTCTAACGGTTTTGAAAGAAAAAATGATATGCACGGTAAAAAGCCTGCAAACATGGGGAAAATCAGTATTTCATCCACCATCTTGAAACACATTGTACAATTTCTCTCACATGTAACACCATTGCATTCTATCAAGTTTTCTAGCTGCAGAAATAATTTTACCTAAATGATTCTAAATTTACAGCAGTTATCATGGCCACTAAATAGAGGACTTATCCCTCATTGCCCATCCACCACAACTCACGCTCCTCCTAAATCACGCATGGTATTTCGATTTAATTGTCAAATTATAGTGCAAGTAATGTCATAATGCTCCTGTAAGTTTTGCACACAAAGCTCAAAACTGTAGTCTACACAAAGGTTTCAAATTGTAAAAAATGATCAAAATATGAAAGTATACACATACACTGCATTTACTTGAATACCCAAACCCCTTCAAAAAAGAAAAAAAAAACTGAAATTGTGGTGGATTATGAGTGTACCTACGACTTACACGGGTATAGAGCTCTTATCCAGACATAAATAACACTTCCTGCATAGGCAAGCAACCAATTTCGATGAAAAATAAATAAATCATATAAAGAATGTTCAGATTTAATTATGCCACGATTAACTTTATTCAACTTTCACGACATTTCAATAAAATGGACTCAATTCTCCCTTGAAATGTTTTATACATGAAAACATTTATTGTACCGATTTTCACAGATAAAACTATGATGTGCCACTATGGTTTCCCAATATAAGGAAGTGACTAATAACTGAGTGCTACCACATTTCAAAATTATAAGCTTTGTTCAACTACACTGCATCAATCAATTCAAATATTTTATCTAAAAATTTCGGATACTTTTCTGTTTTTGTTTCTTGGATGTAGGTATGTCTTATGCTATCTCTTAAAAGTCCATTTCTAGCATGATTTGAGAAAAATAGCCTGAAAAACCCACTGTGACTTGAACTACAATAATTATTTTGTGTATTATAAGCTCTGCTAAGCCTTTTCTTTACAAGTTTTCTCAAACTGTTGACAATCGTAGAACCTCACAAGTCAGATGCATCTCGCGAGACAACTACGGCAGAGGACTCATATGCTCAATATTGTAATATTTTATTGTATATTGTAATTATTTATGTTATTTTATGTACCTTTTAAGTACTTCCCAAATATCTAAGCATTTGCAAATTTCTTTTCTGTGATATTTCTGGTTATTGACCATTAATTATGTCACTATTCCAATGGCTGGTAAGACGTTCCCTATATGCTATTCTTACTTAGTTAAAAACTGTAAATTCTTACTTATTGGGAACAACTTCTTTTATGTAATTCGTAATTCCATCACTTATCAGGATATATATAATTTGGACATTTTACTTATAATTAGTTATTAATTCATATAATTGAGTTTCGAATTGGTTGACGGTGTATTTAACTTAAGTGAATTCTTGACTGTTACAAGAATTTAATTTTGTAAAATCTATTGGCCAAATTGAATTTGGCTGGAATCACTGATGTAATGGAACCATTTAATCTGTATTCATTCTTAATTGACTTTTTTACACTTTCTAATTATTACAAGATCTGAATTTTGTAAAATCTGTTGGCCTATTTGATTTTAGCCAGAATTAATGATGTAATGGAGCTATACTTAAATTGCAAGCCAGACTGTCACTGGGAGATGCAGCGATGACCAAGGAAAATAATAAAAATGTCACATTTTAAATATTTTAGAGAAGAAGTAAAAAAATGTCAGAATATTCGCATATTTGTGTGAAATAAGCCAAGTGACATGAAACAGCTCTAAATACGCAAGAGATTCGCTAAAGTTTAGCACAGCGAAATGACGGTCCAGTACTACCCCTTGTGCTGAACCCTTCTGCCAAGTTTTCTATTGAATGCAATGGTGTTACACAGCTCAGATCATAGCAGAATGGTGCGAATTCCTCTGGTCTCTGCCGGTGCCGAGACCGTCGAATGCTTCCGAAAAGGCAGACCCTACGGCAAGGTCTAACTTCCCCCCACTCTTGTGCAGTGGTGTGCTCAAGGAGGGGTTGGTGAGGCCCTGCAGACACTATTTTGTTTAAAAAGAAAAAAAAGGAACGTGAAAGGCAGGAAAAGATGGCAAAATGAGGAATGACTACTAAAAAAGTACACGTAACAACCCAACCCCCACCTCCCTTTCGAAAATCCTGGGCACACCACTTCGAATGTCTGCTAGTTCCACTTGTTAAGAGGCAAAGCACATATTGAACGTTATGAAATCTGCTTTTCATTATCAAAACAATAACTGGCGGTGGACTATAAAGGTTCTTATCTTTCAACGTGACAATTGAGGTGTTTGCATTTCAGTTTCGACACTGAGAGAAAGAAAAAATGAGAACTGTTGCTTTTTGGTAGTGCTCATTTTAAGTAGTGCGGTCTCGAAAGTATTTTCTTCAAAGTTTATCATTTATAGTGTTATTAGCAGTATTATTAAAGTTATTGATAAAAATCTGATATTCCCCGGACACCTATAACTTCTTCGTTTTGTCAATTTTGGGGTAAATGTTTACTATCCTTCGGACACCTATAACTTCTGAGTTTCGTCAATTTTTTACATTTGTACTTACCTATCTCCTTCGCGGATCATTTTTTAACATGTATTCACGTTTTTTGATCAATTTTTTTTTAAGTGTTTTTGTAACTGAAGAACGTACGTTTCCGCAAATGGTTTGTGGGGCTATGTGTCAATGGTTCGTGGGGCTATGCGAGAATGGTGTGTGGGGCTACGCATATTCTTTTCGAAACTAATTTTTAACTATTGTAACCTATACATGACCCTACCTAACCTAACCTTACCAGAAATGGTTCATGGGGCTGTGTGTCAATGGTTGAATTTCCGCTATGAAACATTCCCACATCGCACAAAACACCTTCCAGATGTTAGACAATGCTAGAGGAACTTATTACCGTAAGTAGTTTCTTCTGTAAAAATGAAGAAATCTGTCCGGGGAATATCAGATTAGTACCAGATTATGATCTAACTAGATAATGGGTTTCCACATTATGAAAATTGAAAGTGAAGCACAGCATAGAAGCACAACAACATAAAAGAGAGTTCCCCTCCCCCAAATGAGTTCACAATAACATTCTCACTCTAAACTCTCCTTACTGTTTTCCTTCTGCATCATTAGTGATACAATGTCAATCTATCGATATTGATGTAATAGTGCACTAATTAATTCCTAAACTTGTTTATTTACCTATACCACATATTCATACTAATTCATCGAAAGTGACAATACAGTTTTAGTCAGGACGAGAAGAAAATATTTATAAATACGACTATTAAATATATATTTTTAAATAAAATATTGTGTTCACTGACAATTTAATGTTAGGGTGTGAAATCGATTTCAGACGCATTTGCCTGCATTAAGAATTTGTCGGGTAAATCCATCTTCCATTATGCCATTTGAGGCATAGGAAAACCAACAGCTGTGGCAGTTTTGTTGCGAGAATATGCTGAGAACCGTAACATAGCATGACAAGTACAATGACGAAATCTCAGAAAAATAAATAAAGGGATTTCCTTCTGCCATTACGAACTCCATAATTGTATTTCTCCGACCCCATATTTAACACTGCACCTGACATAAATTTTAGAACAGTACCTGAAATCAGTGTACAATAATTTGGGCACTTACAGTGATATTTGCGTGTATTTCGTACTTCTTTCCATTTTTGCCTATGAATCGGCAATTCAGTTCATCTACACTAGCTGACACTATCTGAAATCGTTCATGATTTTTTGGGAAAACGGCTTCTAAAGTCCTGATTTCTTGTTTTAATGTGTTCAGACAAGCCATTTGTGGCTTAACCACACATACGGATACTTGAAGTACAAAATCCGAAATGCACAATATAATTTACACTTCCTACTGTTTGTCGTCTTGGAAGATGGCGACTACAACTGCTCGGCATACTTCGTTCATTTCCGTAAAGTATGTCAGTACGAGGAGTACGAAGCAAGGTGCGAAGTGACATTCAATATTCTCAACATTGGCCTCGAACCAAAGGACAAGTGATTTCGCAAAAATAAAGAATAACGGTTCTCCAAGAAAGTGTAGACAAAACTGGAGAACTTGTTTACTCGAGGTTATGAGCGGCTATGAGTTTGCAACACGCTCAACACATTCGCTCCCTTTCAGATGCTCCCCAGGCAGTACTAGAGTTCATATCAGATGGCAACTACGTGCTACGTACCTTTGCTACGTACGTACAATGAAAACATATATGTAGCAACATCTGGTACGAATAAAGCAATACAATAATTTACACTATACATGTGCAGGATTCAGAGATGGAAATAAACATAAAAGTGGAAACAAATTACGCTTTAAACTGAATTTGGTGATTTTTCGTAATGTACAGAAAATGTACAGTCGTCCAGAGAAGTGTTTGCAATCTGTTTACAGTGGCATCTGGGCTGTCTAGCCTAGGCAATGAAACATAGGCGTCCGGAAGGGGGAGCCTTGCCCCCCTGGAAAATGAAAGTCAACCAAAAATTATGTAGCCTATTTCACACATAAAATTCCATTTTAGCCACAATAATATGTTTAATTATTGCATGAACACCATAAATTCAAATTTAAGCAATGTTTTTTTTAGGGAACAACACTCTTTTGGGGGAAAATGTCACTTTTTGCCCCCCCCTGGAAAAAAATACCTTCCTTGCCCCTCCCTGGAAAAAATCCTGCGGACGTCCATGCAATGATAGAACGCTTCTTTGGTCTTCATTACTAGAAGTCAGGACTGCGTGACTGCCCTCATCACCTTACAGTGGCGTGCACAAGGGGGTTGATGGAGGTTATAAACCCCCCTTTTGCCCAGTATTCCTAAAAAAAAAAAAGAACGTCAGGTAGGAAAATATGACAAAATGAGGGCTGACTACCAAGAAAAAGTATACATAACTAGGCTGACCAGACGTCCTCTTTTATCCGGACATGTCCTCCTTTTTAGGTGTCTGTCCGGCGTCCGGGCGGATTTTTTAGAAATCGGTAAAGTCCTCCTTTTTTTGGAAAGAGCATAGCATTAACCATAGCAAATGTGCTGCATACAGAATGCTTCATTTGGTGCGCGTTAATTCGAGCAATGCTCACCTAGCATCTGGGAGCTCAATACGATCACTTTCCGACTGAGTCATTAGTAGGGCGCGTATTTAAGGCACTAAAAACCTCTGAAATAGGCAGTCAAATAGGCCAAAATGATTACAATAGGCACTTAAAAAGCACCATAAACTAAGAAAAGGCACGAAAATAGGCACTAAAAGGCACCCTAAAATTAAAAAAGACAAAAATAAGCAATGGATGTGAACTTATTTCAATTTTCTTCTTACAATGCACAGTTATACTGTATTAGCAATTCAGTTTATACATAAAAGTGTGATAGCGATTAACATACTATAATACTCTGTTGATCGAAATTCACATTTGCGGGGAATCGTCTGTTAAAGTAATTCTCACAAAAAGAGCTTGTGCTTACGACTGCAAATTTGAACAAATGATGAATAAACAATTTGCACCATTGTAACAAAAAAAATAATTATTTAAAACAATGTTCCAATTCAGACCATCGAATCTGGCAAATTCCAGATTTCAGTCAGTACAACATCAACAAAGCCTTATATCTTTCAATATAGGGAAAGCCAAATACACGTAAGAAAAAAGCTGAAGTATGCAAAATTGCAGAATATCCATTTTTTGGCACGATTAAGCAAAATAAGCACTAAGCATCAAAATAGGAATTTATAGGCACTATAAAAATGTGTTTTCGGAATAGAAACTCCATGAAACGAACTTTAAAGTTTAAACATGAAAGCCTATGGTTTACTACAAAGGAATAAAAAAGGCAAATAGGCAAATTTCCGCACCCCAGTCATTACTATTAAGCGCTGAGACTGCTGGAACGCATGTAGTCTGTGCATTTCTTTTTCGGTTGATTGATTTGGTTTTTTTACTTCGCTTTTTTTTTTTCCACTTTTGGCTAATCGCGAAGATGAGTATGAGCGATGATATGATGATTTTGATGAAGGACACACATGCCCAGGCCGGGATTCGAAACCGAGGCCTCTGGCGTTGTGGCGCAGTGTGCTAACCACTCCAACACAGAGGTCGGTAGTGTTGCCCACTAGACGAGACTTTGGCCTGTCTCGTCTCGTGGAAATGCTGTGAAATGCTGTCTCGTCTCGAAAATATTCGTTTGTCAAAGGGACAAATGATCAATCTCGTCTAGTCTCGAATGTTTAAAAGCCTGTCCCGTCTCGTCCCGTGGGCAACACTAGAGGTCGGCCAGTTCCTTCTCGAGTTATACATACGCGGTACAGAAATGCGTAGTGAGAATTTTGATTATTAAGTAATATTTACTTTCATAAAATAACGAAGCGAAAGAAAATATCCAGTTTTAAAGAATGGAAGAAACAAATATGGGTTAAAGTGTAAGGTAGTTGCCACTTTCCCCTGCTGTTGAAAGAGTACTAGAAATATTCGTGGCATTGAAATCATATTTCTCTACCCAATCCAAACTACCTAAAATTTTAATTTGGCTTTTCGAAATAAGTTAAGCGAATCTTACTTGTTACATTTGCATTCACTTGTGGAGATATTTCAGTCTAATATCAAAAAATTGGAAAAGGAGTAAAATTCTGTGCTTCAAATTATAGATATTCTTTGTAATTTGTTAAAAAGCAGATTAGGAGATTGCTTTCTTTGCTTAAAGGTAACATGAAGTTCTTGAAAGAGATATGAAAAGCATCTGTGAACAAAATGTTGGTAAGATTTTGTATATTGATTAAATTATGAGTAATGGCAAATGTATAGCCATTTTTTGCGGTGTCCTCTTTTTTATGACTTTGTTCTCCTTTTTCGCCATGCTCTGTCCTCTTTTTTTAATGTATGTGTCTGGTCACACTATACATAACCCCTCCCTTTCGAAAATCCTTGCCAACGTTTTGATCCGCCCCATGCATTATGCATGCCGGATTAAGGTGGGTGCTATTGATGCTGCAGCATTAGGCCCATTCCTGAAATAGGCCCAGATGAAAACAGACGAGAATTTTCCGAAAGCTGAATAGTTTTCTTTTGCTTATATTAACCTGAAAATAAATCTTAGAATGAAATTTGGAGGTCCAATTTCGGACGCTTAGACACAGCGTTTTACTTATTATACAGTTACTATTATTCTTTGCGCTGTGACGTAACTATAACGTCGTGTGTTTATTGTTCAGCGAAGATTTCAAGTTAATGCTATCAATTTTACGTTAAACAATTTACTTAGTAATTTAGCTGCGTCTTTTGCAATATCTTGGTGATTGTTGCCACTTTATTATTGTTCAGTAAGTGCGACGTAGTAAATTTTTCACCTTGAAGGTTAGTTGTACAGAAAAAACTGACGGTATTTCATTGTTTCAGCATCAGGCCCAATTTCGTCGTAATCCGGCCTTGCATGCATAGTTTTATATGTAAGTATAAAACCTATTTGGTTTTAGCCTTTCAGTTATGCGCGTTACTTTTTTTTCATTTTTTTTTCATAATTTTGAAATGGAATATTTTCTCTTCTAATATAATTGGTAAGTAGCTATATACATTATTTTCCTAGATCGATTTGTCAAAAATGTTGACAAGACTATGGCCTGTAAATTTTAGTTAATATAGAAACAGGGCTCCAGGCAGTATACCGCGGCAGGGTAGACGTCACGTGCCATCAGGTGATCTTCAGACGGCATGTACTGCCTACCCGGTTGCATAACAACACCTGCACATCCGACACATTGTCATGGTTGTAGCACGGAAACGGTACGTTTCCGGACATGGGTTTCTATTCCAAATATTGTCTACTCAGTCCCCTCTACTAGCCCTAGGAGTTTGTAAGGGGAATTTCCGAGCACCCTGTATGTTTAGTTTAGGTACTTTAGGATTTCATGTTTACTAACATAAAACGCTCACTGCCATTGTTAGTGTACCTTCTCTGCTTGACTAACCTTGTATTAATGCGAACAGCATATCTCCCCCCCTTCCAAATCTATTGTAAAGGCATAAGAGGCGGTGTTTCATTTCAACACCGTACTCTGCGTACTCTGATGATCCGCTAGGCTATCCCAGCGGTAGCATAGCTACTGGTAGTGTCTCCCATGCTGGGCAGGCTAGTGGTAAAGAGTCAGACTAAGAAGCAACCTACTGCTCAACGGCTCCAATGGCGGAAGAATCACACTATTAAAGAAACATCAACAAGAGGAAGCCGAACTGATTTTAAGACGACGACATTTGGCCTGAAAAGAACAACGAGAATTGGAATATGGAATGTAAGAACACTGCGGGAGAGTGGAAAACTACGGCAGAAAGTGACCTGCATGAAGAGCTATTGTCTGAGCATCCTAGGTATAAGTGAAGTGAGATGGTCAGAGTTCGGAGAGTTAAATACCCATGACGGAGTTACATTCATATATTCTGGAAGACCTGAGGGTGAAGGGGTGAGCCGTGATGGTGTGGGTATATTGATGGACAAGGAAGCAAAAATGAGCCTTATTCAATGGTACCCAGTGTCTGCGAGGATAATTGTGGCACATTTCAAAACCAATATCAGAAACATCGTTATGATACAGTGTTATGCACCCACAGAAGTAGCAGAGCCTGAAGATAAACAAGAGTTTTATAGGCAGCTCAATGAAACAATAAAGAAGCAAAAAAAGGAAGGATATTATAATAATTGGAGGAGATTTAAACGCAAAGGTTGGGCAGGACAACGAAGGCCTTGGGCATGTCATGGGTAAACATGGCTTAGGAGAGCGAAATGAGAATGAACAACTTTTTGTGGACTTTGTACTAGCCATGACTTAGTTATTGGTTGTACTATATTTCCTCACAAGAAGTGCCAAGTGTCACCAGACCATCGAATAGAAAACCAGATAGACCACGTGGCAATTGGACGGAGATGGCGACGTTCGCTACAGGATGTAAGAAACAAGAGAGGTGCAGACATTGAGAGTGATCATCATTTGGTAGGGGCTAACTTTAAAATGAAAATTCAAGCTCAGAAGAAGAGAGTGGAACAGACAAGAAAGCGGTATGATGTTAGTAAGTTGAAGGATAAGAATCTCCAGGAAACGTTCAGAATTGAACTGAGAAATCGGTTCCAAGTATTGACCGATTAAAGTGAGGAGAATGAAACCATTGAAAGAAAATGGACAAAAATCCGATCTGCTTTCGCAGAAGTAAGTGAAAAGGTTCTGGGCTTTAAGGATAGGAGAGAAAAAGATTGGATGTCTCTGCAGACCTGGGAAAAAAATAATGAGCTAGAAGTAATTATGGAGGCAATGAACTCAAGCAGGACAAGGGCAAGGAAGGCAGAACTGCAAACAAAGTATACAGAGAAGGATCGAGAAGTAAAGAGTAGTGTTCGTAGGGATCAAAGAAATTGGGTAGACAATCTGTCTCAGCAGGCGGAGGAAGCAGCAAAAAAGAGGAATCTTAAAGAACTATACAATGTCACAAAAGTTCTGTCAAGGAAACAGATGGAGAGAAATCGACCAGTGAGAAGTAAAGATGGTACCCTCCTTACGAATATTGAAGACCAAATGAAATGTTGGAAGGACCACTTCTCTGCCACCCTTAATCGCTCTGTGGATGCTCAGATAGACCAGGGGGAAGAGGAAGATGATAATGATGGTGATGTTGGCCCCAGTGTAAGAATTAAAACGGATGTTACAACAGTAGGAGAGATTAAACAGGCTCTGAAAGAGGTACGTAATTGTAAAACAGCCGATGTCGACAACATATCACCGGAAGTGATGAAAAGTGACATAAACACCACAGCAAATATGTTGCAGCCCTTATTTGAGAAGATATGGATCGAGGGAGTGATGCTAAAGACTGGAGGAGTTGCTTGTTGGTGAAGCTACCGACAAAGGGGGGATACATCAAAGTGTGACAACTGGAGAGGTAAAGCACTTCTCTCCATTCCGAGTAAGATCTTCACTACAGTCATCCTAAACAGAATTAAGGAACATGTTAACTTGAGACTCAGAAGAGAACAGGCAGGGTTTCGACCAAATCGCTCTTGTATTGATCAAATTAACACTTTGCGGATAATTTTGGAGCAATGTATAGAATGCTCATCTCGTCTCTATACAGGTTTCGTTGACTTCGAGAAAGCATTTGACTTGTAACAGTCGGATTGACCATTACTGTTTTTTGTATATTGTAATAATTAATTGCTGGCCAGCTACAAGGTGTAGGGTTAAGTAATATGTTTCCATGAGTGTACTTTTATGTTATTATTACATGTAAGTGTATGTGCTTATTGGATTGTGCCTTGCTGGATGTTAGATTCCCCTGTTTTTACCTCCCCGGTTGGGGGAGCTAGCTGTCTTTCAAAACACCGTTGGCAGTGGAATTTTCCAACGCTACGGGGTCCACGTCCACGGACGTTTACCCCGACTATAAAAATGGCCAGTGGGCTTTAGCGAAAAAACAGTGTTTCCCCATTGATCGACGAAAGAGGAACGTCTCCTCAAATTTAGTCCACTTATGGTGGCTAAACTGGATATAATAATGTAGCATCTGGTTATGCCAGCCCCTGTTGCTGTCCCAAGTCCCCTTTTAGAAAAAGCTTTGATTATGTGGCTATTTCCGTATTGATTAATTGATGCCCAAAAGAAGGAGTGAAGGCGTAAGGAAACGCATTTGTAATGAACGGAATATCATTTAAGCTGAGGATAGGCCCACAGAGATAGTTATGCTAACTCTGTGGTAAAGGAAGTGCCGATGGTTATGCCATAGGTGTGCAATTATATTGATTTAGAGATTTGGTAATTTGGTCTATGCAGACACACAAGGAAACTCTTTGTAAAATATGTATATATATATAACTACGTATAATAAACCAATATATCCTACGAGAATGTTATGCTTTCAAGAACTACGGTACTGTCCATTTAACCAGTTGTATATTCACTTTTTGTACATGTGTAAACGAACCAGGGACATAAAAATATAAATTATTGTGTGAATTCCCCCCCCCCCCCCCTTTTGTAATTCCGGCGCAAATATAATCTGCTCGCTTGGCTCCCAGTGTGAGGTGAAAGGAGAGATTAGAAGGATTAAAGTAGGAAGAAATCCAGAGGGCCGGATAGAGACAAGGGATAGGGGGGGCGAACTTTCACAGACTCGGTCAACAGAATTGCAATGTGGAAGGAAGTGAAACGATATGGAGTGCCCACAAAAATTCTTGATCTTAACCGAGAAACTTATCGTGATTATACATATAGAGTTATACATGAAGGCCGTGTATCTGAGCCAATAGATGTGAAGTCTGGAGTGAGGCAAGGTTGTATATTATCACCTACAATGTTCCTGATTGTGAACGATGCAGTGATGCGAAATGTGATAGGAGGGAAAAGACGTGGTATCCAATGGGGATTGAATAACAGACTAGAAGACCTTGATTTTGCAGACGATTTGTACTTCTTGTCTGAAGCACATGGTGATATGCAAACAAAACAAGCAGATCTACTAGAAAGTACAAAAAAGTAGGACTTGTGATTAACTCCAAGAAGATCAATGCACTGAGGATTAACTCCACAAAAACAGACCCGTTTAGTATTGGTGAAGAGATTATTGAAGATGTGGAGAGCTTTACTTACCTGGGTAGAGTGATGGCAAAAGACGGAGGGGCTGCACAGGATGTTTCTCAACGTATCCAAAAAGCAAATGGTACATTTGTGAGGCTCTATCCAGTATGGAGAAACAAGAAGATATCTATGAAGACCAAACTTCGTATTTTTCGAAGTAATGTTAAGTCTGTACTGTTTATGGGTCTGAGATATGGAACTGGGATATGGATATGGATAAGATAACTGGGGGGAATAACGCCTATTGAGGTAATAACGCCAGGTGGCTATATCTCGAAAAGTTGAAAGTGAATTCGATAGATGGCATATGCAGTATGTGCGTTACTAGCAAGTAAATCACGTGATTCCTTTGTTCTAACGTCGCGCCATTCTTGCCAGTGTGAGTTAGCTGTTTGTGGTGAAAGCGGCTATTCGGAGACGCTGATGTAAAATTGAGAAGGTAAGTTTTTTGCTCACGTTAGAGGTTCGCGCTCTGGATTATTTTTGTACGTGGGTCGTTATGTTTTCCAAACATACTACTAACTAATTCTCTTTGTTTTGAGGAAGAAGCAAGATGCATTCCGAAAGAGGAACTTGCGTATTATGGGTAATAGCGTCTTTAATTTGGGCTAACAACGCCAACTTTGCTATTGTTAATATGAGGTATCTTCAACACGGGCACTTATTCATTCAATTTTCTATTTCATTTAATTTTGTTTTCTCACTTAAGTTATAGATTTCAAGAGATAAAAAAATGTATTAGTACTGTAGAAAATAAATGTGGAAAATAGAATTTGTTTTTGTGTATTATATACATTTTCATATACTATATGTTTATGATAATATAATATATTATACGTTGCATGTTATGGCATCTTCTAAATAGTCGTAGAATGAATAATGCTTCAAGTGTGTATAAAGTGAGTAATTACCATTTATCTATTTTATTAGGTCATTCTTATAGTATGGCGTTATTACCCCTACACATGTGACGTTATTACCCGGCTATGTGGGAAATAACGCCAAAATGCACCTTCTTAGAAAAAAGCTCTCAGAAAATTTACTATTTGAAATAAAGATACCATAATTTTTTTGTTGCTAGCGAAAAAATGCATCTATTGCCTTATCCAGTTTTTACATTGCCAGATGTTTTTATAATGCCAGGAAAAATCGAAGAAGATTAGCATGGCGTTATTTCCCCCAGTTACGTTATTAAGTGACCTTGGACCAGCTTCATTACAGGTCGGAATCAGGCACGTACCTAGAAATATGTTTCGGGGAGATCCGAACCAAGTTTCTCGGGAATAATAATAATAATAATAATAATAATAATAATAATAATAATAATAATAATAATAATAATGTTTAAATTAAAAATATATATTAAATCAAATTAATACTAATTATTAATACTAATTACGATACATAAATTAATATTATATTATTATTACACGATTAGCTAAAAAGACTATAAGAATAGAGATATAACAGCGCATATTCATTACCTGTAGTTAAGATCGGAATAATTTACATAAAAGCAAGTGCCCTGGCAATGAAATTAATGTGAAATAGATGAAAAATTGAATCCTTCTCGAATAACAAAAATGATGTTAAATGTAGTTGGAGAAAAGTAAGTTTCTGATTAAAATTTTATGCACATTGTTTTGAGTAATAGTGCACATAAATCATCTTTGTGATATCATTCAAAGCCGTATCATCCCAATATAATCCTTGCCTTCTAAAAAGTTCAGAGGAAATTAATAACCATCGATTATGCAACAAATGCTAATATTTTCATTATTTAATTTTCATACTTAATAAGTCTTCGAGTGGGAAAGGGTGGGGGGTTGGAGGTCCGGACCCCTAAATCCGTCCTTTCCGTTCTTCAAAGCCCTATGATCCCAATATAATCCTTGTCTTCCAATAAGTTCAGAGGAAATTAAAAAACAAATGCTAAACGAGTTTATTTAATGATGTAATTTTCGTATTTAAAAGTATTCAGAGGGGGGTCCGTACCCCCTAAATACGTTGTTCGTGTCCCTCAAAGCCCAATAATCCCAACATAATCCTTGTCTTCCAATAAGTTCAGAGGAAATTATACAACAAATGCTAAACTAGTATATTTTAATTATTTAATTTTAGTGCTTGATAAATCTTTCGGGGGGCCCCTAAATACGTCCTTGGCCGGTATCATGAACTTTGGCAACGCTGTCTCGCCGGCCTAAACATCCAGCTACATAGCATGGGCGCGAATAGCAAAATTGATGTTGACTCTTAAAGACACAAGGGAATCTGTGTTAAATGTTTTTCTTTTTCCAAATCTGGACAGCAGATTGACATTACGATGTAAGTAGAAAACATACATTAACAATAGAAATATAAATTTTCCTTCAAATAACTGGAAATAAGCAGAAAACGCAAGGCCAACTTTACATTTCATACGCAGTATGGAACTTTCCAATAATGTGTAGTTTGTCCTTATTTTATTTGCTAGCATTTCGGAATGACATTCCAACCTCTTTAACAACTAAATGTTTAAATGACCTAACACACTGGCCTTAAAGTTCTAAAAGTAAGACGTACAAAGTAGCTTTGGATGTGATAAACATATAGCCCATGTATGTACAGTCACGGACACTGCCGGGTTGTAATGAATACATTGACTTTCAATGAAATCGTTACAACCCGGCAGTGTCCGTGACTGTACAAGGCTAAAATAATGCCGAGTGCTATAGTTCAAATCACAAACCCTGACACCTTCTGTAAACAAAACCACCTGCATGCAGAAAGCATTGCAAACTCATAGAAGTAAAATAATCCACACGAAAATCCAGCGTTGTTACAGGATTCATTACGTAAGGTAAAACAATGGCAAATTTGTAGTATGGGATACGCTGCCGCAAATGACGTCTCACTTTAAACCCAATGCTCTTTGTTTTTTTACTTATTGCTTCACCTTTATGGTTAACTCTTTGCACCAGTAATCATTTCCCATAAATTTGGCTTCTTTCTTTGAATATATTTTACTTGTATTTTTTAGACAAAATGATATAACATGGTAATGTATATTTCTAAGGATGATATAGATAGGAGTGTATTTGAAATTTGTTTGTACATTTTATGTAAATTGTATCTTATGTAAATAAAATATATAATGGGCATAAACAGCCATATTCATTGCTGTAAGTCCAATAAATATATTGATGATGATGATCAAAACAAGACAAAGAAAGTTTGTAAATTTATTGCGGTTGGAAACTTTGACAATCATCCTAATAACGATTTTTGTTCCGCGAAATATAGTGCACTTCGTAAAATAACTTTGTGACATGGCAAGGCAAGATAAGTGTGAACATTTTGTAGTAATATAACTTTCAATGAGCTTAGAGATTTGTGTACATAATGAGATTTTATAACATTGGTTATTTTCTAACAATAATCATGTGAACAGCAAGGAAGTAGTGCAACTTAGTAATATTGCCTGACTTATCCTTAGAAAAATAACATGCCGAGTTCTATGCGTGAGGGAAAGTCTCCGTGTTCTCCGAGCTTGTTTTCAAAACACTAGCAAGGATAGCCTTTGAAAAGGGGTGAGAAACAGATTCTACTCAATATTTATGTAACGTTCTGTCAGTAGTATCCTGAGAAACCAGTAAATGAAGTGGTTAGGTTGGTATCCCAGTGCAGTGGTGTGTCAGTGTCTGCAGTTTTAAGGGTTATGAAAGAGAGAATGACCGGAAGAGTAACAATGTATGCGGCTGCATATTTGTCTGATGTTTTGAGAGCGGGTTCTCACATTCAGAGGCTCTTATATAAAATGAATAGGTGCGGCGAACTATGAGTGTAACAGCAGATGATTGCGGTCATGGATCAGCTGACGCGGAGTGATACATCAGGGATGGTGATTTAGACCTTAGTGACTATGTACTCCCTGCGAGAAATGGGATAATTTTGCATGGTTTAGAAATTAGAAGGTATGTCCGTTCATATGTATGTGGTTACATTGACGGAATTCGTGTTTTTGTGTTCTACTGTTTTCGTTAGGTTAGGTAGTTTTATGTTCTAGAGGTTTGTTTAGGTTTGTATTGTTTCCACAATTCTTGTGTGAGTGTTGTAGTTTAACCCTTGTATGGTACATATTTTGCCTGTTTCAATGCATACCTTGCTAGAAGGTTCAAACGTTACGTTTAGTTTATGTTTTTAATAAAATAAATTACTGCCTTGGTCAGCATATTTAGTTTTACATAATTTAGAACTACATAATTTGTATTCATGTCCAGATATTATTTGATATTATGGGCCCAGTCTGAAAAAGTCCATGTGGAAGAGAGGTTGATATTTAAGTACCTTAGTGCTCTTAAAGTGCTCATCTTTCAAGAAAATAACAGGTAAGTAAAATAAAAATATAGTTTTCTTTAAAACACTTTCATAGGCCACTTTATGCACAGAAGGCTAATCAGGACTGGACCTACAGTTTAAAGTGGGATCAGAACCACTATGGGCCTGCACCCAGTTTTAAAGTAAGTAGATGTAGATGTGACTATGTGGCTAGTTCCTGGTATACCAAGAAGAAACCACCTTATAAAAATTGAGAATAGATCTTTCTAGTATTGTCAAGACGAGACCGAGAACGAGACACATCTCTGTGAAGTCGAGACGACATCGAGACTTAGGATCCGAGACTTTCTGTCTCATTCGAGACTTTGGTATCATAGTTGAAAAGAATACCTCAACCAAATTTACCTTTACTTCTTCGGAGTTACGAAACGGATATTTATAAATTAGCCATATATTTTGTTTATAGTATCAAAAAGTCAATCCACAGTGGCAATTGTAAGCCTAAGCTGCATTGTTGCATATTTATTTAGGATAAAATTAAGTTATTTTTTCTTAGGTCACGTAGCGTCGAAACGAGGCTTCAAACTCAAACGTAAGAACGTTATTAAAAAACGTTGTTTTTCTTAATGACCTCTATACGTATTGAACGTTTGTGAGGTGACATTTCTTCTACTTTTTCTAATCGCTTCGATAGGGATGAATGTCGATAAAATAAAATGGATGATGGGACAATCGGAAACATACCTGGAGGCAGTAGCGGCGAGGGTGGCAGCTGTTCCCCCACTTTTTGCCACTTTTGCTCTCGCACTATGCTAAACCTTTTGTATCAAGGGAAATAAACTGTTCTTGCCCCCTCCAGTTTTGACACCTTGCCCACCCCCCTTAGTTTTGAAACCCAATCGCCGCCACTGCATGGAGGACACAAGGCAAAGCAGTGGCGTTTTCTCTGGGTGTGTAAGTTGTGTGAACGCTCAAAGAAAACTGAATTAAATAGGGAAGAAGTGAGCGGCTGGCTGGCATTATACGAACGCATCGCAGCGGTCAGGCAAACAAGTCGTTGGTACTTGTGGGCATTTACACTTATGTTATGATTATTTTAAGATGGCTAGTGAAAGTGTAGTACACAAATATGTAAATAGTTGATTGTAATGATTTCCTTCGCTTTCGTATATGGAGAAGTAACAGGCGTGATTTGATTTGGTGTTTTAAGCAGTGGCGGTCCCTCCATGGAACAGAGGGAACAGGCTGTTCCCTCCTACTTATCGCCCGTTGAAGCTATTTTAATTATCTATATTAATATAATAAGAACACGTTCACCGTGACTGGACGTTTGTTTACTTCACCTACCCTCGTAGTTCCACCCTCTAGCGCCTGACGCCGAGTATTTCCGACCACGCGCGAAGGTAAACGATCCTTATTGTCCCACTTCCCACACCACGGAAGCTGAACCCCCTACTAGAGACAGCGAATTCGTTTTCCTTCGAGTTTTTGCTATGTGCTAAAGTTTAATTGCGTCGTAGTTATAGTTTTGGGTGTAGTAAGTCAATAGTTTCCTAATCTCATTGTAAAATTGCGTCTGACATTCATAACGAACTGGAAAAATCTTCTACAGTTAATCGTCTGCTAAATACCTTGGCTAAATGCTGCGAAATAGCTTCCGAGGGAACAGCTCGCATCAACCTGTTCCAACAGCCCCAAGACCAGGCGCACGCAGCGGCAGGACAACAAAGCGAATGTTGAGATAGCGTAGAGTTGCGAATGTTGTATGATCGACCGGCTGAAGACGAAAGCTTTTAGTTCATTGAACTTTACAGAAAAGACAGCAAACCAAGACCTACCCTAACCGAATTAAAAACAAAAACGAAATCGTACACAAGCATGGACGTCCGCAGGATTTTTTCCAGGGAGGGGCAAGGAAGATATTTTTTTCCAGGGGGGCCAACATGGCATATTTTCCCCAATAATAGTGTTCATCCCTCAAAAAACATTGCTTAAATTTGAATTTATCATGTTCGTGCAATAATTAACACACATTGTGGCTGAAATTAAATGATATGTGTGAAATATGTAATTTTTGGTTGACTTTCGTTTTCCAGGGGGGGCACAGCCCCCCCCCCTTGCCCCCCCTTCCGGACGCCCATGTACACAAGGCATTTTATAAAAAGTGTTGTCCTTGTTTGTTCCCGAGAAGGGAGTTTGGAACAGTTCGGGTTTTGTCACAATTTCTACAAATCTAGCGGACGCCATGAAAAAACTCGGCCATCTGAATGCTATTATTGCATTGAGGACGTTTGAATTACAAGAATGCTCAACTCTACAAAAAAGTCAACTTAATCTACAAATAGAGAGATGAAACAGGTTTCGACAAAACATTTTTTCTCTCTGATCACTCATAAATTGCTTTTATTATTATTTTCTGTAACATATGTATCGTATGTTTATTTGGTCAGGAGGAGTGCCAACTGCGGGGATTATGGCGCAGGTTGCGCTATCGAGATTTGGGGGGGGGGTTCCCTTCAAATAATATAAAATTCAACATTTGTATCTTTTTCCAAAATATATGTAAAAATTTTACACCTTAAATGCACCAAATTTAATCCATTAGATGAAGAAAAGAAAGTGTTTAAGGGTATTAGCGAAGGGCGGCAAGGGGGCGGGGGGGGGTGAGAAATATCCAACACTTACATATTAGGCCTTAATTGACACGGGGGTTCTGGGGGGATTGTGAATTAAACTTGGGGGGGGGGACAGTATCCAAATCTAGATCTTAGGTTATTGCGGGTATTTTAGTTTTTAGTTAGAGGGGATTGAGCCTTAAATTGAGGGCAATTATACAATTATTGTGTATTGCTATTGTCTTAGACTATTGCGGAAATTCTGGTGTGGAGACTGAGAATACATTTTTTGGAGGAGGCATAATCCACTCTTCAATATCAACAGCAAGTCTAAAATTGGCATGGAAACTTTGGTGAAATCTCAGATAGTCATGAGATTTCTGTGGTGGAGAGAGAGTTTGAAAATTAAATTTTGGAGACTGCATTTAGCGATATGATATCCACACGTTTTCGACCCCGAACGTGCCAAAGGCACCCCTGTTTAGGAAGGAGGGGCAGATCAAGTATAGTGTTCAGTAAAGCTAAGAAAGAAGTTACTTTCAGTAGACACGCTGTTGTAAATAAATATGTTGGTGTGGGTCACACCCCTCCCCCCTTTAGGGCCCAGTATTCCTAAAAAAAAGATGTCAATAACAGGAAAAGATAACAAAATTATAAATGAGTACTAAAAAAAAAGTACACGTAAACCCCACCCACATTCGAAAATAAAAAACGATCTGATTTGACTACTAAGCCAGAGATCCTGGGTTCGAATCTCGGCTTGGCCATGGGTATTCTTTGTGTGTGTCCCTTCATCAATTTTATCGTATCATCTTCGCGATTAGCCAAAAGTGGCGGAAAAGCGAAGTAAAATAAAGCAAATTGAGCAATCAATCAATGATTTGATTTCATTTTTGTTAGTTAGCGTCGCTTTTTTGTCACATTTGGTTAATTGCGAAAATGATACAATAAAATTAATGACGGTACAAACAGAAAGAACACTCATGCCCAGGACGGGCTTTGAACCCGGAACTCCTGGTGTCGTAGCGCGCTGTGATAACCACTCCCGCACAGTTGGTTGATTTGGTGTTTTAAGTCCACTTTATGCACAGAAACAAAACACACTTTTTTGTAGTTTCTTCAATAATATTCATTTGGCATTTTGAGTTCTGAGATACATTTTTCATTCCAAATTATTTCATTATTCACTGCAGAGTACAACACATAGGACAAGAATGCGTACTCATCACGGGTTCGAATCCTGGCCTGGATTTTTCATATGAGGTCCCTTCATCAATTTCATCATATCATCACTCATCCTCATTTTCGCAATACCCAAATGTGGCAGAAAAGCGAAGTAAAATAAACCAATACAACAACAATATGAACGCGCGTCCTCTTGCCCAAATAAATACATCCGTATTTATGACTGTGAGAAGCCAAGAGTAGAGTGAGAGAGAGCCCGAGCACATATTTGTAATTTAATCATTATATATTCCATACTTGGAAAAAAAAAAAGAAAGCATAACATTATTGTCTGCACATAACACGTTCCCATTTCATAAATAATAAAACAACATCCTGTATTATACATACATATTGTACAACGTGTAAAATGTTGTGTAAATACAGAGAACTGCAGAAAATTTTACCCTGAGTTCTTTAGAGGATTTACAAAAAAATCTATGAGAAACCAATCCCCTATCTGTCCTATAGGAGATAGACTGGGGGACCTGAAAGCACGGGCTTTCAACCATTGCAGCGGGGAGAGGGGGCAAGGGAGGTAGAGGTAGAAATCTTACTTTTCTTTAGCGCGACCGTTTCTACAGTTTTTTGTACCTGGAAACTGGTCAGGCGGAAGAAGAGCGAGCTAAGGTATCCAGCCAGCTTTGCCCGCGGAGAACACCGATGGACGAGAAGAGCGTGGAAAAAAAAGGTGTTGCATATGAGCTGTGGTGGCTTTAACAAGACAATAAATATTGTAATTCGAATATAATTCGAGATGTGAGATTGATTGATCTATCTCTGCTAGACTAGCTACTCCTCAGTGCACGTCACTGTTAATAGGTTAATGGCCAGGGGTTCGGATCCCACTTAAAACTGTAGGTTCAGTCCCGATTAGCCTGTCTGTGCATTATGTGGACTTAAAAATTCAAACTAAAAAAAGAAAAGAAAAGAAAACCTAGAGTCAGGTCTTCTACCCTCACACTTCTTCGCATTTAGATGGCGGCTGCTGAGAAGTGATGACCCCCCCCCCCCAAATAAAATTCTGGCTACGGGTTGTGAGTCCAGGCGACAGAACACTTCATACTGTATGTTGTTTATGATAGTACAGAGGTATGCACAAGTATTCCTCGGAAAATTATCCATGACTATTTTCATTAACTTTTATCTTGCATCCTACGTGTTTTTAAGGATTTTTTTATACTTGTGCGGAAGTTGTCAGCAGCTTGTTTCAATTCTTGAAGTTCTCGTTGCGCAGAGCAAAGCCAATAAACATGGTGATGGACTATTTGCTTGGTAATATTTATTCATCCCACTCTACTAGCTATACGAGACCGAGAAGAAGAGTGCTCTTCCAGACTAAGACGAGAATATTTACTATTCGAGACGATACAGAGACACTCAGTGGTACAAATTATTCAATTTATCCACGTTGATAATTCACATCCACCCATTTCACAAAATAAATATTCACACAAGTTAGTCTTCGAAGGGTGATATTTTCGCACTGGCCAAGGGACGGCAACGCTATATGACTTCGGCGTTGGCTGCCACTACGAACCACCCATACAGCATACATAATGTCCAAAATAAAAGACATCCACTGGATATCCCTTGGCAGTGGCGGCGATTGGATTCCAAAATTTGGGGGGGGGGGGACGGGCAAAGAGTTTACTTTCCCTTGGTAGATAAGGTTTAGCATAGTGCGGGTGCAAAAGTGGCAAAATGTAGGGTGGGCAACTGCCTCCACGACCCCCGCCATTTCCCCATATTCATGTCAGAAGTTCTAGATATCCAGTAGATATCCAGGAATATCCAATAGACAAACATTGGATGCACCTTGGATATCCATCTGTCCGCATACGTTACATCCAGAAATGGATATGTTTTGGACGT
Source organism: Lepisma saccharinum (assembly GCF_977018435.1). Lineage (NCBI taxonomy): Eukaryota > Metazoa > Arthropoda > Insecta > Zygentoma > Lepismatidae > Lepisma > Lepisma saccharinum. Next base: position 35,192,018 of record NC_139231.1, read on the forward strand.
TTCCGGATCACTTTTGGACATCTTTTGGACATCAAGTCAGACATCATCTGGATATTATACTTTGATTTAGACATTTTTTGTACGTACTACTTTGGATATTGTATGGATAGGAAAACTACATTTTTAGACTACATTTTGATCTTATCTGGACATTATTTAGATATGAAAAGAATCTCTTTTGGACTAGTTTTTTACATTTTCTGTATGTTATTGGGATGTAAAAAAGATTTTTTCAGAATGATTTATTGACTAGATTGGGACATAGTCTATTCTGGACATTTTCCTAGAATTATATGAATATAACAGGAAAGTGTTTTTAATTATATGATAACCTTATTAGGACACCATTTAGACATCAAATAGATGTCTCCTGGACTGAATTGTATATAAACCCTTAAGAATTCGCATGTATACGAGAAAATACTCTCCATTAGTAAGAAACTTTTTATGGAGCTAAGACTAAGAAAACCCAAACCCAAAAAGAGCCATCGAACTACTAATACTAAGAATAAATGGTAATGCTGAGAAAACTTGGCCAAATATCTATGGTGCGTTCAGCTCCATGACGACGTGACGAAATCAGCTCTTCTTGCCATGGTGGTAAGCTTTCGTAGTTTATTTGACAATGATCAGAGCAACAGGGTTACTCTGGGAGCTATTTAAAAATGGAACTTCAGATGCGAAGTATGATGCAATTGTTTTAAAGGTTAATTGTTTTCCCGAATGATTTTTCAGTGGTTTTTGTTTCATAGTTAAGAAATGATATACTGTATGCCTTCAATTCCATTTTCTTTGTCGGGGATAAGAACATCCCAGATAGGGATTAAAATATTTTTCTTCTGCCGGGAATAAACATTTTTGTGGGGGGAAAATCCCAGCATCCCTCCGTTAATTCGCACACTGTTTACAGTTCTTGTACAGTGGGATCCATGAGCATTATCCCGGCATCCCCCCGTTAATTCGCACTCTGTTTAAAGTTCTTGTACAGTGGGATCATAGGCACCGACTCCATGGGGCTTGGTGGGGGGTTGAGCCCCCCCAATGTTAACGATGTGGGGGCAGAGCCCCCAAATAATTTTACTTTAGAGGATCTAATGTATTATTTTGCGTCTCTTGTAAAGTTTACTCTGAATTGTGCCACATGAACTTAACTTTAAATACACATTTGAAATGTTCTAGACCATCAATTTGGGGGGCTGAGACCGCTAAACCAACAACTTTGGGGGGGGGGCTATAACCAGAGACAGCAAAAAACTTGACTTATTACTATATACTAAGTATGTAATTATGAGTATTGTTAATTGTTTTACTAAAAAGAGTTTCAAAATACGATGTGCATGAACAGGCACGTATCCAGAAATTCTTTTCGGGGGGGCTAAACATCATTTTTTTACAGGGGTATAGATAGAACCTCGCAAGGTTTAAGGTCGATGGTGGCGATTCAGTTCCAAAACGATGGGGGGGGGGGGAAGGGGGCAAGAAAAGTTTAATTGCTCTTGGAAGACAAAGGTTAGTATTAAAAAGCCATAGCGCGGGGCCAAAAATGGAGAGCAACTGTCTCCTAAATCTGACCTGGTTTTGGAGTCTTGGTCGAGCTTGCTTTTTCCGCTAAAATTTCCATATATGCAACATCTTCTTGCTTTCTCTTTTCGACATTCATAAAATTTTCGATCTTCATGGCTGCCCTTTTGTGGTAGTTAGTGTTTGAGTGTTTTTCCAAAACAGTTGACTTAAAAGTCCTTTTAAAACCCACGAAACTCTCGGACTGCATACACGAAACTTGGTCAAGTCACTAATAAATCGTCACTCAAAACATAGATTTTCAGTCGATCTGCGAAGCTTCTTTCCTTTTTTTTTTTTTTTTTTTTTTTTTATTTTTTTAAATGATGCTCCAATGCCCATTACTGCTGAAATATTTACTTTAGAGACCTTCGATCTCTTCGGCTCTAGCACTACACTGTCGGGAATGTCTTCAGCTTTGGACCCGAACTTGTACTAGTGGTAGACTTCAGCACTTTCCAGGAAAATGTGTCACTAGTCCTCTTCCCCCTCTCCTCCCCCCGAATCTCTACATCTTATAAAACTGTCAATGGACACTGACTGATCACTAATCGACCGTCACACTTACTCGTGAAGTCTTATTGAATTATTCTGTTGTACAGACCAACGGTGAAATTGAATCCGCGTATTTATGTCCATATTATATTCTGGAATGTTCCGCACTTTTTTGGTAGTAATTCAATGAATCGCCCGACTCATGGCGCTACTTTCAACAGTGCTTTGTTGTGCAACTTCCAAATGCTGACAAATCTTTAAACAATGCTCAAGTTCGTTGCGACAACACCGAAAGAGCAAGAAAAGTTTACATACAATATTATCAATAACAGGGTTATCACTCAGGGTTCTAGAACATTCTCTGCCTTTCCTCGATAATTATATTTCTCCTTAAATTATAATCACAATATTTTATTTCACACACACAAGCCAAAAACCTCATTTTATCTAGTGTAAATCGAAAAATTTCGGAGGGGCCTCGAGCCTCCTGAGCCCCCCCTCTGGATACGTGCCTGTGCATGAACTAGGGTAGTGGATGGGACTTTTGGGCTACAAATAGCTCTAACATGACATTCAGAACGAGATCATTGATATATTAGAGAGATCTGTTTTATGCTCCGTGGTAGCAGATATTAAAAGTCGGGAATATTTTGCTATTATGGTTGACGAAACTTGTGACATATCCATCCATGGACATTTAATATTCTGCATTAGAAGTGTGAATAAAAATTTTGATATTTTTGAGGACTTCATGAGCTTTTATGAGATTCCGAACACTGAGGCCAAAACTTAAAAAAGGGAGAGAGTGAGTCATTCATTAATTTATTTCAGTGATCAGCACACCCCCAATAATTTTGACAAGTCGGCGCCCCTGAGTGGGATCCATGAGTATTACCGTGCAAATTGTCTGACTATTTTCATTAATTTTTCTCTTACATCCTATATGTTTAAACTGTCAGTCCAGTCCCGATTAGCCTTACTGTGCATAAAGTGGACTTAAAATACCAAGTCAACCAAGTCATGACTGGATTACGCTACTTATTCGTATCTCCTCAATTTTCTCACGATGGTGGGTGGCAACCGGTCTTACACACAGGCCGACCGACGTCCGTGTTTTGAAGCAGCAAGTTCTTTCAGTTCAACTCTGACCTTGATACCATAAAATCAGGGTACGTTAAAATTTGTTTATTGTATACCCTAATAATTACCAGGAGCCGCCGTGATCTACTTGTCGGCCTCCGTGGCAGAGTGGTTAGCACAGCATGCTACGACGCCAGGGTCCCGGGTAAGACATGGATGTTCGTTTGTCCCAATGAGAATACAGAGAAAATTGAGAATAATGTGAAAAACGGGGGATACTACCGCTTAGAAGTATTCCTTAAAAAAAAAGAGTCGGTAGGGCGTCTGATTGCCACGCGGGAGACCTGGGTTCGATTCTCGGGGTGGGTGATCTAAGGTCGGAATTTTACCGGCCCTTTCTACGTATAAACCGACTCTGGGGCTCACATAGCCTCAAATCATTGGGTACCTTGGGGCAACCCAGGAGGGTAACGGTGGCCAGAGCAAAGTGCTGATCACATCACCTCCAAAATGGCCGAGATCGAGAATGTGGGGCCCTACCTCCATATCCCCTAAACATGCCTTCATGGGACGGTGATATATGCACGGGGAACTTGTGTCGCCCCTGTCAACACATGCTTTTTCAAGCAAAAACTATTCAATCTGTATTGTATTAATCTATGTTGGAATCTTTTCTTTAAGAATGTGTTATTGTTAATAGGTAATGAATTGTTTAACTTAAATCAGGAAAAATGATGAAACTATGGAAATACTAAACAACTATGTAATAACCATGGTAAATTGTAAACAACAATATGATATAAAAGAGCTAGACTTTTGTGAGTCTGCGGGACATTCTCCTGGTTGCCGAAAGGTTGATGGTTCAGGGGACGTTGGGGAATATCTTGCTTCAATCTTCGGATTGGCTGGTGTACTTGTACTCCATTTTGGCGGATATTCACAAACCCAACTCTGAATAAGGTGTTCTCCTGCATCATCAAAAGACCAGGGTTATAAACTTCGGTATATCTAATAGGTTTAGGCCTACAAGTTATACCGGGTGAATTGTCTGTTTGAAGAAGTGTTTGTATAACATCATCAGTTTAAATAAATCTTCGAGTGAAAGGTCTTAATGATCTTTCATTTCAAACCTACATAGGTGATAATTAAAAATAAATCCTACACCACAGACCTCGCAAGGGCTTGGTCCTACTAACCCTTAGAAGCCTTTGAGAAGTCCGATAAAAGGGTTGTAACTGACTAACATAAAGCCCTAAAGGCAGAAGGTGCGTGTCAGTGATTTTTGGCGACCGTGACCAGGACCATCGAAGCAACCACCTGTGGATCTTCGTGGCCCAGCAGAAGAAGAAGAAGCCTGTTCCAGAAACAGAAGAAGAAGCCTGTTCCAGAAACTGAAGCAGAATCCTGTTCCAGAAACTGAAGAAGAAGCCTATTCCAGAAACAGAAGAATCAAAGATGATAGGTTCCCAGAGACCTTTGACCAGACAGCAAAAGGAGAGGCTCGTTTGCTGTACGAATGAAGAAAAGAAGGAGGAAACCTTATTGCCATGCTCCGGCTGCAACAGATACGTTCATGAAAGTTGCGCACATAAAATCCCAGGATCTGACGTAGCAGCGGAGGTAGACGTTAAATGTAGACAGTGCGTGGAAAAACAAGTTACGCCAAACCCAACAGATGATAGTTGGAGGGAAATGATGATCTCCTTTATGACTGATTTTAAGAAAGAGAAAGAAGCAGAAAAAGAGCAGAGATTAAAAGACAAAAAGGAAGATGATCAGAAATTTGCACGTTTGATCGAGAAGCTAGAGGAACGTGAAGCTGAACAGGGGATGCGAAGACAGATAGAGAAAGAAGAAGAAAAAGAGCAAAGAGTAAAGGACAAGGAAGAAAATGACCAAAAGTTTGCACGTTTGATCGAAAAATTGGGTGAACGAGATATGGAACAGAAAGCAGAAAGAGAACAAAGATTAAAAGAAAGGGAAGAAGAAAAAGAGCAAAGAGTAAAGGACAAGGAAGAAAATGACCAAAAGTTTGCACGTTTGATCGAAAAATTGGGTGAACGAGATGTGGAACAGAAAGCAGAAAGAGAACAAAGATTAAAAGAAAGGGAAGAAGAAAAAGAGCAAAGAGTAAAGGACAAGGAAGAAAATGACCAAAAGTTCGCACGTTTGGTTGAAACCTTGGGTGAAAGAGATGCTGAACAGAAAGCAGAAAGAGAAAGAGAACGAGAAATGAGTGACCAAAAGTTCGCACCTTTGATTGAAACCTTGGGTGAAAGAGATGCTGAACAGAAAGCAGAAAGAGAAAGGGAACGAGAAATGAGTAAGAAAATGTTTGAAGATTTTAAAATAAATTTAGGAAAAGAAATATCCGAAGCGATAGCTGAAATCAGAAAAGAGAGAGACGAAAAATATGAAGAACTAGTGGAAAGAAGGAGAGAGGATCGGCAGATAGATGATGACCGTTTTAAACAGCTACAAGAAGGCTTGAACCAAGAAATGACTGAGCTGAAGGAAAGTCAAAAGGAAATGTCCGTAAATTTGGAGGGTGAAATAAGAGTGACAAAAGAGGCCCAAACACAACAAGTTGAAATTATAAAAACGTTAACCTCAAAGTTGGAAACCTTACAACTAGGCAAGGAAAATAGGAATGAAGGGATGGAAACTCTGCCAAAGAAGATATGTGTAAGAACCTCTTGCTCCTCGTATTCTTCCAGTTCCGAATCTCCCGAACATTCTGAACCATGCCAAAGAAAGAAACGAAAAAGGAGTGGGAGAATGAGACGAACTAGAGACTACACTACGGAAAAAATGGTAGAAGATAATTCCTACTTAGACCATTCATCCAATCGGATTCTCCGAATGTCCGACGTCAATTCCCTCACCAAGTTTAATGGAGAAATCAATTCAGTATCTGCTGAAAGGTACCTGGAGGAGATAAATACTTATATGGATTTAATGAAAATGCCCATGATGTATCGACTAAAAGTCCTTCCTTCGCTAATGGTGGGTAAAGCCAAGGCTTGGTTTATGGCAAACGAAAAAAGATGGAAAACTTTTGAACATTTCCGCTCTGCATTTAGGAAGCAATACGCATCGCCTGAAGCAAAACAGAGGGAAATGAATACCCTGAGGAATAAACATTATAGCAAAGGTGCAGGGTTATCATTGGAAGAATATTGCTGGGAGGTATATGCAGCATACTGCAATCTGACGGAAACCATCAACCAATCAGAAGTGCTGAACTTAATCATTGGCCAATTACCTTCACGAGTGCGACAACTGGTACTAACTCGAGATCCCGCCAACATAGACCAACTCACGAATTTCCTGGGAAAGTTCGAAGCGTCTGAACAAATGGAAGGATGGAAAGCCGATCACCAACAAACTAATGAACGGAGAAATCCTCAACCTCGAATCAGGAATGTAGAGCTATCCCGGAGAAATGGAGGAGAAGAAGATAAGAGGCCCACACCGATCAACCAAAGGTTTAATGGAAATCTAAGGTTCCAAAGGAAGGATGCCGATGGAAGGACATTCTGGAATAAGAATCAGAAACAAAGAAACTGGAACCGGTCTCGCAAGAAAGAATGCGGAATACAGACTGACGAAAGTCCAGAAGACTGTGCTTTGAACCCTAGAGCACCTGTATGGGAAATTCCTTCCACTATTAAAGCACCTTCTTGGGAAATTCCTTCTACCAGTCGAGCAAATTTAAACCAAAGGTCGTTGTAGATGAAGCTCTCCCTTCTACAACGCGACACAAGCTTGATGTTTGTGAGAGCGAAGAAGATAAATTTATTACCAATGAGAAATTTAGACGTTTTATATCTAGAGCTAAATTCTTGTCCAAATTCTAAAGAAGAGAAATTGTTTAATGTTTTCGAAGTAACTGGGAATTGCAGCAAGAAGCCAGAAATTCTAATAGAAGTTTTAGGATTAAACATAAGATGTACTTTGGATACAGGAAGCGAGTGCACTGTCATGAATTATAATGTTTGGGAAAAGCTCCGAGAGAGATTACCAGGCTTGAAACTGCAAACATGTCCAGGAATAAGGTTAAAGGATTTTGTTGGACACGAGAGGTCTCGTATTGTAGGATGTCGAACCATTCTTTTTGAAATTGCAGGACACACTTTTGAAGATCAAGTCTACGTAGTAAAGAATTTAGAGGCAGATTTGTTATTTGGATATCCCTTCTTCAAGAGATATAGAGTCAATTTGGATGCAGGTGCCAACAAATTATATTTAACGGTGAAGGGACAAGTCGTTGAAGAAAGTTTGATTCCAGATGACCAAGAAGATAGTTTTGAAGCAATTAATGGTAAGACTTCGTGTGTTAAACTATCGATGGCTGAAAGGGAATCGTATTCAGACAATAGGTCCGCTGCCGAGGAAGATATAAGAAAGAAGGCTTTCGCTCCAGGGTTGCCGAATCAAGAAGATGAGGAGAAACTACACTGCCCATTATTTTCTGACAAACAGAGACTTGTAAATACTTCAATCTGCAAGATAAGTGCAGAACAACCTGTATTTCCTTTACAAAATCCATCTCCCATTCCAAAAGAGAAGAATCTAGAAGAAGACCTGAATGGATGGAAGACCTGGCTAATGGACGTCAAGACGTTTTACGAAGGAGTGTGTTAAACAAGATGTAAAACCATTTCCTGTTTTCTCCAGAAGCTACATGCAAATGAAGAATGAAGTCCAAGAAGACGATCCCAAATGAAACATCGCCTCACATCATGAAGAAGAAGAAGTGAAAGGAAAATATATAAAAAAGGAGAGAAAGTTATAAAACAAAATTAAATAACGTTCACTTATATTTAATTTTATTTTCTTGTGGGGGAACGCTATGTGTCGCCCCTGTCAACACATGCTTTTTCAAGCAAAAACTATTCAATCTGTATTGTATTAATCTATGTTGGAATCTTTTCTTTAAGAATGTGTTATTGTTAATAGGTAATGAATTGTTTAACTTAAATCAGGAAAAATGATGAAACTATGGAAATACTAAACAACTATGTAATAACCATGGTAAATTGTAAACAACAATATGATATAAAAGAGCTAGACTTTTGTGAGTCTGCGGGACATTCTCCTGGTTGCCGAAAGGTTGATGGTTCAGGGGACGTTGGGGAATATCTTGCTTCAATCTTCGGATTGGCTGGTGTACTTGTACTCCATTTTGGCGGATATTCACAAACCCAACTCTGAATAAGGTGTTCTCCTGCATCATCAAAAGACCAGGGTTATAAACTTCGGTATATCTAATAGGTTTAGGCCTACAAGTTATACCGGGTGAATTGTCTGTTTGAAGAAGTGTTTGTATAACATCATCAGTTTAAATAAATCTTCGAGTGAAAGGTCTTAATGATCTTTCATTTCAAACCTACATAGGTGATAATTAAAAATAAATCCTACACCACAGACCTCGCAAGGGCTTGGTCCTACTAACCCTTAGAAGCCTTTGAGAAGTCCGATAAAAGGGTTGTAACTGACTAACATAAAGCCCTAAAGGCAGAAGGTGCGTGTCAAACTTTACCTTTTTACCTAATAATTATCACTAGAACCAAATTATTTTAGTAGTAATCATGTACATTTGCTTAGGGTTATCCTTTTTCCTCTTCTGTGATCATATGATGCCAAGAGATCCAGTGGCGTAGCGTGGAGAAAATATTTGTGTATTCACAGCCAGCCTAAATTCACACACAAGGATTTACCCTTTCCCCATCCCCGCTACAAACACATAAACCAGTATTGTGCCCAAGCAGGGGTTTGTATGGGTTATAGATAAACAATGAACGTGAAGGAGAGGGAAGATGACAGAATGAGCGCTGATTGCTAAGAAAATATACATAACCCCCATTTTCGAAATCCATGGGTTGCCACTGGCAGAGACAAATAATTTGTTGATAAGTGTCGCAGAGGAGAAAACAATAGATGTGAGCGACTGATAATTTCATCAACCAAAAATGCAAAATTTTAGTAAAGAATCGAAGCTATCTTGCAATAACAACTAGATAGCATAGTGTGACAGATGAGCACAAAGGTAGTACGCAAATTAACTAACATTAGGATATCAAACTTTTCAACCCAACTAAAACAACTATATTTACCAGTAGGCTGCTGTTCAAGGCAAGGATTTCCGGGGGCACAAAATATAATCGAATATTGTCAAAATCAGATCGGTGTAGTTGATGGCAAGGCCCGGTGGTTGAGAATCACTGATCACTTTGACAGCGTAATTATTTCATTTCCTGAATAGAAGACGAGGAAAAAATAGCAGCTGTGAAAATTGTTACCGTGCCACACTCCGCGTTACTTCGCCTCCTTATCACCTAAGAAATCATTTGGCCAAATTCTAAAAATTAGGTTGCCAACTCCTGCAACACCATCATTTTATTTTTGAAGTGGACGATTCTGTGCATATTTCCCAATCAATTATTTTCTGTAGTCTCTGAGCGTCGGGCTTCGTAGCGCCTTATTATCCAATTTACATTTGAGGGCTGTTCAACAAAGACTGAGACTGATTTTTTCTCCAACTATTCATTACTCTGTTTCAATGTTGACATGGCATTTATTTTATAAGAGTCCCCGCCCACCCCAATGCACTTATGACGACGTTTCCGCTAGCCCTCAAACACATGGCGTAAGACATTTGACACGCACCTTCTGCCTTTAGGGCTTTAGGTTAGTCTGGTTATAACCCTTTTATCGAACTTCTCAAAGGCTTCTAAGGGTTAGTAGGACCAAACCCTTGCGAGGTCTGTGGTGTAGGATTTATTTTTAATTATCACCTATGTAGGTTTGAAATTAAAGATCCTTAAGATCTTTTACTCGAAGATTTATTTATACTTCCGATGTTATACAAACACTTTTTCAAACAGACAGTTCACCCGATACAACTTGTAGGCCTAAACCTATTAGTTGTACCGAAGTTTATAACCCTGGTCTTTTGATGATCCAGGAGAACGACTTATTCAGAGTTGGGTTTGTGGAATATCTTCCAAATGGAGTACAAGTACACCAGCCAATCCGAAGATTGAAGCAAGATATTACCCAACGTCCCCTGAACCATCAGCCTTTCGGCAACCAGGAGAATGTCTCGTAGGCTTACAAAAGTCTAGCTCTTTTACATCATAATTTTGTTTACAATTTACTATGGTTACTACATAGTTGTTTTATATTTCCATAGTTTCAGCATTTTTTCCTGATCTAAGTTAAACAATTCATTACCTATTATGACGTTTTTAAGCACTCTAGGCGTAATACAACAATAATACACGTCACTTTGCTTCGGTAAAAACGCAACCTGGGATAAAGAAATAAGATACTTACAATTTTTTCATTTCAGCTTCAACCATCTTCCTTTTTAGTAGTGCTCATGATCATTTTTTTACCTCATTCTTTATTGATATTTTTTCTTTCCAGAATTGAATACAAATTGACATAATTTCTCCAAAGTTTTATATTAACAAATTTGAATAGTCTTTTTACAATATTGTCTGATGATAACTTATTATTGAATAATTTGAAATATAATAGGTTTTAAAAAAAAATTGCTACTATGTTGGGATATGAATTGCAATGGTGAACAATAGATGGCTCTGGACTTATGAGTATTTTCTAACATTTTTCTTTATTGTTTCTAAATGTTTTACTGTGGTGGAAATGAGTTAATATCTTTATCTTTTTTTACAGAATTTATAATTTTATTTGAAATTGAGAAGATAAACCACATGTAGGAAGATAACTAAGTTTAATTTCTAATTGCCATAAAGAAAAATGTATGTAATTTCCTTTTATACAAGTAATAAGAGAGCTAAATTTTTCTTGCCAAATGGCTTTCATATCAATATCATGATGATATTGATATATGGCGCTCAACATGGGTTCGAACTACAGACCCTGAATATCCCAAACCATCCACTGCACAACTCAACCAAGACATTTTACATGAAATTTTAAAATGTACATAAGTATGAAATTTTTCTTGTACAAATGATATAATTACAATTTGTTTTTTGAATATCCTGAACTTTTCTGTTTTGTTTTGAAACATTTACCTAAATAAATTTATTTCACAATGATTTTTTAGTTTTACTATGTTTATATGGAAACATACAAAGGCAAAATGATATTTGATGTGAAATTATGAAATGAACCCATTTTTTTTTTTTTATATATGCTAGCTTAATAGCATAATGCTATACAAACTAAAATAGTATATATGGTATAATACCTGAGTGAATGACTAATTCGCAATGACAACATGTAACAATTCAATCATGTTACAAAATAGTAGTAAGTTTTACAAGAAATTTTTAAAGAGATTCAGCGAGAAGCACTTTGCTACTTCCAATCTTAATGCAATACAAGAAATAGTACAAACTCTTCATTTGTGAGCAAGATGCCCATATATGCATAAATATATTTATTTTTGCTGACTTTACATTGTCAACATGAATAAAATGAGTTTAAGGAATAAATATATGTATGAAGTATATTTTCAACTGAGCGTGTGTACACCACATGTCATTCAAATGCCAATTATACCTGAACATGGACAACAGAAGCATATTGAAGGAGCATGCAAAATTTACCTTCAGCAGTAACTAATTAAACACTGGGCATATTCTTTTACATGTAAGTGTGTGGAATACCATATCGGCGCAATACCACCTTATTAATCTTGCAAATTTAAAATTTTGGTTATTTGCTCTTGCATATATTATGCTGAGTATTAACTATGAGTGAAAGCACAAAATTTGTTAACTGGTTATTCCGACTATTCACATACCATCAGTGTTTATGCTCATTGCATACCAAGATTGAATATTCAAAAATTAAGGTTGCATAACTTAAACTATTCACAAAGAACAAAACATTTAAGGAAAATCTATCTCCGATGAGCTAGGTACAACTTACATTATACTGGAAAATAAATATTATGTGATTTTATAACATTACCTTGAGAAATCTAAGGGTATCACATATACATTTTCATCACATTTAATATACCACTCTACAGAGCTTACGCGTCTATGTGTATATCAAGTTACAAAATATTACCAAATTTACATTACTAAGAAAATATTGCATACCTTGTACTTTACTATTTTTTTTTTTACTACTAATATATATATATATTTTACCATGCACTTATGTCTGAATAATTAGAAAAATTAAACAGTCAGTATACTTAAGCTAAAATGGGATTGCATTGATTAAAGTGATTATTTCAATGAACCAGACAAATTACCGTCTAAATAAGAAATACAATTTCTTTTTATTATCATTTTATACCATAAATATTGTTACGCCAAATGCCGTGCATCTACAATACTGCCACAGCAACTTTATAAAATCAAATTTTTATTTATATGTTTGTATCTATGTTGTACTAATTAAGCATGAACCACGAGTGAAACATTAGACCTAATTGACCACTCAATTTCAAGATTGAACATTCAAAGTACAGTAAATCACATGAGACAGACTACTAAATACCTTACATGTGATTGAGACACTGAACGAAGTAATGGAATGGTGAAAATATAACTCACTATCTAGAAGTCAAACATTACCCTAATCACTATAATGCCTTTGAAATATTTGTCTTTAACAGAGATGTGGACACCAGATTGATCTTTACAAATGTTTGTTTTTACAATGCCAATACAATTTCAGGTAAGTTTTCTCCTAGTGTCATGTCATCAAGAACTTTGCAATCGATTAATAGCATAAAAGTATACAGCTGGCTGCAAATGTATCACAAAGTACATTGCACTTCACCATATTTACTCTCTGCAATCTAATCAACATTACATGTAATTCTACAGAAAACACTTTTATAACATATTATAGTACCGAATCATTGTCTGCAGATAATTCAACGGACGGCTAAAACACATAGATTGCTTCAAAAATGAGAATACATGTCTCACAATAATAGATAAACATGCAGAAATAATATCTTACTTTGCTGTTGTACAAACATAAATTCAGATCTCTGAAAACAATATGTAACACCTTGCAATAGCATGTGAATAAATATTTAGTACACTGTATCACATGAATACATCTTATTGAAGTATGTGTCCGTGGGTTATTTGTTTACTATTTGAAATACATGTTCTTACATACTAACACAAATATTTACTCATTTGTTATTATTTGGAGTTCAAGAATTAAACATAAAGTACAAAGACATCGGAATACCAATGTTGGACTAGCATCATGAATAATAATGTTATTTTCAGACATGAAGAATATAAAAATAATGTATTTATTTTTCAGCTGACTGTACTAAATAGTGATATTTAAAAACTGATACTTTTCAATTCTCTAAATACTTGATTTAGGTTTTGCCAGCAAAGCAGTTTTCATTACATCAACATATCTAGATGTATGCACATATAAAGATATACATGAACATGCATACACACTTATCATCCCTAATATTTTAAAAGTACTACCTACCACTCAACTTATTATTAAAACATAATTCATAGTACACTTATGAGAAAACAAAAGTAAAGTTGAGTTAATATACATAAGCTTCTAACATATTACCTTGCACTTAACTTTTTTTTTTTTTTTTTTTTTTTTAATCAAAGACTTATGAAAGAACAAGACAACAACATGTTTCACTATAAATCACTTTTGAAAGAATTACAATATATACATCTGGTTAATTTCACAAAGCACACTATTGTCATTAAGGTAATACTAAAAATGTTGTGTGTGTGTTTTTGGATCCAAGATTGTCTGTATTGTTGCCTTTACAATCACCTTGCTTCTTCATTTTCACTTTTTTCTTTTTTCTCTCGTTGTCTTTATTTCCTGTTTGCTCGGAACTTGCAGAACCAATTCCTTCATCTTCCGTACTGTCTGTAACATGTTCTATCTTAAAAGTTTTCCACTTTGTGTGTCTTCTGACATCTTCACCAAGCATTGGTAAGTCTTTATCTTCTATCAAATACTCCTTCTCACTGTCGGAACTTCTACATCCAGCTTCCCTTCTAGATTTCTTTTTTCGCTTTTTCTTCTTTCTACTTTTTACTTTCTTCACCAATTTCTGTTGATTGTGACTATCTGAGGAGTCGTTGCTCCTACTGGATTTCTCGCAGCTGGCAACCTTAAGTCGCTTTACATCCTCTGCTTGATTTTGAGAAAAGCACGTAGAATTATTCTTATGCAAACTGTTCTGGTGATGTACATTTACTTCCATAAATTCAAGTAAGCTTGCATTGATTTTACTACTCTCCTTAAGAGACTCTCTAATTTCACTTAAGGCATTAACTATACACTTGTTGCTTTGTTCCACATTGTCTTTACCTTCTTTTTCCAAATCAAAACTGTTTGTGGCAATAACTACACCTGAAGGTGGACATGCATCATTTTCTGTGCACAAGAATTTACATACCTCTTCTATGTCTGTTGCATTGCTGTGTCCCTTTTGCTCAATTTTGATTTTTGATTGGCTAACTGCTTCTGTGTCTGACTGACTAATAAGTGCAGACGTAGGAATCAAGATTGGTGAGTCATCCAATAGATTTCTTGAAGTACCTCTGTCTAGCATGCTTCTCCCTTGTTTTTCTTCTAATTCTCCTAATCTTTTCTTAACACTCCCTAATTCTTGCAAAAACATTGATGTGGTTCCATTTTCACTTTTATTTAAAATCTTTCTCACTACCTCTTTGGTGTCTGCTAACTCCTTTCGAACTTCAGTAATTGAGGAAGAGTTGTGCTGGATCATTTTTCTACTCTCCTCATTTTTCTTTTCCATTATGTCAACATTTAGCTTTAAACAGGTGGTTTCCCTGTTTTGTTTATCTATCTTCTTATCTGACTTTTCACTCCTCTGACTACACTCCACTCTGTACTGTGCCAAATCCTTTTGCGTTAGTTTCATTTCACTTTTCAATTCCCTTACCTTTTGATCTAAATGACCTAAACTTCTTTCTAGACTAACTTTTGTGTCCATTATCAATGCCATTATTTTATCTAGTTTCTTCTCCATTTTGTGGTGATTTTCCTTTTATACACTTGCACTGAAATTACCTGCTTAGTTCTTTGTTCAGTATCAGTTTTGCATGTGCAATTTATCTTAAGTCATTTATCCCTTCTAAGTCTCATAATCTTATTTATGACGTTTTTTAAGCACTGTAGGAGTAATACACAAGTAATACACGTCACTTTGCTTCGGTAAAAACGCAACCTGGGATAAAGAAATAAGATACTTACAATTTTTTCATTTCAGCTTCAACCATCTTCTTTTCAGTAGTGCTCATGATCATTTTTTTACCTCATTCTTTATTGATATTTTTTCTTTCCAGAATTGAATACAAATTGACATAATTTCTCCAAAGTTTTATATTAACAAATTTGAATAGTCTTTTTACAATATTGTCTGATGATAACTTATTATTGAATAATTTGAAATATAATAGGTTTTAAAAAAAAATTGCTACTATGTTGGGATATGAATTGCAATGGTGAACAATAGATGGCTCTGGACTTATGAGTATTTTCTAACATTTTTCTTTATTGTTTCTAAATGTTTTACTGTGGTGGAAATGAGTTAATATCTTTATCTTTTTTTACAGAATTTATAATTTTATTTGAAATTGAGAAGATAAACCACATGTAGGAAGATAACTAAGTTTAATTTCTAATTGCCATAAAGAAAAATGTATGTAATTTCCTTTTATACAAGTAATAAGAGAGCTAAATTTTTCTTGCCAAATGGCTTTCATATCAATATCATGATGATATTGATATACTATTGTAACATTAACAATAACACATTTTTAAAGAAAAGATTCCAACATAGATTAATACAATACAGATTGAATAGTTTTGTGCTTGAAAAAGCCAGTGTTGACAGGGGCGACACACATTCTTTGTGATGTCCTTCAGAAACGCCTCAGACTTCTTTAACACTGCTTTTGAGTTCTTGATTGAGTTCTCAAAAGCACTGTTGGAGTTGGCGATAATTGTGATTTCCATACAATGCTGGCTTGTTTACGCTCTGGGCAGGCACGTATTTAGAAATTTATTTCTGGGGGGGGGGCGTCCGAACCAAGTGTCTCAGAAATAATAATAATAATAATAATACATTATATGAACGTTTAAATTAAATTAATTATCTTATAATTATATTAAATTAAAATAATATTAATTAATATTGTATTGCTATTATTACATTAATATGTAAAAAAAACGGTGCAAGAATAGATATATAAAAGCATGTATTCGCTATCTAGCGTGTATTTAAGATCGCTAAAATTTGTATGAAAGCAACTGCGCTGGCAAGGAAATCAGTGCCAAATAGGTAAAGAATTCAATATTTATTAAATAACAGGAAAGATTGTTAGATCCAGTTGACGAAAATTAAAAGTTTCAGATTAATATTTTTGGCGGAAATAAATAACCCTCGATTATACAGCAAATGCTAAACAAGTATATTTTCATTGGTTAATGTTAGTACTTGGTAAGTTTTTTGGTGGATAGGGGGTCCAGAACCTTGGGCTTCTTCCCTAAATACGTCTTGACAGTGCGACAGTGATAGTTTAGTGTCAAGCGTCTCCCAATAAAATAATTATGTTGTTGTTATGCAACAAAAGAGTCATTGCACTACGTTGGCTTTTGTTTAGACACACACGCAGGTCAAAATAATGTTACATAAAAGAATTATAAAAATTAAATATTTGCTTCCTTCAAATAAATTGAAGCAAATAACCCTCGATTATACAACAAGTGTAAAACAACGCATATTTTCATTATTTAATTTTTGTACTTGGTAAGTCTTTCGGGGGGTTCGGACCCTCCCTAAATACGTTCTTGGCTCTGGGTCATAGTGATGTAGCCACGACACGTCACAGGTAATAATTGATTCCAGAAAAGCATCACTGGCATCAGAAAACCAGAAAACAGGCGCATCACTTCACATGTGTCCATTGAACAACCTCCTGCTCTGAAATCAATAGCCGTTGCAACCATCGGGCACAACCCCAGACACGCATAGGCTATTCAGTAGATGATCATGGGAAATAGTGTAAGTACGTACTACCTATCCAAGGCAGTGGCGACTCGTGGCTTTTTCGGAGTGTAGGGAGAAGTTAAGGTAAACAGAGGATGGTTTCAAAAATGGGTTCAATTACATTCACACGTCTTGCATGGACGTACTACCCATTGTATTTAGAATGTTAGTGCAGGCCCATGCTCAAGGTGTGGCAAGGGGCCCTTGCTCCTAACTTTGAACTACGAAATGTTTAAATATGAACCTATAAAAATGTACGAAAATAACATTGACGATATTTCAGATTTTGCAAGAATTTGTGTTTTCTTCCCTCTCCCTGTCGTGCGGATTGACGATAATAAAAAGTGTTGCTTAAACTTCGAAATTATGCTAAATGCTTCTAAATTGTGATAGGATTTATTATTAATTATTTAATTATTTTCGGATAATTGTAATTCTGCATCTGCTTTTCTAGAGTTTTGAACTTGCGTTACTTAATTTTAACAGTTATGTAATAGTGTAAATTTCCCCCATAATTGTTTAAAATAGTGCAACAAACGACATGGGTTCAACATCGAACTTAAAAAGGTTTGAGAAAATTGTTTACCCCCAACTTTCTACCGATTTCTTACCATAAAATATCCTGACGAACTAAATCGGGCAGGATGAAGAAGAGACCGAGGATGGATCGTCGCATTGTTGTAAAAAAGTTTTCCGCTGGATCGGCATACTCCCTTTCGTTTGAAACATGTCCGCTGGTGAAGTAGAAATAAGATTTGGACATAATTTTATTTGTATTTCCTGAAAGCATATTCCTTTGAATTCGATTTCCCTCTGCCAGGGATTGGCGTTTGCAGATTATGCTAGAAACGGTGCTAAGTGCCAACAAAGATCAAATTGTGCTTGGTTTAGTAACATTTTGTTGGGGTTGACATCGCTGATCGAGAAAAGTCTTCCTGGTTCCTCGATCCTCGCCGATATTCGTAACCCTTCCTCACTCCCTTCCACCCCCACCCATCTGTCTGTAGGATGACCGCCGAGGTTCATCAGCGAGCGGCAGAAAAGCCTGTGTCCATCGTCTTTGGATTGCTACTGGAGCGAGCGAGAGCAGTCAACATTGACAGTAGCTAACCTAGGCAATTGTACGTACTACATTGCGCTCATAATTTTATAACATGCATTAAACTCCTAAAAAGTAGAGAACTGGAAATAAGTAAAAATGAACTGTAGGAAGTTCCTCACTTCCTACATGGAGGAATCGCCCCTAGTCCAGGGCTTCACTAAGTTGCCTTACTGTTATCCGTTGATCTTTAGCAGCTGTGCTAATATTGACTTCTGTACCTGCAATTGCTGAAGTGCCAGGTCCAGCTTCATCAACTCCTGAAATTCTGCCTTCTTTGAACTCCTTAACCCAGGGTTGTTAAATGTCCAGGAACCCATAAATTCTAACGGGTGCTGTTGGGTTCCGCTGCTGAACGCGAACCTTTTTCTCGCACAATTTAAATTCGGTCCAAGTTGCGTATTGTTACATTGAAAACAGGTTCCTGGACCGTATCGTATCGTAAGACATAATATATCAATTATTTTTGTATTAGGTTAATGGGATTATAAGTAATAAAGTAATCCGTAATAGAGGCCTCTCGGCCTACTCATCTCTTATGAGCCACTGTGAATATAAATATATTCAATATATATATATATATATATATATATATATATATATATATATATATATATATATATGTATGTATGTATGTATGAGGAAGAGATTGTAAAATCTGGTTGACGGATTTGAAAACCTGCCCCCCGCCACTCCAAAATAAGTTCCGACGTTCCTGTTTACGTTTGCTGATTTTTCTCTCCTGGACCGGAATTGAATTTATTTAAAATTCCTGAACCTTTAACAAGTCTGCCTTAAACCATCTAAATACTGTAACTATAACGAGGTAGTGCACATTCGCCATAGGTTTGCTTTAGCTTTTTGCTGGTTTCCGTGGATGTATGCTTCAAAAGGAAACAAAATTTTATTGCCGCATACTGCTCGTGTCACGTCACCTCCATTTTTGTCAGGCGAAACACGAACAACAATTCCGGAGTGGTTAGAACAGTACGCTACGACGCCAGGGGTCCCGAGTTCAAATCCAGGCCTGGGCATGGGTGTTTGTGAGTGTCCCTTCAACAATTTCATTGTATCATCACTCATCTTCATATTCGCGATTAGCCAAAAGTGGCACAAAAGCGAAGTAAAAATAAAGCAAATCACTAAATCACAAACAGCAATCGAATAAAGGAACTGTGCTACCAACTGAAGACACGTAAGCTGCTGACATCTACAGGTATTTTGTACGATACTCACTCTTTTCAAATATGGCAACTAAAAATATAACATACAAGGAACAAAGGGAAAAAACAGTCTTTGTTGAACAGCCCTCGTATAATTATATATTAGAGAAATAGCTTTCAAATATAATTATTTTTCTTATGACAAGTCGTAATTAGCAAGATGACGCCGTTCCACTTTCAGGTACACGATGTCTACGTTGCAACATTCTGTGCAAGATCATCAGCTGCGTGTCATGTGGTCTGCAGTAAGATGCGTTGAGTGAACTGAAATCTCACTGGGTGAAATACAGTATATCAATGTACAAATAGTCATCGGGTCTGCAGGGAATGTCTTCGAAAATTACATATATGCTCAAGATGCGATTCAATTTTGTCACATTTGTCAGAAACTATGAGTATCAAATTGGTAGAGAATATAATTTCCAAGATGGTCCTTCCGTGCTCTTATTCGAAGTTTGAATGCTCAAATCTGTGTACAGGCAGTGACCTCCTACAGCATATGAAAAACTACGATTACATTCCTACAAATGCCCTTACGATGATCATTCTTTGCGCGAGAAGAACACTCACTTAGATAAAGAAAGCATGGAAATACACTACATGCATGTGAAATCCGCAGCTTTCAATTCTGAGAATAACAGTGCGGAAATTAAAGTAGTCAATTGGAATATCAACCCTGTATGCGTCCACATTCAAGATTGGGGTATATTTGTCTTGTCTTCCTTTAATAACCTAGGCATACGCTACATGTACTATCTTGGAACAGAAAGGGAAGCAAATATATATTATTACGTCACGAACGACAGATACGACGTAGTATCTTTGATGTCGATGAAAACGTCACCTGCTGCACTTAAGCTCGATGCTGGACGAGAACTAAGCAAAATTAAGTGTACTATCATGAAGATAATACGAAAGAAATAGTACTCTTTTAAAAACCAAGCAAAAACACAGAAAATATACTTTTGTAACAACCACAATAGGAACATTGTATACATGGAACATAAGTACATAACTGGAGAAACCTTTCCACATTTTATAATCAGAAGAAAAATATGTAAAACGTAAACATATGATATGTTCAATATTAATTTCTTTCCACAAGGTAATTGGTGCATTACTTTGAAAACAAGAAATTTTGGATGAAAAGTGTTGTTATGTGATTGGTCAAGTACTTCACATTGTATTTTTTTTTATAATTCAACGTGCTTTACCTTTAATTTCGATGTCTTATTGCCAAGATTCTGTATCCACTTGAAAAACACATCTACTGTAATGCTGGATAGCGTAGTCCGAATTGAATTTGCAGTGTCTTCAGGGGCGTGGCGAAACTCATGGTTTTAGCATATGAGGTCGTAAATAAATATAATTCTCTTGATTTGACAAATGTTAGAGACTAATATTAAGTGTGTGTGCAAAATAACTAATAAAATGGATACTGTGAAATAAAAGATTAAAAATTAATTACAATGCTTACATTACTGATTAATTGATTATCATTACAGTGTTAGACTTAAATGATTTCTTTCTTGATTTTTTGGTCTGCAAGACCATTGATTTCCTTGTTCAAATTGATTTTTTTGGCTGTGTCCCAAACAATTGAAAATAAAATTATACCAAATATACCTGACATAAATTTTAGCAGTACTGCATAAATAGTTTTTTGTAATTTTCAATTTGAAAAACGATATCTCTCTGCCTTTGCTACTATGAAAGGAAAGGGACAGTAAGGTATAGATGAAACAAGCCATGCACACATCAGGATAACAGCAAGTCAATGAACTACGTTGTATTATCACAAGATCAGCAAGCTCTTTCACAACATTCATGTCCTCTATCTCGTGTTTGAAAGAACTTCTGATAATATTTGTGACGGAAATATAGAGAATACGTCGCTTGCAGCTTCCTTGTGATGCTCATTGTGTATAGAACTTGACAAATGAAGAAGATTGCATCACTTTGTTTGTGTCCACAACTGCGTTCATGCTTTTAAAACGATTGTCCAGTTGTGAGAAAATTGACACACAAAGAACACCCATGTCCAGGTCGGTATTCGAACCCGCACTGCTCTGTGTTAACAATTAAAACTACCATTTTATTCTTCCATACGTGTACTGTATGCGTTATAAAATATGTATTTATACAGCGTCATTAATTTGTACCTAATACCGTTTTGTAGGAGACGCTTTTCCTCTAGATTGAATAATTATCGGCTTTTAAAAATGCAAAGTGACGCATTGTTTACATCTCACTCGACCACCGTTACATCTGGCAATGTGACGGAGAACTTGCTTCTGATTGGTTAAGCTGCGTGAGATGCTAAAAAAAATTAGGACCAGTTTTATCTGTGAAATATACCATGGCAACCAAATGCTGTAAGATTTTTTCACTTACATAGCAGAATTCGATTCTGGCAGAAATGTTAGAAAAATGCCAGGGAAAATGCTTGCGTCTAAAGCAGACCTAAATCTCTATCTGATGAAATTTTGTATTTGTATTGGTACAGGTAGATGTCAGTTCAAAACCTCACAACGAACGTCAACGTCTCTACCATCTGCGAGGGCCTCTTTTTTTTCAGTTGGAAGAGGGACGCAAGGCCATTTGTACAGTCAACGGCAAAGATAATGGTAGGCACATTGTCCACCGCTATTTTAATTACTTCTTAATTCTACATCCTGTGTTGTTTTAAGGAATGAAATGAAACTATGTTGGTTCGAAGCAGGCAATGTTCTCTGCTTATTGACGTCATTATTTCAAATCATTGTCATCACAATGTGTGATACAGACCGAATGAAAATGGTGGTGGACAATTCGCCTACTGTTTATTTCGCCGTTGGGTATACCTTACAGCCTTGCGCCGGAGAACCAACTGCCAGGAACGCCGCAGCGGCTAATTGGCGCCACTGTATGCCAGACCTGGCAACTATATCCATATACATCCGTCTCAAAGAAAATGTACAACGTAAATTCTTAATTTTGAACCTGCGAATACCAGAATCTGCAAATCCAAACACCATATTGTGTCGGACAGTCCGTGGCGATTTCTCTGGGTGTGTATGTCGTGTGTCAACGGCCAAAGGAAAATGAAATAAAGAAGAAAGTATCTGTACTCTTATAAATTACGATTTTGAGCGTTTTTCTTCAATTGTCAGTCTCGAGCGCCCGGTAGTTTTCGAACGTGGCGCAGCGCGCAGTGGTTGTCAAACAGGCAGATCGGTCCCGCGCTGCCAGGACGTTGGAGAGGAAATACGTCTTACCACTGCCAAAACCTAGGATGACCGCGCATGCGCACCCTGCCACCCACCAGCATGGTTACCTTCTCAAGGCGTTGTATTTTTTGTTCCCAAAGATTTGGCTTTCATTCGCCCCGCATTCCGCGTTGTTTTGCTCGTGATTGTTGTGCATTATTGTTTAAACGTGTGGTGTGAAGTGATGTGATTATTTTAAGATTGAGAATAGTGAAAGTGTTGTGCAAAAGTATTAAAATAATTAATTTACTTCGATTTCGTATTCAGAGAAGAAACAAGTGATTGACAATGGTCGACCATGTCCGAATCTCACGATGTCAACATGTGTTAAAGGAAAAAGTGGTGCTGGAAAAGGTTTTGAGAGACATTTTCGAAAATAACTCTACGAAATTTCAGACTGGCTTTGCGGGTGTGATGTGGTGAATAAATTTTACTGTTGGACATGCTTATTATTCTAGACTAAAAAAGGTGTTGGGAATTATCAAGGGTATGCGGATTTGAATAATCTCAATACTGCAATGAGAAAACACGGCGAGTCTGAATTGCATCTTTATAGTTTCTTTAAATTTAGTCGTTTTGTTGCCACCCCTGCTAGAATTGACGTTCTTTTGGATACTCAACGAAAAGATTAAATAGAGCTACACGATGAAAAAGTAAAAAAGAACAGGGAAATATTAAAGAGGTTGATTAACGCCGTCTGCTATTTAGCAAAGCAAGATCTGCCATTCCGAGGCCATGAGAAAAATGCAGCATCTCTAAATAAGGGCAATTACATGGAATTCCTTATTGCAAGTGCCGAGTTTGATCCCTCATTAAAAGAACATTTATGAAATTCTACAGTTTTTCGCGATACTTCGGCAGGCATTCAAAATGATTTAATAAATTCAGTTTCGGATGTTCTGAGAGATGAAATCTACAATGAAATTCAAAACACATACTTTGTGGCTATCATGGTCGATGAAACATCAGACATTAGCAAAAAATCTCAGGTGTCAACAGTGTTACGTTTTTTTTCGGCCTCACAGAAAAAAGTAATTGAAAGATTTCTTGGATTTCATGACATGAGCGCCGATAAAACTGCAGGAGCTCTTTTTAGTCACGTGACTGAAATAATGGATAAATATGAGTGTGGGGATAAATTAATTGCCCAGACATACGATGGATATTCTGTAATGAGTGGTCATTTGAATGGCCTTCAAAGTAAAGTTTTGGAAAATGATCCGAAAGCTTTTTTTGCGCATTCTTATGTTCATGTCATGAACTTGGTGCTGCAACAATCGTTAGAATGTAACAAAGAGCTTAAGGTGTTCTTTTGTGGTCTTAAATCACTGTCTACGTTTTTCTCTCATTCTCCAAAGAGGTTACACGAACTTTCTGCTTTCATGTCCAGAAAGCTGCCGTCATTAGCTACTACCAGATGGAATTTTACATCTAGGCTAGTGTGGACAGTCAATGACAACAGGGAAGCACTGCTTATGTTTTTTGAACATGTTAGTGAAAGTGCAGACTTCGATCATTTGACTGCAATGACTCCAAGAGGATTTTCTAGCTTCCTGAAGGATTTCGAAAATATATTTTTAAAAAAGGCTTTATCCAACTTGCTTGCCTTTTCAGACGTATTATTCAGTATATTGCAGTCTAAAAATGTTGATATTTTGTATTGCAGTAATAAAATAACTGAATTTCAACGACAGCTGAAAAAGGAAAGTGAGAATTTCGAAACACTATGGAATTCTATAACTGGTGCAGTAAAAAAGGAAGAGATTGTTGAAATGAAAAGGAGGCGACTGAACAACGAATCACAGAAAGACCACTGCCGGAGGCTTTACTATGAAATCATTCATAATATCAGCAACCAGATAACAACTAGATTCGCATCATTTGAAAATTGCAATATTTTGATTTACTAAATCCCACGAAACGGGGCTACTTGAATAAAAGAGAAAACTTTCCTCACCATCTCTTACATAAATTTCAGGAAATTTATGGCAGTCTGTTTAATTTAACTACAGAATGAACTTTGTTTGGTATGCTTCCACTGAAGGATCAGAGATTGAGATTATAAATTATCTACTGGACACGAATCTAGTGGGTGGGTTTACGGAAATATATAAATTAGCAGTGTTGATCGTAACAATTCCTTCCACAAAGTCATCTGTCGAGAGATCGTTCTCATCACTGAAGAGGATCCACACATTCTGCCGATCTACTCAAACTCAGAACCGAATGACGAATTTAAGTCTTATCTCCATCCAGAAAGAATTACTTTCTAAGCTGCGAGAAGGGGATAAATCCAAATTTTATGAGGCGGTGATCAGCGCATTTCTCTCTAAAGAAAGAAGAATAGAGCTGGAATTCAAGTAACTATAAGTAATGAGCAGTTGATTTTTCAAAATTTACTTTTTGGAAGGATAAATGAAGGGTAAGGGGAAAAACCGGAAATGTGCATTTTAGCGATTTTTCAACGGACGGGTCATTCTTATGTCCAAGGTGTTTTTTTTAGGGGTGATAGGTAGGAGTTCCACCAACCCCTCTGGTTGCAAACTCGTGCTTTAAAAATTAATTTGCATGGCGAAGTATTGAACATATTAATTTTCTCCTTACCCTTCAAATATATTAACACTTTAAATGAAGTATTTACTTCATTTAAAATAATTTATGTAATGTAATGTTTTTTCTAAATATTTATAAAATTTCACCAAAAAGGTACGAGAAAATTTGTAATATTGGTTCACAGGAATGAGAGGGGGAGGAGTTAACATTCCTTCTTTGCCAACGCCTGAAGTTCAGGGTCAGGAGACGCCACTGCGGACAGTATACCTAATCTAACAAATTACTTTGCAGGCTCAAAATGAAGAATCATTCTGTTTGAAAATGTTAAAACATATGTTAGTATTAATATTATTAATCAGTTTATATGTGCAGTCACCGGCAATAAAAATGGGACCCACAAATTCTGAAATACTCGCTTCCCAGCAAGGCGTTATGTGTGTTGCCTAACCCTACGGCGATAAGTGGATTTTAATAGCAAATATTCGATGGCAACTTCTACCAAAGAGTTAGGTAACAGTAACACACATAAGGCCTTGAGGAGAAGCGAGTATCTCAGGCATAGGCATGCGTAATCATGGACATCCACAGATTATTTTCCACAGAAGGACATGGAAGGTATTTTTCCATGGGGCATATTACCCCGATAATAGTGTTGCCCCCTCAAAAAACACCACTTGAATTTGAAATTATCGCATTAATGTAAATTACTATGATTGAAATCAAATGATATGTGTGAAATATATACTTTTAGGTTGACATTCGATTTATAAGGAGAAGGTATGACCATTCTTGACCCCCTTCCAGACGTCTATGTCTCTACATTATTATACTTTCACCTAGAAATTTAGTGTAGAGGAATCTCATCGATATCATACTTATTGCCCCTCCCCAACCTTGGACGTTACTCAATTCTAGGGGGCAAGAGGGGGTGGCAAACATTGAAATAAAAGAAAGCAAGGCTAGTCGAATCTGAGAGTAGCAGGACAAAACTATACTGAAAATGGAATTTGTTTTCACGTCTTTCTTGCATTATTTCTTCCAGACGGCCAAGAGCACTTGCAGGGGGCGCATAGGGACAATTTCCCCCTTGATATCAAATTTTGTATAAATAAAAAATATATTTTGTAAAATTTACTTGTTCGCTTCACTCGCAATATATCTCCTATTCTTACAGTCTTCTCAAGTTCAGAGCCGTAGTTAGGGCGGCGGGAGTTGGTCCTGGACGCCGAAATGAAAAAAAATTAAAAGAATGACATGGCGGCCCATGAAATTTTTTGGGCCATATTAAATCAATATTCTTTTCAGTTTGCAAAAATGTGGATCTAAGAATGTTCTTGGTCGCTTCGCTCGCAATTTTCGTTGTTTTCTGAAAAGTATTGTAAATGACCAGAGAGAGAGAGAGAGAGAGAGAGAAGTTATAACTACCAAGTACTTCAGGCTCTTGCTGCTAAACAGTTTTGTCTTAAATGCATGAACACAATTCATTCTTAGTTTTAGAATTTTAACCACTGTGTTATTTTTTAAATTACCAAAGTTTCGGAGGCTGATTCTGCAATGTCCCTCTAGTGCACTTCTTAAAATAAACTTATACCACGGCTACAGATATATCTTAATCTCAGGGGATAGGTTCTTTATTCGAGAATTCCAAATAAGAAAGCGTTTTATAGCCAAGAGGATATAGCTAAATGCGGATCTATATTCTGAAAACCACACAATACAGAGAAAATATATAGCGAAGCTTGTATATACATTGAAATATGTATATGCTGATTCCAAATTTACGTCGGTTATATTCTTGTTATAAATATATGTATAATTGAAAGGAAATCTTCTTCTTTTCTTCTCACAATTTTGGGGAAAAGGCATCTTCTTCTTATCTTCCTTCTATTTTGGGAAAAGGCTTCTTCTTCTTATCTTCCTTCTATTTTGGGAAAAGGCTTCTTCTTCCTTCCTATCTTTGATTTGGGAAAGGCTTCTTCTTCTTTTCTTCCTTCTATTTTAGTAAAAGGCTTCTTCTTCTTTTCTATCTTTGATTAGGGAAAAGGCTTCTTCTTCTTTTCTATCGTTGATTAGTGAAAAGGCTACTTCTTCTTTTCTTCCTTCTATTTTGGTAAAAGGCTTCTTATTCTTTTCTATCTTTGATTAGGGAAAAGCCTTCTTCTTCTTTTCTACCGTTGATTAGTAAAAAGGCTTCTTCTTCTTTTCTTTCTTCTAATTTATTGTCCTTGCCTTCAAAGCATAATCTCATTTATTACATGTATGCGCTCGCTTTCCCAGCTTTTTTGGCATTATACAAACAACACAAGCTATACTTATAGAAAGATTATGGGCGTCTAAACTGACAGTAGCGCCACCTCCTATGTAACGACCAAAAGGGGGATAGCCCAGGATCGCTAACAGCAAGCGCTGCCTATGGTCCAGTGTGTCTAATAAGGAGCGCAACCGTAAGTGCTTCGGGGCGTCTAATTGAACACAGCGCCACCGAGGGACGAACAGACACAAAAGCTCACGATGTGCTCCTCGTCAGAGGTATTAAGTCAAATTTTGATCACTAGGATCAAAAAGGAGATACATTTCTGAATTCATTTGCTCTCTTATTAACTTTCCTAATTGTTTCATGTATGAGCATATTATTAATTATCTTAATCGGCTATTTACAACATTTTATTCACTCCTTCTATAATTTTTATACTCTTCCTTTATGTATTTTGCATTTACTATAATATATATAACCGCTCTTCTCCGCTCCTAGTTTCTACAATGAACTCTGCTCTTCTTTATATGGCGTGCTGCCATCTATCGTCGCTTTCAGAAAACATTTCTTCCTTGCATTTTTCATTGTGTCGTCGGAAGTGGCACGTGACAATTCTGCCTCCTGAAGACGGAAACGTTGATAATTTTAGAAATAACACAGTGGTTAAAAGTCCAAAACTAAGAATGAATTAATCACCACTGATCAGCTACAAAGAAGAATTGAACACAATTGTTTGGAGGAAAAGAAGCGCAGCACATTTTAGAGACGATTTATTTATTCATTATGGTGTCTGTATGTTGCTACATTAGACTATATACAGGGTGTCGCAAAACTCTTTCAACAACGCTTGGGTGCTGGTAGATATCATAAAAACAAGTAACTTTCCCCTATAACATTTACCTCGAAAGCGCTTAGTTTCTGCGCTATAAGCGCTTAAAATCTATCCTGTACGTATGCAACCCAACACAGCAAAACACTTGCTCTGACATAACTACCAGGGGCGCGTGACAGGGTTGCCACTAGCGTTCCTCGCTAAGAGAAACGACTTGAAAACAACAACTTGGGAGTCTTGCCTGAGCAAAATCCAAAACATTAATGATACTTGCGATGTTGTAAGAAGCATTGACAGTATTTATAAACTGACCAAGACAAATAAGAGCAGACTGAAATTCAAGATTATTTACTCATTCTAAAATATCTCCATAATGGATCGATTGATTTGATTTATTTTAATTTGCTTTTCTGCCACCTTTGGCTAATCGCGAAGATGAGGATGATATGATGAAATAAGAAATGACACCAATGTCTAGGCCAGGATTTAAACCCGAAACACCTGGCGCCTTATCGATCTTTGCTAACAACATCACCATGGAGTGTTTCGTGTATCATGCAATATCAACAATTGCGAGGGACACGTGAGATAGGGGAAATCCACGAACGAATAAATGTAAACATGATGTGTTTGCTGCCTCGTTTCGAACACGCAGACTGTAATGTTATTACAATTTATTTGAAATTTTTTCCTATCTGTGCAAGCGTTATTGCTAATCGTGTTCGTCTCATTAGGCCTCCCCGATGACGCAGTGGTAGCGTCGTCCCCTTGTAATCAAGGGGTCCCGGGTTCGATACCCGGTGGAGGCACATAGGGATTCGGATCCCACTTTAAACTGTAGGTCCAGTCCCAATTAGCCTTACTGTGCATAAAGTGGACTGAAAACACCCAATCAATCAATCATAAGGAAATAATTGCAAGGCTCTTTTGATTTAGTGATTGATTTATTGATTGATTGATTTGCTTTATTTTACTTCACTTTTTGTGCCACTTTTGGCTAAGTTGCGAAGATGGGGATGAGTGATGATATGATGAAATTGATGAATGGACACTCACAAACATTCATACGCAAGCCGGGATTCGAATTCAAGACCCCTGGCATCGTAGCGCGATGTTCTAACCACTCCGCCACGGGGGCCGACTTTCAATTTAATGAAAAATGTCGTTTAGACATGAATATATTCACACATTAAAACTAGTGCTTATTAAGAACCAAAACTCTTAGTGCACATTTGCGCATTATTTATATTCGTTCGTTCGTGGATTTCCCCTATCTCACGTGTCCCTTGCAATTGTTGATATTGATATTGCATGACACACAAAACACTCCATGGTGATGTTGTTAGCAAAGATCGATAAGGCGCCAGGTGTTTCGGGTTTAAATCCTGGCCTAGACATTGGTGTCATTTCTTATTTCATCATATCATCCTCATCTTCGCGATTAGCCAAAGGTGGCAGAAAAGCAAATTAAAATAAATCAAATCAATCGATCAATTATGGAGATATTTTAGAATGAGAAAGTAATCTTGAATTTCAGTCTGCCCTTATTTGTCTTGGTCAGTTTATAAATCCTATTAATGCTTCTTACAACATCGCAAGTATCATTAATGTTTTGGATTTTGCTCAGGCAAGACTCCCAAGTTGTTGTTTTCAAGTCGTTTCTCTTAGCGAGGAACGCTAGTGGCAACCCTGCCACGCGCCCCTGGTAGCTATGTCAGAGCAAGCGTTTGCTGTGTTTTGTTGCATACGTACAGGATAGATTTTAAGCGCTTATAGCGCAGAAACTAAGCGCTTTCGAGGTAAATGTTATAGGGAAAAGTTACTTGTTTTTATGATATCTACCAGCACCCAAGCGTTGTTGAAAGAGTTTTGCGACACTCTGTATAGTATATATATACATTATATTATAATGTATATATATATATAATGTATATCTTTACATATAATGTATATAGTTACTAGTAAGAAGAAATGAGGTTTTTCTTTCCCGACTGAACTTTCATCAAGGCTTTGCCCCCCCTAATCAGAGGGTCTGCGCACGTCTATGGTCTCAGGATGTAGATGTCCATTTTTTATTACCGGTAACTGTACTTCACACTGTTTAATAATAACTTGCCACATCACTGCATATTTTTGAAACAACTCATTTATGTAATATGGAGAAGTTTTCTTATAAACAGTGGTCACGTGGCCTTCAATCAAGGGGTCCCGTGTTCGATCCCCCAGTAGAGAGCCAACTTTTGCCTGCAGATCCAGTACCGATTAGTCTATGTGAGCATATAAAGTGAACTTTGTCTTAAGTTCGGTAAGCTGCATTTTGGGTTATGTCAGTTTCATATATTTCATGTGATTCATATATTCTTCTTACCTTGGAACTAAATTTGTAACTAAGAATACTGTAAGCTTCTTCTACACAATTTCAGAAAGAATAATTATGCCAAACTCCAGATTGCAACGTTTCTTATCAGCCAACAGATATTTATTACTCTTGTTTGGTTCACCTGCATCTATTCATCTTGTTTTGAGGCCATTTCTTAACACCTTACAGGAGGTGATCGTTTGGATTGTGTGTGAATAGCGTGTTGAATTGTTTGTTTTTCTAGATTAAGATCTAATTAATTGAAGTTTGATTTGAAAATAAGAGTTCTAGAGTTACAAGATTAAATCTCTCTATAGGTACATTTTACATTTAATATGTGAAAGAGAAAAGCCAAATAAAAACGCTTGTGATTGCCAAAGATGGCTCAGGATGTGAAGATTAATGAAGAAAATGTAATACAAGCAATCCAGAGTGAAGTGAATGTGATTGTACCTGAACAGTTAGCGGAAATGGAAGTTAGTGATAAGACTTCTTTCAAAAGAGGTCGATCTAATGAAGAATGCACGGAACCTGAAGTGGAGAAAACCCCAAAAAATCCGAAAGTAAGTGCAAGTACAAAGGTTGTTGTTGATAAATATAGAAGTGAGGCATATGATATATCTTTATATTGTGAGGGACATCAAGGCCCATATATCATGTTGGTGGACAGTACATTACCTGGATCACAGAGCTTGAATACGGTAAAATTAGGTTATAATTTGTGTAAGGAGAAGGTTGATGTTGAATTCGTTAAACAAAGTGGTTTGTAGCAGGCAAAATTGATATTTCGCACAGCATATGATGCAAATAAATTTGCTAAAAATGAATTCATCAAGGAAAAATACCATTTAGAAGCCAGAATCTCTAAAGGTCTATTAGTGAGAGAAGGATTAATAATTGGTGTACCTACAGACATTCCAGTAGACGAGATAATCAAAGACATTAGAGCTGAAGTTCCAATAATAGATGTAATAAGGATGAAGAAAACTTTTTTCAATGAAGAGGGGGAAGTAAGGCAAGAACTTACTAAGCTGATTAGTGTAACATTTCAATCTCAACAGTTACCAAAGGAAGTGAAGTTGTGGAGCCAAATATTTGATGTGAAGCCAAAAGTAAGATCTGTGATTTTATGTAAGCAATGTTTCCATTTCTCACACACACAAACACAGTGTAAATCCTCTCCCTTGTGTTTTAGATGCGGTCAAGCGGCACATGGAATCAGCAATGCCAGTCCTAAATGTATTAATTGCAAGGGAAACCACTTATCTATGGATAAGTCTTGTGTAAGATGGGAGCAAGAGAAAGAAATACAAAGGCTGATTGCTTATAACAACATCTCCTATCAAGATGCAAGGAAACAAGTACTTTTTGGAATTGATCCACGAAATGAACAGCGAACATATGCGACCTCTGCTAAAGACTTTCCTAAATTGCTAGAGATAAGAAAGGAATCAATAAACAAGGAAAGCCCTTGAACATCAGAAAGCCCTACTACAAACAGAGTTAATTTTGTTACAGATTGGGAAAATAGAAGAAATGACACATATCTGAGTAACCTCTGTTGGAAGAAAGTGCCACCAGAGTAGAAGGTAAACGACTTAACGTCGGTCGCTGCGTGGGTGGTCTTTAATTTGCACGTAGTACTTATAACTAATTTGCACGGGTTTTAATTAATTTGCACGTACTTAGAATTCATTTGCAAGTACTTAGAATACTTTACATTTATGTATTTGCATGTTTATAACTTTTTATGAATATATAATTATTTATTTTATGAAAAATATGTATATAGAAGGTAATTAGAGGTACTAAACGCTATGCATATGGTTTTATATTCATTACTGCAAAGTATGTAATGTATAAATCGATAATAATTAATGTTTATAATATTGAAAATAAGTTTTCTATGGTTTATGAACCGCTATGAACGGTGGTAATGGGTGTAGGTACAGGTGTTAATGGTACGAAAGAAGACGGTCCCGGTATTCGAACCCGCAATATGTAATATTATTAATTAGTACTATGTAATAATGTATGTTATTATTGTATTAAAGACGGTGGTCTCAGACGCCAGACAGAAGACTTTGAGCTCCGCGCTGAGGGTAGAGGAGAAAGGAATTTGGGAGAGGTGCGGTCAAGGTCAAATGACGTCACAACGCCAGAACAAACAAAGAACCTGATTGACCAATCAGAGAACGCGTCGGTAGGTTTTCAGAACCGGTTTTTCCAAGGTTAACCAGTACGCAAGAACAGGAGAAAGGTATGCAACGCTGTAGGGCATGGGAAGGGTTTGATCCAGACAACAAAGGATGTCTGGAATGCGCAGCAAGGGTGAAATCTTTGAAGCTATTCGTCGCTTGTAGAACCGGTTTCCGCCGCCAATTAATATTCCGCTCAGGGTTGCCCCAACGCACAGGCCGCTTTAGCGCAGGGTTTTTTTTATCTGTACTATGAAGAAGGGAGAGCTATCAGGGACGGGACCTACAGTTTTCACCATTTGCTTTTATCACGGGGTAACGAACCTAGGACCCTTTGATTATTGATTTAGGTAGTAAATGTATGTTACTGTGTGCTATTTAACTTAATTTTGAGTTTATTTTTTACCAAACTTTGACTTTATGTCAAATTTTTTACAAGTTTTTATGTATTTTTACAAAAATAACACTATTTGTACTATTCAGGTAACATTTTTTATTAAATTTTGGACTAACAAAGACATTTTTTCAACTTTTTAACTTATTATTTTACAATTTTATGTTAATTTTTTACCAAAATAACACTATTTGTACTATTCAGGCAACACTTTTATTAAATTTTGGACTCACAAAGACATTTTTTCAACGTTTAATTTATTATTTTACAACTTTATATTAATTTTTTACCAAAATAACACTATTTGTACTAATCAGCAACATTTTTTATTAAATTTTGGACTCACAAAGACATTTTTTCAACTTTTAACTTATTATTTTACAACTTTATGTTAATTTTTACCAAAATAACACTATTTGTACTATTCAGGCAACATTTTTTATTAAATTTTGTATTTACAAAGAGATTTTTTCAACTTTTAATTTATTATTTACAACTTTATATTAATTTTTTACCAAAATAACACTATTTGTACTAATCAGCAACATTTTTTATTAAATTTTGGACTCACAAAGACATTTTTTCAACTTTTAACTTATTATTTTACAACTTTATGTTAATTTTTACCAAAATAACACTATTTGTACTATTCAGGCAACATTTTTTATTAAATTTTGTATTTACAAAGAGATTTTTTCAACTTTTAATTTATTATTTACAAGTTTATGCCTATTTTTTTACCAAAATAACACAATTCTATCTGTTCAGGAAAGACTTTTAGTTACATTTTCGACACACAAAGTGTGTGTTCTCAATTTCTATCTGTTTATTTCACAAGTTTAGGCTTATTATTACCAAAATAACACAATTCAATCTGTTCAGGAAAGACTTTGAGTCGCATTTTCGACACACAGAGTGTGTGTTCTCAACTTCTATCTGTTTATTTCACAAGTTTAGGCTTATTATTACTCAAATAACACAATTCTATCTGTTCAGGAAAGATTTTTAGTTACATTTTCGACACACAAAGTGTGAGTTTTCAATTTTTATTTGTTTATTTTACAAGTTTAGCCTAATATTTACTCAAATGACACTATTTATATTATTCAGGCACCATTTTTATTACATTTTGGACTCTCAAAGACACACACACACACACACACACACACACACACAGAGAGAGAGAGAGAGAGAGAGAGAGAGAGAGAGAGAGAGAGAGAGAGATTTTTCCAAGTTTACAGGATTATTCCCTAGTTTACTCAAATAACACAATTTAGATGTGTTTTGAATTATATTTTGGATGCAAAAGTATGTTTTGACAAGTTCTACCCTTTTATTTTACAAGTTTAGGCTTATTATTACTCAAATAACACAATTTAATCCAGTCAGGAAGGATTTGTTATTATATTTTGGATGCACAAAGAGAGGTTTTCAACTTTCTTATTGATTTTTTGCAGGGTATGTATTAATTTTTATTTATTTTGTTTTGTATCATATATACATTTACAAATTTTTAACTTAGAGTTTAGTATTTATTTAATTTTTTCAAAAACACTAAAAAAAGTACTTTTAGCTAAAATGTAAGCCACAGAATATATATTATTATTATTATTATTATTATTAGGGTTTACTGATTTCCACTATGCTATTTTTGGTTCTGTATTTCTATATGTATTTATTTAGGGCAGGTTACGCCTGCCACGTAGGAAAGTTTGTTTATTTTAGAGTTTGCTGAGTATTTTGTTACTGCTATACTAGGTAAAAGTTTTCTAAATATACCAGATAGAGCTCTATATACTTTTGTTTTTGCTATTTTGGAGATGATGCGATCAGCACCACTCTCCATCTGCTTTTTATTTTATGTACCCAATATTATTTTGAGGCTTAGTGAATTCTAGAGCCTATTTATGCAGGAGAGAGGACTTGAAAATTTTGATCTCAGACAACCCACAACTATTTGTCAGAGTATTTTAAAGGATATTTTATACTTATTATGTGCCACTAGAATATCAAAGCTTGCTTAATTTTTATGTCTGTAACGCATTTATTGTATTTCTAGCTAAGGCTTACTGGATAAAGTACACGAAATGTTTAACATTTCAACTATTTGCTTTTATACGAGGGCAATTTTTTAGTGTAACGAAAATTATGATGTGTTTATGAGGTCTGAAACCCTTTTACCGAGGGGTCCACAACTGGACGCTTACCAACATTGTTTTTTCCCTTTACATATAACCATTTATCAATATATTGACAATTCACAGGACAAGACGAAGTTCACAGACGACTGACTATATGAACCATAGGTCCATTTGCTAAACTTTTTTCTATGCTAGAAGAATAATTTAGCCTTATAGCCTTTTTCAAGGTATTTTTGAAGTATTACTGGTGTTTTGGGTGCATCAACACTTGGGTTATTTCTATTTGGTTTATTATAAGAGGCTACAATCACTATCTGAACACTGAAATCCTCAGATTGAAGCTAAAAGCTTAGGCTGTAACTAGGGACTTAGCATGTATATCGACAATTTATAGGACAACACGAACCTTACAAAGGATTATAGGTGACGTAGGACCAGACGCCAGAGCTTTGTTAATCTGCAAGAAGCAGTTGCAACTAATGCTATGAGGATATAATGTTAATTTTTTATTGTTTCACAAGGAGGCTATTTTTTACACAACCAATATTTGCTTTTTCAAGTAACTACATGTACCAGAAGCACACATGCCAACACTAACTAGATTTTGATTTATACTATCTCAGGTGCTAAATGTATCAAGAACACTGATTGTACATATTTTTGAGAATCCAACTATATCAGGATTTTTCTATGTAAGTATATTTTTATTGACTTCTTTTTTGCTTCTGAGGCTAATCGCGACGCTAAGGGTAAATGGCGAGGAAATGTAACGGAGGAGAAACAGTCCCAAAAGTTATGGGCTGCATGTAAGTTAATACCACAGATATTACAGTAGGTGTAGGTTCTACCACCAGAACATTTCTATCATAAAAATACTGGTTATGCTGTACTGTTAGCTAAAGATGCTGATATTTGAGAAACTTAAAAGCTTATTTGCGAAATTTTAAGATAAATAATAATCTGTTAGACTGTAAACATATTTTATATCCATTCTGCACAAGATCCGATGACAAAATTTAAAAATTGTAATCGCCCAGACAGGGACTCGAACCCTGGACAGATAGGTTAAAAGCCTAACGCTATACAAACTAAGCTATCTGGGCACAAGGTATTTTTTTTTTTTGAAAAGTTAGTTATGTTAAGAAATATATTGAAACACTTGAGAACACTCTTGGTCTGGTTCGACAGAGGAGACAACATTTCCAAATTTTTACAGACAGGGTGTATTTTTCCACTATAGAGGCCTTCACTATATGTAATTCGAAACGCTAAAGTTCAGCTAGCTTCCAAAATTGAGGTAAAGATTGTGTTTGGCGGGATTAACAAGTTACAATTATATCCAGTTACGGACAAATAAAGCTAAAACTCTCAGATTTATTGTACTAGCCAAGTTTTAGTAACATTTTCTTCATTTTAGTACAAATACCAAAGAAATAGGTATATTTTATTTATAATTTGACAAAATTTACTAGTATTTAATTCACAAAGTTAGGTAAAAAGCAGTATTTTTTAAAAAATATTGTTACTGCCTTCAAATTTTATGTTATTAAGCCACTAACAACTGGTTTACACTGTTTGGCATCCTTTAAATAGGAAAAGAAGGAATTATTTGTTTAGTATTTTTACTACTTTATATTTATTTAAGAAAACAATTCTACAGTTTAACTTAATTTTAACAAATTGTTACTAATTTATATATCAAAGTTATGTTATTTAGAGTGCATAAAGGCGTATAAAGTTAATATTTGTACTTATCAGTTCAACTAACAATTATATTTTACACACAAAAGATAATGTTTACAGTTAAATTACTTGAATCAGAGAATAATATTTTACAGTAATTGATTCATTCAGCACTAGTCAGTACTTTTATGCATCAGAAAGTTTTTTTAATTTTCTATTACGCATGCTATTTTGGGCTATTTTTAAAATGTATTTCTAGGGCAAACTGGTTTAATTTTCTGCTTATAATGCAAAGTTGACAGTTTTCGCACAATGCATTGTACATTTGTTATATTCTCTACGTACAATCCAAATATTATGCTTATTTAATGTATAACTAACTAACTCTCTACCCTTTTTAAACCCGAAGTTTCATGGCTGCAGCAACATATGCCTTTCATCTGTCCCTGTCCTGAGCAAGATCTATATACTCCTTTCCTTCCCCACCAATTTCCTTTAGGTCCATCTCTATATTATCCCTCCATCTTTGTTTTGGTCTTTCTATTGGTCTTTTACCATCAGGTTTCCCAACAAGAATCCTGTATACTCTTTTTTCCTCTCCCATTCGTACCACATGATCTACACACCTAAGTTTTCTTGATTTAATCATTCTAATAATATCTGGACATGAATACAAATTATGTACTTCTAAATTATGTAACCTTCTCCACTCATTTGTCTCCTCATCTGTTTTAGGCCCAAATATTTTCCTAAGGATTTTATTTTCAAATAGTCTCAATTTATGTTTCTTTTTCAATCTAAGGGACCAGGTTTATTTACTGTATTTAACTTTTATTTTTTGTAATTAACAAAAATTAAAAGCTTATACTGTAGTTATTATATCTTTTTCTATCAGCTTATTTTGAAATTAATATTATTAGTTATAGTCTTTGATTTATAACTACATTGCTTTTTTATCAATTTATCTAAGAGTACACGCAGACAAACACATGTGTACACACGTTTATGTAAATAGATATGCCTTTTTTCAATATTTTAGTATGAAGATTGCACTTTAGCTATTTAAGCAAGGGTAGGAAAGGTAGGATTTCTGAGAATTTGTTGCAGGATTTTGTTGTCCAAGTATAGATGAGAACTGAGCTGGGAGACTGTTTTGAACATTTTCATGATAGTTTGCATGTGAACTGTATGCAAATTGAGCACTATTGACTGTGCATGCTTCTAAGTTTTGCTGTTATTTTACATCAAGTCTGTGAGACTGTGGTCAGTTTTCCCTTTTCAAGTAGTTTTTATTGATTGTATTTGTATATGTTTTGGGGACTTAGCAGTTTTATGTTATGAGGCAGTTTGTTGTAGAATATTTTTACCGGATTGTTTTGAGATATTGAGTGTCTGCTGTTTTACTTGTAATTATTTTCCTTCTTGTGTTGTGTATTTGACTATATTTTGTCCAAGTTCGTAGTATTTAGAATAATTGTTATTGACTTGTAGATGTAGGGAGTAATAATCCTTTGCAAGATGCTCTATACTTTAGTCTGAACATTATTCTTAGTGTTCACTTTTGAAGCCTTAGTATTCTGGTAGTATTATTAATGTAGAGGTAAATTAGGCTGAAATGTAGGCATTTTTCTGATACATTATACTCACTTAGTTGTTTCAGCAGGTAGAAGTTGCATGATGGTTTACTGCTGATGATGTTCATTTGCTCTTCTTATGTACTACGTATGATGTAGCTTACTTGAGTAATTGGAATTTTCTACTGAAAAAAGGATTGCTTGTCTATTTTATTCCTATGTTGTTGAGTTTGTCCATAAGCAAGCCATGTTTTTTACTCTATCCTATGCCTTGGAAGAATCTAGATATATTGTGTTGGCAGTTTTATGTTTCTCTAAGGTTTCAGCTATGTAGTTTTTTAAACTGTGCTATGGATGTGACTATTGATTTCTCTTTCTGGATGCCATGTTGGTTTCTGTGTATTCCTCTTGCTGCTTGAATTTGACTTAGGTTGTTTGCTTTTTTTCTTAGATCTCTATTTGTTTATTTGTTCAGTATTTTTTATTTTTTTGAATTTTAATTATTTTAATTTTACATTAACTAACATATTTTACTTTAACAACAAAATAATTTACTCTAGTAAAATAAACTTCTAACAAAAATGTACTATTATAACTTTTGATTTTAGAAAATTGTATTTTTAAAACTTTAACTTTGAAAAATTGATGTTTAATTACTTTAATTTTACATTAACAAATTTTACATTAACAACAAAATAATTTGCCCTAGTATAAAAACTTCTACTAACAAAAAATACTATTATAACTTTTGATTTTAGAAAATTGTATTTTTAAAATTTTAACTTTGAAAAATTGAATTTTAACACACTTTGACTTTAACAATGTACTTTGATTTTTTTATGTAAAAGAATATTAAAAAATAAAAAATACTGAACAAATAAACAAATAGAGATCTAAGAAAAAAAGCAAACAACCTAAGTCAAATTCAAGCAGCAAGAGGAATACACAGAAACCAACATGGCATCCAGAAAGAGAAATCAATAGTCACATCCATAGCACAGTTTAAAAAACTACATAGCTGAAACCTTAGAGAAACATAAAACTGCCAACACAATATATCTAGATTCTTCCAAGGCATAGGATAGAGTAAAAAACATGGCTTGCTTATGGACAAACTCAACAACATAGGAATAAAATAGACAAGCAATCCTTTTTTCAGTAGAAAATTCCAATTACTCAAGTAAGCTACATCATACGTAGTACATAAGAAGAGCAAATGAACATCATCAGCAGTAAACCATCATGCAACTTCTACCTGCTGAAACAACTAAGTGAGTATAATGTATCAGAAAAATGCCTACATTTCAGCCTAATTTACCTCTACATTAATAATACTACCAGAATACTAAGGCTTCAAAAGTGAACACTAAGAATAATGTTCAGACTAAAGTATAGAGCATCTTGCAAAGGATTATTACTCCCTACATCTACAAGTCAATAACAATTATTCTAAATACTACGAACTTGGACAAAATATAGTCAAATACACAACACAAGAAGGAAAATAATTACAAGTAAAACAGCAGACACTCAATATCTCAAAACAATCCGGTAAAAATATTCTACAACAAACTGCCTCATAACATAAAACTGCTAAGTCCCCAAAACATATACAAATACAATCAATAAAAACTACTTGAAAAGGGAAAACTGACCACAGTCTCACAGACTTGATGTAAAATAACAGCAAAACTTAGAAGCATGCACAGTCAATAGTGCTCAATTTGCATACAGTTCACATGCAAACTATCATGAAAATGTTCAAAACAGTCTCCCAGCTCAGTTCTCATCTATACTTGGACAACAAAATCCTGCAACAAATTCTCAGAAATCCTACCTTTCCTACCCTTGCTTAAATAGCTAAAGTGCAATCTTCATACTAAAATATTGAAAAAAGGCATATCTATTTACATAAACGTGTGTACACATGTGTTTGTCTGCGTGTACTCTTAGATAAATTGATAAAAAAGCAATGTAGTTATAAATCAAAGACTATAACTAATAATATTAATTTCAAAATAAGCTGATAGAAAAAGATATAATAACTACAGTATAAGCTTTTAATTTTTGTTAATTACAAAAAATAAAAGTTAAATACAGTAAATAAACCTGGTCCCTTAGATTGAAAAAGAAACATAAATTGAGACTATTTGAAAATAAAATCCTTAGGAAAATATTTGGGCCTAAAACAGATGAGGAGACAAATGAGTGGAGAAGGTTACATAATTTAGAAGTACATAATTTGTATTCATGTCCAGATATTATTAGAATGATTAAATCAAGAAAACTTAGGTGTGTAGATCATGTGGTACGAATGGGAGAGGAAAAAAGAGTATACAGGATTCTTGTTGGGAAACCTGATGGTAAAAGACCAATAGAAAGACCAAAACAAAGATGGAGGGATAATATAGAGATGGACCTAAAGGAAATTGGTGGGGAAGGAAAGGAGTATATAGATCTTGCTCAGGACAGGGACAGATGAAAGGCATATGTTGCTGCAGCCATGAAACTTCGGGTTTAAAAAGGGTAGAGAGTTAGTTAGTTATACATTAAATAAGCATAATATTTGGATTGTACGTAGAGAATATAACAAATGTACAATGCATTGTGCGAAAACTGTCAACTTTGCATTATAAGCAGAAAATTAAACCAGTTTGCCCTAGAAATACATTTTAAAAATAGCCCAAAATAGCATGCGTAATAGAAAATTAAAAAAACTTTCTGATGCATAAAAGTACTGACTAGTGCTGAATGAATCAATTACTGTAAAATATTATTCTCTGATTCAAGTAATTTAACTGTAAACATTATCTTTTGTGTGTAAAATATAATTGTTAGTTGAACTGATAAGTACAAATATTAACTTTATACGCCTTTATGCACTCTAAATAACATAACTTTGATATATAAATTAGTAACAATTTGTTAAAATTAAGTTAAACTGTAGAATTGTTTTCTTAAATAAATATAAAGTAGTAAAAATACTAAACAAATAATTCCTTCTTTTCCTATTTAAAGGATGCCAAACAGTGTAAACCAGTTGTTAGTGGCTTAATAACATAAAATTTGAAGGCAGTAACAATATTTTTTAAAAAATACTGCTTTTTACCTAACTTTGTGAATTAAATACTAGTAAATTTTGTCAAATTATAAATAAAATATACCTATTTCTTTGGTATTTGTACTAAAATGAAGAAAATGTTACTAAAACTTGGCTAGTACAATAAATCTGAGAGTTTTAGCTTTATTTGTCCGTAACTGGATATAATTGTAACTTGTTAATCCCGCCAAACACAATCTTTACCTCAATTTTGGAAGCTAGCTGAACTTTAGCGTTTCGAATTACATATAGTGAAGGCCTCTATAGTGGAAAAATACACCCTGTCTGTAAAAATTTGGAAATGTTGTCTCCTCTGTCGAACCAGACCAAGAGTGTTCTCAAGTGTTTCAATATATTTCTTAACATAACTAACTTTTCAAAAAAAAAAAATACCTTGTGCCCAGATAGCTTAGTTTGTATAGCGTTAGGCTTTTAACCTATCTGTCCAGGGTTCGAGTCCCTGTCTGGGCGATTACAATTTTTAAATTTTGTCATCGGATCTTGTGCAGAATGGATATAAAATATGTTTACAGTCTAACAGATTATTATTTATCTTAAAATTTCGCAAATAAGCTTTTAAGTTTCTCAAATATCAGCATCTTTAGCTAACAGTACAGCATAACCAGTATTTTTATGATAGAAATGTTCTGGTGGTAGAACCTACACCTACTGTAATATCTGTGGTATTAACTTACATGCAGCCCATAACTTTTGGGACTGTTTCTCCTCCGTTACATTTCCTCGCCATTTACCCTTAGCGTCGCGATTAGCCTCAGAAGCAAAAAAGAAGTCAATAAAAATATACTTACATAGAAAAATCCTGATATAGTTGGATTCTCAAAAATATGTACAATCAGTGTTCTTGATACATTTAGCACCTGAGATAGTATAAATCAAAATCTAGTTAGTGTTGGCATGTGTGCTTCTGGTACATGTAGTTACTTGAAAAAGCAAATATTGGTTGTGTAAAAAATAGCCTCCTTGTGAAACAATAAAAAATTAACATTATATCCTCATAGCATTAGTTGCAACTGCTTCTTGCAGATTAACAAAGCTCTGGCGTCTGGTCCTACGTCACCTATAATCCTTTGTAAGGTTCGTGTTGTCCTATAAATTGTCGATATACATGCTAAGTCCCTAGTTACAGCCTAAGCTTTTAGCTTCAATCTGAGGATTTCAGTGTTCAGATAGTGATTGTAGCCTCTTATAATAAACCAAATAGAAATAACCCAAGTGTTGATGCACCCAAAACACCAGTAATACTTCAAAAATACCTTGAAAAAGGCTATAAGGCTAAATTATTCTTCTAGCATAGAAAAAAGTTTAGCAAATGGACCTATGGTTCATATAGTCAGTCGTCTGTGAACTTCGTCTTGTCCTGTGAATTGTCAATATATTGATAAATGGTTATATGTAAAGGGAAAAAACAATGTTGGTAAGCGTCCAGTTGTGGACCCCTCGGTAAAAGGGTTTCAGACCTCATAAACACATCATAATTTTCGTTACACTAAAAAATTGCCCTCGTATAAAAGCAAATAGTTGAAATGTTAAACATTTCGTGTACTTTATCCAGTAAGCCTTAGCTAGAAATACAATAAATGCGTTACAGACATAAAAATTAAGCAAGCTTTGATATTCTAGTGGCACATAATAAGTATAAAATATCCTTTAAAATACTCTGACAAATAGTTGTGGGTTGTCTGAGATCAAAATTTTCAAGTCCTCTCTCCTGCATAAATAGGCTCTAGAATTCACTAAGCCTCAAAATAATATTGGGTACATAAAATAAAAAGCAGATGGAGAGTGGTGCTGATCGCATCATCTCCAAAATAGCAAAAACAAAAGTATATAGAGCTCTATCTGGTATATTTAGAAAACTTTTACCTAGTATAGCAGTAACAAAATACTCAGCAAACTCTAAAATAAACAAACTTTCCTACGTGGCAGGCGTAACCTGCCCTAAATAAATACATATAGAAATACAGAACCAAAAATAGCATAGTGGAAATCAGTAAACCCTAATAATAATAATAATAATAATAATATATATTCTGTGGCTTACATTTTAGCTAAAAGTACTTTTTTTAGTGTTTTTGAAAAAATTAAATAAATACTAAACTCTAAGTTAAAAATTTGTAAATGTATATATGATACAAAACAAAATAAATAAAAATTAATACATACCCTGCAAAAAATCAATAAGAAAGTTGAAAACCTCTCTTTGTGCATCCAAAATATAATAACAAATCCTTCCTGACTGGATTAAATTGTGTTATTTGAGTAATAATAAGCCTAAACTTGTAAAATAAAAGGGTAGAACTTGTCAAAACATACTTTTGCATCCAAAATATAATTCAAAACACATCTAAATTGTGTTATTTGAGTAAACTAGGGAATAATCCTGTAAACTTGGAAAAATATATCTCTCTCTCTCTCTCTCTCTCTCTCTCTCTCTCTCTCTCTCTGTGTGTGTG
Source organism: Lepisma saccharinum (assembly GCF_977018435.1). NCBI lineage: Eukaryota > Metazoa > Arthropoda > Insecta > Zygentoma > Lepismatidae > Lepisma > Lepisma saccharinum. The sequence goes on from NC_139231.1 coordinate 35,236,335, forward strand.
TGTGTGTGTGTGTGTGTGTCTTTGAGAGTCCAAAATGTAATAAAAATGGTGCCTGAATAATATAAATAGTGTCATTTGAGTAAATATTAGGCTAAACTTGTAAAATAAACAAATAAAAATTGAAAACTCACACTTTGTGTGTCGAAAATGTAACTAAAAATCTTTCCTGAACAGATAGAATTGTGTTATTTGAGTAATAATAAGCCTAAACTTGTGAAATAAACAGATAGAAGTTGAGAACACACACTCTGTGTGTCGAAAATGCGACTCAAAGTCTTTCCTGAACAGATTGAATTGTGTTATTTTGGTAATAATAAGCCTAAACTTGTGAAATAAACAGATAGAAATTGAGAACACACACTTTGTGTGTCGAAAATGTAACTAAAAGTCTTTCCTGAACAGATAGAATTGTGTTATTTTGGTAAAAAAATAGGCATAAACTTGTAAATAATAAATTAAAAGTTGAAAAAATCTCTTTGTAAATACAAAATTTAATAAAAAATGTTGCCTGAATAGTACAAATAGTGTTATTTTGGTAAAAATTAACATAAAGTTGTAAAATAATAAGTTAAAAGTTGAAAAAATGTCTTTGTGAGTCCAAAATTTAATAAAAAATGTTGCTGATTAGTACAAATAGTGTTATTTTGGTAAAAAATTAATATAAAGTTGTAAATAATAAATTAAAAGTTGAAAAAATCTCTTTGTAAATACAAAATTTAATAAAAAATGTTGCCTGAATAGTACAAATAGTGTTATTTTGGTAAAAATTAACATAAAGTTGTAAAATAATAAGTTAAAAGTTGAAAAAATGTCTTTGTGAGTCCAAAATTTAATAAAAAATGTTGCTGATTAGTACAAATAGTGTTATTTTGGTAAAAAATTAATATAAAGTTGTAAAATAATAAATTAAACGTTGAAAAAATGTCTTTGTGAGTCCAAAATTTAATAAAAGTGTTGCCTGAATAGTACAAATAGTGTTATTTTGGTAAAAAATTAACATAAAATTGTAAAATAATAAGTTAAAAAGTTGAAAAAATGTCTTTGTTAGTCCAAAATTTAATAAAAAATGTTACCTGAATAGTACAAATAGTGTTATTTTTGTAAAAATACATAAAAACTTGTAAAAAATTTGACATAAAGTCAAAGTTTGGTAAAAAATAAACTCAAAATTAAGTTAAATAGCACACAGTAACATACATTTACTACCTAAATCAATAATCAAAGGGTCCTAGGTTCGTTACCCCGTGATAAAAGCAAATGGTGAAAACTGTAGGTCCCGTCCCTGATAGCTCTCCCTTCTTCATAGTACAGATAAAAAAACCCCTGCGCTAAAGCGGCCTGTGCGTTGGGGCAACCCTGAGCGGAATATTAATTGGCGGCGGAAACCGGTTCTACAAGCGACGAATAGCTTCAAAGATTTCACCCTTGCTGCGCATTCCAGACATCCTTTGTTGTCTGGATCAAACCCTTCCCATGCCCTACAGCGTTGCATACCTTTCTCCTGTTCTTGCGTACTGGTTAACCTTGGAAAAACCGGTTCTGAAAACCTACCGACGCGTTCTCTGATTGGTCAATCAGGTTCTTTGTTTGTTCTGGCGTTGTGACGTCATTTGACCTTGACCGCACCTCTCCCAAATTCCTTTCTCCTCTACCCTCAGCGCGGAGCTCAAAGTCTTCTGTCTGGCGTCTGAGACCACCGTCTTTAATACAATAATAACATACATTATTACATAGTACTAATTAATAATATTACATATTGCGGGTTCGAATACCGGGACCGTCTTCTTTCGTACCATTAACACCTGTACCTACACCCATTACCACCGTTCATAGCGGTTCATAAACCATAGAAAACTTATTTTCAATATTATAAACATTAATTATTATCGATTTATACATTACATACTTTGCAGTAATGAATATAAAACCATATGCATAGCGTTTAGTACCTCTAATTACCTTCTATATACATATTTTTCATAAAATAAATAATTATATATTCATAAAAAGTTATAAACATGCAAATACATAAATGTAAAGTATTCTAAGTACTTGCAAATGAATTCTAAGTACGTGCAAATTAATTAAAACCCGTGCAAATTAGTTATAAGTACTACGTGCAAATTAAAGACCACCCACGCAGCGACCGACGTTAAGTCGTTTACCTTCTACTCACCAGAATCTGACCGGTCTTATGAAAGTTTTAAAAAAAACAACACGGGGAAAATTTTAGACTGCATTCTGATTCACAATTGAGGAAAACAATTAAACCTGTTTTGATAAAAAACAAAAATAAACACAAGGATTCACAAATTGCGTCAACATCAGCAGCAGTGGCTAATTCAAGTGAACCTGTGAGCACGACGTGTTCCTCTAAGGAACAGGATAGAAAATCAGATTCCATTGGACGCCGGACAAAAGCAGAGAGTCCTTCTCAGAAAGAATCGCTAGAAAATATGCTACATCTAATAGCTGAACTTACCACAACAATTTCAGTGAGTGATGATTTATTATATTTATAACGATGGAACGTGATGAAAAGAGAAGAAAGTGTGACTAAATATCAAGACGACGATTCAGTCAAATCTATCTCACTAATTAATCACTTTGATAAGTCTTGATTGGCACATCATTTTATGTATATACCTGTCAAAAATTCAAATCAATGTTATAGCTCAGTAGGGAGCTACGGATATATGTTGAAAAGGAATACCAGCTTACATATGCTGATGAATAGTGTTTAGTTCAAACAATAATAAATATTTTTCTAATTATTATATTGATAAAAAACTAGAAATAACAAAAGTTTCAAGAGCATCAAATTATGCACTTGTCTACAAGAACATATGAGGTAGAGTAAGTCTTTTTCTTAATATTTGGGCATGCGTCAGTTCTACATCTGAGTAAACTCAATATGTCAATTTCTTCAACCAGGTTTACAAGATGGCTTCCATTCTTCAATTTTTAAAACTCCACGTATGGTTAATTAACATCCAAAATGCAGAAGATATTTCTCTCACTTTGTCTTATTTCTCAAAACATTCATTTGAGGTAATGCATTATTCATGTACTAGCTTGATAATGAAGATGCAAGCAGATAATAATTTCCTGCTTCCAATTTTTAAACTTGGCACTTTTCACAAGTTCAAAATCTTTTTTTAAGATTATGCCATTATAAAAGCATTTTCAAGATTCTGTTATGAACAAAATGTCTCTATATAGTTTAAACAAACTATTAAAGATTAACTTGCAAAGTATAATCTTTCAAAATATCCAGATTTATACAAATATCAATCCTTCACCAATAGTGACATTTTTACTTATCTTCCATCCATCATGAGATTCCTCTAAAGTCACAGACAACTAGTATTAGAGCAACTAGTTCAAGCCAGATTTTTTAGTATGAGTTATCTTCAATTGTTTTTGTTTTATATTTTTGTCCATAAGTGCTTAACAGCTTGAATGTTTGTGTAGTAAATGTACATATTTGCTCTGTTCCAGCTATTTTACTACGTATATCACAATATACTTATCTAACGATTACAATTACCATTTTTTGAATGTTGATACAAAATACCAAGTATGACATCATATTATACATTGAACAATTTTAAAGAGTTGACCTTTGTATATAAACCTTGATGCCAATGCAAATGTACATAATTTCAATAAATTTAATTATAAATTTGAATGTATCATATCTTTCTTGTCTGAAAGAACACATATGATTTAAAATATTTGTTTTTCATCTTGTCAGTCAAAAATAACTGTTATGAATATGAATTCAAAATATTGCACAATTTGATAATTTTGTCATTATATACAAATTGGCTTTTTTAAACATCATATTTAATAAAATTAGTTTAAATAGTAACTTCGGACATTTAATTGCATTATATAAATAAATTTTGAGTAATCATATGACTAAATTATTATAGATACTGCACAAATGTGGAACTTTGAACTTAGCCTAACCATTTTCATATGTTGTTATGACAATGTATTATTTTTATTGTCATATATATTAGGAAAATAATCTTAAAATGTAACGAAATTTCTGTACAAATTTTAAAACTAATTCAAGACTTACAAGATTTCGGGGACACCCCTTAATTTAAAACAACAATATGTTACCAGCAAAGAAAATTCTTGCCATTAATAATACAATGGAATTTAAGATCCTTTTCTGCAAGGAAACTTCAATTAATTAAATTAATAGATGAGTGTCCCCCGTTAATTATTTGCGTTAGTGAGGTATGGGGTTTAAAATCAGAAAATATTCATATTGCTCACTATCATAGTAACATGTGGTTATAATTAAAGTGACGGTGTTCAGAGTAGTACAGCACGGGCTGTAATGAGAGTAGCAGTCTGAAACTTCGTAGATACGCTAATGAAGCAATGCGCTCGCGAATTATGCAAAAAACTATATTAGTTCCAATTCTCGCTACCAGGGTAAAAAATGGCGCTGTAAGCAGTCAAAACGTGGTATAGTTACAGGAAAAAGGCAGGAAAGATCAAACACATGAGAACAATGGTTCTGACATGTTTATTAGGAACTATGGTTACAAGAACTGTTCAATATGGCCTCCCAATTCAACAACATGCTGCATTCGTAACACGGCATGGTCGACGGTTGCTCGCAACATGTCTGGTGAAATCTGCGACATATTGTTGTATGCTAGCCTTCAGATCAGGCAGAGATCGGACATGTCCCTGATATACACGATCTTTTAAATATCCCCACAGCCAGACATCACATGGATTAAGGTCGGGGGATCTGGAAGGCCATGTATCTGGAAACTGCCTAGAGATGATGCGGTCATTAGTGAAGGTTTCTCGCAGCAAATCTTTCACTAGCGAGCGACATGTGGTGTTGCCCCATCTTGCATGAAAATGGTGGTGTGTTCACAGTTCCGTTCTTGCAAAGCTGGAATCACGTGTTGCACAAGAAGGTCCCTATAACGTGCAGATGTCACTGTAGACCTAACAGGCCCTCGAGGTGTCATCTCCTCAAAGAAAAACGGACCAAGAATAAAGGAGCTAGTGAGCCCACACCAAGCAGTCACGTAAATTGAGTGCAATGGTTGTTCCTGCACAACATGTGGACGAGTGGAACCCCATATGCGACAGTTCTGAGTATTCACTCCACCGTCCAGAGTAAAATGCGTCTCGTCAGTCCACAGAATATTCCCCGGCCACGTGTCATCCACTTCCATGCATGCCAAAAACCGATGGGCAAACTCACGGCGTTGTGGAATATCTTGGGGTTTCAATTGATGCACAGTTTGAATCTTGTAGGAATACCAGTGTAAAATGCACCGCAAAACCTTGCGAACTGTTGACCAGGGGAGTGACAATTCATGTGCCACAGCTCTAGCACTGGTTGCAGAAGTTGAGGCATGCTGCACGGTCAGCTACAGCTACAGCAACTTCGTACACGCCTTCCACGGGGATGGGCCGCCTTCCTCTCCCTGGTGCAACACCCAATTCACCTGTTTCCTCGTATTTCTTCATCATCTTCTTCAGCCCATTAATTGACATGGGCCCTCTTCTCAGCCCTTTCTGTTGGTGATATTTCCGCAGTGCAGCGTTGCTATTGCTCCCATTCTGGTAAAACAACTTCACTAGCAGTGCACGATCTTTCTTCGCAATAGCCATTGATTTGTACACGAAAAAAATCAACCTTTATAATGTTCGGCGAACATTTACATCACTACTAAAGGAAAAAAAGCGTCACCAACAACAACCAGGGAGCTCACACAATGGTTAGGTAATTTCACCTACTTTGAAGTTAGAGTTACGGAAATTTCCACGTTTTGACTGCTTACAGCGCCATTTTTTACTCTGGTGGCAAGAATTGGAACTTTTTTTTGCATAATTCGCGAGCGCATTGCTTCATTAGAATATCTACGAAGTTTCAGACTGCTACTCTCATTACAGCCCATGCTGTACCACTCTGAACACCGTCACTTTAATTATAACCACCTGGTAAATTGAATGATTATAATGTGGGAAATAAGGGTGTGGGAATTTTTGTTCATGAAAGTGTACCATTTCAACAAATCCAATTTAATTCAACACATGATTTATTTTCCAAATATAATGTAGAAGTGGTCGGTATAAAAATTCAGTTAAACAACTTAGCCTACTTTATAATATTATTAGCTTGTATATTCCAACATCCCTTTATCATAACAGGAGATTTTAATTGTCATAATACATTGTGGGGTGATCATAGAATTGATACTTTGGGAAAGACAGTTGAAGATTGGATGGATTATAATAACTTGGCAGTTATACATGATGGATCTCCAACACATGTTCCACCAAATGGAAACAATATGTCCTCAATTGATGTAACTTTAATATCTGATAATCAGTGTTTTGACTTTGTGTGGGAAATAGACTTTGATTTACGAATTAGTGATCATTTTCCATGTTACATCACGCTAAGATCATCTCAAAAATTCCCAAAATTAATAAAACAAAAAACAATTCTTAATTGGAGCGTAAAGAGGGCAGATTGGATGAAATATAATTCAGTTTTAGACTTAAAATTTTCAGCTAAAGAATATGAAACATTTGTGGTTATAATAACTCAAGTTATGGATTATGCCTGCCCCCGACTGAAACCGCAATATGATCGAAATTTTCCTAAAATAGATTGGTGGAATGTAGAATGTTTTCAAGCAAAAAGGAAGCGATTACAAGCATTGAAACAATTTGTAATTGCTCCTTCAGCTGTAACTTTGATAAATTTAAATCGAGCTACTGCAAAATCTAGAAAAGTATATATAAAGGCTAAAAAATTTTCATGACAAAAATATCGCGAAGAAATAAACCCTAACATAAAATTAGACGTTATATGGCGCAAGTTCAGATCACTTAGAAAAGCACATGTAAGTCGGACTTTACCTTTGTCCACTGAATGGAAAACTGATTTTATTAATAAAGTAATTCCTACACCCTTTACATCCGACTGTGAGCCTCCTAATATATTCTACACGTTCTCACCTACATCAAAATACTCAAAGGGGTTCATTCACATCCTCTGTCACTGTAAATGAAATTCATGAAATTCTTCAAGGGTCTAAAGATTCTGCTCCTGGCATTGATGGAATTATGTATTCTATGGTACGAAATCTTCCACAGAATGCACTAAGCATGTTATGTAAAATTTTCAATCAAATATTCCTATCGGGTAAAATTCCCGTTGCATGGACCTCTCAAATTATTATGCCAATTCTAAAACCAGGAAAAAACCCTTCGTTGGGTCAGTCATATCGCCCAATAGCTCTTAGTTCCGTATTGGCAAAAAATTTCGAGAAGCTTTTATTAAAAAGATTAGAGTGGTTTATGGAAGGTCAAGAAGTATTTTCTCCCAGACAAATGGGATTTCGTAAAGGTTATGGAACACAGGATGCATTAGTAACATTATCTTCTCATATTTATAGCGTTATTAGAAGAAACCAATCAGTACTTTCAGCCTTTATTGATATTCAAAGTGCATATGACAACGTAGATATTACTGTTCTATTGAGACAACTTCAATTACTAAAAGTGCAACATTGTATACTCATATTGACATGGAAATTGTTATCTAAAAGACAACTTTATTTTCATTTTGGTTCAGAAATGGTAGGTCCAATATATATTGGACAAGGACTACCACAGGGAAGTCCTCTTAGCCCGTTATTATTTAATGTTTATTTATCAGATATTAAAACAATAATAGATTCTCCATTTCAGTTTCTACAATATGCTGATGACGTATGTATATATTTAGACTAAAAAAATCACTTAAAAGATTTTTCAATGTTTGAATATAATTTAATAGATTTTAACCAGTGGTTAAATGGTTAAAAATTATCAATATCTTTAGAAAAGTCCAAAATAGTATTATTTAAGCAAAAAAAATTCTTTAAAATATTTTCAACATTATTCCTAGAAGATTACAAATTCCAATTGTTTCACAAGTAAAATATCTAGGTGTATGCTTTGATGCTTCATTATCATGGCAGTATCAAATAAATATGATGAAAAATAGATCCGATAAAATATTTCATTTATTTAAAGCTATGGCGAATACCAAATGGGGAGCACATCCTACCAGCATGCTTATGTTTTATAAGAATTATTATCGAGCAGTATTAGATTATGGATTAATGCAGGGGGTGCTCGTTGCTATGTGAAGTACGTATGTATTACGTCATCTGGGAGGATCGGGTTTGACGGTGCTTGTTGCATGTGCAGTAAGTTTGGTGCGGTATACATTTAGCTACTAACACGTCGCAAAAATCGGAACAAGCAGGTTATTGATTTTGTAGCGTTTGATTTATTTTTATTGTATTTTTGTACTTGTAGACTGCAATCATGTCTAATTGTGCTGTAGCAAGCTATGAAAACTATAACCAGAAAACTAAAGGAACTGACATAAAATATCATAGATTTCTAGTCGATAATTGCGTAAGTAAGCAGTGGATTTATGCTTGTAGACGAAATGTAAAAAATGCAAGTGTGAAATGCCAATTATTGTGAAGAAGACTATGTGCGAGATCTAAAAGCAGAATTTCTGTATTTTCCACCAAAGAACGTGCTGAAGCCAACTGCAGTGCCATCGCTAAAATTACACCCAAGTTAAGAAATTTACCTACTTTAGTACCAAAAAATCGAGGATGACGTGCCCGAAACAAGCTAAAGAGACTATGCTGTTAGAAAAGAGAAAAATATATAGACGAAGATATATACACAAACTGCAAGCAATGTTTCCTAGTTGGAAAACATATTCGATCGTTTACAAAGGAGAAACACACGTCTGCATAATGAAGCAAATAAATTAAAGATTACAAACAACCTCTATCTACCTGCTTTAACTATAAAGAAGTTCAAAATCTAAAACGTAACCTAACCGACATTACCACAAGAAAAGTCATCAGTATCTTGAAAATGTGTTCAACTAGTGCGAAGTACGTAATGAGCCTAACTGATTTGTTATGTACATTTTATGTAAGTCGGATTTATAATTACTAACAAATTCATTTATTTAACACAAACCGATGTTGATTGTGATTTGTATGTTCACATTTTGAAAAACGTTGTCGAAAACGTGCATTTCGAAGATCGCGTACTAACTTCCACGCTATTGGAAATTAAATTCACTTAGTACATCTTCAATTCGAGTTACATAGAGTTGTATGCACGATGGTAAATATTGCATGAGTGAATATTACACCCATCATTGAAATTTTTGCAACTTTGTTCAATTTTGGTATTTCACAAATACATTGTAAATAATTTTGTACCCTTGTACTCAATATAAACCATTGGATGTTACATTATTTCTTTGTAGTGCATTTCTGTCAAAAAGAGAAAGATCTAAGATTAGTGTAATGCAAGTTACTTCGTTAATGTACAAATGTGTGTCGCATATCAGCCTTGGAGTATATGTTCCGGTTATACAACTCAGACACACATGGAAATGGAAATGGAAAATCTGCGGACAAAGTCCTTTAACGAATAATGATTCGTACATTTGCACGGTCAATCATTGTGAGTTCATGTAACTTTTCTCCTTTATTGTTTAATTAAAATAAGAACTAAGATATTTTCATCGATATTCTCAAAGCGTTTCATTTACCGTGTGATCATAAATCTATTTCTATAGGCTTGAATTTAGTAGGTTAAGACATTTAAGTTTGATGTTCCTAGCACTCATAAAATATTTAGAGTATTTTAAGTTAGTTAAATTAGTACTTGTACACTTTGGCTCGTCTTCTGCACGCGTTTGTATGTAAAGTTCTTAATACGAAACAATACTTTTCAGAACTATGACAACGATAACTTGCAGCCAAATTTGAACCAGAGAAATTTAAAATATCTGCAAATTACAAACTGGAATTTCGTTTTCAAAGTCTGGAACTACTATCTTACAAACTATTTCGTCATTCTTCCTCCACATAAAACTTTCCAAAAAAAATTTGCATGTGGAACTTTGATCCGTAAATTATTGTACAGTAAATAAATATATGAAGAAGGTTGGGGTTCTTTCGAATTCAGAGTAAGCTTCAAATGGAGAGTAAAATTTTATCTAGATTGTATATTGCATCTTTCACTTGATAATTTGAAAAATACAGTTACATTATGGAGAACGGTAAAGATTGGATTTTAAGTATATCAGTATAATGTTAATACTTTCTGATGTTATGTAAAATTTGAAATGTTCTTGGAAATGATTGCAACGTTCTGAATGAATAAGAAGGAAGGATTCAGTCAGAAAACTAAATATTAGGCTTTTGGACTGCGTTGTGTTAAATGTTCTAAATTGATTATACCGGACTACTATCGGATTAAAAATTACTGATATTCAAGTTTGGACTCCAATTAAAAGATAACCGGTAGAACCACATAAAAACGAGTTACATCAAAATTCAGCTTATTCAATTCTGTGTCAATCTATAGTTACCAATTTTTTTTGATTATGCCTTCTATTTTTATCGTTGTGAGAACAAAATAGGATTTTTTTGCTAGTTTGGCAAACTATCACTCTCTTTGAAATTCTATAAATAAAGAACGGGTTTTTTATTTATAGATTATATATTATATAATTTATTTATTTATTATCCAAACTCTAATATCTATAATTTATAATCCGATAGTACTCCTGTGACGTTCTGTGAGGCCCTAAGTACCTCGGAGGCCTCTGACGATCTCCGTGGGGGAGTTGTTAGAACAGCGCACTACGACGCCAGGGGTCCCGGGTTCGAATCCAATCAGGTAAGACATTGATTTGTCCTTAATGAGAAAATTGAGAATTTAGTAAATGTGATAGTAAGTATATGTGTAAACAAAGATTGATTGATTGATTTGCTTTACTTTACTTCCCTTCTTGTGCCACTTCTGGCTAATTTGCGAAGATAGGGTTGAGTGATGAAATTATGTAATTGATGAATGATCACTCACAAACATCCATGCCCAGGCCAGGATTCGAACCCGGACCCCTGGCGTTGAAGCGCGATGTGCTAACCACTACGCCAAGGAGGCCGGCTTGTGGAACCAAAGAAAGAGAACGACGGGGGGGGGGACTATCTCTTATGGGTTTTCCTTTCATATTTAAAAAAAGACAGAAAAGCAGAAATAAACCAAATCTGTCAATCAATTCTTTCTTTGTAACTCTTTCACTATGCAATTCTTCTTTAGCATGCAACGTTTTTTATTAAAATCATAATACGATTTATGAAATGATGAAATCTGAAATGCTAATGAGAACACGGACAACCTTCTTTGTAATATATCGATCAGGTTTCAGAAACATGAATTTTTACAATACTTTTGCATGCGCAATTTTCCCTCTTTTAAAAGTAACATGTTTTAAAGGAATACCTCAATACCATCCCGAAGTATGATAATTAATATTTACCCCTCAAAGTAATGAAACACTTTTTCCTCTCTGAAACTCGCAAAGAAATGATAGCGGCCGTTTGCTTCGGCCAAGCCCCGAACGAACATAACCGAAGGGGCACCGAGCATAACCGATCCTCCCACATGACGTCACGCGCTCGTGCATGATCGGCAATTTTCGGATGGCGCTACCTTATATATTAAGTTACCTTGGGATTAATGGTCTCGTGTAATCTTCCAGTAACAAAACTTTCTCCACTAGAAGTCCAGCAACGAAAAATTCTAAAAAGATGTTTGGGATTAATGAACAGTACTCCTAATTTAGTGGTATATATGGAGTCAGTAGAATGTTCGGTTTCTGTGAGGATAAAGTTAATCGCAATAAAAATGTTATTTAAAATTCAACATTCACCATGGCATCCTTTCAATGATGTTTTATTAAATCTTTTAGAGCTGCATGATTCAGGAATAACCAATGATAAAGCAGCTACGCTTTGGGTACAACTATTTAGTAAATATCATGAGTGTAGTCAAGGGGGTCGAGGGGCGACCCAGGGTAAGGTGAAGTGAACATATAACCTCTCCCTTGCCAAGACCGCAGTGCGTGTTCGATGAACACATCCTTCTCGAGGTGACCCTGATTTCGCTAAACACTGTGGGTCTAGACTGGGAAGTCGATAAAAATCCCTGAAGAGGGGCAGCAGCCTCTTCAGTACTGTCCTAGAGTCGATGAGGACATCAGTTCAAAAGAGTCTAGAGTCGTTTTCACGTTCAGAAGACACAACGGCGCTTATGGAGAAACCGCACAGTGTTGCCAATACAGCGCTAGCTCATGTCGCCGGGAAATTATGACCTTCCTTCACAATGAAGGTGTTACATATTTTGTATATATAATGACAATTATATGTAATTATTAATATTAATATTATACTGTGAACGTTCCAGTTATCCTTTTTACTATGATCCATTGCGATCACTACACACGCGAGTGTAATGCACGAATATGACACTTCAGAAATCACTTAAAAAAGTAAAAATCACTGAGCGCTCACACAACTGAAAACACTTTTTCGAGAGAGGGAAAAAGTCTAAACAGACCAAAGGAGATCTCTCACTCAAGTAAGGAAAACGTGGCACATGGGTTAGATTCAAGTTGCAACCCAAACAAACAAATGATAAGACGTGAATGACTCAAGCAAGGCATGTCATATTTCTATCTTGAAGCCCCATATTTTGTCACGTGTTGGAAAGCCTTTCAAAGGTTAATATGGTGTCTATGAATTTATGTGTACGTTGGAAACTGAAAGGTGATCTTCATTTCAGTATTAATGTCGACAGTAATGTAAACAAAAACAACGTGTATTTGCGACAGCACTAATGTTGCTCACAACAGCAGCATTGGAAATAATTGTCAATTATTAAATTTAAGTAATTGCAATTCTATTATAACAAACTGCATGAATTTAATATTTTTACTGAATGGAAATAAAATAACATCTCGAAAACTTGGTGGTGATTAGCCGCAATGCTGCGGTGAGTCAGCTCAAGATGGCCAGACAACGTCTTCTTACTTCGCGCGCGGTTCGGGTTAAAAAGAAACTCCAAATGCATGGAAGTAATATTTCTGGGAACCTTTGAGTGGTTATAAAAAATAATTTCATTATTTTCTCCACAACTTTGTCGCTGGAAGTTTTTACTTGGAATTACAGAACAAGAAATTGCCAGCGACGACATTTTCTACTGCACGAATATAAAAAATCTCCACATACTTTATTTGAATATTTTTTAATTCAAATATGCTTTAAAGTATTGATAAATTCTGAGTACCACCATCACCTATGACAATTAAAAAACAGTGTCAATTTTTTTAATAATGAATGCTTCAATTTTGCGGCCTGTTTCAACGTTAGGAATGAAAACAATGTAAAAATTGTGTTTTCACAGAAAATTTGCGTTTTTAATTTATCTAAAATTATGTAAGCAAGTTACCAGTTTTTGTGTTCACCATCGTATTCTCTACAAAATTTCCTGCAAAACTGCAGGTACCGATTTTCTTTAAGCTAAATTTGTAAATCCAGAAATTTCACAACAGCGCGCTCGTATTTCCCATAAGAAAAGCATTGCCCATAAGAGCCCATTGTGTCTTCTGAACGTGAAAACGACTCTAGAACCAGACAGTCAAAGGCGGAGTTGGAGCAACAGAATGGCTGTGACACTGCGAGGGAGTAAACCCTCCAAACTGGCAGGCCGGTAAGCCATACGAAGGCGTCCCCTTCATTCGGCTAGACTCACCGTAGGGCTAATAACCCACGTGGCGTCGAAATTCATTTTATTCAGAGAAAATATAAAGTAGATGCCGGACAGATGAAATGGAAACGACAAGGCAAGAAAAGGAAAATCATTATTGGAACATGGAATATAACCTCTCTGACAGGAAAAGAATGTGAGATAATAGAAGAAATGGAAAAATACAAGATTAAAATCTTGGGCATAAGCGAGGCAAAAAGGAAAGGATCAGGAGAGATGCTGATGAATAAGGGATATACCTTAATATTCTCAGGAGTAGATAAGAAAGCAAGAGCAAAAGAAGGTGTAGGTATAATATTTGATGAAGAATGTACAAAGAAAATAGTAAATTGGAAACCAATTACATCAAGAATAATAAGAGTAGATATGGAAATGGAGGAGAAGATATCATTTATTCAGATCTATGAACCTACAGAGGATGCAAATGAATGTGAAAAATATATTTTCTATATCAACTTACAGGACACTATAAATAAGGCTAAGGACTTTGCTAGACATGTGATCATCATGGGAGACTGGAATGCCAGAATTGGAAATGAATCAGAGAAGGGGAACGAGTGTATGGGAAAGCATACAGCAGAAACAGTGAAAAATAGCAATGGAGAGAGAATGATTGAATGAATATTGTATAGACAATAATTTACTTATAGGAAATACATTTTTTCCACATAAAACAATACATAAAATAACATTTGTAGCAGAAAGGAGAAGAGCAAGAAGTGCAATAGATTATTTCACTTATACAGAAAATACAAGGTATGCAATACAAGATATTAGAGTGTATAGAAGTGCAGAACTAAGCACTAAGCATAAATTACTAATAATGAAAAGAAGATTTCAGGAACCTAAACAAATACAAAAAGTAAAGTACACAAAAATTAAAATAGGAGAACTAAGGACAGAATGCAAGCAAAAGGAATTTAAAAGGCAAGTGAAGGAAGAGTTGAACAAAAGAGAGAGCGAGCTAAGTATCCAGAACCAAGATAAAGAAGAATTAGAAGAAAGATGGAATATTCTAAAAAGAGTATTGATTAAAACAGCTACAGAAGTTTGTGGCTTAACAACTGTAGGAGATCAAAAGAAGAGATCAAGATGGTGGAATAACTTGGTTAAAGATATCGTTAAAAGGAAGAAACAAGCATGGAAGAGGTACATGGAAAATAAAACAGAGGATAAATGGAATGAATATGTTCAGAGGAGAAATTAAGCAAAAGAAGCAGTCCGACAAGTAAAGAAAGAATCATGGGAAGAGTTTGGGTTAGAAATAGATAAAAACTATCAAGGGAGTAGTTGAAAGTTCTGGCAGACAGTAAAAGCAATGAAAGGAAAATATGGGAAGAGAATAAGAAACATAGAAGATGAATCAGGAAAGATCCAAAGAGAAACTGAAGATATATTGAAAACATGGAGTAAGTATTACGAAAACACATTTAGAGATGAAAATGGGAAGATGAATGAAGAAGATGCAATAGAGAGTGCAAATGTAGAAGAGGATGGAAGAGATGAAATAAAAATGCAAGAAGTGGAGGATGCAATAAAGAGAGTGAAATTAGGAAAAGCTGCAGGATCAGACGGAGTATACCCAGAACTAATAAAGATGGGAGGAAAGAAAGTTGTACAATGGTTGTGGAAGATTTGTAATGAAGCATGGAAGAGAATTAAAATACCCAAAGATTGGGAAAGAAACATGATCATACCAATCCACAAAAAGGGTAGCACTGTAAAATGTGAAAACTATAGAGCGATCTGTCTATCTTCAGTAGCTCTAAAAATATACACAAGAATCTTAGAAAGAAGGCTAAGAGATGAAGTAAAGGAGGAGTTAGAAGAAGAACAAGCAGCTTTTAGAAGAGGAAGACAAACCCAAGATCACATTTTTACGCTACGACAAGCCATAGATAAATTTCTTAGCAGAGAAAAAGAACTGTTTGTAGTCTTTCTGGATTTAAAGGCAGCATTTGATAAAGTACCACTACAACAACTATGGTCAGCGTTACAGAAAATAGGAGCCTCAGAAAAATTAGTAAGAAGAATACAAAGTGTCTACAAGACAGTTAATGGAATAGTGAGAATAGGAGGGGAGAAATCAAAAGAATTTAACATGAACAAAGGAGTTAAACAAGGAGATAGCCTCAGCCCCTTACTATTTATAATACTAATGGATCAAATACATAAACAAAGTAGAAGAAGAACACGAAAATGTAAGGTTGGAAATAGGAAACTGAAACCAGTTTATGTACAATCACTTCTGTATGCTGATGACATAGCATTAATAACATCCACAAAACAGGAACTACAAAATACAGTAATAGAATGGGCCAGTTCAATACAAGATAGAGAAATGATAGTGAACCCAAAGAAGAGTAAAGTATTGCATATATCAAAGCATGGAAATGAAGAGAGATTAGAAATAAAATGACAAGGAGAACAGCTAGAACAAGTGAATAGATATGAATATTTGGGAACAATAATAACAACCGACGGAAAAGTAGAAGAAGAAATAAATAGCAGGGTTCAAAAAACAAATAAAATATATTACCAAATAAGTAATACAATAGTAGGGAAAAAGGAGGTACAAGAAAATACTAAATTAAGGATTTACAAAACCATAATTATACCAACAATGCTCTATGGCATAGAAAGCTTAACGCTCCAAAATAAGCATAAAAGTAGATTAAGAGCAACAGAGATGAAATACCTCAGAAGAGTCGTAGGAAAAACCAGACGAGATAGAATCAGGAACACTAAAATCAGGGAACAGCTACAAGTAGAATCAATTGAAGAGATAATAGAGAGAAGAACACTGGGCTGGTATGGCCATGTCATGAGAATGGGAGAAGAAAGAAAACCGAAACAAGTAATGGAAGCGAGACCGGGAGGAAGGAGAGGAAGAGGAAGACCTCGGATAGAATGGGAGCAATACCTGTCAGAGATGGTTACTAAAAGAGGAAAGGCACTAATGGAAGTTAAGAGAATGGCACAAGATAGAAAGAGTTTTAGCAGATGGCTGAAGGACCCCATCGCCTAACAGCACGAAGGAGAAGAAGAAGTAAGAAGAAGTAAGTAAGTAAGTGTAGTCAAGTACTCATAGCAAGAACATTGCCAGTGTACTCGTTAGAATTTCCCATACAACCAATTCAAAATATATATTTCCCGAAATATAATAATTCAGATGAGTTTAGAGGTTCTTGGGAAGACTTTTATCACATATATACAGATGAGTCTAAAACTGAAAGTGGAGTAGGAGCAGCTCTTTATGATACTGAAAGAAATATATCAAAAATGTTTAGGTTAACAGTGGAGGCATCCATATTTATAGCAGAAATATATGCGGTATATCAAGCTTTGATTTATATTGGTACAGTTCCTGAACAGAAATTTCTAATACTAGTTGATTCGCAAAGTGTTTTACAAGCAATACAATCTAATTATAAAAAAAATATTTAAAATATCACCATATGTCATCAATTGTATTCTTGAAACTAATAGCTTAATAAGCAATGGAAAAGTAGTTCATTATGTGTGGGTAAAATCACACATTAATATTTACGGAAATGAAGAAGCAGACAAATATGCAAGACAAGCTGCTCAGTTGAAGGAAACAATCCAGTTACCATTGGATTACACAGATCTTTTCCCGAGGGTTAAGAAGAAAATTTTTGAAGAATGGAACTTATGGTGTAATAATTCATTAGAAAGTGTTGGTGAAAGTTATCGTCCTTATGTTTATTACATTAGGAAAAAAACTTGGTTTTATAATTGTAAAGGTTCAAGAAATGCAATTGTTTTAATAGACTAAGAAGTGGTCACGCGAGAACATATCATCAGTTATTTAAAATACACATTTTAAAATCCCCGAATTGTGACTGTGGTGATTTAAGGGGTGATGCTCATCATATTATTTTGGAATTTCCAATTCACTCAGAGAAAGAAAAGACCTTATACAAAAATTTGTCAAAAATTAATGTTAATTTTCCCATTAATATGACTTCTATGTTGTATGCTCCAGATGTTAGAATTGGATATGTTATACTTGCTTTTTTAAGAAAAGCTGATATAAAATTATAATATATTTCTGTTACTGAATGAGTTAATGTAGTTATATAAAATTGTATTTAAGAGCGTTTATGAACTTTGTGTGTAAAATTTATATTAAAAATGTATCTTATGTACTTATAATGTATGCTGGGCATAAACAGCCACCTGTAAAGCTGTAAGTCCAATAAATCTCTGTAGAGTTGAGTTAACACCTTGCATATAAATATAGGCTTGAGTCTGTGGTGAAATATTAGCTATAGTTCAAATCACAAACCCTGACACCTTCTGTAAACAAAACCACCTGCATGCAGAAAGCATTGCAAACTCATAGAAGTAAAATAATCCACACGAAAATCCAGCGATGTTACAGGATTCATTACGTAAGGTAAAACAATGGCAAATTTGTAGTATGGGATACACTGCCGCAAATGACGTCTCACTTTAAACCCAATGCTCTTTGTTTTTTTACTTATTGCTTCACCTTTATGGTTAACTCTTTGCACCAGTAATCATTTCCCATAAATTTGGCTTCTTTCTTTGAATATATTTTTCTTGCATTTTTTAGACAAAATGATATAACATGGTAATGTATATTTCTAAGGATGATATAGATAGGAGTGTATTTGAAATTTGTTTGTACATTTTATGTAAATTGTATCTTATGTAAATAAAATATATAATGGGCATAAACAGCCAT
Organism: Lepisma saccharinum; assembly: GCF_977018435.1. NCBI lineage: Eukaryota > Metazoa > Arthropoda > Insecta > Zygentoma > Lepismatidae > Lepisma > Lepisma saccharinum. The sequence continues at coordinate 35,254,777 of NC_139231.1, forward strand.
ATGCATTGCTGTAAGTCCAATAAATATATTGATGATGATCAAAACAAGACAAAAAGTTCGTAAATTTATTGCGGTTGGAAACTTTGACAAGCATCCTAATAACGATTTTTGTTCCGCCAAATATAGTGCACTTCGTAAAATAACTTGGTGACATGGCAAAGCAAGATAAGTGTGAACATTTTGTAGTAATATAACTTTCAATGAGCTTAGAGATTTGTGTACATAATGATATTTTATAACATTGGTTATTTTCTAAAAATAATCATGTGAACAGCAAGGAAGTAGTGCAACTTAGTAATATTGCCTGACTTAGCCTTAGAAAAATAACATGCCTAGTTCTATGCGTGAGGGAAAGTCTCCGTGTTCTCCGAGCTTGTTTTCAAAACACCAGCAAGGCAGCCTTTGAAAAGGGGTGAGAAACAGATTCTACTCAATATTTATGTAACGTTCTGTCAGTAGTATCCTGAGAAACCAGTAAATGAAGTGGTTAAGTTGGTATCCCAGTGCAGTGGTGTGTCAGTGTCTGCAGTTTTAAGGGTTATGAAAGAGAGAATGACCGGGAGAGTAACAATGTATGCGGCTGCATATTCGTCTGATGTTTTGAGAACGGGTTCTCACATTCAGAGGCTCTTATATAAAATGAATAGGTGCGGCGAACTATGAGTGTAACAGCAGATGATTGCGGTCATGGATCAGCTGACGCGGAGTGATACATCGAATCGGTGAGACCGTTTGTTTACAGAAGGTCTCAGGGATGGTGATTTAGACCTTAGTTGCTTAATGTATCAATTACAGATAAATTCAAGATTAAATTGTGGATCTAAGAATCGTTTTTATTAAAAAAGTGCAGGGGATGCTCGTTGCAGTACGTATGCATTACGTCATCTGGGAGGATCGGTTTTGGGGTGCTCGTTGCTATGTGCAGTACGTATGCGCAGTCGTCCGTGGATGCATTACGTCATCTGGGAAGAATTGGGTTTGGTGCGGGACACTTTCAGCTGCTAACACGTCGCGAAAATAGTAACAAGCAGGTTGCTGATTTTGTAGCGTTCGATTTATTTTTATTGTATTTTTGTACTAGTCGACTGCAGTCATGTCTAATTGTGCTGTAGCAAGCTAGGAAAACTAAACCATAAAACTAAAGGAACTGACATAAAATATCATAGATTTCCAGCCGAAAATTGCGTAAGTAAACAGTGGATTCATGCTTGTAGACGAAATGTAAAAAATACTAGTGTGCAGTGAAAATTATCATGAAGAAGACTATGTGCGAGATCTGAAAGCAGAACTTCTGTATTTTCCACCAAAGAACGTGCTGAAGCCAACTGCAGTGCCAGCGCTAAAATTATAGACCCAATTACTTTAGTACCAAATAATGGTGTAGTGCTCCTAAACACATATCTTCACAATATGATTCGCTTGTAGGACGTGCTGATAAGGTTTGCAGATGTGTACGCTACGAAAGACATGCAATAAGGAAACGTGCCCTAAACAGGCTAAAGACCTAGCTGCCAAAAAAGAGAAAATATATAGACGTAGGTATATATACACAAACTGCAAGAAATGTTTCGTTGTTGGAAAACATATCCGTCGTTTACAAAGGAGAAACACACGTCTGCATAATGAAGCAAATAAATTAAAGATTACAAACAACCTCTTTCAATCTGCTTTAACGAAATAAAAAAGTTCAAAATCTAGATCGTAACCTAACAGACAGGACTACAAGAAAAGTCACCAATATCTTGAAAATGTGTTCAACTAGGGCAAAGTACCTATAGTGAACCTAACTGATTTGTTATGTAGATTTCATGTATGTCGGATTTATTTATTTAATTAATTAAAGTTTCAGATACAGTACTGAAAGACCATTTTATACTGAAAGTGTAGCAACAAGAAGAAAATAAAAACAATAATAATAATAAAAATAAAAATAACAACAACAAAACAAGACAATACAAGATGGCAGACGAAAATAAATAAATTGTTACGCGTACATTCTTAGAGATTGTCGGAAGCTGTGTTCTGACAAGAAAATATCAACATTTACAGACAGGTTATTATATAAGTGAGGGAGCCTACAATAAAGAGACCACTGTAGGAGAGAGAGCCTTGTAGGGGGAATGTGAAAGAGCTTTACGTTGCGGGTTGGCCGTGCGGGTACTCGTAGATGAAATTGGTTGACAAGGAATTCGGTTTTAATTTTACCATTAATGATTTTATGCAAAAATTTCATGTCTGCTAGTTCGTGACGAGTGTATGGTTATTGTATCTTCAAAATAGACATAATATCTGTTTTATGGAGGTGTCTGAGAGAAGGAATTCTATGGCGAGCAATTGCGAGGAAAAAGCTGAGGACAGAATCAATCCTGGAAAGATTAGTTTTAGAAGCCATAGTCCCGATGGGTGAGCAGTATTCAAGAATGGGAGAGATAAAGGATTTGAAAAATATGCTAATGGCTGATTGGTTCTGGATTTCAGGAAACCTGTACAGAATACCAAGGAGACGCATGGCTCGTTTAGTAGTATATGTAATGTTATCATTGAAGTTTAGCTTTTCATCGATGATAACACCAAGATCTTTTTGAGAGGAGACATTTTTGATGGGACAGTTTTCGAGAGTATTTCCTTTTTAAGGAAATGGTGAGGCAGGAGCATTTTTGAGGATTCAATTCAAGTTTCCACTGGCGACACCACACAAGTAGTTCTGTAAAAGCTTGTTGTAGAATTAGTGAATCGCGTTCCGATGAAATTTCTTTGAAGAGTTTACAGTCATCGGCAAAGAGAAGTACATTTATGGGAAGATAAGACAGTCTGTCTGGTAGATCATCCATATAAAGAAGGAACAAAAGTTGGCCTAAGACACTCCCCTGTGTGACACCGGACAGGACGGGTAGAAAGCTGGAAGAGGAGCCAGAGAGGATAACACGCTGCTCTCGTGCATGCAGATAGTCTGTTAGCATAGATAGAAGTTTACCATGGATGTGAAATCTGGATTGTAATTTATGAAGAAGGAGATTATGGTCAATTTTATCGAAAGATTTTGAAATGTTCAAATATATAACGTCAAGCTGGGAATTGTTTGAGAGACTGAGTAGCATGAGAAAGTAATACCGATAGATTGGTCAAGCAAGAGCTGCCTGGAAGAAAACCATGCTGAGCAGTATTTATAAGGGGAGATGTGAACTTCAGCAACCTGTCTTTGATTATTTTCTCACAGATCATAGAGAGAGGTGACAGAAGATTTAACAGAATATTTGTCTCCAGATTTATAGATCGATACAACTTTTGCACGTTTGAACAGTTCAGGAAACACACCTGCATAAAAATACTTGTTTAGTAAGAGACACAGAGGGTGTGCCAGGGAGTCAGCAGTGTTGCGAAGGAAAATTGTCGGAATTTCATCGGGGCCTAAGGACCGGCGCAACGGCAAAGAGAGGAGGAGAGATTTGACTTCTTGAGGGGATGTTTTGACCGAGGAGAGAGTGTTGGAACTAACAGACTTAATATGAGGAAGGGTTCGGAAACTGTCTCTGAGGAGAAATTTTCATGAAAAAAGTGTTAAAAAGTTGTGCTCTTTCGTCTCCAACAGCGGTGTTAGAATTATTTACAATTTCCATAGGCACACGAGGATTCTGTTTTCTCGAATTTAATAACGAGTAGAACTTCTTCGGTTCAGCAACACACTCGGCTGTTATGTTATTTACATATTCAGTATACCTTGTTTTGAGTAAATATTTTGAATGTCTCCGAATATCACTAAACGTTTTGTGGGTATGTTCATTTGGGTACTGCTCCCACAAGTTCCAGGCCAGATGTTTGTTTTTAAATGTAAGGATAAGTTCGCTGTCGAACCAAATTGGATATTTTGCAGAACGCGCTTTCTTGGTAGGCACAAAGTCCTTTATATTACAGCATGGAGGGCTTCCAGAAACATCTCCATGGTGTCGTTGACCTCTTCCTCTTCCAGCAGAAACCAGGGATAGGCATCGAGTGCTCACCGGACGTCGTTCCAGGGGGTTTTTCGCCACAGGCGGCGAGGACCGTTCTGGGGGTGGAGATTTTTGACCTTCTCAGCGGAGGGGAGGCTCACCGCGACATCCAGAGAGGTATGGTCCGAGGGCAGCAAATTCCTTTCAGGTGTTATCTCTAGTTCGCACAATGTTGCCAGCACATAGTCCAAATTGCTTTCTCCACGCATTTTGTGCATGTTATGCTGCTTCAACCCCACGCCGTGTATGAAAGTATCGAGAAACCACTGATCACTTGAACAATTTACGATTCCAGTTGTTGGATTTTCCCACTCACTGGAGAGATTGAAAGCACCACACAACACGACATTTCCACATTTCATAGCTGCCAACACTGAATCCCTGCAAGCTTCGAGGATATGGAGGGAAGAGTTTTTGTGCGGGCGATAATATGAACCAAGAATAAGTTTATTTTCTTTATGAATATTTACCTCTACCCAAATAACTTCGCAAGTCCGACTCAGATCACGACGATGTTTACAGTTCCATTTCGTGTTTACACAAATCATGACACCACCCCCACGTTGATTTAGACGGTCGTTTCTAAAAATGTTCAAGTGCCTGGCGAACGGAAGTTCAGCATCACTCACGGTAGCATTCAGCCAGGTCTCGGTGAAAACTAGACAGTCATATTGTATTAACTCACTTAGGTTTATAGCACAATCAGAGAGCTTGTTCTTTATGCTCTGTGTGTTCTGATAATAAACAGAGAAAGCAGTTGCATTTTGTTTTGAGGGACCGGGGTTCAGGTGGATGTCGCCGCACATGAGCGCGAGGCACAGCAGATGAAAGTGCCGGGCGACGGTTTGCTTACCTCGTGGTTGCTCCCCTTGGGTCGGTGACCGCGACATGGCTGGGGAGAATCCAGGTACACATCCAACCGCAGGAAATAAAAAGCTCCTATTTCCCAGGTTCCATCCATCAAATGAAGCGTCAAAACTACACGCTGACCCACTAGAAAACTGTTGAAAATACACGGCGTTGAAGCACACAAATATAACAAAAAAAAAAAAAAAAAACATCAACAAAAAAAACTGTAGAATAATGACACCTTTTGCGGAGAGAAAAAAAACATGCTTCGACCACGTTCCGCCATCTTTGTAATTACTAACAAATTCATTTATTGAACACAAACCGATGTTGATTGTGATATGTATGTTCAAATTATTGTGAAAAACGTTGTCGGAAATGTGCATTTCGAAGTCTAAAGATCGCGTATTTACTTTCACGCTATTGGAAATGAAATTCACTTACATCTTCAATTCAAATTACATACTTACCATATTTTTTTCGATTATGCTTTCTATTTTTATCGTCGTGAGAACAAAATAGGATTTTTTTAGTTTGGCAAACTATCGCTCTCTTTGAAATTCTATAAATAAAGAACGGGTGTTTTTTTATTTATATATATATTTTATTTATTTATTATCTAAACTCCAATATTCATAATTTATAATCCGATAGTACTCCTGTGACGTTCTGTGAGGCCCGTAGTACCTCGGATGTCTCTGTCGATCTCCGTGGGGGAGTTGTTATCACAGCGCACTACGACGCCAGGGGTCCCGGGTTAGAATCCAATCGGGTAAGACACTGATTTGTCCTTAATGAGAAAATTGACAATTTAGTAAATGTGATATATGTGGAAACAACGATTTATTGATTGATTTGCTTTATTTTACTTCGCTTCTTGTGCCACTTTTTGCTAATTTGCGAAGATAGGAATGAGTGATGAAATTGATGAACGGACACTCACAAACATCCATGCTCAGGGCAGCATTCGAACCCGGACCCCTGGCGTTGAAGCGCGATGTGCTAATCACTACGTCACTGAGACCGGCTTGTGGAAGCAAAGAAAGAGAACTACGGGGGATGGGGATTACCGCTTATGGGTTTTTCTTTCATATTTAAAAAAAAAAGACAGAAAAGCGAAAATAAACAAAATCTGTCAATCAATTTTCTTTGTAAGTCTTTCACTATGCAATCTTCTTTACCATGCAACGTTTTTATTAAAATCCAATACGATTTATGAAATGATGAAATCTGAAATGCTAACGGACAACCGTCTTTGTAATATATCGATCAGGTTTCAGAAACATGAATTTTTACAATATTTGCACGTGTAATTTTCCCCCTTTTAAAAATAGCATGTTTTAATTATGTTACTAATCATTAAAGGAATACCTCAATACCATCCCGAAGTATGATAATTAATAATTCCCCCTCCTCAAAGTAATAAAACATATTCCCTCTCTGAACCTCGCATAGAAATTATAGCGGCCGTTTGCTTCTTCGGCCAATACCCGAGCATAACCGAAGGGGCCCCGAGCCTCCCATATGACGTCACGCGCTCGTGCATGATCGGCAATCTTCGGATGGCTCTACCTTATATATTAAGTTACCTTGACAAAAGTGTTCTGTGTTATTATAAGACAGTGAATTATTGGAACGTAAGTTAATATGAAATAATCTTGTGATTAAGAAGATAAATCTGTGTTCAAAATCTAGATATAGTTCGACCACAAGGAAAAAACCTTTCGTCAAAAGCGTTCGCGCATCTTCTCTGCCGTTGTCGGTGCTCGGAGCAGTGTTGCCAGGTCAGACTTGAAAAAATCAGGAGATTGTTCCTTGAGAAACCAGAAGATCTGCTACAAAATCCAATGATCTAATTGTAGCGGATAAACGACGTTTTCTTTGGGGGGTGGCATAGGCGTGCGCACTTGGGGGCAAGGGAACGTCCGCAGATTTTTCCAGCGAGGGGAAAACAATGTTTTTGTTGTTGTTGTTGTTTTTTATCAGGCGGGTAAACTAGGCATATAATAATAGCGTAATAGCTTTGCCCTCTCAGAAAACATCACTTGAGTTTGAAATTACCACGTTCCTATTATAATAATGGATGTAAATTACTGTGACTGAAATCGACTCATAGGTCTGAAATAATAGGTACTTTTAAGTCAACATTCATTTTCCAGAAGGGAAGGGAACGAGATAGGTTGTGAATAACCTAGAGTCGCCAAGCAAAGGGTCACAATAAAAGCCCCCTGCTGCAGTGGCGCGCGTTGTTTACGGTGTAAACGTCACAGATACTTTTGTAACAATGGTGCTAAACCCAGTACCTGTGTTTACCGAAAAGAAACCGAACATCTCCATTTCAGGAGTGGTCGTGTTTCAAACAAAAGATAGTAAACCGTCCAAGGGACCCGACCAATGTCTTTCATCTCTTCCGCATCTCCCGGTGGTAAATCTAAGAGGGTGCACGGAAAACACCCTCAAGTTTGCCCTTTCTCAGCACCGACAAAGGGGACTGCCATGCCTCTATTTTCGGACAGTAAATCGTAGAAAGTTGTGTTCACAAATGAAGCTAACGTGTCGCCCTTCGTTGTCGGAGATTTTCCACAATCTTTCAAGTCGAATGCTAACAATAACAAATTAATTTGCCTTGCTACGAAGTCAGAGCTTCTACCAAGGCAGGCATAGACGTTTCACGGTTTCACTGTTTGTGTCAATTCATCCATGTCATCGCTTCTTCATTCATCCTTGTTGTCGTGCTTACCCGTAGAGGCACAAAAGCGACGTAAAATAACAAATAGAAAGAGTTTGGGGTGGGATAAAATACAGCCATCTTAAAATAGTAATGTAGTAAAGGTAATAAAATAATTTCCTAGCACAATTGAGTATCGTTTGACATAATTTCACAGTTCAAACAGCACTTTTCACGGCTGAGTGGAGTTCCACTCACCTCTCCCTCCATGTTCAAGTAAGATGAGCAGGAAACGTGTTTTTGAGCTGGCCGTTGGAGGTTCCATAGCAATAGTTTATTAAGGAATTCTCCCGAGAAATCAATAGGCCTGGCAACGCTGAAGTTAGCCGGCTGAATGTTCCTTCCCCCCCTGCCCTTTTCCGCACCCGCAGGCGCGAGGTGCTTCTCCGCAGGTTTTTTTGCTTATGGTTCCACTATAGCATAGAAGGCTCTGGACGATCCGAATAAACTTTTCTGCTTGTAAGAAATTCAACAAATTTCATAAAAGTGAGGGGTATAAAATTTGGAACACGTAAAGGAACACGTAAAAACTAATTCCATCATGAGTATCCAATTGTCCTGCTATTCTTAGATTCTCCTATTGTCTTGTTTTCTTTTTATTTCAACGTTTGCTTCCCCTAGAATGGACTTCCGTCCAATGCCGGGGGAGGGGGGACAATTCCTCCTGTAGTTGTGAGTGTTTAATTCATCAATTTCACGTTATCACTCATTGTTGCGACTGGCTAGAACCTAGAAGTGGCAGAAAAGCAACGCTAAGTACCTTTAATACAAAACTACTCAAAATGCGAAATCATTTCCCGAAGTCTGAATTTGGAAGGGAATTGTTCCCCCTAATCCTGATACGACATTATACGGAATCCCATACACCCTAATAAATCACAAAACCAATAAGTGTCTTTGTTATGTTGCTAGAGTAACACATGATATAATTGTAAAGATTAGTGAGAATTCCAGTTAGGAATGTGATCTGTATTTTTCACAGGGGAGCAGTTGCCCCCCTACCCCCCTCTAGCTACGGGCCTGGACCTACCGACGCTCATGGAGAGAGCGCTTATCAACAACCAAAAGGCAAATGCGTTTTAATATGATTCTAAATAGTTCCAACTTTTAAATTTAATCAACACATGTGCGTTAGACAATTATAATTTTCGAAACACGTAAAATATTTTCATTTGATTTGATGAAGTGCCGACTGCAGAGCCTACTCCCTTGTTCTTGTGTCCAATCTTTTCGTTTTACTTCCTACATCCACTGATTTTTCCGTATCGGATCTGTCTGAAAACGATGCATAGATACCTGAGAACAATTGTTTGTTCCCTATCTCATGTTGAAACCAAAAGCCACACAAATATTGTTGCCTTTTCTGAAGATACTGCCTTTACAAGTGCACTCCCCGCCAGCACCAAGGAAGCACAAAAATGTAAACATCCGGTGAATAGCGCCCATAAACTCAAAAACGCAGAGCAACGTGTACATATTTAAGAAACAATTTTTGTCAATTATTAATTACTTTACACATCGCAAATTATTGTATAATATGTAAGTATGTAAGAGAGCTCTTTGTAACGTTCGTAACAAATTGTAAAAAGAAGCATCTACAGAAAGAACAGTCGAATGAAAACGCATAGCTACTTTTGTACTTTTTGTACACAAGCAGAGTCGTGCATGTAACCGGTGTTACCGCAGGTAACAGCAAAATGTAAAGAAATTAAAAAGTTTTTTCTCAATAAAATAACAAAATTGTTAAATAACATAACCGACAGAGCAGTTGAGTGTATATTGCAGAGAACATTTTTTTCTGCAGCCGACAAAAGCGAAGAGACAGGCCCGTTCCTCTACCCTCAAAAGGCATCAAGAGGAAAGGGCGCCAATGCAAGGGAACAGCGGGAAAAAGGCTTGGAGGCAAGTGTGCTAGGGTGTTATTCATATACCTCTTTAGGGGCCTTGTTACCGCTGCGGCATACCGGATCAGCAAGTGTTGTCACATTGGATTTCCAGAAAAGAGTTAAATCCCGCCTAAAACGGGGATACTATTTCACTGACGCAACAAGAGCTAGACTGCAAAGCCAAAGCTGGATTTAACTATAACTGAGGCCGTTTAGTAATAGACGAAAAGATAAGTACTTGATGCGATTCGTGAATTGGACAAACCTTGCTCCAAAAAACTAAGTTGGCAACAGTAGTACGTACATCTGGACTTCCTCCCACCGCTGAAGAAGGGGAATTCTGTCGTCTGCTCAACGCAGACACGTCATACTGACCCGAATGTGTGGTTCTTCTTCCCCTTTCCACCTCTTTGCAAAGAAACAGAGATGGTTGACAAGGTAAAGGTAAAGTGCTCCCCTGTGCATAGCACCACGCCATGAAGGCGTATAGGGGGTGTGGGGGTAACGCCCCACACTTTCTTGATCCGGTCGTGACTGGGGGTGATGTGATCAACATCACGCCCCTGACCGCCTTTACTCCCCAGGGTTTCCCCCAGGTACCCATGTTATTCGACGCTGGGTGGGCGCCGGGGCCGCTTCCATCGTTAGAAAAGTTCCCGGATTTGAACCGGCCGGGGATCGAACCCGGGACCTTTAGCATGGTAGTCGCTTTACCGACTGAGCCACCGCGGCCAGTTATGTAAAAATATGTAACATAAAACTCATGCTAGATCATGTCAGTTATATAATTCGTTGAAGTTTTTCTGTTCAAGGTATGTATTTAGAAAGGAATAGAATATATAATTACATACAATTCCGAGTCCTAGAGATCACAAAATATTATTCTCGAAAATGGGTTAAACCTTAAATCGCTTTTCTCACTGTATATTGAGAATGAATATGATTTCTTAATCATAAGAACATGAGCATAGCTAGATAGTGTATAGAATCTGCTTTGCTTTTCTGGTTCCCATCTCCTCTTTATCCATCGTACACGTAGGGAGCTTTCAGACAGAAGGAACACGCGACAGGCGACAAGCCACACGGGGGTTTACACTGAAGTGACAAACGACAAGATCACCTTCCGTCTATGATAAAAGTATTCACCACACGGGCAGTACCAATACCAACAGATCGAGGCGATTCTATGCACGATATTAAGAAAATGATCCAGTTTGAGCGACACGTGGTGCTTCGGTTCGGAAGGTTACTTTTAATGAGGGTTCGTTTCCAATGTTGCATGTCCCTTCTCGCCTGGCTTGTTGAATGACAAGCTACACAAAAGTTTCACACCGGACGAAGCAACAAACAACAGGGGCCACTTCAGTTTGTAAACAAGCATTCACCTCGCATGAGGGTATAACAACCCGCGCGACGATACAGAGTATACAGAAAACGGCCTAAGCAGAACAAAATGCAAGCGACAAGCGAGACGTGCAGCTTGTGTCACTTCGTTTCGAAAATTTTCCTGTAAGGAAGATTTCACACCAAAGTTACAAAGCGACAAGTCACGTGTCGTTTGGAAGCGAACTTTCAGCAATCAATGCAACCTATCAAACCGAAGACACACGAAAACCTGCACGTGTTTCTTGTCTCTTCGGTTCGTTGTTCACGGATGCGAGGTGAATGTTTTGCTTCAGACTGAAGGGGATCATGTCGCTTGTCGCTTCGGTGTGAAATGTCCCCAAGATAGCTTTCAGGTTGAACTACAGACGACAAGCGACACAGGGTTCTCGCACCGAAGCGACAAGCTGCCTTTGGGAGATTTCAGAACGGAGAGACAAGCGACTTGCTCCTTTTGGGAGATTTCAGAACGGAGCGACAAGCGACACGCGACACATGTCGCTTTGGAACGAGCCAATCAACAGCAACGTTTCACAGCTTAGGGGCATGGTAGGCTGCACAATCCTGCGTTCGATTGGTGAAATTCTGAAGCGACATGCGTATCGTGTCAGTCCGAACGACACGCAAGCGACAAAGCAACACGTGCCGCTTGTCGGTTGAGTCGCTTCCGTTCGGAAAGTTGCATTTTTTACTGAGGGTTCATTTCCAAGCAACACTTGTAGCTGTCGCATGTCGCTTATTACTCCTATGACTTTAGGCAATTATATGTTCGTTACGTCAAAGTGTAAGTGTATTAGCTTTCTACTAGGTTCTTAGAGCCGCGGTGGTCTAGTGGGTAGGACGTCTGACTGGCAGGCGGAGACCCGGGTTCGGTTCCCGGAATGGGTGAATAAAAGTCGGAATATTTCCGCATTGTACCCGCATAAAGCAGTTCAGTGGCTCACCAGACTCATATCAATGGGTGCATGGGGGTAACCCTGGAGAGTAAAAGCGGCCGGAGTGTGGTGCTGATCACTTCGCCTCCAAAATGACCCTTCCCTACATGCCCTAAATGTTCCTTCATGGCACGGTGCTAAATGCACTTGTAACTTTACATTTAACTAGGTTTTTACTGCGAAATCTTTGGAGTTTGTAACCAGCACTCGAGGCTGCTGTGCTGTGTATTTTGAGAAGATCTGTTTGGGCGAGGAATATTATGACGATTGTCGCCAGTATGGCTGGAACAAGGTTACAAGGTCGTAGTAAACAATGGCAGTGACTACCTCCGGATCGTTTTGCGCAAGAATTAATGGAAGAGAGTTGTTGGGGTAGCAGATAGTTTCCAGATTTAAGGTATTCTGATGAAATTTCAGTAAGAAGATACATACAGGGATTTTGCAAGTTAAGATAGCTGGGACACGAGGCTAAAGTCTGGGCAAATTCGTTACGAACAACGTGTGACGAATTAGGATTTTTCAAGGGGGAATCAATACAGATATTTTTTCATGTAATAGAAGCTAATAAAGAAAATGCTTTATTCCGAATAAATAAATATTTGCAATTGATTAGTTATTTTGTTTATATTTTTTCGAGACGAAACGAGACTTTTCACGAGCCGTCTCGTCTCGTATATCGTTTCAAAAACGAGACGAGACGGGACAGGCTTTTTAAAAATCGAGAGGAGACACGAGACGAGAAGGGACATGACACTGTTTTCTCACACCTAGAAAATGATACATTTGTTACAATCATGCAGTCATATATTTTTCCTGACTAAAGATAGGATTAAGAAACCTTCACCACTGCATTTCTCGTGAAATTCTAGCCTGATTTGATTCTAGTCTGACTGCCACGCTGGAGACCCGGGGTGGGTGATCTAAGGTAAAAATGTTCCCGGCTTCGTCCCCACATGAAGCGTCTCCAGGGCCCACCCAGCCTCAAATCAAATGGTACCCGGTGGGGGGTAAAAGCGGCCAGGTTGTGGTGCTGATAAAATCACCTCCAAGATGTCCGACATCGAAAATACCGATGTGCCTTCATAGCACGATGACTTTATCTTTACCTGTATATGCTGCATTCGCTTCTGTACTCCTGAGTAACTACGTTTATTTTTTACATACGCGAAAACTATGCCACAGACTAAGTCTGTGCCTCTACTATGTCAATGGCTGAGGGCAAAGGTGCCCATCCCCCCCAAGGCCCATGACGTGCTCCCGCCCAAAAAAGTAGAACATAATTACTCAAATTATTTTTGTCAGACAAAATTTGCGGAAAAATATAATACCAGAGGTGCAACCACGAATTTTTGTCGGGGGGGGCAACTACCTGGTACCAGGTTAAACGTACCAATAATAATAATAATAATAATAATAATAATAATAATAATAATAATAATAATAATAATAATAATGACATTATTATTATTATTATTATTACTAGTGATACTAGTAATAGTAGTTATTATCCTCATACATTACGCGAAAAGGTGGTAGAAGTCTGTGCCAATGCATTTGTTTGGAACAAACGATTCGAAATATTTTTTCAACACCGTCAATTTAGCATTAGCTAATAATGGAAATCAAGTACACAAACAAACTGTAAATGCATTCCGAAGATACATGTGTAACTTTCATGTACAACATATGTTTTACACATATGCAACATGGAGCGACATAAAATAAGAAAATACATATGCAACAAGCTAACACTAAATTTTGTACGTATTCAAAGCTTATTCAATACAAATATACAACACATGTTATTTAAATACATTAGAGTAAAGTGTTCCCCTGTGCTATGCACCACGCCATGAAGGCGTATAAGGGGTGTGGGGTTAGGGCCCCACACTTTCTTGATCACGGCCGAAGGTGGGGGTGATGTGATCAGCACCACGCCCCTTGCCGCCTTTACCACCTAGAGTTTCCTCCATGTACCCACTTTATACGACGCTGGATGGGAGCCGGAGCCGCTTGAACAGGTGGAAAAATTCCCGGTTCTACCCCGCCGGGGATCGAACCCTTGTCTCTTGCAAGGTAGTCAAACGCCCTAACGACTTAGCTACCGCGGCTTATTTAAATACATTACATTACAGAAAACAAGGAGATTGCGATCAAAGCGAGCAAGAAAATTTTTAGTTCCAATTGTTGCAATTGAAAACAATATGGATTTAATAGGGCGCAAATAATTTCACTGGACGCCATGGCATTCTCTCTTTTGCAACTTTTTTTTTAGATCATTCGGCGCCCATGGCCGACTCCCGGCGCCCCTATCTACAGCTCTGAACTTGACGAAAACGAGAAAAGCAGATACGAGTAATGCAAGAGAAGCAAGCAATGAAATTTTACAAAATGTATTTTTATTTGTATAAAATTTGAAATGGAACGGGGTAATTGCTCCTCTGTGACCCCCTTGCAGGTGCCCTTGGCCGTCAATGTTTGTCCCCCCTTGCCCCCTAGAATTGACTTCCATTGAAGATTGGGGGGGGGGGCAATGACCACCTGCACAGTTTGTCTGCTCGACTAACCTTGTATTAATAGGAACAGCACGCCCCCCTCCATCCAAACCGATTCTAAAGGCATAAGAGATGATATTTCATTTAAACCTCATCGCCGCGACCACTCACAGGTAGGTAGAAAAACTGTACATAATAACCAAAACTAAAAATCAATAACAAGTCAATCAAACGATACAATCCCCCCTATTTTTGTGTGAAGCTATACAGAATTGATATAAAATTTTGTCCTTCCTCCAAAAATTCCCATGACGCAGGCGCGTCATGAAGCTCCCCTGTAGGCACCCCTGGCTGAGGGTCCCCTAAGGGCTTATTTGTTTCCGGGTCCGCTGCACTGCGGGGTTTTGCGGCTTGTAGACCAGACGCTGGTCTACAAGAGTACATTAATTTATCTCTAGTTTTTCTTTGCATTTTACAGCAAATCAAGTATTGAATGTGTATTTAACACATATCGAACAATAAAAATACAAGAAATAAGTAACACTATTAAATTCAGCTTAAAATACTTATTTCAAAAACTAAAACATTCGCTAGGTTGCTTTGACGTGAGCAAAGTGTTTCACAATATGTTCAACGTTTAGCCGTTCCGTTTGCCTGCGATCATTGTTAAAAACGAATATGTTTGTTTATTTTGCTGAGGAGCACTACCGGGTGTCCGAGAAGTCTTTGTATGAAAACAAAAATTAACTGTATCCGCTATATGCAACATAGACATGAAAAAATGGTACCAAAATGTTCGGAAACTATTCAAGTTTTATTGGCAATAGGAAAGAAATCAATAAATCTCCACGTGAGCACCCTTGGTAGCACGGAGTACATCTAGTCGAAATTCAACTTTTCGCCATGCATTAGCCAACATCAAAGGAGGGATTGATGTGATGACTTGGGTTATCCGTTGTTGCAGAGTTGCAAGATCGGATGCAGGAGTTCTGTAGACATTGTCTTTCACATAACTCCATAAACAAAATCTAAAGGGGTTATGTCTGGAGATCGTTCAGGCCACGCCGTCGGTCCATCTCGACCAATCCATTTTCCAGGAAATGTCTGTTCAAGGTAGGAACGAACCTCCAGACTCCAATGTGGCGGTGCACCGTCTTGTTGAAAGATAACATCTGGGTGGTATTCTAGCAATTGAGGAACAGCAAACAATTGCAACATGTCGAGATACACTCCAGATGTTACGGTGTCCTCACAGAAAAAGAATGGTTCGATTATTCTGTCATGCAGCAGCGCGCACCAAACGTTCACCTTCGGGTTGCCCATGGTCGACTTCCTCACCTCATGAGGGGGCTCTTTACCCCAGATACGCACGATGTTTGAAACTGTCTCTGCACTGTTTTTTGTGACCTGCTCTCGTGAAACCACAGGACACACTCAGCCTTTTTCTGATTTGTGTACATTTCCGGTTTGCTGGACACTGGCACTGCTACACTACTGCAACGGTACAGAAATCTGAAACAAAAAAAACTTGAATAGTTTCCGAACATTTTGGTACTATTTTTTCATGTCTATGTTGCATATAGCGGATACAGTTAATTTTTGTTTTCATACAAAGACTTCTCGGACACCCGGTATTTCACAGATATTGACTGATTGATTAAGTTGGTATTTTAAATCCATTAATCGGGACTGGACCTGCAGTTTAAAGTGGTATCCGAACCACTATGTGCCTCCACCGGGTATCGAACCCGGGACCCCTTGATTACAAGACGATGACGATACCTCTGCGCTATTGGGAAGGCCCTATATTCCGCAGAAAATATTGTGTTGGCTAAGTTTCGGAAGTGCGCGTTCTAGAGGCCACTTTTAAGGGTAAAGTGAGGAAAATCAAACAAGTAGTAAATAAATCCGGAAAAGAAGTTTAATAGTCGTGTTCCAGGTTGAAAGTAGTGGCGTCTTGAATGGTCTCCAGTTTTGTGATCAGAGCCGTGGCAAGAGGGGGAGGGGTTGATGGAAATCATAACCTCCCTGCCCTTTGTGCCAGTATTTCTAAAAAAAAAAAAGTACACCCCATTTCGAAAATCCTACGAACGCCACTGTTTGTGATATCTTCCATCGTATATAGTGCAGGAGGCCTTAGAAAGATCGTTTCGCGGGCTTGCAGCAGACGACAATATGGGGGTGTGTCTGCGAGAACCAATCAGGCCCGCGGATGAGCGAGCCCGGTTGCCACAGCTAGCTCGCTGCACCCTTCTGGAAGGGTGAGTGACCTCTGCCTCTTGCTACCTCGGCCTGTTTGTTCGGCTGAGGAGCAGACGACACGAGAGTATCGGCAATAGCGTGCGAGCCGATAACACGTCTGCTGTTAGCCCGCGAAACGCTCTTTCTAAGGCCTCCTGCACTATAGTGTCTGAATGTATTGGGTGTACGAGATTAGAACTAGCGTTGCTGGTTCACTTTTGACGTTCGTTTTTTGATAAATCAAGGCGCACGCAAGACAGAGAAACGATTTTGTTAAAGGCCCGCAAAGTCTCTATTCAATCTTGCGGCTTCCTGTTGCACGTAAGTACAAGCCTGTGCTACTTAATAAGTGATATATTATTGATTTATTCATTTTCACCTTTATTTAACTGTAGAAAAATAGAGGATCCTCAATCTATTTTTTAAAAAGCTGGATCGGGGCCCGCGGCCCTAAAACTTTAAACACCGTTTGCACCCCGGCATTTATTGCACTGTATAAAATACTACATCGTTTGCTGAGCACACCAATCGCTCTAACTTGTTTGACTGTAATAGATTTCTCAAAGATCACAATAAATTGATTTTTTATTACAATAAGTGTGACTGTTGAGAACAGCGATGATGTAAGAATGTTGCAGCTTAACCTATGTCTTGTCCCACCAGGCAAGAAAAACACTGCTGTGTTACCTCTCACGGGGGAGAAAAAAACACGTCGTGAGGGGCACAGGAAACGAACGATCGAGCCCTCAAGCCTTTAATTCGTCCTTGCGGCAAGCTACTACTATCGGATTAAAAATTATAGATACTCGAGTTTGGACTCCAACTAAAAATTATCCAGTAGACCTACATAAAAACGAGTCACATCAAAATTTAGCTTATTTAATTCTGCATTAATCTATGCTAACCATTTTTTTCTAGTGTGCCTTCTATTTTTCATCGTCGTGAAAACATAAAAGGGCCGGTATTTTTGAGTTTCGCAAACGATCTCTTTCTTTGAAATTCTGTAAATCAAAAATGGGTTGTCCGATCGTTATGAAATTTTAGTGGGGTGAATGCAGAAATGTTTTAAATACAACTATTAACTTTCAGGTTTTGAAAATTAAAAAAAAGAAGAAGTTATTTTCAATTTTGCCAAACATCTTTTTCTTGGTATTGGATAGCCCTACAAATACAATATTGGTCTTGGTTTGAAGCTCTTTACATCTGTTTTTAAAATGGATTATCATTGTCAATTCACATTATCATATGTCCGTTGAACCGCGGAAAATGCCAGCGCACGCTGCGAGTAAGTGTCCTTCGTCATTCTCATCTGTTTGCCTCCCTGATTCTAGTCACTCTCATCCTTCGTCATTCTTATCACTGTTCGCCCCCTATATTTCGTCATACTTATCTTTTGTTGCCCCCATCCCTCGTCATTTTTATCTATGTTCGCCCCCTGTCTCTCGTCACCCTTATCCTTCGTCATTCTTATCGTTGTTCGCCGCCTGTCTGTTTTCGCACCTATCTATCGTCATTCTTATCTTTGTTCGGCCACTATCTCTCATCACCTCCTATCTCTCATCACCCCCCATCCTTCATCATTCTTATCTTTTTCACCCGTCTCTCGTCGCCCCTTATCTTTCGTTATTCTTATCTTTTGTTGCCCCATCCTTCGTCATTATTATCTCTGTTCCCTCCCTGTCTCTCGTCACGTGTCATTCTTATCATTGTTCGCCCCCCTCTCTCGTCGCCCCATCCTTCATCATTCTTATCTTTGTTCACTCTCTTGTCTCTCGTCGCGTCCTGTCTTTCGTCGCCCTCTTACCATTCATTGCCCCATCCTTCGTAATTCTTATCTTTGTTCGCCCCTCCTGTTTCTCGTCGTCCCTATTTTAGTCACTGTCTGCACTCACCGCTAAACATTCTGCTCCCCCTAAGGGTACTTCTTCGTAAAAGAAGGGTCTGTCACCCTCTCCTTCCCTTTTTATTCCGCTCTTCTATGTTTCTTAATTGACACTATTTGTTATATTTCATTCCAACTGTGTAAATTATTTATCGATATGTGAAAAAATAAAATAGATTCTCGGTGAAAGTCGCTCACGACGCCCCCTCAAGAC
Source organism: Lepisma saccharinum (assembly GCF_977018435.1). NCBI lineage: Eukaryota > Metazoa > Arthropoda > Insecta > Zygentoma > Lepismatidae > Lepisma > Lepisma saccharinum. Next base: position 35,273,379 of record NC_139231.1, read on the forward strand.
CCTCGGAGGGGCGATCGCCCCCCGCCCCTTCCTTTAATCCGCTCTTGTAGTCAAAGCTAGGGGATGGCGGGAGTTCTCCCTGGACGCCGAACAATCTGAATGAGAAAAATTGTAAAAGAGAACGCCATGGCGTCCCGTGAATTTTTTTGCTCCATAGTGTTTTCAATTTGCAAATATTTGGATCGTAATATCATAGAGGAGTTAGGGAGTAGAGGATTACCCCACATTTAAACCTCGCTGCGCTTTGAAATTGCATTTCCATCGGTGGCCAGTAGATGGCGCGGCCGTCTTCTTTTGCTGTTTCCAGCACAAATTGGGGGGAGAGCTCTTTCGGTGACAGTCACGTGGGTTTCAAACGTCCTTATTGGTCAGATCTCTTGTATCCCATCAAGGCTGTTACCAATGGCAAGGGCTTTCTTTTTCGCTGGTTCCCTTCCAAGCACCGCTGTTAGGGGTGGGGTGAAGAGATGGGATGGGTGATGCGTTTCCGCCACCGCAAAGTTCTTCGGAATCTTTTACTCGAAAGTAAGGTTGCCTTTCCTATGCAATTAACAGATTCTTTGAGTGTTTATTTGAAGGCGAAATTGGGAATGTAAAATGTAGGCATTTTCAACTGGCGCCTGAATTTTCAAATTCAGTTCTCAAAAAACTTTTTTTTAAAAATATTTCAACTACGCTTGTGGAAATTTCCATTACCACTTTCGAAATAACGAGTACAGTGTGTGGGCCTCCCCGATGGCTCAGTGGTAGCGTCGTCGCCTTGTATTCAAGGGGTTCCGGGTTCGATACTCGGTGAAGCTACAAGTGGTTCGGATCCCACTTTAAACTGTAGGTCTAGTCCCGATTGGCCTGAGCAAAAAGAAAAAAAATAATAGCTCATAACTGAAGTACAAACGGGGGGCGGCGAATTCCATGCACCGGCGCAACAATCATTTCTTGACTGCAACAATCTTTACTCGACCTCGCCGCACAAGAAATGAAAATGAACTGAATAGCGTGAAATTCAAATAATTTTTGTTTCACTTTGCTCGAAATAAAATCGTTTCTTAAGATAGGGTGACCATTCGTCTCGTTTTGACCGGGAGAGTCCCGTTTCATAGGCGTGTCCCAGTTGTCCCGTCGATATTATACAAGAAACACTATTTGTCCCGTTTTTTAAAAGTCTAGGAATTAGCTTGAAAACCAAGTCTAAATTTGAGAGATTCTTAAAAAGAATGACTTTCTGTGTCTTGGCGGAAATTCAAATGTCAAATCCCGCGTTTTGTGTTAGATATTAATATGTGATGAAACTTTTTCGGGGAGCTTTATTAACGGTTAGTAAAGAATAAAGTTGTTCTCAAGAAGATTGGTCCTTCTGCAAAATACTTCTGGCATAGTAGTCATACCGAGATTATAAAAATTAATAGCTCTTGACAACGAGATCATATTTTACATATATATTGTTCATGATGTATCATTTATGTGATCCATACTATAATAAATAATAAAAAAGGTAAAGTGCTCCCCTGTGCTTTGCACCACGCCATGAAGGCGTATCTCGGCCGAAGCCTGGAGTGATGTGATCAGAACCACGCCCCTGGCCGCATTTACCTCCCAGAGTTTCCTCCAGGTATCCACTTTATACAACACTGGGCGAGCGCCGGAGCCGCATAAACAGGTGGAAAAAGTCCCGGTTCTCTCAGCCGGGGATCGAACCCGGGCCTCTCGCATGGTAGTCAGACGCCATACCGACTTTTTTATATATAAAATAAAGAAATACCCCTATTCGGTGGTATCCCCCGTCATTCACACACATTTTCTCAACATTCGTACATATCAGTTTTTCTCTATATTCTCGGTTTTCTAAATTTACGGACAACACAAACATCCAAGTCCTAGACGGGATTCGAACCCGGGACCACTATGCTAACCACTCCTCCACGGAGGCCGACCACCGACTGAGCTACAGCGGTTACTATAAATAATAATAATAATACGTTAATGACAATAATTTTATAGCTAATTAGGCCTAACCAATTTTTCAGGAGGGAGTAAAGTGACCTTTGGGTCAAAATATTATGGTCACCCTACTTTAAGAGCAACATCAAATCGTACTTGACCATGTTTTTATGTTTAAATTTTTGCAGCTTTTAAAAATTAAGATGTACTATTGATGAAATCCTACGAGCAATATTTGTATTTTCCTCAACCACTACAAATTTTTAATTCACCATGCTCCAAAAAACTTGTAAAATTATTGCTTTTTTATTTATTTATATATATATATATATATATATATATATATATTTTTTTTTTGAAGAGTGACAATTGTCAATTCAACCTGTATGTGGAGTGAGTTGACGATATGTTCGGGGTCAGTTGACAATACGTGTAATTCTACCTTTGAAATGGTTTGGAATATTTTATTTCAAACAATATACTGCCTTAAAATTACAGATTACAAAAATGTGATTTAATGAACAGCATAATATGTAACATAAATGTTCCAAACCAGGGTGCGGAATCCCGGGGGGACGGGGGAATTCCTCCCACCAACGATCTTGTCTTGAAATTCCCCCCTCCCCCCACAAAAATTATTCCAAGGGGGGAAGAGTTTTTGTTTTAACAACAAATATAAACAATTAGCTTGAGATTCGAATATACATGACTGGAATAATATCGAGAACATACAAAAAGAACTGACAACAAAGAGCCTCACCTCTAAGGACCCTAAACCCAGCAATCCCCAGAACACAGAAATTAGACCGACTTGTTACTTCTTCTCCATTTCTCATCGTCTTTCGTTAGCAACCACGAAGTACATAGATATATTAATAAAACACGTAATAGCATTTATATGTGAATTTTATACATGAAACTATTATCATCTTAATATATGAAGGGCCAGGGGGAAAAACGATGAATGTCGATTTTTCGCCCATTTTGAGATCGCAACGCCATCTGATAGTTCAGAAGCTGTACTATAAGAATGAGAACAGTCTTGGTTGGGAAACGATCAGAAGTGCCTGAAAAACGCATTATTATTTTGGCATATATTAACGTTCTTATGGAAAGAAATACTTTGTTTTTCATTTCCTGGCAAATTGTCTCGAATGAACATTCATCGTTTTCCCCCCTGGCCCTTCATATCTTATTTTTTATCCCTCCTCCCTTATGCACATCATTGTTCATCTATTTGCAATTATACATTTTGAATGAAAGACAGTCGATATAATATATTGTATATATTATAAAATAATTTGAGACATTTAATGACATTATATATATAAATATGGGTCGGGTCATTCATTCCATGTCAAATCAGGCAGGAGTTGACCCTCATAGTCACGATGTTGATGATATTTCGGACACAGCTTTGCTTTGCTCCAAAACCTGTGAAAGGATTTTGCTGAAATATGATTATTACGAATTATATGAGGGTTGTTCAAAATGTCAGTTTTGAGCATCATGCTCTTTTCAATTAAGTATATCTCGGGAACGAACAAAGATACAGAAGCGTTCTTGAGCTCGTTGTAAAGGGGAAAAACGGTTGCATATTATGAGATGATAAAATGTTGAAACTTTGTAAAATTTGAACACACTGTTCAAATGTTCAAATTTTAAGTTTGAACATTTGAACACACTGTTCAAATGTTCAAATTTTAAGTTTGAACAGCTCAAAACATCCCCCCATCGATTTTTCTCATTTTTGAATATTTTTAACTTCCATCCTTCCTCTTCATACTAATAAAGTTTTATCGAGGTTTTTTTTATATAAGAGAGAAAAATGAATTTGAAATTTGTCCTGCATCAGCAATGAACTGAGCTATAATGAGACTTTTCATTTGTGTCGCGCTAGAGGATATACATACGTACTGTTCAGGGACAGATGATATTCCTCTTGATAATTGCCTTTATTTTGTGCTGTTATTGCTAATTTATACGTTACTGTTTTCATATTTTTAGCCGCGTTCATGGGGACGAGATGTGGGAGTGTTGTGAAAACTTCTGTGTTAGCCAAAAAAAAAAAAGTTGAAAACGACGAATGTTGGGAATGATTCCGTAAAAGATGGATTTTGGTCAGTTGTTAGACCTCTACTAGAAGAAAAAAATCTCAAAAGTTCACGTCCTTCTCCCCTGTGCTTCCCCTCAAGCATCGGATTCACAGACTCTTAGTTACTGTGCTTAGTTACTAAGCAGTTATTTTTCTATTAAACTTTTGATCCTCATTAGATAGACTGAAGAAAAGGTAATGTTTCGTTGTTCAATAATGCGTAACGATCTGTAGGATTTTATGTTTTGGTAATGAACGATACCCCCATAAGATTGGATCACATATAAAGACGAATTCAAAGGAATTATTTTCCGGAGAGGGGCATCGTAACGATCTGTAGAATCTTTTAAATGTAACGTACAACGAACTCTAAGATCCCAGACATTTAGCCATCACTTTCCAAATCAGGAAATTGCTAGAACCATCTAAGGAATGAATGTCTTGTCAGACATTGCCGAGCTTCCTTGATCGCCGTCGTTGCAAACAGGTGTAAACGATCGCAATCAAGGAAGAGTCTACAGATAACTGAGTCGGCATTACTGAGTAAATTCGATTGGAATAAATGTCTGGAAGGAGAGAGGTCAGTGGTCAGTTCTAAGTCAGTCAATCGAGGAGCGAGTACGAGGATTACGAAGAGAGATAAGAGGACGCCTTGGGAAGACCGTGTCGAGACGAGTCGCAAGTCAGACTCTTTGTATAGTCTCGAGCGTAACCTCTCATCGCATAACTTCAGCTGTAGTGCAGAGACAAGTATACCCTTTCCAATAAGCCATGTTGATCCAGTCTTTGGGGGTTTAAAACTCAAGTGGTGTGTCTTGCCACACGTAGGGTTACCAGACGTCCGGTTTTTCCCGGACATGTCCTACATTTTAGCCTTATGTCCGGCGTCCGGGAGGAATTTGAAAAATATCATAAAAGTCCTACATTTTGAGCGTCACAAAATATTAATTAGGAAAATAGGTAACGGAAAGAAATCATGCTAGTTACAAGTCTATGGACTACGCTTCCAAACTCAATAGTGAAATTTATTTTGCTTCAGTCATTGATGTCCGTGTGCACGAACGAAGATCAAATTTTAAACTCGGATCGGGAAAGGATCACTGGAAAATTCCATTGCACGAAGACGGTTCAACACTTGTTTACCTTCTGATCGGCCATTCGCGACCGTTTTGGTGTGTGATCCTGGTTCACGATACTGACGCTTCGACTGCAGGCAGTTGTTTTTTAATATAAAAAGAGCGGAAAGTGATATCGAGGGCGTGCAAACGCTAGAGATGTTGGATGTACAATGCTGATAATTCGAGAACTATGTAAACTAAAAACTGCTAAAATAATAATAATAATTTGTGGTTCTGTGGTGCAAAGTTGTAATATTTATAAATACTGTACTTTCTATCCCAGAACACAAAACATATATAAATGTCATATATTACGTGCAAGGTAAATTAGAACACAGCAATGTTTACGATATTGCTACATGGTGTTGGAAATATGATTGTATAAATTTACGAAAATACATGTTACTGGCTATTTACACGACACGACAATATAAATATATAAGAATTAAGAAATGAAAAATTCAAATAGTTACCACAGTACAGTAATAATAGAAATAATAATAATAATATATCTTTATTGCGGGCGAGGTTCAGCGTACACTGTTCTCTCAAAATCGAATGTATTTCGTAAGGCATTAAAGTCCCGTAGAAGAAGGTTCCATGCTTTCTCCTCCTTTTGTGTTGTGCCGTCAGTTCTTTTTTAATATCATTATTTCTTTACACTCCACTACATCCTTGTACATATTGACAAGGTTGATTAGTACATCTCTCAAATTCAGAGAAGTTTGCAGCCCGAATTATCTTCTTCTCCTACATGTTGATACTTTACCACATCACATTACTCTATGGAGTTCTTGGTTGTAATTTGTATTAGCCAACCAATCAGGTATAGCCTTACAAATTAATCTCGGATCAGTTGAACGGAATCTCCTGAACGTCGTTTTTCGTTGGTGCAATGCAAATCCTTAAACCAAGTTCATTTATTGTGGATTAAAATTGATCTCGTTCATCTGAACTTCGAAATAATCGGAGTTGGTGAACGCGGCCATGAGTCATTGCCCCCCCCCCAAAAAAGTTTGTCCTGCTATAAAACAAACAGGAAAACGGAAGCACTTAATGAACAAAGTTTTGGGACCACTTTCTGATAACGTCACTGTTCAATGCCTGAGCAGAATTTCTTGCCTTAGGGTTTATACTGATGGAACAAGGTCTTGCCCATTCTGATTCAATATTCAATACAATTTGATTGTAAAGCAAGGGTATAGATAACAAAATTATTCATGGTGTCTGCCAGTCAAGAAAGTCATGGTAGTCAAGAAAAAGTAAATATATTAACAAGTAGGTCAAGAAGTCAATAAATTATTCTTGTGGTCAAGAAGTTTTGCTATCATAATGAATAATGAATGGTTGATTTAGTTTATTTTACTTCACTTTTTTCTGTCCCTTTGGCTAATCGCGAAGATGAGGATGAATGGTGGTAAGATAAGATGGATGAAGAGACAGTCACAAACATATAGGGACAACCGACACAAGCCCCACATGAGTAGACGCCAAAGCCTCGCTTATCTGCCAAACACAGTTCAGGTTCTTTAGTAGGGTTTTTCATTAAATAAATATTTATTTTCTTAATTACTAATTTCCAACTTTACCTAAGTAGCGGTCGAATAAATAGACATTAAGAAAAACGGAAAAAGGTATAGAAAAGTCCAGAAAAAGTCAAGAATTCTGGATGTGTTATTTTGGTAGACACCCTTGACACTACTCAAGATGAAACTTCTCGAACCATTTTCAATTACGGTTACTGCTGAATATTTGTTTGCCATTACAGGTCATAATTCAAATGTTGAGAGAGTACTTTCATTACCATCAGCACAACAGACTCACGAGAGAAATTATTTTTTCATGAAGTCTGTAAAATGTTTGTTTGGTACTGGTCCCTATAATTTCAAAGAGTTTGACTGTCCACTCTAACATAAATATAGTTTGGCTAAACCTGAAATTTTGATAAAGATTGTCTCCTCTGAGAAGTACCGCTTAAATCATGTAGTGAGAGGTGCATTGATTAGTATGATTGCAAGTTTTGAAATTTTGCATTTAAAAATTCATTAAGAATTAATTTTTTTAAAACTGAAAAGTGTCACTTTTCAACTACTTTCTAAAGTGTTCTATAGAAATATCTATCATTTATTGAGAATATTTTGTGTCCTACCTACATTTTGGATAGCATGTCCTACATTTCCCTTACAGCGATCTGCTAACCCTAGCCACACGTATGTGTTTAGTCAGTACTACTTGCACCTTACCATCAGGTTTGCCATGAACAGCGAGTATGTCAATAGTTGGGGTGATGAATGATGAATGAGCTACATTACCCGTAGTACGATCCCACGTGGTGATAGATGTGGGATATTCATTTATTTCAATTCGAAATAAATGAAAATTGGAAGGATAAACAATGATACGAATGTAAGTGGTTTTCACGTTATGTAAGAAATCATCTTTTAAAATAAAGACAAGTCTTGTCTTCCCCTGTAAAATAGAGACAAGTCTTCCTGTACTTTTAGAATTTTCTCGATTGTAACTATCAAATAAATTATGCGACAGAATATTATTTGGAATAAAAATTATAGCCTAATTTATAAGCGTTAAACTGATATAACTTTTAATGTATTTAATCAAAGAATCGCCATAAGATGTGTCTCCAAATAGAGGACTCGTACCCACCATCTTGATCACTGTCCAGCGGCTAAGTCCCTAATGATTGACGAATTGTTACACTTTTTGATAAAAGCAAGAGACTTGGTAGTATAATTGTTATGCCATTTAAGGAATTTTCAGTCGAGGAGCCAATCGCTATGTGCGTGCCGATGCCTCCCATGTTCAAAATAGTCCACCGTATTAGATTTATTTTGGTTTGATATTTCTCGGGAACGGTGACGCCTATGAATGTCTGGTTTTCTCAGAAGTGCTCCAAATAGTATAAACTTTCACACTAAATCAATAAATCTATTTTTAAAAAATAAACGATTATTTTGTGAAATACTCATTTTTAAAGTATTTTGTGAGAATAACTGCATATTGAAAATTTTGTTGATGGTTATGTTCTTACATTTTCAGTCATATAAATTAGAGCTCATTCCAACATCTCGAATTGAGGTCTCAAGCAATAAAATTTTGTATAACTGTCATTTGTCCAGTAACTTTATAAATATAAAAATATTATTTTAAGAGGAAATCATGCCCCTTGCCCGAGCGCGACCGTCTCCCCCTCCCTTTCCTAGAAAGACGAGTTTTCCCCGTTTATTTGTAAAAGAAGTAATCAATTCCACTCCTCCGTAACTATTGGACTTACGACCTTCATATTTTTATGGGACACTTTTTAAAGGTTTATTTCATAATCTATTCACTCAAATTCTCTGTAGCAATAATGATTTTATACTTGATTTTAATTACATTGAGTTTGGTAACAGCGTACAATTGCCTCACTAAATGGTCGGCTTCTCACTTTCCGATTCCGAGGGTAAACAAAACAGGTTTCGAGAATCGACGGGACCGAGCGGGCAGTGGTTTCTAGTGTTTCGCCCGATGGGAGGGATTGAGAGAGAGGGGAGGGGGAGTGAACTGCCTCCTCCAGAATAAATAGCCTCGGCCTTTTACTATAGGGTCATTCCACGTCAAATCATCCAGGCCATGTCACCCACCATCTCCGATTTTGATGAAATTCGGTATACTTATAGAACTTTTCATGCTAATTACAAAAATAACAACTTTTTTGAGATTGGTCAAGGGGTTCAGAAATTAAGCGATTTTAAAAATCTCCCTGTACGCCACATGCGGCTCCACTTTGAATGACACGCATTAGGTTATAAATTATAGTATCTTCTCTCAGGTTTGCCGTAGAAACTTCAAGTTTGATTTCTTTTGCTCAGGATAGTGTAAGATTTCATTTAAATAAGGTTTCTGATCAGTGTATCAATAATCATGTATTTTATGTATAGTTTCATGTATTTTTTTAGAAAAATAAATGACTAACTTCAAGAGCGAATTTCGTGCAATGCCCCCCCTTCAATTTCACCCAAATTTTATATACAGGTAGCTGAGAGTGGGTACTAACGCTTGATGGAAAAATTGGGATGGGCGGTTCAGAGACAGGGTGATAAAAAAATCATTTGCATTAAAAGTTAATCTTATTAAAAATACTTATGTATTTAGCACTAAGTCTGAAGTACAATATGTTTTGAGGTATAACATTCAAAATTTCTGTTCACTATGTGTGAAGGTAAGCATAGGCGTAACCTGGTGGGGGCAAAGGGAATCATTTTCCCTATCCAAAATGTATAGATTAATTAAAACCTACAAGTTAAATATATTTTGTGAACCTCCTGGCACTTGAGGAACAAACAAAAAAAGAGTAATTATTTTGATTTTTCAAATGTATTTAGCAAATAATCTTTGACACTATTTCTATGGGACTGAAAACTTTGATTCTCTCAACCAAAGATAGTTCCCAAGTTCCCAAGTTACGCCCATGAAGATAGTACCGAAAACTCGATTGTATTCTATGCATTGCCAAAATTTCATGCACTATAAATTGTGCCGTTCACATTTTCTGTTCCCAACTGTAAACAAAAATATATCTGTACCTTCTCTGGATGCTACGTAAAAGGATTTTCTTGGAATTGCTGGCCTGTCAAGGAAGCTATGCTTTGTTGCATGCTAACTTCATCCACGCTTTACTTCAATTCATATCTACTTGTATGTGAAAGCTTCAGTATTTTAGGTGGACTGTCGAGCTAGGAAACAGTCATCGTTGAAGGAGTGGATCTTTGGATTTTGTTGAACTTGGAATGGAGGAGAAAGAAATAGGTTCAAGTGGAATCAATGACACCATATTCAAAATACCGTGGTCAGCATTGAAATGATTTCTTAATTAAAATCGTTCAAGCAAAGTTGATTCTGTGTCTCATCATTTATTTGCAGTAGTAATGTAGGTTTATGATGACATACGGATTATGTACTAGAAACACAATTTGTAATTTTTACACAAATCAATGATCATTAACTGTAAGTTTCTTTGACAGTAACTGTAAAGTAACTCAGTTACTTTCAAAGTACCAGTAACTGTAACAGAGTTACTTTTTAAATGAGTAACTTACCGAACACTGTAAATAACCTGTAGCCTAAGTTCAAAACAGTGCATACTTAATCTTCCTGGTGCTGTTGTATAGTACTTTGCAATCGCTGACACATTGTACTGCGGGTTGTTATCATTTCACCTTACGTGATTAATAAGAAATTTATGCCTCGAATACTATTTCTATGGAATTGGTACTTCATTGCTGAACTTGTTACTTGATACTGTTGATGTCTATACAAGTCTTCTAAGTGTTCCAACCACCCCTTCACAAGGAGATTTTCTGTGGTATGTGGCAAGAAATGCTCCATTTGGAAAAACTTCAATCAGCACAAATGTGTATTATTAATTCTTACTTCATATTACTTATCTCCGTGAAGAGTATAAAGAAAAATTCCATATTGAGATAAAATGCACAAAAAGAAGAATGTTCTCGAAGAAAATTTGCTAAGCTTGGGAATGCTAATGACTATGATTATAATATTTTTAAAAAATTGAAGACAGTTGAAACTAACTTAGATAGAGTGGAACTTCGATTTTACGTTGTTCAGGGGACCAAGCTGAAAAAACTTAGAATGCGAGAAAATATAAAACCGAGGAAAATTTGCTATGTTGGGACCGCCAATATTGAATGTAAAATGCAGGGAAATGTAAAATCGAGGAACTTGAAATCGGGGTTCCACTGCAATTATTATTTGTAGGTTTTAATTAATCTATAAATTTTGGATAGGGAAAATGATTCCCTTTGCCCCCACCAGGTTACGCCTATGCTTACCTTCACACATAGTGAACAGAAATTTTGAATGTTATACCTCAAAACATATTGTACTTCAGACTTAGTGCTAAATACATAAGTATTTTTAATAAGATTAACTTTTAATGCAAATGATTTTTTTATCACCCTGTCTCTGAACCGCCCATCCCAATTTTTCCATGAAGCATTAGTACCCACTCTCAGCTACCTGTATATAAAATTTGGGTGAAATTGAAGGGGGGGCATTGCTCGAAATTTGCTCTTGAAGTTAGTCATTTATTTTTCTAAAAAAAATACATGAAACTATACATAAAATACATGATTATTGATACACTGATCAGAAACCTTATTTAAATGAAATCTTACACTATCCTGAGCAAAAGAAATCAAACTTGAAGTTTCTACGGCAAACCTGAGAGAAGATACTATAATTTATAACCTAATGCGTGTCATTCAAAGTGGAGCCGCATGTGGCGTACAGGGAGATTTTTAAAATCGCGTAATTTCTGAACCCCTTGACCAATCTCAAAAAAGTTGTCATTTTTGTAATCAGCATGAAAAGTTCTATAAGTATACCGAATTTCATCAAAATCGGAGATGGTGGGTGACATTTTCACAAAATTCTGGATGATTTGACATGGAATGACCCTATAGCCATGGGCAGGGGCAGCGTGACAAAATTCGCAGCAGCTTCTATTCTCCACTTGCTTGTGTCCATAGGAACACAGAGCAGATGGTAGGTTGGTTACTCTATCCCAGTGCTTCTCAACCTTGTCAAGACCTCGGCCTAGTATTTTTTTATTTTATAGGACGATGCCCAATCCCAACAAATTTATTCGTAAATACTTTTCATTTTTTTTATAGTGTATACTAACAATTGGAAAGTGTGGTATAATCATAAAGACTGACAAATATAAATTTAAATTAGTTACCAATCACTGGACCAATGCAATATTATAACATATAAGTTCCTCAAGCCATCATCATTAAATTAATTTCTGTTCATTATTATTGACAAACCCCTTTCTGATAAAAAATATATAATATTATTCCGTATAAAATTGATTGATTTTAATTGTGTAATTAAAACTGCCGGCCCCCGTGGCGGAGTGCTTAGCACATCGCGCTACGACGACAGGGGTCCTGGGCTCGAATTCCGGCCTGGGCATGGATGTTTGTGAGTGTCCGTTTATCAATTTCATCATATCATTCCTCATCACCATCCTCGCAAATTAGACAAAAATGGCACAAAAAGCGAAGTAAAAGAAAGCAAATCAAATCAATAATTTTAATTAAAACTGTACTCACTATAGAAGTCAATTAAGCAGGAAGCCAGCAGAAGAATGACAGCTTATCGGCGAAACCCTGTCCTATCATATACACACAACAAATATGTACATGCGTAAAATATATAATTTAGTCAATAAACACTAGTTCAACATTAATACCAGGCTGTCCCAGAAGTCCTGCACCATCAGCACACTGAGCCCCAAGAGATGAAGTTTGCGAGGGTAGGTGGCGCCACCGGTGAAAGGCTGTTGGCAGGCATAGAGGACAGGTTCGAGGGATCAAGTGAAGGCACGCGCAGCATGTGTAGCGAGTGTTCCTTTGAAATTAAAGTGGGCACGATGAGTGAGGACCAAATTGCACTTCGTGCAGTGCTAGCTTTTTTTATGGAAAAAATGTCTAACAGCAAAAGCGGCAGCGGAGGAAATTTGTCGTGTGGAGAACGAAGAAGTGGTGAATCGATGGACAGCTTCCAGTTGGTTTAAAAAATTCGCTTCGGGTGATCTACGCCTCGCGGACAAGGCCCGCACGGGGTGACCTCCGATGGACATTAACGAGTCTCTGCAGGATGCTGTGCATGCTACACCACAATCCAGCACACGTGTTAGCCAGAGTGGTTGGGGCATCCAAATCGACAGTAAAACTTCGCTTGCATGACATGGATTACACCAATAAACAGTCTCGACAAAGTCCACACGAGCTGACAGAGGTGCAGGCCCAGCGCAGAGTTGCAATTTGCCAGACATTGCTACAAAACCCGCATGATCTTCGTTTTTGGAGGAGAATTGTGACAGGAGACGAGAAGTATGTGTTTCTGAAAACCCCGATACACGTAAACAGTGGGTGAAAAGAAGGCAGGAGGCCATCGCCCATGTGAAACAGGACAGATTTGGGAAAAAACTCATGCTGAGTGTGTGGTGGAATATTGACGGGATTGTCCATTATGAGTTTGTTCCAGAAGACCATGCTGTAACAGGTGAAATGTATTCTGAACAATTACGCCGAGTGTATGCCATTCTGGACGGGAAATACCCGGCATTAACGAGGAGGAAGAGGTTACTGCTGCAAAATGACAATGCTCCCAGTCACCAGTCTCGAAGAGTGACCAACACACTAGCTGAGCTTGACGGATTTGAGTTGTTACCTCATCCCGCCTATAGTCTGGAAGTTGCACCATCGGATTACGGTTTGTTTCGCTCTCTCTCATTTCCTGTGTGGTCGGCACTTCAGTTCATATGATGAGGTAAATTCTGCCTGTCGTGAGTTTTTCAATTCTAAACCTGCCACCTGGTATCGCCATCAGATTGAACGGTTGTCGCAGAGGTGGGTGAAGGTAATTGAACATGGAGGCCTGTACTTTGCTGAATAAAGTCTGTCTTTGTTTCTGATATTCTGTGTTTCGTTTTCGTTCTAGTATGGTGCAGGTCTTCTGGAACAGCCTGGTATTTTATTTTGAATCTGCAAACTCGCTGAAAAAAATAGTTGGCTTATTTTATTACAACTGAGCTTCTTTTTTTGTAGGTTATTCTAGTGAAACTTTTGCTGCCGTTTTCTGTCCGTAAGTTTGTTAATTCAGGAATGAATTAAAGTGATATCCAAACGAAGACAGTCACAAAATTGCAGGTTTTTACCTTGGAACACTAAAACACTTCTATCTTCATTTAACTTCTTGGATTCCATTTTCTAATATTCCTGTGAAGAGCATGTTCCAATGTCACTTCGGGTTCGGGCCTATTATAATAATTAATGCACCGTTACAGAAATTGAATTACATGTTTAAGAGATGATAATTAACCTATCGTTAATGTCCAGGTTGAAGAGGTCCTCCATTTCTTCTCTTGGGATCTCGTCAAAGAAGGCGTCATTAGAAATATTATGCTTATTTCTGTGCTTATGTCAGAAATTAGTTTTTAGATTATATTTAGTCCAGTCTTAACAGAATTGCTTCCACATAAAAAAAAACAAAAAAAACATCCACTGTGAAATGAGATTTGAAAAGCCTCAATTGCGTACAATTTATACGAATCCATGTTTGAAAGACAAATTGAACGACATCCAGACAGCGCAAATTTGTAATTTATATTTTCAACAGATAGTTTCTAATTTATATGATCAGCGATCAATATATGTCGTGGGATATACACTAATGAAATCTGTCCGAAAATCTTACTAATTCAAACATTAATAGAATTTTCAAGAAAACGTGTGCATTACCCAGGGCGAAGTTCGAACCTGGAATCTTCGGCGGTGAGATTTTGAGTCGATAACTCAAATCATTTGGCCACTGAGGCTGTCCATTAAATGTAGAAAATATAGGTACGTGTATCAGTTTGTACTTAATCACTCCGGATAAATTCATAATGGAGGCTCTTCCTCCCAGTTTCATATTTTTATTCCTCCATCTCGTCTTTCTTAATCTAATGATATAAAGAGCAATATATTTAAGTTTATTACACTTATATTCACCTCACCGTTAGATCAACTTTGATGGGAAAAAGTTTCAAGATAAAGTAAATTGAAAGAAAGCATACGAGGTCTTTATGGAAAACACAGTCTTATAATTCACATAAACTGACTGTATTTATTATTTTCCTTGCTTTTATAATTCTTAGTTTAATCGCGACTATGAGGATGATGAAGCGTATACAATACAATTTCTCTCTCCGTGTAAACAATAATTATAATTATAACCCATGGCGCAAAGGTCCAAGCAGGTCAAGATACTGCCGGCATCACTCCCACATGCCTCAGCAGAGGGAGATCATGCAACAGTGGCGCAACTACAGGGGGGCATTGCCCCCACCCCAACCTTGGACGGAAATAAGTTCTGGGGGGGGGGAAACATTGACGGCCAAATGCATCTGCAAGGGGCAATTACCGCCCACAACTTCAAATTTTATGTAAATAAAAATGCTTTTCGTAAAATTTTCTTCCTCGCTTCGCTTGCAGTACCTGCTTTTCTTAGTATTATCAAGTCCCGAAACATATCTGGGAATGGCGAAAGTCGGCCTTGGGCGCCGAACGATCTAAATGAAAAGAGATGAATTGTGGTTTTAAGTCCACTTTATGCACAGAAAGGCTAATAGGGACTGGACATACAGTTTAAAGTGGGATCTGAAGCACTGTCATGTGCCTCCGTCGGGTATCGAGCCCGGGACTCCATCAAAAGGTGACGACGTTACCACTACGCCATCGGGGAGGCTAAAAAGTTGTAAAAGAGAGAATGCGTTGGCGTCCCGTGAAATTATTTGCCCCCTATTAATTTAAAAAAAAAAATGGATCTAAAAATATTCTTGCTCGCAGGTTGTTTTCTGTAATGCATTGTAAATTACCAGAGAGAGAGTAACACTTTTATTAATTGATTTTGTTTTAAATGTATGAGCAATTGTTGAGGAAAAGGAGCGTGCACAATTTATGTAATTTTTGCTGTTGGTTTATTGTGAGATGGATGAATTTATTGTGTAATGTATTTAAATAATATATTATATTGTATATAATATGCATTAAAGAAACTTTGAATACGTACACAATTTAGTGTTGCATATGTGCGAAACATATATCGTGCATGAGTTATACATGTTAATGTAAAAGGGAATTATATTTGGAATGCATTTATCAAGCATTACTATCTTTCAAAAATAGTTTGAGTACTTGTTTTCCATTATTAATGTGAAATTGAACGTGTTGAAAAATAATTTAGATCGTTTGTTCGAAAACAAATACTTTAGCACCAACTTCTACCCCTTTTTGCATAATTTACGAGGGTAATAACGTCTTTGATACTACTACTACTACCGCTACTACTACTACTACTACCAATAATAATAATAATAATAATGTTGGTCCCGGGTTCGAATCCCGGCTTGAGTGTCAATTCATCAATTTCATCATATCATTCATCCCCATCTTCGCAAATAAGTCAAAAGTGGCACAAGAAGCAAAGTAAAATAAAGAAAATCAATAATAATAACATTATTATTATTATTGGTACGTTTATTATGGTACTTGCCCCGCCCCCAGACAAAATTTAAAAAATTCGTGGTTCCGCCTCTGTCATGCTACCAGTTACGGGATGACGTGTGATTAGCACGACGAACCCTCAGTTGTTGTTATAGGTTTCCACGACCTGATTACACTAATCGTTCGTAGCTCCCCAATTTGCTCACGATGGTGAGTGGCCTCCGACCTCATACACTGGCCAAAATTTTCGGGAGAAAAGTTCTTACTAAGTAGAAATATTTTCCAAGTATAATAAGTAAGAATTTGATATGGTTCTACTAGAAAGTTTGTATTACTAGGAAGCTAGCAAAAAGTCTATCACAGTTTTGCAATTGCAAGCCGAACGATACTGATTTTATATGACCAGGGGTCAACCTAGAATTTTACAGAAGTGTAAGGGTAAATTTAGAGCCGAAATAATCATAAATTTGACTTCAGTGAAAATTTTTTGGTGAGAGTTGAGAAATTTTGTAGTCGTTAGGGGTGCGTGGATAAATTTCTGTATAGGACGTCATTACTTTCACAGGTAAGGTAAAGCAAAGTTCCCCGTGCATATAACACCGTGCCATAACACACATTTAGGGGATGTGAGGTAGGGCCCCACACATTCTCGGTCTCGGTCATGTGATCAGCACCACGATCCGACCGCCTTTATCCCAAGGGTTGCCCCCAGATACACATTGATTAGAGGCTAGGTGAGCCTCAGAGCCGCTTTATGAGGGGACGAGGCCCACCTCCAGGTTCGAAACTGTGTCTCCCACGTGGCAGTCAGACGCCCTACCGAGTAGACTACCGAAGCCGTATTCTTTATTTTTATTTCATTTTGTCTTTATTTTTTTTATTTTTGGTGATCTGGTGTCCCTTGCTATCACTTCGCTTAAGAATGATTTAATACACAAGGATTCTCTGTTTATTTTTAATACACCAAATCGCCGACCTACATGACGCTGTGGTTAGCACTGTGCGCAACAATGCCAGGGATGCAAGGTTCGAAGCCAGGGCTTTGCATGGTTGTTCTTTGTGAGTGTCGGTTCATCAGAACATCAATCATCCTCATCTTCACGATTAGCTAAAAGTGGCAGAAAAGCAAATAAAATAAACCAATTCAATCAAACCACAAAATCGAAATTAAATATTTGTTTTTACCCGGACATGCAAACAATTTTCATTGTGAACTCAGCCGGCTCCCGTGGCGGAGTGGTTAGCACATTGCGCTCCAACGCCAGGGGTCTCGGGTTCCCGGCCTGGGCATGGATGTTTGTGAGTGTCCATTCATCAATTTCATCATATAATCACTCATCCCCGTCTTCGCAAATTAGCCAAAAAGTGAACAAAAGTTGAAGTAAAAATAAAGCTAATAAAAAATATTGTGAAATTTTATGTAAATAAAAATACTTTTCGTAAAATTTTCTTCCTCGCTTCGCTAGCAGTACCTGCTTTTCTTAGTATTATCAAGTTCCGAACCGTAGCTGGGGGTGGCGAGAGTCGGCCTTGGGCGCCGAACGATCTAAATGAAAAGAGATGAATTGTGGTTTTTCCATTAATTCCGAAGAAGAGCACCCTTCCGACATTTATTCTTTGGAACCTTTGAATATGGTATTCTGCGCCTTTTCTCTCTTCGATCTTCCATTTCTTGAAGGTTTACTCTTCCAACGAAGGTTTGGCACTTGTTACAAATAACACAAACTCCCGTTGCTTCGTAAAACACACTGAAAGGAGGTTCAAGCATTCCGTGGTCAAAAGCAGGCGGTCCATTAGCAGCACCCCTCCCTTCCTTCGCGGTCCTGCCGAAATGAGGGGGGAAAAACTCCAACCGCCGGGAAAGACCCCGTTCCGTGTAAAGGGTCGATTTTGACTTCGCCTGTTTATGGCATTTGGAATGAACATTGCCAAATTTAATGTAAATAAAACCAAATATCAAACCATTTGTGAGAATGAAAATTTGAATGAATAGATTATGAAATAAACCTTTGTAAAGTGTCCCATAAAAATTTGAAGGTCGTAAGTCCAATAGTTACGCAGAAGTGGAATTGATTACTTCTTTCAGAAGTAAATGGGAAAAACTCGGGAGACGAACGCGCTCGAGCGAGAGGCATCATTTCTTCTTAAGTATTCAGTTAATCTAAAATTTAAATTAAAACTTCTAACAAACATTGCCCAATATTACAATATATATAATACTATCGTTTGATTCGGGAATATTTTTAAGACTGCTAATTAGTAGTGGTGATCGGCACAAGAAGAGAAGTAAAATAAAGTAAATCAATAATAACAATAATAATAATAATGTTACAATAACATTATTAGCAACATTATTATTAACATTATTTTATTAACATTATTATTATTATTATTGGTACGATTATCCTGGTACTTGCCTCCCCCCAGACAAAAATTCGTGTTTGCGCCTCTGGTCCCAACCAAGACAAAGCCTACATCACGCAGGAAGTCACAGCACGGAGTTTGCGGGTTGTTTTTAAAGAAATCGTTGACGCACGACATCAAACTATGGTCAATGGATTCGTCTCTCCCCCAACCTTCCCTCGCTCAAGGACGACTGGTCCTCCTCTATGCCTCGCAAGAAGGCATCCCTTCTGTCCCGCAGTCAAGTTACGTTGTGTTCTCTGCCCACTGCCTGAAGGTCCCCTTTTGCAGGGATATAAAACCTTTTTCGAGCAAGGCCTCATCCCCTTTTGCAAAGAGAATGAATGGGATTTTGTCAACCCTCGCGGTCTGAAAATTCTGTGACGTCATCGTTACATCGGCTCGAAGAACTTGCCTTCCTGTGATGTGTTCACTTGGAAGCGTATAGAAATAGAAACATCAGTGGAATGTACTGAGTGTACCGAGTTTAAACCCATTCTTGAGCTTTGATTATATAATGGAAAATTTGGAGAGCGGTATTGGAGGTTTATCACGAATCTTTACAGTGTCGTTTGAGAACTTTCGATATGTCTAAACCATGTAAGCTACCGCCACCGCAAAATTCAATTTTGCATTCCCGCTCCCCGCCCCCCAAAAAAAGTCACGCGGTGACTCTTGCCAGAATTGTGAAAATTCCTTTCCTCGTCGCATTGGGTCGTCGTTATTGCGAACGTTCTTCCCGGTATTGATTTCGTATCCCCTTGTGAACTCTCAAGTGGTACTGAATCTACATCTACATCAGTAAATAATGTTGATGAAGTGCTTTCTGAATAGCCTAGAAGTGATTAATGCGTTGCAATTTTTTAAAATTTACTTTTGAACGCAAAAATAGACTCAGTGGAATTTAGCAACATGTATTCTGGTGAGTTCCATAGGTAAAGGTAATGTAAATTTTCCCGTGCATATAACACCGTGCCCAGGGGCGCCGACTTGTCAAAATTATTGGGGTGGCTCTGATCACTGAAATAAATGAATGAATGACTCACTCCCTCCCTTTTTTAAAAATAAAAATTACGTCTTCGTATAGCAGATTTCAGCAGCTATTATATTCCTCATGCAAATGAAATGTAACATGAAAAACGTGTGTCTGCTCATTTGTTTTTTAGATAACAATTAACATTTTTATTTAAAAGTAGGCTATGTATTTACATTATGCCGGCCTCGGTAGCCGAGCGTGTTGGGTGATCGGCTCAACCCGCTTTGATCCGGAGGTGTCGGATTCGAGTCCCGGCGAGGGCATGGGTGTGTTTTAATGTCCGCAACAGACTTGTAAAGAAAGGACATGTGACGGGTGCAAAGAACCTTAGTGTTGACGTACCCATAAAAATAGCGAATATTTACAATATTTAACAGCTTTATTTAATTATTTACATAAATGCTAACACAAATCGCAGGCAAATAGTTTACTTTTTTGTTCTTGCTACAATATTTTACTTTTTTAATTTAATTTTGCAATAATAAATAAACACATAGCACGCCGTGCTTTAGCAATAATGCCTTTGATCATAGCCCTTCCCGCTTTCGCAATACAGACTTTTCATAAGCTTTCCTTGCGTACTTTACTGCAAGCCAGTGTTAAATAAACTCAAAGACTTTAGAATTATTTTCCCCTTATTCTTTGGACTAGAGGAAGAGATTTCGAGGATAACTAAATATCGTACATATCAATATTGCCTGAAAGTCGTGTTTACGACCTCAAATTGTTCCGATTTCACAAAACAACCTACTGGTATAATTGTCATATCACCTCGTTATTTTGAAACTCTTTTTAGTAAAAATATTATCAATACTCATAATTATATACTTAGTATATAGTAATAAGTCATGTGTTTTGCTGTCTCCGCTCATAGCCCCCCCCCCAAAAGTTGATGGTTTAGCGGTCTCAGCCCCCAAATTTGATGGTCTAGAACATTTCAAATGTGTATTTTAAGTTAAGTTCATGTTGCACAATTCAGAGTAAACTTTACAAGAGAAGCAAAATAATACATTAGATTCTCTTAAGCAAAATTATTTGAGGGTCTCTTCCCCCATATCATTAACATTGGGGGGGGGAGGCTCGAGCTCCCCCCCAAGCCCCATGGAGTCGGCTCCTATGAGCGTGCCATGATGGAATATGCATGGGTGGGGCCCACACATTCTCGATCTCGACCATTTTGGAGGTGATGTGATCACTACGCTCTGGCAGGCTTTACCACGTTGATTTACTCTCGGGTACCCATTGATATAAGGGTGGGTGAACCTTGGAGGCACAAGGCCGGAAAAGTACCAACCTTAGATAACCCATCCCGAGAATCAAAGCCAGAAAAACACCAGCTTTGGGCCTCTCTGCAGAGCTGATTAAGGGAGTCCTTTATAAATCGTGCTTCATAATGTTTCCCACTAGTTTCCAGTATGTAAGATTTTTACTCACAAAGGAATCTAACGAGAAACCAACAACACCATTGTGTTGTGTTATGCAAGAAAAATCGAATTAATTAAATAATAATGGTTACATATTATCTATACTTTGATGATAAATTATGTAAAACTTTGTAATATTTTTTTTTCTACTTGCTAAAACATGGGTCCCTTAGTCCACCACGGTTTCTATTTCCTTCAAAGGGCAGAGACTCTTGCATCACAACAGACAATGTTTGCCTCCTGGTTACGTTAATCATTTTGCAAAATGTTGTGTGAATCGTGTTATTTTATTGTTGAAATAAATTTGTTTGACACCCAACAAACAAATTGGAATCCCTTGATTGATCAGTTACTTCTTGGATTACAGTGGCATCATTAATATTTCATATGAAGTTTCATAGAGAGAAATTTAATTAAAAGGGTGCAAATAATTTTACGGGGCTCCATGGCATTCTCTTTAACATTTTTTCCCCCACATAGATCATTTGGCTCCCAAGGCCGAAGTTGGACTATAAGTGCGAAGATATTGCGAGCGAAGCGATCAAGAAAATTTTACGAAATGTATTCTTATTTGTATAATATTTGAAATCCAGGGGGTAATTTTCACTCTGTGCCCTCCTGCAAGTGCCCCCGGCCGTCTGAAAGATAAATGCATGGAACAAGTGAAAACTAATTCCATCTTGAGTATCCATTTGTCCTTGTTTTTCTTTCTTCCTCAATGTTTGCTTCCCCTAGAATGAACTCAATCCAAGGTCGGGGAGGGGGGATGGACAATGCCCCCTTCACCCCTGTAGTTGTGGCACTGTTTGTGAGTGTATCTTTATCAATTTCATGTCATCACTCATTTTTGCGATTAGCTAGAAGTTGCACAAAAGCAAAGCTAAGTAACAAAAATTAAATATTCACTCCCTCTCTCTACCATATGATTCATATGATATGAATCAATATTACCAAAAGGTAGACTTGGGAATCAAAAATTTAAGCAGTTCGAAGTTCATACCAACACATCAAAGAAAAACATCCGAACACATTAGGGAACTTTAATACAACACTACTCAAAATGCCACAACTGTTCTAGATATTGAAAATTGCGAAATCATTTCCCGAAGTCTGAATCTCGAAGAGAATCCCCCCTTGCATCAATGATTGTAAAATAGAACTAAAAATACACAATATTGCAGACTGCAAACTTCTGATGTCTGTCTCTCTACACAACAAACACATTCATTTTTGCAAGAAGAAAATTGGAATTTTACAAATTTGAAAAATCGTCGATGTTATTTTCGTAGCTTATTGTAAGTTCACATTTAAATATTTCATAGTTCGAGGAGGGGCATGCCCCCCGTGGCCCCTCCCCTGGGTACGGGCCTGCCCATATTATATAATATTGCCAAAAATACCAATTTTTCTATTATTTTTTATTCATCTTTATTTCTTCAACTCAGGTTTAAGTACATTGTAAATGCATTTATGACCTAATACATGCAAGAAAATGCCCTATAAACTTAGAAAAATGACCTAAAAATTCTGAAAGATTTTTAAAACAAATTTATAAACTACCAAGAGAAATTCAAATTACAAATCAACGTTACGGTATCTAGCACATGCTCATTGCGTATGATGGTAGTACAAGTAAGAAAGTTCACTTTTTGTCATCTTTTACACTTTAAGTACTGAGTTGCAGTACACAACGAAAGATTGTCGGTTTTTGGACAAGAGAGCCTTGTACACGGAAATTTTTTTCTCGACTTCCACCTACACAAGAGTAGCTTACTTGAAATGAACAATATCACTTCCTGTTAAGTCACTTTCAATTCCATAGAGTGCAAATTGCTCCCTGACAAAATATCCGATACAGAACACAAAACTTTGTACCCTTTGTTTTTTTTTACAATAATCCGTCTGGCGACAATATATTTACTGATATAGGGGAAATCACATTGTTTGAGCTGAATTGTTATACAACACCTTGTGTCAACAATTATGCACAGAATTATTTTGTTTCTTCAAACACAGTCATTCAGAACTGCGCTGAAGACAATGAGACGAGAGTCGGGAACCTCTCTCCTTTAAAGGGTTACATTTGCATGTAAAATGTCCCTTCTTTCACCAAAATGTAGAAAATTCATAAAATGACTTAAAAAATGGCCGAAAATGACAAACGGTTTAAAAAGTCTAAAAAATTACATTTACTTCAAAAAGGTTCAAAGAATTGCAAAAAAATGCCCAAACAATGGCGTTCCCATTTATTCACTTACGAGTAAAATACGTTCCTATCTACTTATGCAATGTTTCTGCCTTACGAAAAAAAAATATTCATTTGCATCAAAATCCTCGCCCTAGTTATCACATTACAAAGGATGTAATATTATTGAAATTCCAATTTCTCACTACCAGAGTAAAGAACCTGGATAGCTATTTAGTGACTCGGACAGAACGACACCAATCAGATGTCAGCCCACCCCTTCCTTTTTTTCAGCTCCACATTTATAGTAGTCAATCATTATTAAATTGTTTCGTTCTACGTGTATTTCGATGCCCGGCCTGGGCATGGATGTTCATTGTGAATGTTCTCATATGAATTTCATCATATCATCACTCATCCTCATCGCCGTGATTAGCCAAAGTGGCAGAAAACGACGTAAATAACCTAGTTCAATCAATTGAGCATTCAACACTTTCGAATCTGCCCCCCCCCCACAAATGCTTTGTGTGAGCCTGACATACGCCCCCCTTCTTCAAATCAACATGTTTTCGTTGCTGAAATGGCGACCCTCGGAAGAGGTTTCACCTACGTAGGTGACGTCACAGCAGGCCTGTAGCTATAGGGGGCAGAGGGGCAACTGCCCCCTCTGTAAAAAGTACAGAATACATATCTACCTGGAATTCTCACTAATCTTTACAATTTGATCCTGTATTACTCTAGCAACATAACAAAGACATTTATTGATTTTGTGATTTATGAAGGTGTGTGGGATTCCGTATAAAGTCGCATCAGGATTTGGGGAATAAAATCTCTTCCAGATTCAAACTTCGGGAAATGATTTATCAATTTTCAGTATCTAGAACAGTTGTGATATTTTGAGTAGTCTTGTATTAAAAGTTCCTAATGTATTTGGATGTTTTTCTTGGATGTGTTGCTAAGAAGTTTGAACAGCATAATTTTTTGTTTCCCAAGTCTACCTTTTGGTAATAGCGATTCATGTGATAGAGAGAGGGAGTGACGTGAAATTGATGAAGAGACACTCACAAACAGTGCTGCAACCACAGGGGGTAGGGGCATTGTCCCCCCCCCCAATCTTGAACGGAAGTCCAATCTGGGAGGGGGCAAACATTGAAGTAAAGAAACATGACTAGCAGAATCTAAGAATAGTAGAACAAAATGGTTACTCAAGTTGGAATTAGTTTTCAAGTGTTTCTTGCTATTTTCCTCCAGACGGCTAAGGGTACTTGCAGGGGACAAAGAGGGGCAATTGCTCCCTCTATTTCAATTTTTTTTTACAAATAAAAGTACATTTCGTAAAATTTTCTTGCTCTCTTCGCTCGCAAGGTCAGTATCTGATATTCTTATAGTCCCACGTTCAGAGCTATAGCTAGGGGGCGGCGGGAGTCAGCCCTGGGAGCCAAAACGATCTAAATAAAATAAAAAATGTTAAAGAGAATGCCATGTTCCCCGTGAAATTTGTTGCGCCCTATTAAATAAATATTGTTTTCAGTTTGCAAACATTTGATACTAAAGATTTTCCTGCTCGCTTCGATCCCAATATGATTATTTTCTGTAATGCATTCTAAATTACCCGAGAGAGAGGTAAGGCCAGATATATACTTCAGACTGTTGCTGCTTAAATGCATGAACAATTCTTTTGAGGAAATGGAGCGTTCACATTTGAGAGACAATTTGGCGGATGAATTGACCATGTAATATATTTAAATTATATATATATATATATATATTAAAGAAACTTTGAATACGTACACAATTTAGCGTTAACATGTTGCATATGTGTTTTCTTATTTTATGTCGCCCTATGTTACATATGTTTAAAATATATGTTGTATACATGAAAGTTATACTTGTCATATGTACAAAATAATAATGTTCGTCATTATTCTGTCCTTGAAAAATACGGTTTGTGTGCTTGTTTTCCATTATTAGCTAATATGAAATTGAACGTGTTGGAAAAATATTTCAAATAATTTGTTCAAACACAAATGCTGTAGCACCGACTTCTATCCCCTTTTGCATGATTTACGACGATAATAACGTCTTGTAATGCTACTATTATTACTACCATTACCAGCACTATATTACTATTATTATTATTGGCACGTTTGTCCTGGTACTTGACCCCCCTCTCCAGATAAAAAATTGTGGTTTCGCCTCTGCTCACAAAGAAGACTCATGCCCAGGCTCGAACCTGGAACCCCTGGCTTCGCAGTGTGTTATGTAACCATCCCACCATGTAGGTCGGCTAGTGAAAGATGTAGGACAGCTTACTGGCTCAAATATCAAACACGATGAAAATGTGATAGTGTTTCACAATTATTATTTCGGTTAGAAAGCGATAAAATTTGTAGTTCGATAGGGTTACACTAAGCATCTTATGGAGTGTAAATATCAATTTCAAATCTTATGAATCATTTCTCTATGCAAAGCATCAAATATGGTAAGCAACATAGGTGTGTGTTATGATATCCATTTTATAAAGGAAAAGTTAAGTTTTAACCCTGACTGTTTGCATGATATCGTTTCAATAGCATGTTATATATTGCTCTCAGAATTTTAAACGGCAGTAAAAATAAATAACATTTGCAACTACGAAGCTTACAATGGGATTGCATCCATTAAGGACAGAAGATGTCTATTTTGATTGCTTGTAACATCGAAAGATGAATTAGAGGCGCAAATAGTGACTGAGAAAAGTTGCTTGCCTTGATGTCCTGCACACACTGTGAAAGTTGTCGATGTTATCAGGCGGCACCTTATGAATATAGGTTCAAGAAAATGACAAGTAAAAAAAAGCTGCAGTGAAATAAATACGATTGAAAATCTCTCAAATTACATTCTATTTATTTTCTTATATTTATAATAATAAATTGTGTCTGTAGCAGAAGTTGTCTGTTAAACCTACCTCAGGCACAACCTAATTTTTTGACAAATAATTATGTCAACTCTTCTGCTATGTAGTGGATTCTCCTAATTTTATTCATATATCTTAAGCCATTGTGTGACTGGTAAAAATTAGTATCAGAATAAAAATCCCTGATATTTGGGGTTTGTACTCTTCTGCTCAAAAAGTGGTGACGATAAGCTGCTCAGAGACTTCGTGCCGCGGAAATGGGGTAAAGCGAAGGAGGCCCCTTATATCTTTCGGTTTCGTACCATAGTCATTAAGGAAGGTATTTTTCAAAATGTAAAGAGGATACAGCATTTCCCTCGATAAAACTTGATAAAACATGAAATATTAATGATGACAGTGTAATCCAAGAAGTCGCTGATCAATCAAGGGATTCCTATTTGTTTGTAAGGTGTCAACACAATATTTTGCAAAATGGTTAACGTAGGCAAAGATTGTCTGAAGTGATGCAAGAGTCTTTCATTTGAAGCAAATAGAATCCATGGTGGAGTAAGGGACCCATTTTAATGTTTTAGCAAGTAGGCCTAAAAAAATGTAAATGTTTACACAATTCATCAAAGTGTAGATAATATGTAACCATTATTATTTAATTAATTCTATTTTTCTTGCCTAACACGACACAATGGTGTTCTTGGATTCTCGTTAGATTCCTTTGTGCGTAAAAATCTTGCATACTGGAAACTAGAGGAAAACATTATGAAGCACGATTTATAAACGTCTTCCTTAATCAGTTCTGCAGAGAAGCCCAAAGCTGTTGGTACATATTAATCGCCTATTAACATTATTGACCTGTAAATATAACGTAGATACAGTCCCGATTAGCCTATTTATGTTAAACTTTATCTTTGTATTCTTTGGTAGTCCGAAAAGGTCATTATCGAAATATTGTTATTTGATGTTGCTCGAACTTTTTTGTTCGTTGGAGTTTCAAGATATCATCCCTTTCCTGTTACTTATAACTTTTGGAGGAGGGGGAGGGGGCATCTTCCAATGCAACACAATATATTAAAAATTTGCCCCCTCTAGGATTGACTTCGCCCCCCTACTAAAAATTCTGGCTACGGGCCTGCGTCACAGAGAAACTGGCTCTGGCGGGATTGTAAACACGAGAGTTGGGGGAAGAAAATGCCTGTAGGACCTTCAAAAGCGGACCAAACCTGAATCAGATCCGCGAGCAGTTTGGGCATCGGGGTAATGGTTGCGGTCGTAAACTTGGGAACATTACGACAGTGAGTGAGTCCTAACTCAAGGTTATCCCCCCCCTCCTCCTCGAAGCCAATGCGTCGCTATTTTTCCACAGAAGATTTGAATCTGAAACCTGCGAAGATTGACATAACAGCTACTGAAGGGAGCCACGAAAGCTCAATTGATCATGATAATTAGAGACAGTGGCGTAGTGGCCGCCCGGCAATGCAGGGTGTGGCGAAGTGTAGAACCAGCCCCGCAATATTCTTTCTCTCTCTCTGCTTCTGAAATTTTATATAGCTTAGAAATTCAACAGGAAGTGTCGCATATGAAATAATTTAATTTACAAGACAGAAATCTGGTTTCCAGTAACATATGATACGACATCTTCGATAATAAGCAGGGGCGTTCTGGTTCGGCCAGAGGGGCCCGGCTAACTTAACATATGTGTCCCCTCCGAAATGCAGAATTAACTTCCTTGCTAACAGGTGGACATCTATAGGAAAAATCCCATATCTCATAACTAGACCTCGGATTTTTAGGTGCTAAAAATCCTGAAATAGGTCCTAAAAATCTTAAGTTAGGCTCGAAAAATCCTAAAATAGGTTCGAAAAAACCCTAAAATAGGTTCTAAAAATCCTGAAATAGGTCCTAAAAATCTTAAGTTAGACTCGAAAAATCCTGAAGTAGGTTAAAAAAAACTTAAAATAGTTCAAAATTTCTGAAAAATGCTGATTAGGTATAGTCACCGGCAATGAAAATGGGACACATATATCCTGAAATATGCACTATCTTGCATAACGTTATGTGTGTTGCCTAACCCTACGGCGATGGCAGAACTCAACATTGGAGATTTGCTATTAATATCCACTCATCGCCGTATAGTTAGGCACCAATCTGTTTTCATGTTATCCACAGTAAAACTCCGCAATTTTGTCTGTGAGGATCATCTTATATTCTGAAAATCTTACAACAAAAATATAGTGAGTGGTGCAAACTTCAATGCTGAAATGTTAGTTTGCAAGGCATGAATGCAACAAAGCATGGAAGTGACGCGAAAGTGAGCAAGACCACACAGATCAGACCACTTTGTATTGCACAGGTAACAGTGGAACCTAAAATAGGTTCTAACAAGCAAAATAGGTTTTTAGGCACTAAAAAACTTTTGTTGCGTTTTTTAACGAAACGCTGACATAACTTATTATTTCTTGCATTAATCCAGTATAGAAAGATCCAGTTACTCATCAGTCGTTGCTTTGTTGCTGCACAATATAAAGAATTAAATTTGATAAATCATGAACTTTTATCACTAATTTTAATTTTACGTGTGGTATTTGAATGTAACTTCACATCAAATATTTTCAAGATGGCTCTAAGCCTTTTTATATTCAAATAAGAGCTGAAAAAAATTCTAAAATAGTTTACACCTGTTCCATGTTACTTCAAAGTGGTCCCAAAACTCAGTTTGATGTGGAGTCGAATTATCCCTTAGCCCTAAGGGTTCACAGCGTATGGGTTAAATGTTACCATTATTTGGGGGCATTTTGTGAAGTTCATTTTTCTTCCATATTGAAATTCTGTGGACATTTCCTTCTTTCCAGTGTGTTTTTATTTTATGATCTACAGTGCTCGAAGTGGATACTCCTATAGCTGGTATGCTTGGTCGATGAGGATTGGATTGATTTGGTGTTTTAAGTCCACTTTATGCACAGTAAGGCTAATCGGGACTGGACCTACAGTTTAAAGTGGGTTCCGAACCACTTGTGCCTCCACGGGGTATCGAAACCGGGACCCCTTGATTACAAGGCGACGACGCTACCACTGCGCCATCGGGGAGGCCTCTTGGTCGAGGAGGGTCTTTGTGTAGATCAGCATGGAGACAATGAAGAAGTGGGGGATGCTTATGCAAATTATCCTAGCATGAGGGGATGGTTAATGGAAATGTACATAACTGGGGGAAAAGCACCCATCTGCACTCCTTCCCCACACCCACAACTCCAGCACTGATGATCTATTATTAATATAAAAAGGTCTTGTTTCATGAAATATATCGAAAAGAAATGCTATTGTTGAAATTATTATTAATAATGTCCACTATTATTAAAATTGAAATCCTTTTCGGAATTCAGTCTTTCCGATCGACTTTCATTGAGTGACGAATTTTCAGTGAATGAAGTCCCATCACCGCCCTATTACCCGTCTTTCAAGGCTGGAGTTCCGCCATATTTCCTTCTACTAGATTTCAATTGAACTTGTGATGCTGGGTTAACACTGGAAATCTAGAGGTCCAGTTCAACCCCCAAAACAGAAATGAGCACATTGTTGAATACATTAGTTACTATTAGTATTAGAAGGCTAATGTGAGGGGATTACTTTATATCATACATTTTAGTCCGATGAGAAGGTCCGGAAAAATGCAGATAGATACCTCAAAAATTTTTAGATCCAATTTGTGCAATTGAAAACAATATTGATTTATTAGTGCGCAATTAATTTCCCTGGACGCCATGGCATTCTCTCTTTTACAACTTTTTTTTAGATCATTCGTGCCCAATAGCTGGCTCCCGCCGCCCCTCTGAACTTGATGAAAAAAAGAATAGCAGATAATGCGAGCGAAACAAGCAAGAACATTTTACATGGATTGATTGATTGATTTGTTGTTTGAAGTCCACTTTATGCACAGTAAGGCTAATCGGGACTGGACCTACAGTTTAAAGTGGGATCCGAACCACTTGTGCCTCCACCGGGTATCGAACCCAGGACCCCTTGATTACAAGGCGACGACGCTACCACTGCGCCATCGGGAAGGCCAAGAACATTTTACAAAATGATTTTTTATTTGCATAAAATTTGAAATCGAAGGGGTAATTGCTCGCATTAGCCCCTGTCCCCCCTGTAGTTGAGTCACTGTATAATGCAGACATACAGGGTGCTCTGAAATTCCCCTTACAAACTCCTAGGGCAAGTAGAGGGGACTGAGTAGACAATATTTGGAATAGGAACCCATGTCCGGAAACGTACCGTTTCCGTGCTACAACTATGACAATGTGTCGGATGTGCCTGTGTTGGTATGCAACCGGGTAGGCAGTATATGACGTCAGAAGATCACCTGATGACCTAAAGTGTAATCATTTATTACAACCATGTCAAATGAGGTGTTACGTAAGGTACAGAAGTGAATGACGTGTGACTCAGTCCATAATACAAACAAATTTATTTGGTAACAATGCCAAGGGAACAAAAAAGAAACTTACTATTCATTAATCAACACCTGTGTCGACAGTGGAACGCAACAATTTGTAGACGTCACGTGCCATCAGGTGATCTTCTGACGTCATGTACTGCCTACCAGGTTACATCCAACACATGCACATCCCATACATTGTCATGGTTGTAGCACAGAAACGGTACGTTTCCGGACCTGGGTTCCTATTCCAAATATTGTCTACTCAGTCTCCTCTACTAGCCCTAGGAGTTTGTAAGGGGAATTTCCGAGCACCCTGTATTTAAGCAATATATGTTTACTTTGGATACTTTAGGCTCACTGCCATTGTTAGTTAACCTTATTCTGCACAGTTGCTCGACTAACCTTGTGGTTTGGTTTGAGTTGCTGTTTTAAGTCCACTTTATGCACAGTAAGGCTAATCGGGACTGGACCTACAGTTTAAAGTGGGATCCGAACCACTTGTGCCTCCACCGGGTATCGAACCCGGGACCCCTTGATTACAAGGCAAGGATGCTACCACTGCGCCATGGGGGAGGCCCGACTAACCTTGTGTTAATGCGAATACCACGCACCCTTCCCCCTTCCATCCAAACCGATTTTAAAGGCATAAGAGATAATGTTTTATTTCAACCCTATCGCCGCGATCACCCACAGGTAGGTAGAAAACCTATACATATTAACCAAAACTAAAAATCAATAACAAGTCAATCAAACGATAGTTTAAAGTGGGATCCGAACCACTATGTGCCTCCACCAGGTATCGAACCCGGGACTCCTTGATTGCAAGGCGAAAACGTATTCACGGCGCAATCGAGAAGGCAGTTATAAATATCTGATACATAAAAAATATCAAATAAATTCCCTTATATGTATTACCGTATTCTCGCGTCTATAAGCCGCACTTTTTTCCCCGAAAAGTGGACCAAAAAATGGGGTGCGGCTTATACACGCGAATGGTAAGAAAAGCATGTGCAGCTTATACACGCGAATGAAAGAAAGTGCAGCTACTGCTAGGATACTAAAATACATACGTTGATTTGTTATCTTTAGCACATAACGGATTCATTAACAGCAAATCCAACAACAATGCATCTGTAGCAGGCTTTGCAACAATATGATATCTTATCTTTAAATATTTTTTTGCAACAATATGATAATATCTTATCTTTGAACACGAATCATCCTTACTGTCGTATTGATCTGGAAACCATTCAGTAAAGTGAAGTTGTTAAAGAAGGTTGTGGGCCTGAGGTCAAGCTTGGCGTACTATCAAAGGGAGGATGTCTGGCAGAAGAATCAGCTACGATGCTCATTTTAAACTTCAAGCGATACGATATGCTGAAGGAAACGGCAACAGATCTGCAGCGCGATATTACGATGTGGACGAGTCTAACATTCGTCGATGGAGAAATCAGAAGGAACAACTTGCTGCAACAAGTGGCAAGAGAAAGACATTTCGTGGAAAAGGAGCCAAATTTCCACAGGTAGAAGAAGAAGTTTTGGCCTTTGTAAATGAGAGGAGAAGTGCTGGCTATGCTGTAACCGTAGACATGATACGTTTTCAAGCTCGTGAAGTAGAAAGGATGGATGGAAGAAGGTCTGGTGCATTGCTGAAGCAAAAGAGTTTGCTGGTGTGGGACAGCTTTCGTGGTCACCTAACAGACAGAATACAGACAAAATTGCAACATTTGAAAACGGATGTAGCTGTGGTTCCTGGGGGTCTAACGTCTGTACTGCAGCCCCTAGACGTTTATGTAATTCGCTCGTTTAAAGCTGCGTTCCGGCGTCTGTATAATGACTGGATTAGTGCAGGAAACCACGAGCTTACAGCAACAGGAAAGATCAAACGTCCGACTGTCAAGCAAGTGTGTGAATGGATTCTGGCAGCATGGGAAAGTAAAGTCTGAGACAGTTGTGAAGGGTTTTCTGAAGTGCGGCATATCCAATGCCCTAGATGGTACCCAGGATGAAATGTTGTGGGATGATGATGTTAGTGATGAAGATGACAATACCTCTTGTGCAGAAAATATTTCAACGAGTAGCAGCAACGACAGTGAATAAGGGCTTTGAGGACTCAAACTGAATGATACGGTATTAATATGTAGATCCTTGCGCTAAAATAAAGGTTAAAATACTTACTTGAAATTGGCTACCTACGCAAAAAAAAAGTCACTCGTGCGGCTTATACACGAGAAATTTTATTTTCCTGAAATCTAAGGCCAAAAAAGGGGGTGCGGCTTATACACGCGTGCGGCTAATAGACGCGAGAATACGGTAAATACTAATGTATTTTTACATGTTTAGTAATTTACTTTTATATTTAAAACATTATAAATATTAATCATATAGGCTCTTTCTTGTCAGTTGCTTGGTAGAAAATTTGAAAAGTTTCATGTAGCTGCAGGCCCGTAGCCAGGAATTCTTTGTAGGGGGGGCAAAGTCAATCCTAGAGGGGGCAAATTTTTAATATATTGTGTCGCATTGGCAGATATAACAGGATACACGGAGGCACTTGCCCCCTCCACAAAAAGAGATAAGTAACAGAAAGGGATGATATCTTGAAACTACAACGAACAAACGAACTTCGAGCAACATCAAATAGCAATATTTCGATAATGACCTTTCCAGATTGCCAAAGAATATGAAGTTTAACATAAATACCTAGGTAGGCTAATAGGGACTGTATCTACTTGATATTTACAGGTCGATAATGTTAATAAATGATTAATATGCACCAACAACTTTGGGCCTCTCTGCAGAACTGATTAAGGGAACCCTTTATAAATCATGCTTCATAATGATTCCCTCGAGTTTCTAGTATGCAAGATTTTTACACACAAAGGAATCTAACGAGAATCCAACAACATCATTGTGTTGTGTTATGCAAGAAAATAGAATTAATTAAATAATGATGGTTACATATTATCTACACTTTGATGAATTGTGTAAACATTTGTAGCTAATACATTTTTTTTGTACTTGCTAAAACATTAAAACATGGGTCCCTTAGTCCACCACGGACTCTTATTTCCTTCAAAGGGGAGACTCTTGCATCACTACAGACAACGTTTGCCTACTGGTTACGTTAACCATTTTGCAAAATATTGTGTGAATTGTAGTATAGTTGAAATACATGTTTTAACACCTGACAAACAAATAGGAATCCCTTGATTGATCAATGACTTCTTGGATTACAGTGTCATCAGTAATATTTCATATTGAGTTTCATAGAAAGAAATTATTTTAATAGGGTGCAATAATTTTACGGGGCACCATGGCATTCTGTTTAACATTTTTTGCTTCATAAAGATCGTTTGGCTTCCAGAGCCGACTCTTGCCGCCCCATAGATAGCTATGGCTCTGATCTTGGACTATAGAATAGAATAGAAGAGCAGACATTGCGAGCGAAGCGAGCAAGAAAATTTTACGAAAAGATTTTTTAATTGTATAAAATTTGAAATCGAGGGGGGGCAATTGCCCCTCTGTTCCCCTTGCAAGTACCCTTGTCCGTCTGGTAGAAAACTGCAAGGAACACGTAAAATTAATTCCATCATGAGTATCCAATTGTTCTGCTATTCTTAGATTCTCCTAGTCTTGTTTTTTACTTAAATGTTTGCTTCCCCTATAATGGACTTCTGTCAAGGTCAAGGGGAGAGGACAATGCCCCCTGCCCCCTTGTAGTTGCGGCACTGTTTATGAGTATCTCTTCATCAATTTCACGTCATCCTTCATTGTTGCGATTAGCTAGAAGTGGCAGAAAAGCAACGCAAAGTAACAAAAATCAAATATCCACTCCCTCTCTCTACCACACTATTACCAAAAGATAGACTTTGGAAACAAAAATTTAACCAATTCCAAGTTCATAGCAACACATCCAAGAAAAACATCCAAACACATTAGGCACCTTTAATACAATACTACTAAAAATATCACAACTGTTCTAGATACTGAAAATTGTGAAATAATTTCCAGAAGTCTAATCTGGAAGGGAATCCCCCCCCCCAATCCTGATTCGACATTATCCGGAATCCCATACACCCTAATAAATCACAAAATCAATAAGTGTCTTTGTAATGTTGCTAGAGTAACACATGATATAATTGTAAAGATTAGTGAGAATTCGAAGTAGGAATGTGTTCTGTATTTTTCACAAGGGGGGCAGAGCAGGCTTTCAGGGGGGGCAGTTGCCCCCCCCCCCCCTGCCCCCCCTCTAGCTACTGGCCTGTGTAGCTGCCTGGCAAAGTCCTCATTCCGTAAATTCACGAACTGCATGAAATCAGTAAAAGACATATATTCCCCCTCGTTTTGAGAAAACCTGTTTCACAACCCACCCCTGTCCTTTCTGTGGTGAAGGACACTCCAGTGGGACAATGAATCTCCCCCCTATTTACTGCGAGCAGCAAAAGAAGACGGCCGCGCCATCTACTGGCCACCGATGGAAATGCAATTTCAAAGCGCAGCGAGGTTTAAATGTGGGGTAATCCTCTACTCCCTAACTCCTCTATGGTAATATCATAGAATATGGTAATATTGCTTCGCAATATGATTTAGACAAACACAACACAAACGTCCGCCTCACACCGAATCACAAGGCTTCTTCTTCTTCTTCTTCTTCTTCATCGAATCACAAGGCGAACTCCTGATAGTTAAATAAACAAATACCGACATTCAGATCAGGAAATGTTCAGGATTTTCCTAAACCGTGGAAATCTTCTTCCTGAAATCACAGTGAACTGAAAGTGACTGTTGTTCATGCAATTTCTGAAATGAAAAATTCAATTTCCAAGACATGTATCATTTTAGCTTTTTTACACGACCATTCGAAATTTCCAGGGATTCTGGTACCGAAGTTTTCTGACTTTCCACGCTCAACAGAGGAGAGAATATAATTTTTTGTTATGATCAAATGCATAATGTTGCCTCAACTATCCATATTGCAACACTACTGGCTTCTTATTCTCATCGCCTAATCGCACCTCAATTATGTACTTGCTTCCATTTTGAACGCTGTTTTTCAGCAGTTACGAAGACGAACAAATCATGGCGGACTATGAGGAAGACAGTGATTATAAGATGGAAGCAGAGGAAATCGTAGTTTTATTGCCTGACGATGAAACTTTAGGAGAGGACCTTAATTATACTCCAGGTGCGAAATTTATTTCTTATATTGTAGAATGAGAATAAATATTTTGCGTAATGTTATGCGATCGCAACAGTTGCGCTCTGTTCGATTCCAGCAGAGCACAACATGGTAGTTTCCATCAATTTTGATGATTGATGCAATCCCAGTAACCGGGATTTCTGAATGTCAAGATCATCAAGTGGAAACATTAAAGTAAACTAGCGTCGTTGGAATCTAGAGTTGTGTCGTATAAGATAGGTTTTATGTTTAATCTTCGCTGTAGAAACTCGTGAAAGAAATGTCATGTTTCAAGGACTTGTATAATAGTTCGCGTAGCAGTAGTTGTGGTTGTTGATATTGTCAATCTGTGATATTGTATCAAGGATGCAGCTCAACATATTTTCCTTGAATTTTTTAAATAATTTTGCCTAATGTTGCATATTTAGTCTATTCGATTTGTGCTGTGGTGACTTTTGGTCATCCAAACACGACACAATATAGTGGAATGATACCTAGACTGATTGTTTTGGCAGTGCTGGGGGTACGTTTGGTCGAGTTTTGTAATAGTTGGGGCTGCTTGTGTGGATCAATATGGAGAAAATGCACTAGGTGGGGAATGCGTTATGAACATTTTCTTAACTGGGGATAGATTCCTTCCATCTTCCCCTCACGTCAAGCACTGTGAATAGATCAAATTTAAGTTCGGTAACGGTTCCGATTGTTTTATGATTTTTTCAAATTCTCCTAGCAGGAAGACTAATTATCGCAGAATTTTGGCATTCATTGTCCCACGAAATTTGAACCTTCTTTAAAGTAGTGAGCACTGTTTGGATTTCGAAAAGGAGTTATTTATGTTGAAGAAAACAACTTAAAAATTAGGAGCAATTACAGAATACCGGGAGTATCTCCGATTGCTTTCAAATTCGGCACATCACTAATTTTGCCGTCCTAATCACGAATCTGCATTTAAAAATTGGCGGTCACGTCTAGAAAATTCGAAATACGGGGGTCCGTGAACGAAGTAAACACCGGTGGTTTATGAAGGAAACAACAATATTTTGCAATGATTAGTGTTCAAAAAGTATGTTTATGAATACCCTGAATTTTAACTATGCTTGCCTAACCTAACCTAACCTTACTTGAATGGTTCGTGCGGCAAGTATGTTTTCCACATTTGGCAAGATTTTACAATACGGGTCATTCCATATCAATTCAACCAAAAAAAAGAGGTTTGGGAACCCACCATCCCAGATTTTTATGAAACTTGGTACATTCAATCCTTCCATGGTGGTAAGAAACCTCATAAAATTTTTCGCCTCTAACTCATCTGGTTTCAGAGTTATGGCCTCTCAAACTTTCAGCCAACTCTCGTTTTCCTTCATTTCCGAAGCCCTCATTGAAACCTGCAGTGCTTTACAAAAAAAATTCTATCTCGCTCACACATGATTCAATCCTTTTGAAATTTCACAACAATATTAACCAAACAATAGGCATTTCAGAAAAAAATATGACATCACATGATATCAATATTTTAGTAAAACAAAAAATTAATAAAAAAAAAATTAGCGGGATTTTGTTGCCGAAAACATGCCTTGCTAAAATTTCAATTATCATTAAAAGGGAATGAATTAATACCAGCATAAGTATTTTTAAAATTAACCTGGGTATGTATTCTAACTTACCCAGCGATAAAAGTTATGGTTATTTTATTCCTTCTATAAATATAATATACTTATGTCTGATATTTGGATGAAATGGCTTCCGGAGTATTAAAATATTTTGGTTAACTCAAAATCAATCAAATAATGTGTTATAAATTAATCAGTGAAGCAAACTCGAAATTCTATACTTTTGTTTATTCTTTGAGCATTGTTGTCTTATTATTTCCTTGCTTATTTATAAAATAATTTATCCATATATAAGCAAAATATATATATATGGTTCAAAAAAATCTTTGTTTAATGTTGTGTTCTTTGTAAGCAGCAGTTTGATGATATGTCAACATTACCTGAGAAAGAATAACAATGAAGATGATAATAATGATAATAATAATTTATATTATTTTATTAATATGAAATCATCATTGAACAATATCACTTATTATGGTATCCCCTCCTGCTTCAACATTTGGTGTTTGATGATTTATCCATATAGATATTTAAATGTGATTGACCAAAACACAGGTTTAAAAATTACTGGATATTCCATATATTGCCCATATATATTTTTTACCTTTCCATATATGTGCATGCAACATATACAAAAATTTACTTTGTGACACAAGTTGTATACTTTGACACATTGGATTATCTTGTCCATTGAACTTAGAACCTTTTGACATCCAGATGTTGTTTCTGGTGGATCAACAACAGCCAGCACATGGGGAATTGTTACTGCACATATATCTTCATGTCTTGGCCAATAGAATGATGGGGAAGGAGCATGGGGGTGAAGAAACTTTACATCATCATCTCCTTGATCTTCATCCACTTGAGATACCATTCCAAAGTACCACAACTGATCATACTTACAAGCAATGTAACATCCAGGAAAGAGTTCATGTACAGTTACAATAAAAGATTGGCAGTTTTTCAGACTGTACGTGAGAGATGGGGTCTCTCATCTTGACTGATTCTTCTAGCCACAATGGTGCCTGCAGAATCCAGAGGTCTGAAATTGTGGAAACTTCTAGTGCCTGGAACTGTTTGTACATCTGTAAACCGGTTTTGAAGTGTCAAATGGGTTGAATCTACTTCACCTTTCTCAATAAAGTGAAATGCAATATTTGTAATTTTTTCCACACAGAAATTGTAAAAATCCCCTGTTGTTGTGATCTGTCTCTCAAATGGTCTCTGTAAACTCTGTTTTCGTGCCAAGCGTTTTGCTGTTCCGCCAATTCCATTACATTCTGATTTCCCATGGCTTGTTGCAAAAAATGACCATTGTGCCTCTAGCTGGAAGTCCTCTTCATGCAGACACAAGTTGAGAAAGTTATATTTGTTTTTGTATTGAGCAGCACTCCTGTCACGAAAATAGTGTATTTTCTTGACATGTGAAAAATTTTCTTTCAGAAATCTCATGACTATTCCTTGAATTTTGTAAACCATGTTCACATCATGCTTCAGGTCATTATATATGATACAGTGTGATGAAACAATCTTTTCCCCAACAGAGTTCTTACAGTAGACTACCAAAGGATGTACAGTACATGACTCAAAAGTCCAGTAATAACCTTGGGCCTCATCTTGGATTGTAAAAGATTGGATTCAATCTTTTATTGTAACCGTACATGAACTCTTTCCTGGATGTTACATTGCTTGTAAGTATGATCAGTTGTGGTATTTTGGAATGGTATCTCAAGTGGATGAAGATCAAGGAGATGATGATGTAAAGTTTCTTCACCTCCATGCTCCTTCCCCATCATTCTATTGGCCAAGACATGAAGATACATGTGCAGTACCAATTCCCCATGTGCTGGCTGTTGTTGATCCACCAGGAAGGACATACCACTTCTCAGACATCTGCATGATGTCAGTGCAGGAAAGAATCATACATTTGGATGGCAAAAGGTTCTAAGTTCAATGGACAAGATAATCCAACGTGTCAAAGTATACAACTTGTGTCACAAAGTAAATTTTTGTATATGTTGCATGCACATATATGGAAAGGTAAAAAAATATACAGGGTGAGTCATAAGTCTCCATACAAATGGTGAAAACGGTGACTAATATTTATTTTTCCTTTTCAGGCAGGTGAATCAATGAAAAAGAGATGCCACTAACGAAGGAAGAACGGATTGACATCATTCTGTTGGCTGGGAGTGGTACCACCCATCATGTAGCATGTACATGCAATGCAACACACAGAACGCAGGTAACCCATGACACCGTGACCAAACTTATCAAGAAATTCAGAAGGACAGGTTCATTTGTTGCTGTCTTTGGTCTTCCAGGCCTGCTTTCGTCGGCGACGAACTTTGGCCAAAGTGTCATGGGTTATCTGCGTTCTATGGGTTGCATTGCATGTACGTGCTACATGACGGGTGGTACCACTCCAGCCAACAGAATGATGTCAATCCGTTCTTCCTTCGTTTAGTGGCATCTCTTTTCATTGGTTCACCTGCCTGAAAAGGAAAAACAAACATTAGTCATCGTTTTCACCATTTGTATGGAGACTTATGACTCACCCTGTATATAGGCATTATATGGAATATTCAGTAATTGTATTTTAAACCTGTGTTTTGGTCAATCACATTTAAATATCTATATGGATAAATCATCAAACACCAAATGTTGAAGCAGGAGGGGATACCATAATAAGTGATATTGTTCAATGATGATTTCATATTAATAAAATAATATAAATTATTATTATCATTATTATCATCTTCATTGTTATTCTTTCTCAGGTAATGTTGACATATCATCAAACTGCTGCTTACAAAGAACACAACATTAAACAAAGATTTTTTTTGAACCATATATATATATTTTGCTTATATATGGATAAATTATTTTATAAATAAGCAAGGAAATAATAAGACAACAATGCTCAAAGAATAAACAAAAGTATAGAATTTCGAGTTTGCTTCACTGATTAATTTATAACACATTATTTGATTGATTTTGAGTTAACCAAAATATTTTAATACTCCGGAAGCCATTTCATCCAAATATCAGACATAAGTATATTATATTTATAGAAGGAATAAAATAACCATAACTTTTATCGCTGGGTAAGTTAGAATACATACCCAGGTTAATTTTAAAAATACTTATGCTGGTATTAATTCATTCCCTTTTAATGATAATTGAAATTTTAGCAAGGCATGTTTTCGGCAACAAAATCCGCTAATTTTTTTTTTATTAATTTTTTGTTTTACTAAAATATTGATATCATGTGATGTCATATTTTTTTCTGAAATGCCTATTGTTTGGTTAATATTGTTGTGAAATTTCAAAAGGATTGAATCATGTGTGAGCGAGATAGAATTTTTTTTGTAAAGCACTGCAGGTTTCAATGAGGGCTTCGGAAATGAAGGAAAACGAGAGTTGGCTGAAAGTTTGAGAGGCCATAACTCTGAAACCAGATGAGTTAGAGGCAAAAAAATTTTATGAGGTTTCTTACCACCATGGAAGGATTGAATGTACCAAGTTTCATACAAATCTGAGATGGTGGGTTCCCTGGCCTGGTTGAACTGACGTGGAATGACCCATACCGGACACAGCTGTAATTTCTATCCTACTTCTTATACTCACAAAATACGTAGTTCCAATGAAGTATTTTAGGTTAACATGTGGGGGTGACGTGTTGATAATGTATTTGACGTGCAGAACTTGTATAATAAACTTTTCAATTACCACAATCGTTCTCCTTATACGAGAATGAAAACCATGTTTGTTGAAATCTTCCGGTAAATAATGAGCAATAGTGCATTGTCGGTACGCTATCACAGGCCACACACACCATTCACGCATAGCCCCAAAAACCATTCACGGTAAGGTTAGGTTAGGCAAACATAGTTAACATTTGGGGTTGTAATTTCGTTTCTTAGGTATGGGAAACCCAAATCTTCCGGTAAATAATGAACAATCGTGCATTGTCGGTTGTGATCACGGACCCCCTTTTTTTCGAATTTCTACACGTGACCCCCAAATATTAACTGCAGATTTGTGATTACGAGCCCAAAATCATAAAGTATGCAAAATGTGCAGGAAATTTGGGAATGGTCCAGTATTGTAAAATTACTCCCCACATTTACTGAAGATGCCATATTGTCACATGTAAAGCAATGCTCCATGGAACGGATAGCGAACTTCACTTGTTCACATCATCACACCATTAGTATCGACAATCATAGCGGTAATGTATGCATGGTATTTTGCATTTTCTAGACGTGACTGCCAATTTTTGGCTGCAGATTCGTGATTTTGAGGTCAAAATTAGTGAGTATACCAAATATGAAGGCAATCTGAGATACTCCCAGTATTCTGTAATTATACCAAAAATTATCGTACACAAGCATGCACGCTTCACATGGACAATGTAGTTTCCGTTGACAAGCGGCTGTGAGTATCGTAGACTAGTGTGAATTACTGTAGAAGGAAATCAGAATCTTAGTTGAAATCATTTAGGGACTTTATTTTAATTCTAAGAGAACCAAATCTGGCCTGCCTAGCCTAACTACGAAAGCACATATTGAACAAAATCTTAAGTAACCACGGTACTTGTTTACTATCCGTCAGACAGATTTCTTCATTTCTACAGAAGAAACTACTTACTGTAATAAGTTCCTGTAGTATTGTATAACATAGGGGAAGGTGTTTTGTGTGAAATTCAGGTAAGTATTCCGTATCCTGGAAACGGATTTCTTCAGATTTAAAAGTTTGGGGCTCATTTGGGGGCAGGTGACTCCGGCCAATTTCTAACATGCCTTTTAACAGGGAGTCTGTAGAAAAACCCGGAGCGTAGCGGACCGGCGTTAGCAGTTGGGGCCGGTAGGTCAATTACCCCAGGGGCAGAGCCTGGAATCGATGGGAAATTTGAGTCAAAAATTTCAAACTAAAATAATTTTTTTGCTTAAATTTCGCACCCATTCCGGGATGGATAGCCCCAAAAACCATTCACGGAATGTTCCGCGAAGCAGATAGGTAAGTACGAATGACAAAAAATCAGAAGTTATAGGTGTCCGACGGATAGTAAACTTTTACCCTCAACTAACTAAACGGGACCATTGTATTATTTTTTTTGATCATATATTATGTCAAATAAACTTGTCTTGTTTTTAAAACGTCATCTCATCGGCAAATTTGGCATTTCTTTCCCTTACAGAATATCCCCACATAATTTCTACGTACATATTGGTATTTTCCACAATGATTCTCACAATAGTGTCATCTATGAAAAGTGAAAATCCTCGATAGCAGATTTGGCATTTTTTGCAGTTGCAAGTGATCCAAGAAGACTTAAAACAATGTTTTATTTTGTGAACATTCGAACATGAGCAGGGAGCTTATTTCCATCAAGTTATTTTGTCTTTTCCAGGAAATAAGTTTCATCTTCATCCGGGATATCATTCTCATCATCATGATCTGATTTGGAGTCAATTATTCATCTTGAAGCACTTCAGATGAACTAGGTTCGAAATGTCCTCCAACACCCCTGCTGTCAACATTCACTTTAAAACACGGTCACACAACACAGATCAAGTAAAAACCATTAAAATATTTCACTCTCGAAGCACAGTAAGCGAAAGTTCTAAAAAAATGATAAAAAAAAATTGCATACGTAACTAGGCATGTGGGGGTAAATTTGACCCCCATCAACTTTCGAACAGCTTCACCTTGCTGCAATTACACACAATGAAGGAAATGACCTCGACAGTTGAATCAAACTGTTTTAGGAAGTTACTAGATAAGCTAGCACAGGGGGCAACCAACAAGTGTCTGGCTGTTAAGAAATACCTACCTGGGGGTCAAATTTACCCCCTGGTGCCTAGTTGAGGGTTAATATTGCATTTGTAGCATGACAAAATCACAATAAAACAAAAGGAACTTGGGCCTTAAGTTCTGTGTAATATTTTTATATTTTGTACGAGTCTGTAGAAGTAACAGTTAAGAGTACATAGATATGAAGTGCACACCTCTGATAAACAAGCGAAGAGCATGTACTTTCATAACGTACATATTGTACTGCAGTTGCACCAAAGGATTAGTAATTGGGATGGAGCAAGTAAAAATAAATAAACAGTAATACAGCATATAACAGTGTGTTATTACACCCTATGCCAAACGTTTCATTGGATTTTGTAAAAAAGATAAGGAATTGAAGTGATCTTCCTTAGACTTGTAATAATTGTGCATTAATTTTAATATTGCGAGCGGTTTTCTTTTTTCTCTGTACATTTACATATAGGTAAATATCATATAGGGTGAGGAGGGGTAAGTGGGCCACCCCTCTGTCTTTTTTGAATTGTTGCAATATGGAATATCTGTCATCATATTTGATGCATCTGTCGCACATCTGGAAAACATTTCAGAAGTTGTAAAGGATTTTTAAGAAATCTGAAAAAGCAGCAAGAGCGTAAATTATCCTTTGATATATATTTTTTAACATAAACAAGCATGTCGTACCAAAAAATAGTTTACATGTTCATAAACAACATTAAGCCAGACCCAGGAGTCTCTGCCACGTGCTGCACAACATAATGCAAGAGACAGTGTTGATAATGGCACAGATAGAAGAATCGCGACAGTCCGCCAAGGCACAGCTGTTACGTAGAACAACAAAATTAGAACTCAGCTCTATGTAACATTCAGTTTTAAACGTAATGCATTATAACTAGGGAAACGACAGGTAATACACGACTGACATTACCACTGGGTTGAGAACTAATAACCTGC
Organism: Lepisma saccharinum; assembly: GCF_977018435.1. NCBI lineage: Eukaryota > Metazoa > Arthropoda > Insecta > Zygentoma > Lepismatidae > Lepisma > Lepisma saccharinum. The sequence goes on from NC_139231.1 coordinate 35,317,541, forward strand.
AAACATGTTAATCCATGACAATTGGACCACAACACCCCTCCTTAAGCAGTTCTATTACATTTCTATGGTGGGCGACAGTCGGCTGCCTTTGTTATACATTTACAAACGATGCCGGCTTATGCAACAATAACAAGTATATATATATCCACCAGAGGATAAGCAACACAGCTTTTCTTTTGCTTTGAACTTGTCACCCATGATGAAACTATGGCAATTTTAACAAAGTAAAGAATATGCATCTCATTAAGCAGCAAAAATGGCAGCTTCCTTTATACAATTCCTACAAGAACACTTGCCGGAGTCGAGAGTTTAAATGCTCATGGAGCCACATAATTTCTTTCTTTTGAACAATTCCAAAATGATGAAATATGAACAATATGTGAAATAAACCTGTTGAATATGTAAAATTTAGTATGTTTTCCTTAAATATGTAAAAGTGTGTATTAAAGTTAGAAATATGGAAAAAAAATATTAAATCACTACAAACATTACTATTCGCAAAGATATTACAAAATTTCAGTGGTAATTCGTCAAACTAAAAGTATGTAGGCCTACAAACATATAAATCCTAGACCTGATAATAATCAATAGATAACATTGCTTACATTTGAACACAACTATGGTTTCAGTAAATTGTCTATAGTTCAGAAAAAAACAACAACTGGGGACTTACTTCCAATTAATTGATTATTTATTTTTATTAATTAATTAATTGTAAAAATATTTTGTAAAACTTGTACTGAAAAGGCTTAGCAGAGTTTATAATACTAAAAATAATGATGCAGCACAAGTCATAGTGGGTTTTTTCAGGCTATCCTCAAATCGTGCTAGAAATGAACTTTCAATAGAAATAAAAAGAATATATATCGAAGAAACAAAAAAAGAAGAAAGTACCAGAAATGTTTAGATAAAACATTTGCATTGCATACTTGAACGAAGCTTAAACTTTCGAAATGTTGTAGCACTTTGGTTATCAGTCAATTCCTTATGTGGGGGAAGTCATAGTGGCGCATCATAGTTTCAACTGTGATGATCAACAATCAATTTTTGCATGTTTAAAGCATTACAAGGGAGAATTTAGTACATTTTATTGAAATGCTGTTAATTGTGGCATAATTAAATCGGAACACTATAAATTATTTTTCTCATCATAATGGGTTGCTTGCCAATGCAAGATAAAATGTTATTCATGTCTGGTCAGGAGCTTCATACCCTTGTAAGTCGTGCACCATCATGATATACCACAATTTCAGTTTTTCTTTTTCTCCCTGTTTTTTTAAGGGGTAGGGTACTCAAATACAGTGTATATGTATACTTTCATATTTTGATCATTTTTGACATTTTCAAATCTTCGAATAGACTACAGTTTTGAGTTTTGTGCATGAAACTTAACAGGAAAATTATGTACTGGCACAATAATAACACAATAAAATTATCAAAATATGATGCATGAGTTAGGGTGGGTTTGCAGGGATGTATAAGTCATCTATTTAGTGGCCGTGATAACTACTGTAAATTTAGAATCATTTAGGTAAAATTATTTCTGTGGGTAGAATACTTATGAGCAAAATTGGGCAATGTGTTTCAAAGATGTTGGATGGAAAACTGATTTTTTCCCATGTTTTTCCTATATGCTATGCTCTATTTTTTTTTTCAAAACTTTCGGAGTATAAGGAATTAAACAGTGATTTTAGAGATTTCATTGGTCCACAGTTTTGCAGTAAAACTTTTAAAATAATATTTCATAGTTTAGGAAAGGAGAGGTGGTAAAATCAAACGTTTTATTTATGATAATCACCATTTGACAAAAATTGGTCACTATGTTTAAAGATAGTACACGAGAGACCGGTTTAACATGCCTTGGGAGAGCTTTAAATTAAGCACTGGGTTACATTTCCATAGATTAACAAACACAGGTCTCAGCAATGTTACGGCATCACTTGAGTTTTATAAAAACACTGTAATATGGTGTGCGTATCAGGGAAGGTGGGAATAAGTCACCAATTTTGAGACCATGATAACTGCAGCATATTTAGAGGAGCTGAAATTAATCAAAACTAGATACACCTTGAGAATGATTTTTGTTTTGCATTTGCATTTGTTCAAAGCATTGCAAGTTTGTAGATTAAAATGAGTTTTTCATATGCTGAGGTAAATTACAATTTCTGATACCACCTTCAAATCTCTGCCTAAACTACATTTTTGGAGATAAGAAATGAGAGAAGGCTCTTTTGAGAATTTTAGGACATCACTTAAGCTATAGCCTGACAACAAATGTTTTGAAATACAGTGCATGTTTGAACAAAATCAGTCAGACAATGAAATATTTGGCATTATTTATACTTGAAACATCCAGAAAGATAACATGGGAAAAACAACTGTGATAAACTGCAAACAAACTGTACTGAAGCAGATTTAAAACATGTTGCATTGTATATTTGGATTATTTAATGGCCTATGGCAGCTTGTATGGAAATGAAATACAGTAAAACCTCGTTAATCGATAAGCCGGACTTCACTTGATCCGGACAGGCAAAAGGCCAAAATAATAATAATAATAATAAAGCAGAATGCAAGGTTTTAAATGTAGCTAGAAGCACTGCATTCTCATATTGCTTTAAATTTTACTGTACTGTATAGTGTATTTAGGCCTATGTCCTTTAAAGACACCATAAGAAACGTGTTTTGTTGCTATAAACGAAGTTTTAATGCACTTTCTACTCTTCTTTTAGGTTATTTCAGTTAAACCGGTCATGAGGTTTTACTGTAAATGAGATAAAGAAATGTGTGTGTAGTTGTAGCGTATATATAGGCACAACACTGCATTCACAAACTAAATTGTTTCGTAAACTGAAGTTCAGAATGGAATATTCATTAATAGTATTTACTAAAAATGTGCTGCATGTTGAATATAACATGCTTAAATTGGAGTATCTTTTCAGGGGGAAGAAAGTAACAAATCTGATTGATAAAATTGAAAGTCTCACTGTAAAAAAGTTAGTTATTGCTTTTTTTGCTGGGAAGAATGGTTCCGGCACTATTCAAGTTGATTTGTTATTTCACTGTGTTGCTTGTTAATGTGTTCGTCATAACAGAATTGTTATGTTCATAAACGATGATGCATCCAAGCAGTGGCGGCGATTGGTTCCAAATGTGGAGGGGGGGGGGTCGATGACAGTTAATTTCCCTTTATACATAAGGTTTGGCATAGTGCGAGAGCAAAATTAGCAAAAATGAAGGGAGGAAGGGCTACTGCTCGCCCCTTCTCCTAACCGCCGTCACTGCATCCAAGTATATACCCACACACACATGCATTTATTTTGTTTGTTTGATTGATTGATTTAGTTTATTTTCTTTTTCTTTTCTGCCACATTTGTTTGATCACAAAAATGAGAATGAGTGATGTGATGAAATTGAAATAATATCCATGCCTAGTCTGGGATTTGAAACCGGGACCTCTGGCATCATAGTCATTTCTCTTGCTAAAATAAGTCCTCACCTATAGTAATGTGCCAGTATGGAGTATTGTTGTTGGCTGCCCCCCAAAACACGGCTTATAACATATTTTGTACCCCTTCCTTCCTGGTAGTCTGATTGTTGGATGCACTAAAGTATGTGCCTCCTCAGGGAATGCAACCCTGAAAACTGATCACATAGCAACAGCATCAAGTATTACACCATCCAGGAAGAGTAGAATCAAACTGTTGGACAAATATTTTAGAACAGATCATTTAAACAGAAAGGTTAACCGGCCCTCAGTCAACTAACTATACCCTGTCTCAGTTATCTCTGGAACAAGACCATGTATAGCATCGCTTACCCCTTCTCCATGCAATCCAGTTCCCTCTCTTGTTCATTGGTAGAGCCGTCTGATGTCACTACTTGCGCAGAGACTTGTTTTCGTTCACCTGCTCCAGAGATAACTGGGACAGGGTATAAAGCAATACAAATTGAATGTTACGATATATTACTACCAGGGGGGAAAAAATTTAAATCATTATTAAAATATGCATTTCTAAACATAACCTGAAAAAAAAAAACGGTTTTGCCTGTTATTTTGGTTTTATCTGGAAAAAAAACACCCAGATTTTTTTTTTTTTTTAAAAAAAACCCAGGCAGAATGCCAACCCTGATCTGTTCTGCATGACAACATGTTGAGACCCATTCTTCAATCGTAACGTTTTCAAATTTTTGTTTTGCAAGCTTCATGATGTCGTCCAATATAAATGTCACATTACGTGATACTACCCAGATCTTCACAAGAGCCCAGATTTTTCCTATAGGATTTCATTCAGGATGATATCGTGGGAGCCTTAACACGGAATGGTCATGTTCATTTAACGAGGAGTCCACTTTATAGGTTCATGTTTCACTTTATGTAGTTTAATTATGCCATATAATTCAGGCTTCGTTCTTTCTTGAAGCCAACTCTGCATGTTTTTCTTTAATGAGCTAAGAGTAGGGGCAGGATTTATTTGTGCATTATGGTAAGAGACATTGTCAAGAATCACCACAGAACTGGGTGGCAGATTTGGAATTAATTTCTCATGGAGCCACTTCATAAAGTTATTGCTATTCATGTCGTCATGGTAGTCTCCTGATGTGGTATTTGATTTGAACAAGAGAAGGGCATTCGGGACAAATCCATTTTTGCCTCCTTCATAAAGTACTATTAGGTGCCATCCTTTAGACAAAGGTATCCGAAGCCCTCTTCCAGAGTCATCTGATGAAGAAAACAATGTGGTGTGGATGCTGTGCAAGTAAGTCGGTCTTGTTGTCTGTAGTGCATTATTTATCTAAAAAGTCTTGTGTTTTTAAGGCCAATATCTTTCATTTCTGTTAAAATAGTACTATTGTTTTGTGTCTTCCTCCACCTAAATCCCATGTTTCACAGCAAACGTCTCAAACTCTCTTTACCTCCCACAAAATGTATGTCTCCCTGTACATTGGCATGCAACTTTTTCAATGTCAGCTCTTCCATTTTCATGCAGAGCATAACATTATCATCAAAATTGTCCACTGATGATTTGGTCGCTGGTCTTGGTCATTCTTTTCCGGGAGTATGGAATGATATGGAGGGGCCTTCTGATGTCTCAAGAGATTGTCTTTCGTTCACCATAGCCCTGATTGTCCATTTAGGAACTCCAGTAGCTGCCGCTGCTCTCTTGCCAAAATTCTTTATTGGGATGCTTATACCCCTGACTGGTCTCCTCCTTCATGAACTCGTGCACATTGTTTAGAATCTCTCGATCTTGGCTATGCGAGGTTTTTGTTTTCAACTTTAACAGTACTGGAGGCATTATGGAATTTAACATTCACTAAGCAAACACATGCACACATCAAAATGGTCAAGTATTTAAAATCATATTATGATGCTTCCAATCCAACAAAACTCACCGTCAGTATGTCTTTCTCCTTCTGTGATAGCAATAGTGCTTGATTAATACAGTTAGCAACACTAGTTACTAGCTAGTCAATGAAATGGAATGTAGAAAAGCAGTCATTACATCATGCTAGATTGCCACATTAACATCCCTGTGAAAAGGTGTGAACCATGAGCTGAAGCACTGTTCAATTATTTTCAATTATGTTTGCGTGAGTGTGTCCAGGAATGGAATGCTATCTTGGCAGCAATGGGGAAGGTGGGCAAGCAGGGTAGAACATGTGTTGCTAAGAGGAGGGAGACAAAACGAAAATTGGGATTTGGCCAGTGGCAGAAACTGGTGCTTCTGCCTCTACTTCAGAGTATAATTTATGGTGGTCCTGAAATGAGTGCTATGTGAACTTAGCGAGACAAGTTATTTTGCCATTTTTGGGACGCTAGTTGAAAATTTGTTTCTTCCTGAATGCTAAGGCTCTAATAATTTAGCAAGATGAGTATCCAAGCATGAATGATACAAATCTTTATCTGGAAACATGTGAGCATTTCTATAAAACAGCTCCAATACATGACAGTGGGAAGGAACACACTACCTGCAGGAATGTCTATATCTTACAAACTGTTAGTTACACTCTTGTTTGTGAAATATTTATCAATGCTAGTCGCAACAAACTTCTGTTAACCATTTATCCATGTTCTATTTTTATTTTATGTACCTTTTACATGGTTTACAAAAGCAGAACTTCATTACATGGCTTGGTTTCCAAATTATCAGCCCAAAATGAACATGACAGAGTAACCAGAGTAATGCACAATTAAAAATTTCAATGGTTTCAAATATTTTTGATTTTAGCTGTAATGAATTTAAATTCTATATTCGTATACGAGAAGAATTGGTGTTGCTTGTGTAAAATTATCCGTAAAAACCACTGTAAAATTCACAGGATTTTTGCTTTTAATTTCATCTTAAGGTTTAGAGAGTTTTTCTGCTCAAACTTATTTTTTAAAAAGATTTAATATGCATGGGGTCATTCCATACCAAATGTGGTTGAATGACCATTTTAGAAAAAAATCATTTTTTTGTACATAGGTTTGTTGCTCATGTAGCAGTTTACAGAAACCTTAATGTCTCAAACATCATTACAGCTAGAGACCTGAAACAAAATTCAATTTGTAGCTACACTTTCAATGATATTCAAGTGTGTTTTGCTCAAAATGTCATCCTAAGTATGAAAATTATGGTGGAAATTTGGGTAACAATAGTTGAAAAAATGGATTTTTAAGATTTTTTTAATGAAGGGATTTAGTCTAAGGCTTTAATTTTTTTTGAAATGTAGACCTACCTGCAGGGTATCTGCATATAAGATATCAATGCTTAGAAATACACCCCTTTTTTTCAGCATGGGTTCAAACATGGCTGTTTGTGAAATTTTGTCAGTTTTTGGGGTTAAATATCTCAGATGGGTCCTCGTGAAAAAATCTGAAATTTGGCAAGGAGGTAGTAGCCCTGTATGAACTTAACTCACAGTAAAAATCTCAACTTGTTTAGTCAATATGCGATATTGTCTGTGACCTCATTTGTAACTTTGTAAAGTAAGGGTAAGCTAATGCATACCTAGAATAATGAAGCCTGTTTTTATTTTTTAAAGTTACGTTAAAAGAGCCTCAGAAAATATACAGGGTTCCCACACACCTGGAAAACCTGGAAATCTCAGGGAATTTGAAAAAAATACAAATCTCAGGAAAAAATCTTGTATTTGCTTAATGGTTCCCAATGAAGCAAAACTGAAGGATTATAATGTGCTCCTGTCTGTGGATAATCCAGGCTGTTGTAGCATTTCTCTTTCAGCAAGGAACTCGTATCTATTTGTTTGTCAGTTTCTTGTTTTTAAATGTGATTCCAGGGCTGGTGACCAAGTGTATACCCTCATAAATTTTGCGCTTTTTAAAATTTGATTAGCCGATTTCGATCTTTTACATTACATAAAATATATTTCAAGATGTGGAAAACGCATAATAAAGATAACCTGATGTCCAAAGTTAACCAGTGTTCATCTGATTTCCCTTATTACGGAGTAGTTTTAAGTTTTTTCTTCCTTCTTTTTTTACAAAATAGTAAAAAAATGGAATGTCCTGCTTAGGGAAATATTTATTTTCTGCCATCTTTTGTGTACAATATTGTTGATTGTGTATTTACTGCATTTAGAACAGAATTTTAAATATTTACTTACTAGCACCATATATGAATTATGTACTGTTCATATTTTAAGTTTTTGATCATGTTCAACTATTGTTATATTCATGACATGACGTGAATTTTGACATGCCTCAAAAGCTCATTAATGTCATGTAGTGAAATAGTTTTCTCAACAGATATGCCAGAAATTGAATATCATGAGGTGAAGGCCAGTCGAATGGTGTATAATTAACCCCCATCACACTTGCACTTGCAACTGTCACTAACTTACCATTACGTACTAGCATTCCTCACTTCTTCATCTTAGTTTTGGCTTGTTTTGGAGCACTGTTAAGTTAGTTTTGATTTTATCACATGGCAATGCATATGTGGAAAGTGGATTTTCTGTAAATAAGCAGGTTTTAATAGAAAACTTGAAAGAATTGTCTGTTGTGGCTATTTGGCAAGTTTATGATGCAGTGAAAGTGGTAGGAGGAGTGTCAAATGTAGAAGTAAGCAAAGATATGATCCAGAGTGTTAAAGGTGCATAGATGCGAAGAATTATTGCAGAAGACTAGAAAGAAATGTGATCACAAAGAAGACAAAAGGAAATAAATTAAACGTAAAGCAAGTGAGATCCGTGTTTTACAAGCCAAACAACAAAAGATGCAAGAAGAAGCAAAAGCTATTGCAGAACAATTAAAAAAAACTTGAAGCTTCTGAGAAGTAAAGTTTCTTAATTTGCTGTATCAGACATTAAGTACATTTCTTGTTTTATATTTCAGTCTCAGTAACTTACTATTCCTTTTTAAATCGGTACTAATAATTGTCACTTCATTTTTATATGTTTTAAAAATTCCAATAATTTGTTTGTCTTAACTATTATTGTAGGCATTACAGATTAATTGATATTGTATCCATTTATAAACATGTATGAAAAGTGTGCAAATATTTCAATGTTCTATATCAGATATGTTAGAAATTGTTTCAGAGTTGTTTAAAGTTCTAGAAAACTGGTCATCTTTGTTCTTAATTACATGCAAAGAAGTGTACTTTTTTATTATTGAACTAGTTTTGTTATTTGCATCAGAAAACAACAGTAATAAAGAAGGTGAGGATGGTATGGCTATGAGGGGAAATGGAGGAGGCCATTGTAAAATTATAGTAGTCATTTACTGTGCATTCAATACTCTGGAAAAAAAATGAGGATTCTGGAAAACTCGGGGAAATCTCAGGGAAAATGCATTTGGAGTTTGCATGGGAACCCTGAATATAGTATCATAGTATTTTAATATTTGACTTATCAGAAATTGAAATCACAAGGTATGTGAATTATAAACTTCTACATGAGCAAAAAAAAGCCATGCGCCATGTTGGAAAAATGGCCATCCCATGAGATCCAAGGTCAAGAAGATTTTTTGAACATTGGTTTTGATATCTAGAAACATGTACAAACCTATATACAAAAAATATTTTTTTCTAAAATAGGTCATGCAGCAAATTATTTTAAAATTGGTTGATTAGACATGGAATGACCCTATTGAGAAGAAATTTAATTCCATTTTATGCCCACATAGGATAATTAGGATTGGACCTACAGTTTAAAGTGGGATCTGAACCACTATGTAATGTGTCTCCACCAGGAATTGAACCTGGGACTCATTGATTACAAAGCAACAGTGTTATCACTATTAGCCCAGTCAATAAAAGTTTCATGTTGGAAATAATTCCGTAAAAGCTGAATTTTGGTCAGTTGTTAGAACACTACTAGTAGTGCAAAATCCCAAAAGTCCCCACCCTCCTCGCTGTGCTTCCCTCCAGTCCCCCTCCCCACGAACATCAATTATACAGATTCTCAGTTATGGACCTATATCTCCGTAGGCAGGAAATCCTTTTTTAGTGTTAATCCTCATTAGATGGTCTACAAAAAATATTCTGTTTCATTTTCAATAGTGTCTGTGGTTTTGCCGTAATTTAAAAAATGATCTTCAAGAAGTGAATTGTTTCTAGTACTTTCTGAAGTTTTTTCCTTGTAAGTTTTAAACATATTAAATGACAAAAAAAAAAAATTCGAATAAAAGTTGTAGCCTAATTTATAAGCTTTAAAACGATATGTTTTAATATATTTTAATGAAAGATAATGTGTCTCCAAATGGAGGACAGCACCAAAATGCTGATGTGTTTGTTGCCTCTTTTCGAACAAGCAGGCTGTAATGTTATTACAATTTATTTATTAGAAATAAAGTGAACTAGCGCTATTGCAAATCGAATTCGTTATAAAAAGCAGGCTGAAAAGAAACAAAAATCTCCGGCAGATGAATATTCTTGAGCCACTTCGGTGACTGAGTACGTTTAGTGATAAACACATGATCCCTCTCTACCGAATGTTCCGGACACGAGTTCCGACCTGGACAACAATGTCACTGGATCTTATGTCCTCGTATTTACTATTTGCCCAAAAGTGTAGGAAAATTACGTACAATGAGAATAATATAAATTCACACGAATTATTCCGGAAATTCATCTAGATGTCAGAATCTCGCTCGTTTGCTACAAAACGTTGTTTCCAGGGTGAACTAAAAGTTGACATTTTGGTGCCTTCTGAAAATATTACTCTTACATTTCAATGTTGATATCAAGTTGCTACAATGTACATATGTACAATTTATGACGTGTACTCAATGGTTTCCTTTTGATTATTTTTTTTTCACGTTCCATGATAAGAATGCTAAGCAAAGACACAAAATGAGAAAACTAATTCGCACACATGAAAAGAGTGTAAATTACGAGGATTTCTCTTGATGTACCAATATCAAATGATATCGTGAAGTGCAGAACAAACTAGTACAGGCAGTATGCACCGAACTCAATGTAATTCTTTCAATGAAATATTAATTTCTTCCTACAACTTCCTTAATAGAGCATTCAGGATTAACCAGTTTGAGTGGAGAGAAAGCGAGAGAGAGAGAGAGAGAGGGGGGAGAAAGTTTTTAATTCACATGTTTCTAGTATTGCAAATAATCGTTGGAATTTTCTTGATACCAATTTTTAAAACACACAATTTTTCTTACATGCATATCAGTTGTCGATAAAATTTATAGGTTGCCACTGTTTTCTAAAATAAGCTAGGGATCTTGGGTTCGAATCCCAGCTTGGGCATGTATGTTTGTGAGTGTCCATTCATCAATTTAATCATATCATCACTCATCACCATCTTCGTAAATTAGCCAAAAGTGGCACAAACAGCTAAGTAAAATAAAGCAAATCAATCAAGCAATGAATCAATCAATCATTAAATTAAAAGAGCCTCGCAATTATTTCCTTATGAGACAAACACGATTAGCAATAACGCTATTACAGATAGGAATAATTTTCAAATAAATTGTAATAACCCGGGTTCCAGTCCTAATCGAGCCTGCATTTTTCGCTGAAAATTTCTACATTACAGTCTGCGTGTTCAAAACGAGGCAGCATACATATCATGCTTACATTTGTTCGTTCGTGGATTTCCCCTATCTCACGTGTCCCTTGCAATTGTTGATATTGTATGATATACGAAACACTCCGTGGTGATGTGGTTAGCACAGCTCGCTACGGCGCCAGGTGTCTCGGGTTTAAATCCTGGTCTAGACATTGGTGTCATTTGTTATTTCATCATATCATCCTCATCGTCGAGATTAGCCAAAGCTGGCAGAAAAGCGAATTAAAATAAACCAAATCAATCAATCAATTATGGAGATATTTTAGAATTAGTAATCTTGAATTTCAGTCTGCCCATTATTTGTTTTGGTCAGTTAAATACTGTGAATCCTTCTTACAACATCGCAAGTATCATTAATGTTTTGGATTTTGCTCAGGCAAGACTCCCAAGTTGTTGTTTTTAAGTCGTCTCTCTTAACGAGGAACGCTAGTGGCAACCCTGCCACGCGCCCCTGCTAGTTATGTCAGAGCAAGCGTTTGCTGTGTTGGGTTGCATACGTACAGGATAGACTTTAAGCGCTTATAGCGCAGAAACTAAGCGCTTTCGAGGTAAACTTTATAGGGAAAAGTTACTTGTTTTTATGATATCTACCAGCTCCCAAGCGTTGTTGAAAGAGTTTTGCGACACCCTATATATATATATATATATATATATATATATATATATATATATATATATATATATATATATATATATATATATATATATATAACCCAATTTGATTTCTGAAAATATAAATGAAAGAAAAACACATTTTCATTGTAACTGATGATACAAAAATAGTAAAAATTGTTTAGAAAATATTTTGAAATGAATTTCTTATTATATCGATTCCCTTTTTGATCAGGTTTTAAATTCAAATCCTCCACATTTGGATCATATAATGCAGGCAAGATTTCCCATTCAATGCCAAACACCTATACTCTGTCCTGGAAATCTCTGGAGCAATCCCACGCATAACGGAAAGAAGGGGAGAAAGTGAGCAAAGCAGTACACGCTGATGCAAACAGCTGGTAACTGCAGTCCTTTTTGCCCGTCCACACAATCCCGTTTTCTTGCAAAATTTCATTGTTCGACCTTCTCTTGGGCAGAGACTTACTTTTGTTCACTTGCTCCATTCCCGGGACAGAGTATAGTACTCTGTGCTTGGTTGTAATGGTCTTGAGCGTGGAAAACCCACTGCAGATTGCAAAAAGTTTTGATGTATAAAAAGAAGTTTATTTCACGAAGGCTCTTTCCCAGGTGAACAACATGAAGTTCTCTCTCAATTTAAGTTATTACACTGAGAGTTTTGGGCTTTTTTAGTTCCTTGTATGCACTAGTCTTCCAAATTGAGATATCTTGAGTCAGGTTCTGTGTTACAATTGACAAGGTACGTATACATCCTTATGCAGTTCATAGAGTACATAGGTTGTAGTCTGATGGGCATGTGTTGTTTTCCTTACATGTCAAGAAGCTTTACTAAATGAATCCCTTGTACCAAATAAGAAGGAATTTTGGTTTGCTCCGGAGTTTATATCCAGTAAGAACATCGCCATGCATTTTAAGGCAGTCATTTCAAGATTGAGCCTCGCAACATGATGACTCTCTTGTCGTCTTAAGATACTTGTGGCTAGCCGGGAACCACTGAACCTAGTTCGATATTTTGAATACACGTATATGTACGGTATGTATATTCAGTATCAATATCAGGGTGGCAACAGACCTGGAAAACCTGGAAAAGTCAGGGAATTGGAGAGGTCAAAAAAAGGCAGGGAATTTTGTCTTGATTGACAAATGTTTCTTTGTTGAACTGTAGATCTGATGTGATGCAATGAACCTGCCAGACATTTGATTTTGAAGAAGTTGTAATAAGAGCTGCACTTTTACGGGAAATCATCTTGCCAGCCTTTGGCGTAAACTTTTAGGTCTCTATTATACATTGGACACAACCATGGTGCCAGAAACAAGTGATGGAAGTTGAGGAATTGGGGGAGGAGAAATTTCCAGTGAGGCAGACACATTTGTTGAACCTCTAAATGTCACATTTAAAATGTATTGATGCCATTTTTTTCTTGTCTATGGGAGCTATTAGGGCTCGGACCTGTCAACCAGAAGGATGCATCCACTCGGGCACCGCCCGACACATGTCCAACACCGTAGTGCGGCATTGTATGGACATTATGAAGGAACGTTGAAATGAATTTTTGTCGTATGCCGTGGAATGACATTTGATCCACCGAATATTTAGGCTCCATTGATGCATGTGATTTTTGTCGGATAAATCTGACTAATGAAAAGATTTTCTCGGGCTATTGACCAGGTGAGAGAATCATTTCATCATTCCTCACCAGGAAAGCTTCAAGACTTACTTAAATCTGACTAATATCGAATTGCGAGAAAATGTCTCACTATGGCATAAAAATGCATGCATGACACACTTATGCATCCGATTTTTTTTTGTCTGATGCAGTACAACAATTCGTCGGACAAAGTTCCAGGCTCTCAATCCTAAAAAACATATCATTTTCGTCAGTAATCAATGTTCCTCTGCCAGCTCTACTGATTTTTCACTTTTCGTCTACTGTTATTGAATTGAACAGGCTGGAGCTTTATACGAGAATGGTCCAGAAAGTACATTCCAATTAGCCATAAATTGAAACACAGAGTTCGGTAATCATTGACATTTTATTGTCTTAATTACAGTGACCCATAACTTACTTTTTGACATATTCACCACCATTCTTCACGTATTTGTGTGGTAGGTAGGTGTGACACTACATTTTGTATGTCCATGTCATGTGTCTGCTTCCAAAAATTGGAACCATCTGTAAAGCAGCATTAGTGTCAAAACGTATGTCCTGCCAGAAACTGCTTCAGCTGAAGGAAGAGATGAAAGAGTTAGCGTGTGAAGGTGGGGCTCCCACTTAAAGTGATGCAATAGAGGCCACTTGCGGTCAGGTGTGTGGGGTTGTGCATGATGGATCTGCCTTTCATAAATTGTCTGCACCATCGTCTTACCATACTGTAACTTATGGCATCCAGTCCTTACACCTCTCACAAGTTTCAGTAGACCTCTGCCACCATCCACTTCTGAGCGTGCAAAAATCTGATTACAGCATGCAGTCGGTATGTGAGAACTGCCATCTTTCTCAGAGTGGAGCCAAGCTAACTCCTGCCAGCCCCCGTAGCAGAGTGGTGAGCACATCAAGCTACAGCCGACCCCTGTGGCAGAGTGGTTAGCACATCATACTACGATGCCAGGGGTCCTGGGTTCGAATCCCAGCCTGAGTGTCCATTCATCAGTTTCATCATGTCGTCACTCATCCCCATCTTCGCAAATTATCCAAAAGTGACACAAAAAGCGAAGTGAAATAAAGCAAATTAATCAATCAACATCGAGCTACAACACCATGGGTCCCGGTCTGGGCATGGATGTTTGTGAGTGTCCATTCATCAATTTCATCATGTCATCAATCATCCCCATGTTCACAAATTAGCCAAATGTAGCACAAAAAGGGAAGTAAAATAAAGCAAATCAATCAACGAAGCTAACTCCTGTTGTGGGACCTGTCTTTATGGCTGTGACCTGCTGTTGCCACTTTTACCTACGAAGAAACTTTCGGTCAAACAGCCAATTAGGCTTACTGCTCCCCCCCCTCTTTGAGCATCCATCGGCAACCTTAGAATCCCTCCTCCCTACAGAGGCCGGTAGGGAAACAGGATTTTGCCAAAATAACCATTCTGCGCTGTGAATACAACCAGGAGGTAACTTGGTCCTGGTATAACACTGTTCTTAAATCGATTCCCTTCACAATAATGCGACTGAACCACATTACAGACACATACCACCTCATCCTATCTGTATGCGCACGTTGTGCTCCAACCACAGGCGCAGTGTTCCAACGATATCGGAACTTACTTTCTGGATGTGCCTCATATATAAACTTATGGACACTGTTATTAACAGCATGTTCCTATCTTATCCTGTCTGATTAGCAAAATCAGATGCTTGTGCAGTACAGTAGATTCCCCTATTATAAATTGTTTGCGTTAAGATTTTAATAGATATGTATACACACATACACACTTTTTGCCAGCAATATAGATAACAGTGTGTTGTCAGTTTCACAGTACTTGGATATACTGTGAATGTTTGTGCTGAAACAGAAGTCACATTGATAATGTAAGGTAATATGACACTTTGTTTTGCACAATTCCATTGCTTCAGTATGTTTAGTCCCGAGAAGCAGGTTTAAGATATGTTAGGGATTTGGGTGCCAAGAGGATGCCATGTGTTGCCATGTTTACATCAAACAAGCTGCTAATTCACCATACCAATATCTCAATCATGTGTGCATGGATTAAGTTGTTTGTTTGCTTTATATAGAAAAGAGACATAGGATACAAGCATTAATGCTTCAAAAATAAGTTTGCAGTCATGGTTCTTGCAAGCAGCAGGCGAAATATCAACATTTAATAACGAGGAAGATGAGAAATTACAAAATTTCTTCATTAAAAACAAGTAATTCACTCTAAACTAATTTAGTTATAACTTGAAAATTAATCAAATATTTTATTTAAGCCTGCTTGCAAATGAGAGAAGCCTGTCTGTAAGTCCCTCCCTAGCTTGTGAATTGTAATATTTTTTCAAATTCACTATTTTTCAGAACGAATATAAATCATAGAGAAATTCAGTCAGTTTCTTGTAAGCTAATATTTAATACAGTCCATACCTGAAAGCTGTATGAGTTTGTTTTTCATGTACAAATACATGATTTAGTTCAAAATTGTCAGGGGGAAAATGCAAAATTTGCCCTGGAAAACCTTGAAAAGTCAGGGAATTGTCTGTAGCCACCCTGAATATGAAAAAGTTGGAACTGTAGTGTTTTCAGAAGATTTACGGTATTTTGAGTGACGTCAAACCCATGTCACATCATTAAGACTTCTTTAGTCATTAAGAAACAAAAACAGCAATGCTGTTAGATCAGGTGAATGGGTTGAAGTTTGGGTATCCACTCAATGCTATGAACTAATCTACAAGGGTCGTTCAAGGTTGACCGGGACTTTTATTTCTGCAGAGGAAATAGGTAGCAGAAGAAACACCAAACTATGTCAGTTTTTCAAAGTATTCTCTGTGCGTGCCTAGGCACCGTTGCCATCATTCTGGCAGCTCCCGAATTCCTTTGGCGTAGAAAGAACTTGGTTGTTGTCGTAGCCACTGGAGGACATCACTCCGCAGTGCTTCGTCTGTCGTGAATTTCTTCCCTCCCAGATGGTCTTCAAGGGGTGCAAACAAATGATAATCACTGGGGGCTAAATCCGGACTGTAGGGGGGATGGGGCAGAACTTCCCAGCGCATGTCGGCCAGAGTTGTTGTCACATTGGCCGTGTGAGGACGGGCATTGTCATGGAGAAGAATGACATTTCCAGACAACATCCCAGGTCTTTTCTTGCGAATGGACTTTCGTACAGCACCAGTCAACAATGTGGAGTAATACTGGGCATTAATCGTGCTTCCTTTGTCCAGAAAATCCACATGGATAACGCCCTTCATGTCCCAGAAGACACTTGCCATGATCTTTCCAGCGGACGGCTGCGTTTTGCTTTTCTTGGGGGTCGGGGAACCTTTATGCCGCCACTCCATGCTGCGTCTTTTGGTCTCTGGGGTTGAATTGTGCAACCATGTTTCATCACACCTGATGATGGATTGCAACAATTCATCACCTTCTGCTCGAAACCGATTCAGAAGCTTTTCACAGACTGTCCTGCGTGTCCACTTCTGATCGAATGTCAGCTGGCGGGGAACCCACCTTGCACAGATTTTGCGGAAGCGTAAGTGGTCGTGAATGATTGTCTCAACACTCCCGACACTGATATTCACCTCGGCAGCAATATCCCGCACTGTTACTCGCCGGTTCTCAAGAATCATTTGCTCAACACGTGCGATATTCACTGGTGTAACTCCAGTCGGGCGAATGTGTCCATGCGCTTCATTTGTCACCAGCTCCCGTCCTTCACGAAACTGCTCACACCATTCGTACACTCTTGTCCGTGACATTGTTTGTTCACCATACTGTGCTTGCAATCGTCTGAAAATCTCAGCTGGTTTCACTTTCTCATTCACGAGAAATTTGATTACACACTGCTGCTCCACAGCCACAGACACACTGCTTGCCGCCATGTTCGCTGCAACTGCTGCGCATGCGCGAAATACGTCATGCCGGGGTGCTAGTTACTCGCGAAGGAATACATTACGTCACCCGCACGTTTCATCATGATCCGGCTATTCTTCGATTTTTTACGTACGAAAATCCCGGTCAACCTTGAACGACCCTTGTAGTTCATAACATGTCAGTAACAGGTGGCTTCTTTACTTGCAAGTTCTTAATTCATCAGATCTTGAAGGCTGAAAGGTACTTAGCCTAAGTAACTCACTCACTTTCTACGATTTTTAAACCCGAAGGTTTATGGCTGGAGCAACATAAGCCTTCCATCTATCCCTATCCTGGGCAAAATCAACCCAATCTTTCCATCCTGACTGATTTCCTTTAGGTTCATCTCAACTTTATCCCTCCATCTTCGTCTTCCTACAGGTCACTTACCATCAGGTTTCCCAACAAGAATCCTGTAAACTCTTCTTTCCTCTCCAATTCGTGCCACATCTTTTTTCTCCAATTCGTGCTACATCTTTCCTCCAATTCGTGCCACATGAACTGCCCACCTACGTCTTCTTGATTTAATTATTCTAATAATACGTATCTCGACATGAATACAAATTATACATTTCGAAATTATGTAACCATCTCCACTCACCTGTCTCCTCGTCCCTTTTAGGTCCAAATATTTTTGTAAGGATTTTATGTTAAAATACTCTTCATTTAAGTTAATCTTTTAGTGCAATGGCCCAAGTTTCACATCCATACAATACTACAGGTAATATTACTGTTCTTTTTGTTGTTGTTGTTGTTAATTGTAACTTTGTTTCATAGATATTATGTGAGAGGATAAAAGTTTATGAAGAGAAATGTGTTTTGAGCTTAAGGCCATCCGGAAATGTGTAGTTATTGGAAAATATCCCAATCGTTTTTACTAGTTTTGGCATGGTTAGAATGGGATATTGTGATCCACTTTTGTCAACATGAGGATGTTAAAACAATAAAATTTCTGTATCATGAAAGAACCCCCAGCACTTATAGCCATAGGCTTGGTATTTTTGTAAATGCCTTTGTTGTCAACCCAGCTCTGCTGATTTCTGATGGAGGAGGACAGAGCGACAGAGGTCCTTCTTGGATACGTCAATGGCTGACAATGTATGCAAGTATTTGCTGGTGATAACTAGAGAGAAATAAAATACGTGCCAAGTTAACAGTGAACTGGACGTTCCAAGTGTTGAATGGAAAATCTTGCCTCCACTACATTATGTGAATGTGAAGGATACGATTTAGAGATTTGATCGAAGAAGGGAAACACACTTATGAAAAATTCATAGCAAAATATTTTCTAAACAATTTTTACTATTTTCGTATCATCAGTTACAAATAAAATGGGTTTTTCTTTCATTCATATTTTCAGAAATCAAATTGGGTTATATACAAGGGGCATGTAAAAAGAAGGGTCGATTGGTTATTACAGAGAATAAAATCAAGCTATACAAGTGCAAACACTGGCTATTTTTCTACATAGTCACCATGATGCTCCAAGCATTTCTGGTACCGTGGAACAAATTTATGTAGACCCTCTGCGTAAAAATCTCCACCTGGGATCTCAGCCAGTCGAGAACTGATGTCTTGAGAACTTCAGTATCATCAAAAAGTTGCGAAGCAAGCCACTTTTTGAGGTGAAGGAACAGAAAGTAATCACATGGGGCAAGATCAGGACTGTATGGTGGGTTATTAAAATGTTTCCATCGGAATTTTTGAATTGTCGCAACAGTACGGTCAGCTGTGTGTGGGCGGGCGTTGTCATGAATAAGCAGAATTCCAGACCGTAACATTCCTCTTCGCCGGTTTCGGATGGCACGTTGCAGATTAGCCAGTGTTTGGCAATACACATCTGCTGTGATGGTTTGTCCCAGTTCCAGGAATTCCATGAGGATTACACCTTTTTGGTCCCAAAACACGGTTGCCATGATTTTGCGATGTGATGGTGTTTGCTTGAATTTCTTTGGTTTTGGTGAACCGGAGTGACGCCATTGCATGGATTGCTGCTTTGACTCACCAGTGACGTACGATATCGAGGTTTCGTCTCCAGTCACTATGTGAGAAAACAATTCATCCCCATCCTTCTCCCAGCAGGCCAAAAAATCACGTGCTGATTTCATTCTTTCATCTTTGTGAGTGTTTGTCAACATTTTTGGCACCCACCTCGCACACAGTTTGCGATAACCCAGATTGTCCCTTACAATTCGGTGCAATGTTTTATCAGACACTTCAGAAAACACCTTGCCTAGATCAGTAATGGTGAAACAGCGATTGGATCCCACTTTCTCATCAACACGTTGTACAAGGTCGTCCGTCTGAACACTAGGCCTGCTGCTCTGCTCGTCGTCATGAACATTCGAACGTCCTTCCCGAAAAGCACAGCACCATTGTCTTACCTTTCCTTCACTCATTACTGTTGGTCCGTAAATGGCACACAATTCCCAATGAATGTCAGCTGCACTCAGTTTTTTTGTGTTGAGAAATCTAATCACTGACCTGACCTCGCATTTGATGGAATTTTTTATTACAGCAGCCATTTCAACTTCCTGCTACTCACACATATGCACCTCCACACTGAGAAATATACCTCTGTTGCAGGCACAGAATACTAAAGCATGCTTCTGTGCACGCGCAGCTTCATCAGTGTTGCCAGTCCCAAGTAAAAAGTTATCAGCTTTTTTTTTTTACATGTTCCTCGTATATCTTGTATTTCTCTTAAAAATGTTATTTTAGGTAAATTTATAAATACAAAAAATAGTATTTTAAGGGTTCAGTTCATCTAAAGTCTTCTAACAAACATTTCGTAACGTTATCAAATATACAATACTATTGTATTGTTCAAGAATTATTAAGACTTAACTCAGAGTTATTCTCAAAGTGTTATAGTGAGTTTTTCTACAATACCACTATTTTTATTTTTCAAAAATAGATCTATTGACATATTATGAAAGTTTACACTATTTGGAGCATTTCTGAAAAATCCTGAAGTTGACAGGTGCCACCGTTCCCGAGATATATCAAATCAAAAGTATCCAATATGGTGGACTCTTTTTCAGGATGGTAGCCATCAGCACGAAGATGGCGATTGGCTACTCGACTGAACATGTCGTAAGTGGTATAACAATTTATTCTACCAAGTCTTATGCTTTTATCGAAAAGTCAATGATTCACTGGACTGTGATAAATACTTTTTTTTGTGCTGTCCTCCATTTGCAGACATTTATGGTCCACCTTCCATTAAAATATATTAAATCTGATTTTGTTTTAAAGCTTATAAATTAGGCTACAACTTTTATTCGAAACAATTTTTTGTCATTTCATTTGTTCAAAAGTTACAAGGCAAAAACTTCAAAAAGTACTAGAAAATATTCACTTTTTGAAGATTATTTTTATACTTAAAGCAAAACCATAGACATTATCGAAAAATTAAAAAGAATCTTTTTTGTAGCCCATCTAATGAGGATTAAGACTAAAGAAAAATTTCCTGCCTACGATGATTGATTACGGAGATGTAGGTCAATAACTGAGAGT
Source organism: Lepisma saccharinum (assembly GCF_977018435.1). Lineage (NCBI taxonomy): Eukaryota > Metazoa > Arthropoda > Insecta > Zygentoma > Lepismatidae > Lepisma > Lepisma saccharinum. Next base: position 35,338,291 of record NC_139231.1, read on the forward strand.
CTGCGTAGTTGATGTTGGGGGGTGCTGGGGGGGGGGGCAAGCACCGCAAAGAGGGGACTTTGGGATTTTTCACTACTAGTAGTGTTCTAACAACTGACCAAAATTCAGCTTTTACGGAATTATTCCCGACATTGGCCTTTTTTTGTCCTTCATTGACTGGGCTATATACCCAATCAGGGAAGTTTCAGTCAGAATTAAACATACTGCAGACACTATCTTCATTCAAACCACGCAATAAAATCAGTTACAAAATGTTATTGTGTGTGTTCCTTTATAATTTTATCAACCATTTTGGTTTGCCTCAAACTGCCCCACATTTGACATTTACAGCCTGTGTTTTGATAAAACACTTTCTGCAATGTGTAAGTTCTGATTTTCTTTAAAGTGTTTTCTGGCAACTTTTAACATAAATGTTAAATGTCATATTATACTGTACAAAGTTATTCATATATAGTTTGAGTTCAATACTTGGTATATTATGACTAACCTTTATTCGTAAGAAATATCATTTTAGTGGCAATATTGGATATTTAAGAAGTGTCTTCATTATTCATGTAACTCTTTTTTTTTATTTGACTGGAAGCATCTTTACTAATTGGTGGTTTTAAAAACTAACATTTTTATAACAAGAAATATAAAATTATACACATAATGTGTAAATTTTGAATGTCCCATTTTGTTGGTCAGTAAGGATGTATCCTTTGTCCTCTTTGAAACACTGTCAGCTCGGATGTGATTCAGTATCAACTGCACTGCACTCTATCTACAGCGCAACTGTCAACTCCTACCAGTCCGACAGGGTCCTATCTCATGGCGCAAAACAAAAGAATGTCTCACCTCGTCTGATTTCAAGTGGAAATATTGCATCGATATCACCTGTTCCGATGTCATGGTGTTTCGATATTTTTGTCCATCCCCTGTAGCACCAGTAAAATTTGATCTCTTGTAATTTTGGAGAAGTAATTATGATTATAAAACAGTCACTAAAAGTATATTACCTTTGTTATTATTATTATTAGTTCTAATAAACACAGTCAAAAAAGTTTTGCATCAGGACGCAAAATGACAAAAGATATATGAAGCACAAGGTTTATTGACAGTAACAGTGTGAATACAAAAGAAAATATGAAGAACAAGACATGTTGAATGAAAAGGGAACATCAAACGTACAATTTTATCAGAAATGTGTTTAAAAAGAAAATGGCAGAATTCATGATGGAGGCGAAGAAACAAGGAACTGTCACAAGAAGACTGTTCGTCATAGCGGATCCACCAGAAACATTTTCTACCACCAGGCATGTCCTCCCCTGGTTGCAGGAAGGTCTTAAACACGCTGTGGCATACTGAGGATGCGACGATCAAGGTGATCTTGCGGTAAGTGATCCCATTCGTCCTGTGCCGCAAGAAGAACTTCATGAAGATTAGTGGGAGCCACAGGACGGTTTGCAATGGCATTTTTTAGCATTGCCCATGCATGTTCGATGCAATTCATGTCGGGACTTTGCGCTGGCCAGAGCATGCGACGGATGTTCGCCGCCTGCAGATAATCGTGCACCATCTGTGCGCGGTGTGGACGGGCATTGTCATCCACCAAGTCAAGTTCGTCACCAATTTCCTGATGAAATTGTTCCACAGTCGTCTGGAGAATGTTCCTGACATAACGAACAGCTATTTGTGTCCCTCTAATTGAAATTAGGGGCGTTCTACGTCCGAGCATGATCCCTGCCTACACCATGATTCCTCTTCCTTGGTATGGATGGACCCCATGGACACCACGAAGGCGCTCCTGCAGTCCAGGGCCTCCCCAGGACACCCGTTCTCTTCGTGAATCTGGCCTTAGACAGAGCCTACATTCATCGGCGAAGAGCACATGAGCCCAATTACCGGGTCCTCAATTTCGATGTGCACGGGCCCAATGCACATGGTCGCGCCAATGTTGTGGCAATAGGTACTGGCGCCGGAGAGGTCTTCTGGAACGTAAACCACTTTTTCGGAGTTTGTTACGGACAGTTTGGTTTGACACATCACACCAGATGCTGCCTGGAGGGCATGAGTGATGTTCCTTGCCGTCATGGTATTCTGTCGCGGAGCTGAGAGCCGTACATAGCGGTCTTGTGCTGGTGTTGTGACCCGTGGACGACCTGTCCGTTGACGATCTGCTACTGTTCCTGTGTCTGTATACCATCTCCAGGTCCTACGGACAACGCTTTGCGCCACTCCAACAGCCCTAGTTACAGCCCGTTGTGACATGCCAGTTTGCAGTAGCGTGATGATTGTGGCCGATCAAACTGCACTATCTTACACGTAGGCATGCCTTGCACACAGCTGCACTCGCTCGCCTTCGCTAACTGGACACAAGGACCACCTAACTAACCATTGTCGACTACCGTGGTGCTACGCTCAAACACAAGCATGCGCTTGCCGACCCCGGTAGTCGTCTGTGGTAATCGGTATTGCACGTCGACCGTGTTACTTCGCACAATGAGCTCTGCTTCATCGTTTCTTGTCGGCTTCGGCATGTTGTGGACGCTATTTTCATCACTTCTCGGGTGATGCAAAACTTTTTTGACTGTGTTTAGATAGTTTCAAAAAATATTTTAAATTTGCTAACTGGTAGATGTACACATGGTCTGTAGAATTTTTTTTTATGGGTTAAATTATATTACGCTTGATTCTGTATGTCTTCAACGGTTTTGAAATAGTTACAGGAGTGAATAATTGTGGTTTTGATTTTACCCTTCATGAGAACTGGTTGCAAGCTATTTTCTATTGTAGGTATAAAGTACTTGGATATCTCAATCCGTCAAGGCATAGCTCATCCATCATAAAATTCTTTTGACATGTGTGGTAATTTGGTATAATATAGTTGAATTGTAAGGAGTATCAGTTTTATATATACTTTCACATGTTTGGCACTTTTCTGGGATCCATAGATTACAAGGCAACAAATATAATAAGTTTTCTATGGCATTACTTCAAACATTATTGTGTTGTCAGGGAATTATTTTTGTAATATGATATCTTGCTGTGATTTTTTTTTATCTGTACAACAGATGTTCATAGCAAACAGTGATATTATCTAAGTATATTAATAATGTATGCAAGTTATGAAAATCTTTTGTTCAAAATACTAATTTCTCAGTCTTGACACATGCCTATAAATTCCTTTTCAGATAAATTTCAATGGAGTAAGCAAATGACACATGCTTTGATATCTGAATACAAAAAGTACCAAGATCAGTTCTTGGACAGATCGGTTAGAAGAGCAAATCTTTGGAATGCAATTTCTCGGAACATGAAAGAAAGAGGAATGTACGTTACGCCTGACCTCTGTCACAGCAAATGGAGAAACATGAAAAAAACATGGAGAGACATTTATGCGAGTAGCAGAAGCGAGTTTTCGAAAAGAAGATGGGAATTCTATACGGAACTAAAAGAAATATTCATGAAGGATCCAAACATTAATCCTGCATTGAGGCCAAGTGACTTGGATGAATCGGAAAGCGAACCCGTCGTGAAGAAAAGGTCCATTTCAATTCCAAATGTCAAGTGTAAGGCAAGTGAAGAAACTGAGAATATAAATTTAATGGTGAATGATTGTGAAGAAACAGAAGTAGTTGACATTCAGCCATTTGTAAGTGTACCACAAAATTTGTATTCTGACCCTCCAGTGTGGTTTAAGAATTTCTTGGAATTTTACGAGAAGAACGAAAGGTTTAAATTGGAACTGCTCCAAAATATGCACAAAGAAGTGATGCAAATTGAACAGAGAAAGTGTGATTTATTGGAAATTTTAATCAAGAAGCTTTCTTAGTTAATCTCCTTCAAACAATGGTAATATTTCAAGTTTATATATAATATGAACATACATACATACATACATATATATATATATATATTATACACATACAGTATATATGTACTTTATTATTATTATATACACATTTCAAGCAGTAATGATGCAAGAAAGTATAAAAGTATAAGTGGAGGGGTTAGATTGGGCCATCCATGCTTACAGCAAAACTAATATTAAGAGTCTGAAGAATGTGAAATTAAGCATGTAGCTAATAGAAAGATATGCAAGGGAGGGGTCTTAAGGGTTAGATTGGAAGCATTTATTATTATATCAATGAAGTTTTTTTTTTTTTTTTACCCAGCCTATTTGGAAATAACCAAAATCTTCTTTAATGTTGAATAAATAAAGTTTTTCTTGTTCATCTATCTTGGTGGTGGTGCATTTAATGATCAAGTCACAATCTTGCCATCAAAGGTTCTGGATTTGAATACTGGCCTTTCAAGGATTTTATCATTCATTCTTGTCTTTAGGTGATTAGCCTAAAGAAGTAGGAAAACGTTATACAGAAATCTATATTGGTTAAACATTTAATGATGCTGATCTCCACAATGGATTACTTAGCACAGCTGCTATGATGCCAGAGGTCCTGGGCTGGGCATTCATGTGAAGGTTACTTCATCAATTTCATCCTCATCTTTGCAATTCGTGAAAAGTGGCAGAAAAGTGAAGTAAAATAAACCAAAACAATCAAAATCTATTCACAAATAACAGCCAATATTTTTCTAGAGTCCAGTGATACACAATGCAGACTAGCACTTTTGTGGAGTCCTAGTGTTCAACAATTGTGTCAGTAATGTTTGCCAAAAGTGATTTCCATGAATGAATTGTAGATAATGTATTATCATTATCCCACAAGACAATCTCTGAAAATTGATACTGTGTGGCTTAGTTGCAAGGTAATAACTAAATTTGATAGTCTAGTGTTTGTACTGTGGCAGAAATTTGTAAGTAGGTCAATGTCAAAGCCATTTGAAAAGCTTTCCATTATTTGAACGGACAATGCATTAGTTAAGCAAATAATTTTATGCTATCTGTTTGCTTCAAAATTTACATTCCAGTGCATTTATTAATTGATTTTGTTATTTTACTTCACCTTTCTATCATTTTTGGCTGGTAGTAAAGATGAGGATGAGCGATGATATGATGCCCAGGATGGGATTCAAACGCAGGCATTGTAGGGTGCTGTGCTAACCACTCTGTCATGAGGCCAGCCAGTGAGTGCATTTGTGAACAAGATACTTTGTTTTTCTAAAGCTGCATAATTCAATTTAATTGTAACAAAAACAAGTCAGAGATGATAAGGAGATATGGTGTTTGATTACTGATTGTGGAATTGTGGTAATGCAGGAAATGAAAACACTTTTAGAAAATATTACAGTAGATTATGAAGGGAAAATTAAAAAAAAATATGAACAAGAGAATATTTAGATATATTGTGTTTTTTTTAAAAAAATTGCTAGTTTTAATAGTTTTTAATAGATGACTTTGTAAAAGTAATTGCAAAGGGAAAACACTTTGATCTGTCAGTGTGGTAAAATATATAATAGTAATACTATTTACTCTGACAAAAAAATGAGCAATTGAGTGCTGCAATTAAAAAAAATATTTTTTTTTCTGGTTTCAATTGTAATCAGACTGAGAGGAAGACACACCATTAAGCTTTGCTCAATTAAGAAATCAGGCTATAGAAATTAGAATTTTCATGCAAGTGTCTCCTCCCCCTTTTTTGTACAGTCTATATTTACTTTCATATCACCTTGTGTAGGAATAAATATAGAGTAGGGTGTCTTGTATGTCTACAGTAATGTTTTGATATAATGAATGCAAAATGAAGAACTGCACTGAGCAGTAGTAGGTGAGAATACTGCTTTTGTATTACAGTAAAGCTTACATATGGTTAGTTGTATGAATGATCCACGTACATTTGTAAACTTCAAAATATTAAACATCTGCCCACTTTCTCGGTAGTTTTATGATTGTTGCCTTGTAATTAAAGGGTCCTAGATTTCACTCTCAATGAAAGTATTTAACAAGTGGTCTGAATGCAATATACACAAAATGAATATGTATTTCTAGTTGTATGTAGTAGCACTATTATAGAACCCACCAAAACACAATAGCCCAGTCTACTTCGCTGCACTTTTTGACACCGGGCAGAGTGCAGGTATAAGGTCACGCTGGTGCAAGGAGATTGTGTTCAACCAAGTATATGCTATACACAAGAAGAGCAGTGTTTGAGTTCAGATTAAACAAATGCCTGAATGCTGGTTTAAATGCTCATTTGATTGGTTAACATGTACCATGTGACAATACACTGCAATGCACACTGCTCCAGAATGTAGTAGATGACTCAGTGTTACACTTTATAACCAACTAAACATGTGAGTGCAAAGAGGGTCAAAACGTACTGCAAACTAGACAGCCAATACTTGAAAACAATGTTTCCAGGGCCTCCCCAATGGCGTAGTGGTAGCATCGTCACCTTGTATAAAGGGGTCCCGGGGTTCAATACCCAGCAAAGGCACATAGTGATTTGGATTCCACTTTAAGCTATAGGTCCAGTCCCGATTACCCTTACTGTGCATAAAGTGGACTTGAAAGACCAACTTAATCAATCAATATGTTTCCATTATTATTACGAGGGTCATCCAGAAAATAAAGACCGTTTGGAAGCACAATTCCTCCAGAAAGCATTTCTCGCTTTCTGTTTCGGATGGCTCGCCGTAGTTTTCTTAGTCTCTCACAATAACGATTTGCATTGATCATAGTGCATTTTGGTGGAAATGCACAAGCAGTCTTTTGTTTGAATGCAGTGACCACTTGGCTTAATGAACTGGCTACAGAAGAGTATAACATGGGAATTCTGAAGCTCGTGCCCACATACAACAAATGTTTAAATGTAGGAGGTGATTATGTACAGAAGTGAAGGAAGCTTCAGATATGTAACAGAATTGTTTTTTTCCAATAAATATTGTGTTTTTCATTTTGTATAACCAAACGGTCTTTATTTTCTGAATGACCCTCGTATTATTAATTTTATTACATGGGCAAAGCACCATGTTTAGTATCATCCTGTATCATTATCATGATTAATGAGATTAAATGCAAATGCAAGTCTCAAACCAATATGCTGGCCTGATTGGTCATGTTGGCACACCTCTAAATTGGTGTCTACATCGAGAATAGCCAGGTATTATATGTCCAGAAAATAATGCTTGGTTTCTGAGTTTGCAATCAAAGCGATGTTGAAATAATGTGTGGCAGAAATATTTTTGTAGGTAGGAGAAAGTAAAAAGTCATAGCAGTCTTAAAATCAGCACATTTGAAACAGAAAGTGAGTAAATGTACCATTCACAAGTGACAAAATGCTAAAAGCAACTTATATGATTTGTAAATGCTACTGTGTAAGTAAAAGTTGTAGGTAAGTGGTAGATATTTACATCCTGTTGGATGTGTGTTGGTGCAAAACTTTGACAAAGTCCTGAAATTTATGAGTAATGAACTGGTTCAGAGATGTGCTTGTAGAGGGAAAAGTGTAGGTTAAGGTCCAGAAATTTTAACCTTACAATATTATGATAACCTGCATGTTGATGTTTCTGACTTTTTTGTCATCACTGAAAATTTGTGAACTTACCCCTTTTCCTGCAAGAAAATAGCATTTTTCAGTGCTGAGAATATTACAGTAATTGTCATTTCTTGATAATTGTAAGTAAAAGCTGACACATTGTGAACTTTAATAAATACAGCTAGCTTGTTGTGGTACTGATCCCTTTCACTTGAAAAGAGAAATAGTTAACAAGCAATTCATGCAACTATGGAGGATGAATTGGAGCAAATCGAAGTTGCCATTTATTTCATAACATTAGTCCAATTTTCTTTGCATTTGTATTTTGTGCATAATTCTTTTTTACTGCTTCTATGCACAACATGTTTCATAGTCACAAGTCAGAGTTTCTGGATGGTCCAAGTTGTTCAATTCTTATTTACAAATTATCTATGTAGATGTCAACTGACTGCGATATCAGAGGTCCCATTCCAGACATGGATGTATCATTGTATTTGCCCCATTATCCATTTCATCTGTTCATCATTCATCCTCAACATTGCGATTAACCTAAGATGTAGAAAAGTGAAGTAAAATAAAAAAAAGAGAATAAAAATTTTAACTTGAAAGTTGGAGGTGTGAACTACAATTCCTCTAGTTATACCTAGGACATGTTTTATGAATAAAATAAATCTTAGGCCATGTGTACATAGGGGATAGTAAATTGGAAGATAGATAGCATACAGTATACACAGGTCAAGGACATAAAATCTTCAAGTACGTCCATCTGTGAATGAGGGCGAAAGTGATTGGTACCTTAGCTCAGAAAAAGGCATATTGTTATGGCTTCTATTTTATAACTATTGCTGAAAGTAATTATTATTATTGAAAGCATGGGTGAGATCCCTGTCGGATAAAAATATAATAAAACAATCACTCCAGAGTTGGAGACATCCACAACTGATTTTTTTTTACAACCCAGCGATCAGGATCTTGTCACTAGCAAGATGTGCACAAGCTCAGGGGATTTCCAATCCCTTCAAAGATCAGACCAGTTCGTTATCTGCTATGTGTACATGGCTTTACTGTATCATCAAAATTATATGTTACTTTTTGTGCTCAATTCTTTTTCTTTACAGTAATGATTTGTAATATTTCTGGTATTGACTAGGGCAGGGGTTCTCAAACTTTTTCCTTTCATGGCATCCTTACTATTTCAAGATTTTTCCATGGTGCCCAAGTCAGAATGTAGGCCTATCTAACGCTTGGAATGCTCAGTTAGTGTGGTTAGGTTGTTTGCCTTAAGTTAAAAAATACACATATTCTACATTCAGAAATATTTTACATGTAAAAAGTACTAAATAAGCATATTTGGAACAATCATATATCATTTCACTGAAAATGTTGAAACATTTCGTGATGCCCCTGTATGCCAGCCACGGCAACCCAGGGCACCGCGGCACACACTTTGGGAACCACTGGCCTAGGGTATCTATCTGAAGCAATAAAGATTACTAAAAAGAGTGTGGACATCAACCGAACATATAATAATTAACGTAGCATTCATAGAGCCAAAGGTTTAGTCTATCCATGCTTTTTTTGTCATCATTGAATAGTATGATCAATTTAATTTTGACTCCAGGTACATTGTAAATAATTTAATTAAGAGTTAAATTATGTTATTCTCTGATTGTTTTTCCTTGTGTCTACATTATTTGGAATTTCTTTTCCAGAGAAATATGTATGGAACAGACAAATGACATTAATGTTGGTAGAAGAATACAAAAAGTACCTAGACAAATTCTTGGACAAGTCAGTCAAGAAGATAAACCTGTGGAACCAAATTGCTGACACTTTCAAGGAACAAGGGATGGAGGTTACAGCTGATATGTGTCACAGAAAGTTTAGAAACATGAAGAAAACTTGGCGAGACATTCACACAAGCAACCGGACCGAGGTATCTAAAAGACGGTGGGAATTCTATGCTGAACTGAAACAAATATTTTTGAAGGATCCAAAAATGATAGATGAATTGAGGCCCCAGCGTGACTCCTACGAATTGGAAAATGACCCTTTGACTGTTCCGAAACAGCAAGTGCTTGTTTCTGTTGTGAACACTCCGAGAAACACTAAGGTGAATGCTCAAAAGACAAATGGACAAGTGGACGCACAGTTGCCAAGGATCATTCAGATACATCCAGCTACAAGTGAATCCGGTTCAGTTTCAAGTCCTGAACAACCTGTGTGGTTCAGAGACTTCTTGGAACTGTACGACAAGAACGAAAGAACAAAGTTAGAACTGTTGGAAAATATGCACAAGGATGTGATGGAAGTTGAACAAAAGAAGTGTACTTTATTAGAAACTTTGATCAATAAACTTAACTGATCCTTTTGTGAACAAAGTCAACACTTTAAAATGTATGTAATTAAACACAATTATAATTAGGTTTTTAAGTAGTTAATTATGTGTTTCTGTATTTAAGTAAAAGTTCCAAAATTTCCTTCTAAATCTGTCCCTGTTCAGTTTGTAGATGTATTAATAACTTTAGTATATTCATTGTTAATAACTAATGTACAGCAGTTTTTGGTTCTCAATTCAACTATTTCATGAGGCCAATAAAGTGTTATACATAAAAAGTCAATAAACACACAAAGGTATGTGATTCTAATTTTAAGAACAGATCTCATCATGTATAAACATGTACTGATATGTTAAAAAATAGAACAATTCTCTCAACATCTGCATGTCTTGTACATTGAACCTGTCTATGTAATAGAATGCTGATTTTAATGCATTTTCAATGTAATTATTAACTAATTTACAATACAGGTTTTTAAAAATTAAATTTATGCTTCATGCAGAGGCATATTTTTAATATATATTTGTTAAGTGAAGAAAAAGGTAATGCTGACATGTAAAATTGGACGCACACCAGGATGTATCTACACAATAAATATTTAGAGATGATTCAAGCAGAAGTGGAGGGTCTCACAGAGATTATCAATGGAGGGACTGAACAGTAAATGTAACTCAACTTTCATCATCCTGTGCTTTCCTGTATAATAATATAATATGCTGCAGTTCAACATTTTGACTTATTCCTCATATGAAATGGTGAGAGAACAAATGCCTATGACTTATTCAGGATTGAAACTAGAGGTGGCCACTTTTTATTTTCTTTCACAAAATTCAAAATAAAAAAATCCTTTTTTTTAAAACTAAAAAAAGTACGATTTTTTTTTCAGGAACGAAGAACTATTTTTTTTTAGAAACAATAATGGAAAAATAAAAGGGGGGACCTCTGAAAAATGTCTTCCTCCACCCGCATACATTCGGAGGTATGCGCTATTGTCCTGGTGTCTTAAATTATACCGGAACGTCAGTTACACAAAATATTTACCAGATTCCCCCGTTTATCTTTTGTTCTTTATTCTTAATTTGTAATTTCCATTTTTTTTATGACCAGAATAATCATTGGTTTACATATAATAATGTTAGTAGGGTTAAAATGGATTTGTGTTAAATTTACTATTATTGATTAGAAACAAGAAACTAATTTAAAAAAATGAACTCTGAAAATATAAAAAATTCAGTTTTGAAGTTTCCCTTCATAAGGTCGAGTTTTCAAAACCTGCCATCTTCAGGTAAAAACTACATTTCGCTGCCATGTGCTGTAACATACAACCATACACCCTTATTCGGCTGCACTTCTCAGTTGATGTTTGAGTCTGATAAGATGTATGGTCTGTCGGAATTATTCTCTTGATACAATTTGTGCTCAATGGTGAATGAGCTAAGTAAGCAGTTTGAAATGTGTGTAGTACATGTGTGCTTCTAAATACCGGCAATATGCAATGATTTGTGTGTAATAAAAGAAAAAGAAGACAGATCAGGTCAACAAGGAAAATAGTATTTTCAAAATACTAAGGTCAGGTCAAGAAGATGAGAATTTCAAACAAGAAGACAAAATTTTTATACAACTTCTAAATATTCCGACTTGGTAGGAGCTTATGTAGCCACATTGTTGACATTGTTGTAGTGATGGGGACACAATTATATAAACAGTTAGCTTTGGCAACAATACTGTGTGCTTCAGGCCCGTACCCAGGATTTTTTTGAGGGTGAGGCCACATTCGAAAATGTGGACCAAAGAGAAGATCCGAAGTGCTGTAGGATTGAATGAATTAGGTTATTTTACGTCACTTTTCTGCTACTTTTGGCTAATTGTGACGATATTGCTATGATGAAATGGGTGAAGGGACACACACATAGAACACCCATGTCCAGGCCAGAAATCAAACGTGGGACCCCTGCAGTCGTAGTATGATGTGTAGAGCCCGGAAGTTCAGGCATTTATTTTCGTTAAAATAGGCAGGCAAAAAGGCATTTATAATGTGGAAATAGGCACTAAAAATGGGAAAAAAGGCAAAATAAACTGAAAAAGGCACATTTGAAAGTCACTTACTTTTATCTATAATTTCTGGCAAAATGTTAATGAAGCATACATAAAACAAGCAAATGTATCTGGACTCATTTCGATAACAGCATTTTCACCTTTTAGAATATCAAAATTGTTTTCAATTGTTTCAAGTCATCATTTGCACTCACTACCCATTTGGACTTTTCCACAACAGCTGACCCCTTTTCTCCTGACACTTCCATTATCTGCTGCATAGATTCCTCGAAGATTTTCACTCTCACCTCTTTTTTCTAGCTTTGTAATTGTCTCTGGCAATGCACCATAATGTGCAAAAATAAACGACAGTTCATTCTTCAGTTCTGAATAGCACAGGAGTTTTTTCACTTCACGAATTAAAGCCGCTTCATTTTCTGGAAGAGCATCGATCACCTCACTGATTATTTCAAGGTGGTTAGCATAATACTTGTATATAGCTGCTGATATCCAGGTTCCCCATCTCGTCAAGACTGGTTGCGGAGGTAAACTAAGCTCAGGTGCAACTTCCTGAAATGTTCGGGTTCATGAGGGAGATTTCAGAAATATCTTCTGTGTTCGAAATCAACCTGTCCACTTCTGGGTGCAACACTCTAACTTTTTCGGCGATTCTGTGCATTGCGTGTGCTACACATGTGATATGAAGCATGTTCGGGAAGAAAATTTTCAATGCTATGGCAGCCTTCTTTATATAGGAAGCTGCATCACTGATAAAAAGTAACATGTCATCATGGTGTACACCATCTGGCCAGAGCAAAAGTAGGGAATTTGAGAATAACTGAGCTATTGACGAACCATTGGCTCTCTCTAGTTGTTCTGACGTGAGAAGAAATGACGAGGATTCTCCGCATGTTGGTTCCATAGTTCATATGATGACGTTGGCTATTCAGCATCCCATAGCATCAGTACTTTCATCTGTTTAAATCCAAACCTTCTTTCCACCAACTTCAGCACGAATTCTTTGCAGAGCTTCTTCGTAGCAGATGCTTAAATATGTTTTCCGCAGCGTAGATTCCGATGGTACCGTTTCTTTAGTGTATTTCTCCAGGAATTTCCTCAGTGACTTGTTTTCCACTTTCCAGAAAGGTATCCCTGCTTCCATGAAAGCTTTGCACAGTTCAAGAGAAAACAGATTGCCTGTTGGATGAAGTGCCCACTGTTGAAATTAGGGATATCTTCTTCTGTCCAACCTTTTTGGCAACTGCAGATTTATGTTTTGCTGTTGACACATGCTGAGATATAAAGTATTTTTTCTCATGGTTGAATGTTTTTTCACATATCTTGCAGAGAAGAATAGTACCATCTGTCAAAAATGTGCTTTCACCAAATTCATGCACGTAACCATGTAACTTACCACTTAATAGCACACTAAATTTCGGCATGATGACAACTACACGATCCTTTCCTTCCAAAGTGCAGAAGTAAACTGAAGATAGAGAACTTGATTTTGGAATCCATGCAAAGGCCCTTGGGCATTAGTGCTGTTTCTTGTCAATAACCTCCTGACACGGACGCTGGACATGATGACGTAATTGTGCAGGTGTTCTGCAACAGGTTTTCAGCAGTCAATCATTCACAAGGACATGTTAACGGAAAGGCAATATCTTAACTCAGCATGAAATACTATTTTTTTTTAAACACACTTTTCTTCTTCAGCAATGTTGAAACATACGTGAGTTCAATATTACTTAAATAAGGCGAAAATTATTCACATAATAAACGGAAGAAAAATAAATGCCAACAACGTTTTTTGGGAGAAAAATAATTTATTTACACATTTTTTTAAAAAAATGTTCAAATTTCATTGAAAAAGGCAAAAAAAAGGCATTATAATTAAAAATAGGCAGTGGGGTCCCAAATAGGCAAAATAGGCAAAATGAAAAGGCTTCTAATACATTCGAAACAACATAAAAAACGTATATCCGGAAAATTTTTATCAATATATGCAGTAGATAAAAAGAGGCATTTTGCCAAACTTCCGGGCTCTAATGATGTGATAACCATTCTGGCACGGTGGTTGGCTAAATGCGGGAGTATTAGATGTGACCACCAATGCTGTGGTAGTATTGCAACCAGAGCTGAACATACTATTGTAGAATTCGAATATTATGGTCTAAAATTACTGGTGTACTCCTCGACAGACCCCTCCTCTCCTGACAAACTGCAACACTGGTATTTGCAGATGAAGGTTGTCACATAGCAAACAGCTTGGTGCTTATTTACCTTCAATTCTCAGAAAGATTCAAATAGTACTGTGTTTGCAAATTAACTATGTTTCCAAATTACCTTTAATTTTCTTCTACCAAGACCATTGAACAGCCATGATAATTCTATAAAAGAATAAATACCTAAAAAGTATCAAAAGTTCACAACTTACGTGAGTGAGTATAAATTTATCCAAACTACGTTCTCCGTAACAGAGTTGAAGGTTATCTCCCCTCCATGGGACTGATTCCCCTCAACTCTTCACTTCACCAATCCAATGAAAATTCACGTTCTTCTTCCTCCGCATCTCTCAAAACTTCGGCGGTGACATGAAAACCCAACTCAGCGTAATCATTACCGACTTTATTCCACTTTTTAAGAAAATATACCCACCCCTCCTCTAAATTGCCGTGGTCTCTATTAAGTTTATTACCATTTCCGGTGCATATATGTGCAGCCTCATATACATTCCGGTCCAATTTATTACTACTTTTTTAAATAATTTCTCTTTTTACGATTTTATATTTACTTTCAGTTATGTGTTCCGAGAGACCGGTTTTAGGAATCCCTTCCCTAATATCTTTATCATGCTCCCCCCCATTGGATTCGCATGCTCCTTCTTTGTCCAACATATTCCCTCCCACATTCGCACACAAATCTGTAAACACCTTTCTGCCCTTCGAGGTCTCCTTTGCCACCCGCCCCCCCTTTCTTATATTGCGTAAAATGCTTTTCAATATTACGGGGGGCTTTCGCTTCACATTTAACACCATACCCTTTCATGGCTTTTTCTTTTTTTTTCTGAAATCCCTTTACGATAGGGAATACTGACAAAGCAAACTCCATTGTTCCATCCCTCCTCTTTTTCAATTTCCCTATCAGCAATACTGGTTATTTCATTCCTTACAACTCTCCCAGCTTTCCTAGTGATTCTATTCATCTCCAAGATTGAATACCCGTTCTTAAGAGGGAGGTGGAGTTTGGCGAAGGTCGCCGTGGAAAGTGCTTAAATTTAACATGGGCTTTTTTGCATTTTGTTGAATATAACGTTTTAGGACAAAAATTTGCCGGAAAACACACAGTAGATGTGAACTTACTTTATGAAACTTTGATAACATGACACATTAATGCAATTTCAGTTCGATAAATTTGCACAAATTCCATTATTTTTTTTCAATTTCCCATAAGGAAATACGTAAATAAGCACAGAATGGTTATAGGATTTGTGGGTAGCACCAACGAAAATGGCCATTATGATGCATACTAACGTAATGCTCAATCCTTTTACGACTAAGCTAGGGAGGGCTTTTCTTTCAAAAGTCACTTGCACAGCCCAAAATGATTCTTTAAAAATGTCATGTATTATCGACGGCGAAAGATACAGCCGCTTCAGCCGAATTTCATCCATCATAGTTCGCCACTTGGCCACTAGATGTCTCTGTTCAAAAATTGCCCCAGGCTGACGGGAAGGGCTAGTTCGCACGGGTGTTTGAATCCTCTGCACAGCTGGGTTCCGTCCCCTCATCAGAAGGTCCCGTAGCTGTCACAGCTTGATTTATTGCCTCTTTCCCAGGCAAGAAACCAAGAAAGCAGGAAGGCCATGAGTTTGTGTATGTTTGAGTGTAGAGAAGCAGAGCATATTTACCGTGAATTAGAACCAGTGACACAATAACTTTATCTCGACCCCTACCGCGAAGGACGTATTCAGGGGGGATCCAGGAGTCCCAACCTCCCCCCGAAACACTTACCAAGTACAAAAATTAAATAACGAAAATAATGAGATCATAAAATAACTTCAATTAAGTAATGAAAATAAGGTTGTTGTTTAATCGCAAATTGTTTATTTCCGCAAAAATATTGGAAAGCAACACGACTTTGAATGACAGTACCAAAGAAGATTTATGCAAGAATTATTACTACTTATAATAACATGCAAAATATTACCAGGAATTTTATTTTCGTCAACTGGATCTAACATCATGTTTTCATACTCAATAAATATTATGTTCTTTATCTATTTGACATTAATTTCCTTGCCAGGGCAGTTTCTATTTTTTACAAATTTTGCCGACCTTAACTACACGTAAGCTAGATAATGAATACGTGATGTTATACTGTATCACTGTTGTTATACCGCCTTCTTACCCATTCATGTAATAAAAATATATTAATTAATTTGATATAATTATACTTATTTTAATTTAACATTATTAATATTATTATTTTGAGACATTACGTTAGGACACCCCTCTGAAATATATATCTCGATACGTGCCTCGTGTTCGATTTGAATAAAATGTAGAAAAGGCGGGGAGGGTGGTAGCGCTTCCTCTTTTTACATTTCGATAGTTTTACCTCACATGTAGTACTTTGTGAGTCAACGGTACAGATAGAAAATACGTGTACACACACACATAATTGATGATTCGCAAAGGAACTTCGTTAAATTCCCATGCTTGTTCCGGTCACAAATTACATCCTCTCCAAATTACAATAGCTTACTATTGTTGTTGCTTACATATATATGTGTGTGTGTGTGTGGTTCCTAGAACTTCACTACTTCCAATCATAAACTTGATGTGACTCTTACAAAACATTTGTTTTTGGAGTGGAAGGATCATGAAAAGTTCTACTGTTTCTTTGCAAATCTTCAATGAATGTAAAATTTAGTATAAAAACATAATTTTGGCTGACTTGCTAACTTGAGATTTAAAGACAAATTATTAATTTGAATTCTTCATTAACAATAACAAAAGCGACATAAAATGTAGAAGGACAAGATTCTTGGCTTGGTTGAGAATTACATTAGAGATGTGCAGGTTAGGAAAGGGGAGTGAGAATTCCCTGTCTTCTTTCTCTTCAGCGCGAACCCTGCCTCTTACATTCTACATGTCCATTCAAAATGTCTTCTTAGTTTCGGATATATTTTGCCTCCTATATAGCGTAATGGTAAAGATGACCCTCATAATGTCAAAAGGTCCCGAGTTTGGTACCTAGTGGACGCCCAATAGTTCAATCCCACTATAAATGTAGGTCCAGTCCCGATTAGCCTATCTATACATAAAGTAGACTTACAGAAACTCAAACTCAAGATACTCAAACGACCGGCATAGGGTTGATGGAGCTTGGTGCTGTGAGGGAGCCCCCTTTGCCAAATCAAAATTAAGAAACAAAAACTCATCTTCAGGTGTTCCCCACTTTTTCGCCATTAGATGCTGTTCTGCATCGTGACCGTACGGTCTAAGGCTTCATGCTTTGGGCTCTAGCTACGGGACGCGCGCAGGTTCGAGTCTCCTGGGAGAAGCGTAACAACTTTTCTCGTGATATTTCGGCCAGTCAAACTCGCGGCCCGCGGGTCGCATGTGGGCCCCAGCATCCGTTAATGCGGCCCGCCTTAGCCCCACTTAACACTTCATGCTTGAAATTATCTATACATTTGTAGTTATCCCGTTTTCTCTTTTCTCGTGATGCAAGACCAGACTCATCCAAACTTCAACACATTGACCAATTTTCCCTACACAGGTAGCCTATACATTCCATTATAGACTAGGTGTTGTGTCAACTAAGCAAGCTGATTGACAGTTTACTTCTGAAGTACGAAAATATCTTGCCAGCTGGGAGAGGGGAGCGTGCATACTTTCTGTCGCCTATGAGTCTGTTTCTTGATTTTCAAGGATTTTCCTGGAAGAAAAGCCAATTTCTGTAAAGGTTTCAGAGAACTTCGTGCCCAAACTTCGTGGGAGTAACAAAAGGACTATAGAAGAGGCATGTAGATTTTTCAAGTGAAATGCTTACTTTTGTTGTGAAGTGAATACTGAAAAGCGTAGAAATTTTGTACCCTGATAAAGTAAATTCATTCAGAAGTATTTCCTTATCACGAAATAATTTGCCATAATCTGTGGCGGAGTGGTTAGCACAACCCGTTGCGACACCAGAGGTTGCGGGTTCAAATCCTGGCCTGGGTTTTCTTTGTATGTGTCCCTTCATCAATTTCATCATATCATTACTCATCCTCATCGTCGCCATTAGCCAAACGTGGCAGAAAAGCAACGCTAATAAAAAAAAATCAGAAGGAGAGGATTTATGACTTAGTCAACGAACAATTGAAAGCGAACATTTTTCGTGTTGTTGCCTTTTCGCTCACAATATGCGAAATTACGGACGTCTGTGAGCTAGCTCGGTTAGCTCCCTTCATTCGTGGATGCGATTCTTATCTCGATATGACAGTAAAACTACTTGAATGATTCCTCCCCGTGACACAAGAGCTGATATTTTGAAGGAAGTGGAGACCATTTTGCAAAGTTACAGTTTCCCGTTATATTAAAACTTTTTAATAAAGTTATAATTTGTCCTTCCCAACTTCTCAGGAATACCAGGAATGACAGGAATATTTGTCCACAGTAAAACTACTACGTGATGAAGTTGGAAACAGGTTTCAAGACTTCAGAGGGTGCGAAGGGCAATAATGTTGTTCTGCTCTGCTCCCTTTTCTTTTGATGATGCGTGTGCAAGTCCTGACTTCGAATGGAACTTATTTAATTGCAGTGCAACTCGTATTGAAAAATAAATATCGCGAGGTGGGCTATCCTTGATTTTTCTTATATCTCCCATAGCAGTATCCTCGAATAAGCTATTTTGCTGTAGAAATTTTATTAATTTTGGTTGCACTTGCCTTGGTGAAAAGTTGTTTTCCATAATGAAGATTAATGAAACAGCCGAATGATCAAGAATGACTGACAAAACATTTGTTGTCTGCATTAAGAGTTTCATGCTAACAAAAAACTTATTGCAGACTTTTGAGAAGCTTGTTAAAAAAAACAGTGACATCTGTGCGAAACGAAACTATAATTGCACACAAACGGTTACAATTGTAACCAATTTATACTCGAAACTAACATGTAAAATACTATAACCATGAAAAAATATGGGAGGAGGTGTATATAATTTACATATCGATTCTGCAATAATAATCACTGGATCCCCCCCCCCCCCCGGCCCCATTGGGTCGAACAACTTAGTTCTGGATTTTAAGGTGTTGGGGTTCTAGATGTGTGGCCCGGATAGTTTTGACATTATCGTTATGCGGCCCTACTCACGAATTGAGTTTGACATTGCTGGTCTATAGGACCTGTTGAGGAGATATGTGTGTGTGTGTGTGTCATAGAACATCACTACTTCCAAACAAACTTGATGTGGCTCTTACAGAAACATCTGTTTTTGGAGTGGAACGATTACGAAAAGGTTTACACTGGCCTCCCCGATGGTGCAGTGGTAGCGTCGTCGCCTTGTAATCAAGGGGTTCCTGGTTCGATACCCGGTGGAGGCACATAGTGGTTCGGATTCAACTTTAAACTGTAGGTCCTGTCCCGATTAGCCTTATTGTGCATAAAGTGGACTTAAAACACTAAATCAATCAACCAACAAAAAGGTTTACTGTTTCTTTGCAAATCTTCAATTAATGTAAAATTTAGTATAAAAACATAATTTTTGCTGACTTTCTAACTTGATTGATTGATTGATTGATTTCGTTTATTTTACTTCGCATTTTGTGCCTCTTGGCTAATTTGCGAAGATGGGGATGAGTGGTGAAATGATGAAATTGATGAATGGACATTCACAAACAACCAAGCCCGACCAGGATTCGAACCCGGGACCCTTGGCGTCGCAGCGCGATGTGCTAACCACTCGGCCACAGGGTCGGGCACTTTCTAACTTGAGATTTAAAGACAAATTATTATTTCGAATTCTTCATTAACAATAACAAAAGTGATATAAAATATTGGATAAAATTCTTGCCTTCGCTGAGAATCAAATTAGAGGTTAGGAAAGTGGAGGGAGAATTTCCTAGCGTCTTCCCCTTCAATGTGAACGTGGCCTCCTACGTTCTACATTCCATTCAAAATTTCTTCTTAGTTTCAGATATATTTCGCATCCCCTATAGCATAATGGTAAAGGTGACCCTTGTAATTTAAAATGTCCCGAGTTTGGTATCCGGTGGACGCCTAATAGTTAGTTCAATCCCACTATAAATATAGATCCAGTCCCGATTAGTCTATCTGTATATAAAGTAGACTTAAAACAGAAACTCAAGATACTCAAACGATTATCATAGGGTTGGCGGCGGTTGGTGCAGTGAGATAGCCCCATCTGCTCAATCAAAATTATGAAACATAAACTTTTCAGTCAGTAAAACCATCGTGGTACGAACATTAAATTTTTTGTTTCAATTACATATTCGACGTCGATCTTGTTCACCAGATTACCAATTGTGATAAGTTTCTCTGCTTTAAAAACTACGCAAGGAAACAAGTTGAAAACGTGAATTGGACAAGGTTTCTTCTCTAGAACTGATTTTTAAACGCCAATCACAATAAGGGATCAGCACTTATGTATATTTTCTCCCGCAGGCACGTGACCGGGGGGTGAGGCTGAAGACCGTTCCGAAATCGTACAAATATGTAATTAAAATAGGGTATAGCGGTGATTAATTTCACTTACATTAAACATCTTGTACAATAACTTGTAATATACTGAGAAATTCATCTTCAGGGGTTCTATTCCCCACTTTTTCGCCCTTAGATGGCAGCTGCTGATAAGGGATGAGCCTTCCCCCTGAAATAAAATTCTGGCTACGGGCCTGCTGTTCTGCATTGTGACTGTATGGTCCGATGCATCATGCTTTGAGCTCCGTCTACGGGACGCGCGCAGGTTCGAGTCTCTTAGGGGAAACGTATCAACTTTTCTCCTGCGGCCTGTGTATAGGACCGGTTGCCACCCACCATCGTGAGGAGATTGGGAAGCTATGAATGAGTAACGGACACCTACAACAAAGTTTAGGGGTACGTCGTGCTGACCGCACATAACTCGTTGGACTGGAAGTGAGGCCGGCAGTCGGTAGGTGAGCTCTGGTCCTCAGGAGCTGTAGCACCACGGGTTTACTTACGTATATTGGCGTAGCCATGTGTGGGTCCACAGAGGCTCGGCCTCTCCTCGAAATGCTGTCACTTTATTTTGACCAATTCACTGGGATATTTTTAAGAGTACTTTGTAACACGTATAGTGCTGATCTTCAAGATCATACTATAATTAGTTGGACGGAAATTTCACTTGGGAAGCAATCAATTAACATTGGGAAAAATCACAATAGGAGAGAGCAACTAATGTGATGCAGGAATTGGTCATATGTTTCCACAGGGGATTCCCATCACCACTGAGAGTTTGTCCCCACCCTTGGCCAATTAGCCGGTCCCGTGGCGGAGTATTTATCTCATTTCGCTACGACGCCAGTGGTCCCGGGTTCGAATCCGGTCTGGGCATACGTGTCCTTCGTGAGCGTCTCTACATCGATTACATCATATCATCATTAGCCAAGAGTGGCAGAAAGGCGAAGTAAAATAAACAAAATCAATCAATCTTGGCCGATTAAAGCTGCTGTGAACTCCAACGATGAGAACTGTGCAAAGGGACTTAATTCAGAAAATAACAAAGAAAACTACTTCATCAAAGTGTAAGTTCAATATTAAACTATTGTTTCCTGACATCTTTGTTACTACTGTACATTTTGTTACATTGTTTTGTCCGTCTTTCTCCTTTTCAGTTTTTCCATATGTTATTACGCATCTCCACGTTTCCCCTTTTTAAATTCCAGGTAGTTTCGCTCCTGCCCATCTCTAATAGGGACTCGATTTGTTAATAGTTGAATAATAATTGTTACTAATTCTTGCCTTATTATTATCATTATTATTATATATCGATTTTGTATTAAAAGACACCCCCTTCAAAAAAAATACTTTCTTTCAACTGATATTCTCTACCTCCTTCTTTGCTCTCAATTGATAATTCCAACCTCAACAAGAAAATTGAATATAATTATAGTAGCCACTGTAATGAACCAAATTTATTCAATCAAAACTTCAGTGATGAAGGTTCTGTCTCTGGAGCCTGCCACTCGTCTCGCTCCATGCAAGAGCCAGCCAGCAAGCACTGAATTGCTTTGCCAGTGGAGAAATTTTAGCCTCCGAAACCAGAATGAAAAGAAACAGGTGGGTGTCCTCAAGGTGTCCTTTTCCTGGAAACCTCACTGCGGGAGTCACGCGGTGGGGAGGGGGTGGTGAAGGGAGGAAGGTTCTCTGGCCTCTGGCTTAGGACAGCCGAAAAGAATCCCTAGTCCTCTGATATGTCGCTAGGTGTCTCTGTATCGCATCGGGCCAGGAAACTACTTTCATGCCAACCTCCAGCCCACTCTTAATGCAAAAAATCGGGGGATTGCCGAATTTCTTGAAATGTGGGTACCAACCCTTTGGTGCAAATGGAAAAGAACAGAAAAGGGAGTTACAGTTTAAGATGCTAGGGAAATGCATAAGGGAAGCGTATGGGCAAACTGATCTAGAAATTTCTTAAAAAGTGGAATAAAGTCATAATGATTACACTGAGCAGGGTTTTTGTTTCACCGCCGAAGTTTCGAGAGCTGTGGAGGAAGACTGTGAATTTTCATTGGATTGGTGAAGTGAGAGTTGAGGGGAATCAGTCCCATGGAGAGGAGGTAACCTTCAACTCTGTGTACGGAGAACGTTTCCCACACGCCTTGCCATACAGCTGGTTGGAATTCCTGGGCCGCTGCTGTGGACCTGCTTTTAAACCTTTTAGTATTTTAATATGGGCTTTTAGGAACACAGGAACTTTTACTTCATCAGAGTCAAAAGTTTTTATAAGTGATTTTTACCCTAGCCTTTAACCTATATCCCTATATAACACTTTTTACGTGGCACCATGACTGGTGTCTAGATATTCATGTGGACCTGAAGGAGGAGGAAGTATTGACCTCCGAAACGTAGTTTGGATAAATTTATACTCACTCGCCTAAGTTGTGAATTTTTGATACTTTTTAGGTATTTACTCTTTTATATTTGATAGTGAGTAACACACACTTCATCATTATGTTATGATAATTCTATGTTTATAAAATAAAGTCAGGACAGGAAATATTAGGGATGTCTGGTAGCCTTGCATCAATGGTAATAAAACTAAAATTCAATACAGTGTGCATCATAATGGAATAAACAACATATCAAGTTTATTTTTTTTAAAAAAAATATCTGAAACATAACAATGAGGTTTGTTGTATAATAATGAGAAAATATACAAGTTTTGTTTTCATGCACAATACTATAGTAAAGACCGTCATTGTGGTGCTGGTGTAGTGTTAAAGAAAATGGCAACTTTCACAGATGCCCACGCTTTCACCCCTAGACGTTTGCATTTGAGGCTTTGTGAAATACGAAGTGCCACCTATGCCACAGAATGCGCAACGGCTAAAGGAGAGAATAAAAAGCATCCTTGTGTTGATGGATGAGGAGTTCTTTTGAAAAGTATGGCAAGAAATTTAATTTTGATGGGATATGTGTCGCATATCTGATGAACATTTGTAGCCATTGGTAGACATTCATAGAAACTTGAAGTGGTACTGATTCATACACAACAAATATCATTGTTGTATTCCATATAGTTTAGTTGAAATAAATTCTTAAAGTTGTTTACTCTATTATGATACACCTTTTATTGCAAGACTGCAGACTTCTGGAGCCTTCCTCTCTCCACAACAAACCCATTCATTTATGCTAGGATTAAATCAAAATTCTTGCAAAAGGAAAAGGGGTCAAAGAAAAAAAAAGGTCAATGTTATTTCTGTAGATTTTTTATAGGTTCACATTAAAATATTTTATAGTTCAAGGGAGGGGGGGGAGGGCATGGCTCCTCCCCTGGGTTCGGTCCTGGTGTGTTTTGCTTCAGTACGCAATTCAATACAAAAAAAAAAAAAAGAAGCAAGTTTGAGCAAACTGAAATGTAAAGATGGATGCCAGTAAGGCAAAATGATCAGACATTTAAATTTGGTCTTGTACTAATAACAAAATTCCCTTTTGGGGAAAGTACATGGAAAAAGCAAGAAAATAATGAATTTGTGAAAAAGACATTATCTTTTGACACTAAAATTTTGAAAGCAAGTTCATGGAGCCAAATAAAGTTCTATGAAAAATGAAAATTTTTCTATAATTAGAAAATCGAGAGACCAAAGAATAAAAACTTTTTTATAAACAAAAATCTCAAAATTTATCGGAAATTATAAACTACAAACAAAATCGAAAAATTTCACTTTCGGAAATTAAAAACCAATTTTTTCGAAAATGGCTATCCCTAATTCAAACTTTTTCCCGCATGTAGCAATGCAGTCTAAAGCATCATGCTTTGGGCTCTGGGTACGGAAGATGAGCAGGTTCGAGTCTTAGTGGGGAAAGCATAACATTTCTCCCGAGATCTCAGCCCGTGTTGGGACCGGTGGCTACCCACCATTGTGGGGAGCTACAAATGAGTAGCATAACCTGGCCATAGTAACCTACAACAATGACTGGGGGTTCGTCGTTATGAACTGGTTG
Organism: Lepisma saccharinum; assembly: GCF_977018435.1. NCBI lineage: Eukaryota > Metazoa > Arthropoda > Insecta > Zygentoma > Lepismatidae > Lepisma > Lepisma saccharinum. The sequence goes on from NC_139231.1 coordinate 35,362,780, forward strand.
GATGATATTCCACCTTGGCAGGTGGGAGTGGCCCTTATGGACTGTTGCACCATGGGATATTTATTTAATTCAAACTCAAGGTCTTATTTCAATCAAAATGATTAATAACCAATTTTATTACTGTATTTCACACTGTACAAAATTATTTGATTATAAACTTCAATTACATCATCTGCTGCTTAATATTGAGGATGTAAATATTTGTTGCATTATCTGGGGTATATCCTTCAAGTCCAAGCATACAAATGCTCTTCCTGATGGCAGCTTCTCTGTAAGCCTGAAACAGAGGAAAGGATTTTAATAAACAAACTAATTAATTGAAATTATGAATTTTTTTTAAAAAAAAAACGTTAACACCCCAGCTTGATTTCAAACGATGGCATGGGTACAGGTGAGTCAATACCGACATCAACCAATACTACTGTATTAATATTGGAAAGAAATACCAATTAATTGTTGTGGAGTCTAAATATCCTGGAAATTGTACAAAATTAAAGAAAATTGTATATTTTGTATATACAGTAAAACCTCATTAATCAGGACTAATGGGGGTGGGAGCCCAAAAGTCAACCTCACTTCCACATAGTACACCCTGGACTGTAGACTAACGAGGCTCTGGCGACTGGCACTATGGCCAATATAATTTTGTGTGTGTTGTCCTGTTTTTTGTCCTTGTGTGTGCTGAGTGCCCGTTTAGAGCCTCGGCTTTTAACAGAAGTCAGAAGATTTTAAGATTTTTAGTTATGCAACGTTAGAGTTGTCATTTGTAATGATAAGGGGCTGGCTCCTGTATAATGTGACAGGTGCAAAACAGCCTAAGTGCTGACGCACCCAAAATTTTCAAATTCAAATTCAGGACTAATTGGGGGGGGGGGTAAGTTGACCGGTTTAACAAAAGTCCGGATTAACTGAAATAACCTAAAAGAACAGTAGAAAGTGCATTAAAACTCCGTTTTTAGCAACAAAACACGTTTATTATGGTGCTTTTAAAGGGCATAGGACTAAATACACTATATAGTAGTACAGTAGAAAGTCTGCGGGAAACAGAATTTCATCAGTGGTTGACTGTCTTTTCTTTAGGAAGTTCTCTTGTTGACTTCTAGCCACATTTTAAACCTTGCATTCTGCTTCCCTCCCCTTGCCTATCCGGCTTATCAGGGTCTGGATTAATGAGGTTTTACTGTACATTTTAACGACTTCATAATTAAATGGATACTTTTTTTTTATTATTCTGGTCTTCTCATAATTGAACCTATGGTATATTAAGTACAAAAAATATTTTTGTTGCAAATCTTATTTTTTATTTTATTTATTATTTGGCATTTCAACACATGTATAAAGTATGTCTCTGTTGGTCAAGAACATAGAGTGACTTAAACAATGTACTAGAAATTAAGAAAAAATTGAGATTGGAACCAGACCAAAGAAATCCAGTAAACAATGGAAGCTAAAAAAAAGTTTGATTGCTTACAGGTAAGTTGCATTTTCTAGTTCTTTTGTTATAGAGGGTGGCACACAAAATAGTAGCCAGGTCAACAGCACATTAAATTGTTTTAACCTACTTGCGTGTAATTACCAAGACAATGAAATATTGCACAAAACATACATTATTTCCTCAAATATTGTATTGATAACATTAGGGAACAGCCATTTTATCCTGTCCTGATTTCGGATTTGCCACTCATTTTTCTCCATCACGTACCATTTTTGAGATACGTGCGACATCATTTTAGGTATAATATGGGTAATGTATACACCACCGAATTCCGCTTTTCTTGTAATCTGGCAACACTGCAAACTTTGCGTGCCAAATCATCATGTATACCTTCAGTCATCTCTTATGTGTTGGTATGTGAGGTTTATTGTAACCCTGTTTGCTACAATAAAGGATACTACTATATATCGTATTAAGTAAACATGCAGTTTACAGCTTTTGATTTGTGCAGTGACACAGTGGACTGTGCTGTGATAAACTATGTGGACTGAAAGAACCCGTTAGCTGTATATATCATCCTAACACATTCTGTTACATTTATGACCAATGCACTCCAAAATGGCTTGAAACAAGGGGCAATGTGACATTGTTATTTTTGTCGCACTGTAATGTGTGGCTATTCCTTGAAGAATAAAAGCATATGCATATGCTAATGTGCCCTCCACATTGAAGTCAGCACCACAAAGGGAGGGATTCCCAATTCCTAAATCACTATCACCAAAGTGGAATTGAACATTTCTCCATGAACAGGAATGTTTAGTATGGATAATAGTGCATTCTGTTGTCAGTGTTGTACGTTCGAAAGGGTCCAGCCTTTGTTGGGTGCCATTTATGACATTACTAGTCATAAGGAATATTTTGACCAACATTTGTAATGCTTGAATACTAATTAAGCTAACTTTATCCCGGTCAGTAAGGAACTGATTTCGAATAGAAGAGAATTCACAAACATAGCTAGCAATTCAACATCAAGTTCCAACAATTTCTCACGAGATGTCCTTCATATGCTCTTGGGAGCAAAGGACCTTGTATTTATTTTCAAAAGCTGTATTGTTAGTAAAACTTACCTTTCTAACAGAAAAGAAACCTTGTCTGTTTTCAGCATTGTCGTTGCGAACCAATAGTTGTTAGCCATGGTAATTAGTGAACCGCAACAATATCCAAATTTGTTAATATTTGCAGTTGGGATATTTCTGCCTAAATCTCGGTCATGGACATGTTCATATAACACATTTGTTAAATCTGGTAAAAAGTCAGTGGGTTATTTACGATTCATTTATTGTTAATTGTTGCTTGACATCAGTTCAAATCGAGAAAAAGAGAAGTATAGATAGTAGTAGTTCCTTAACACACCATCCATTGTTAAAGGTTTTGGTTTTCTTTATTGTGTGTTTGCGAGTGGACATTTTTGCAGAAGTGCCGAATGGTTGGACAGAGGAACGGAAGCGGAACAATCAAGATGGAGGAATGTGTGGGATGATGGACTCGGATTAAAAATACCAAAGGACATTGCACGAACGATGTTTATGAAGAATCATTGCAGTTAGCATCGATGTACGGAGGGGTACTATGCTAAGAAGTGATCACAAGGCTTCGAGGTTGTTGGTAAAATTACCGGGAACTCATCGTCAGGTAATAGAGATATGCTTGAAAATGAACAGACCAACAGCATGTCTTTCCTTCCTCGCTCCAGGAGCTCGTAAGTAGAACGACATTCTACTAAGTGACTTTCGTATACCGGTATCTAAACGTGTAACCAAGCGTGTGTAAGGTAGATCTACCGTAGTGATACATACGTTAAATGCTAGCATTATAGTGCTCCGTGATGAAAGCTATCATCGTTATGCATGTGCACACGACCTCGTGGTTGTAGGGTCATGGCTAACAATGCCATTTGCTAAATAATTGGCAATCTTGTAGTCGGCTGGTGCTATATGTACTGAACTGGCATGGTTATTTTCAAATAATTTTCTAAAGTCCATCCAGACATTTGAGCAAATATTGATACCGAAAAGGTTGATTCTTTCTTTCATTGACTGTCAAGTAACGTCACAGCTGTTAAAGAATAGTACATGGTAGAGATTGTGCAATTTTTCAAATCTGGATAGTGCACGCCATCTAAAAGAGTTATGTTCACATGGGTCCATTATTCTAAGTATCAGAGTTTTGTCTTTGTGAGCATGTTATTAAACATTTTGTGTATCCAAACATGTCAACGTTTAAATAATTGACATAAAGGTCACATGTGTTTCATTAAAACTGGTGGTTGTAAAGAGTAAATTTGAGCCAGTTAAGCACTGTGGCTTGTCGAGACAGATTATAAGGATAAGCTAACAAAATATATAAAGATATTTTCACAGTGAGAATTGAACATCATTCTTGTAAGATTTTCTTTTTGTTCATCTCAAATAAACAGGCATATAATTTAAACACTGGAAATCAGGAATTTATCTGTGTTTCTATCCTCCAAAATTACTTGATTCCAGCTAGTCATATCATAAATACTGTCAAGACTTTGGAGGTTGGCTGGACATCTTCAGCGGAAGGGCAGCACCTGCCCATGGGGAGGTGTAAGACCTGAGTCATTGTGTGATGAGCTGCAGACGGGAGAAGGTGATTGTGGTACAGATTAGGGATGGCCAGATCCGGATCCTAAAATTTTTCGGTTCTGGATCTGCGGATCCGGAATTTTCAGATCCGGATCTGGCACTTTCGGATCTAGATCCAGTACTTTCGGATCCAGATCCAGTACTGTCGGATCCGGATCTGGTACTTTTGGATCCGGATCCGTTTTGCCATCCCACATGCGCTTCTTTGGAAAGTAATAATGTGGTTATTGTTACCTGCTAATATACATATCTTCTTCTTCTTCTTTTGCTCTACAGCCCTTGGTGGGCTCTGGCATCCCAAACAATCTTCCTCCACCTCGTTCTATCTTGAGCTACATTTTTCCAATTGCGTATATTCATCCTTCTCAAATCTTCCTCAACTGCATCGATCCATCTTCCCCTCGGTCTTCCTTTTGGCCTTGTTCCCCACAATTTCTGATTGAATACCAGGCGTGGTAGCCTATCCTCTTCCATTCTCATCAGATGTCCTGCCCATCTTAAGCGTTGAGATTTTATATATCTCACCACATGTTCATATTGAATCAATCCTTCTAATTCCATATTATTCCTAATTCTATAGGATCCATCTTCATTCCTAACGGGGCCAAAGATCTTACGTAAAATCTTCCTTTCAAAACACATTACCTTGTTTTCTGCTTTAGATGTAAGTTTCCAAGATTCTGCACCATATGCTATAACTGGTCTAATAAGTGTCCTATACAGTCTTAATTTTGTGTTCCTAGAGAGGTTTTTTGACTTAAATAATTCTATATGTGCATAATACTGTCTATTTCCAGCCTGTATCCTTTGGTTAACAATTTCTTCTTCTTCTATGTTGTTATGTAGAAGAGCTCCAAGGTAAGTAAAAGTGGGTACTCCCTCAAAGTGATATGTACCTACATTCAAAGCCAGAGAGTTTCGTCTGGCTGGCGATCTAGACATTCTCATATATATATATCTTGTTTTAGTTTCATTAATTAATAGTCCTATTTCTCTGGATTTACTATCCATCTTTAAAAAAGTGCTTTTAAGATCTGCAAGTGTCCTTGATATTATCACAATATCGTCAGCATAAGCAAGAATCTGTGTTGTTTTGTAGAATATACTCCCCCTTTTTTGCAGTGGACTGATAATATCATGTAGTACAATAATGAAAATTAGGGTGGACAGAGCATCCCCTTGCCTCACTCCTGTTTCTATGTTAATGGTTGGTGAGACTTCTCCCTGCACCATGACTCCCGCTGTTGTATTTTCCAAGGTTACCTTTATCAATCTTATTAATTTATCTGGAAATCCTACTTTCTTGAATACTTTCATGATCCCAGCTCTGTATAAACTATCAAATGCTCGTTGATAGTCTATAAATAAAAAGTGTAGATCTATATTTTGCTCATATAATTTTTCCATAATTTGAGATATGGTGAAGATGTGATCTATGGTAGATCTATTTGGACGGAATCCACATTGATATTCCCCTAGGATTTCTTCTGCCTGCTTAGATGCTTTCATATATAGGATATTGGAGAATATTTTGTATCCAATATTTAATAGTGTTATCCCCCTGTAGTTGCCACAATTCCTTTTATCACCCTTTTTATGGATGGGGAAGATAACTCCATATTTCCAACTACATGGTATTTTCTCTTGATCCCATATCATGCAAACTAGCTCATGAACTTTCTTCCAAAGTGTTTCTCCACCCTTTTTAAATATCTCCGCAGGGAGCAAATCTTCTCCAGGTGCTTTATTATTATTTAATTTTAATATTGCACACTTTACTTCTTCAAACGATGGTCTTTGTACCTCACATTCTGTAACTTGGGTTTGGTCTTCATCTGCATTATCTGTTATATTAAATTTAGATTCATAGAGCTCCTGAAAATATTCTGACCATCTTTCCAAACATTTGGCTTGATCCGTAATAAGCTTCCCATTTTTGTCTTTACATACGTTTAACCTTGGTTGATATCCAGTACTAAGATTTCTAACAGCTTTGTACATTTGTCTTGTATTACCCTCTGTCTGATGTTCCTCTATTTTCCTTACTCGCTCCTCCATCCAATATGTCTTTTTCCTCCTACAGATTTTAGTCGCTTCCTTCCTAGCATCTTTATATGCATTCATCGATGCTCTTGTTTCTCTTTGAATCATCTTTTTCCGTAACTCATTTTTCTTCCCTATTAGTACTCTACACTCTTCATCATACCAATCTTTTCTGTTAGATCTCTTCCTTTGCCCTAATATCTCTTCTGATGTTTCAGTCAGATTTTTCTTCATATCATTCCATATTTCCTCAATGCTATTATTTTCATTCTCATCACTTAATTGGTGGTGTATTTGTTCCTGAAAAGCTCTCTTATTGCTGTCTTTCTTTAACTTTTCTATATCCCAACCAGTTCTCCTTTTTCCCTTGATTTTGCCTATATTAGACAATCGTTGCCGCAATATAGATTTGACTAGGAAGTGATCACTGTCACAATTGGCCCCTCTGCCTGTTTTAACGTCTATAACAGATGTGGCATATCTACTGTTCACCAGAACATGATCTATCTGGTTTGTGTATGTTCCGCCGGGAGCTCTCCAGGTGCCTTTATGAATATCTTTCCTGGGGAATTGGGTACTTTTTGCAAGCATTTTATTTTGTATACAGTACTGTATTAATCTCCAACCATTCTCACTGGTGACTGAATGTAAAGAATTCTTTCCTGCCACTTCTTTGACTTCAGATTCTCTTCCAATTTTTGCATTGAAGTCACCCATGACAAGTAGTATATCATGTCTACTTGTACTTTCATTTAACAAGTCCAACTCGTCATAAAATTTTTCCTTGTCCAGTTCTTCTACATATATATATATATAATATACATACATACACATATATGCAGGCACGTATCCAAGGAGGGGCTTGACCCCCCCCCCTGAAAGTTTTCGGTTTACACTAGATAAAATGAGGTTTTTTGTTTCTTGTGGTGTGAAATAAGATAATGTGACGATAATTTAAGGAGATTAATAATTATCGAGGGCAATGTTCTGTATCCTTGTTATTGTTAATAGTGCGTATCCATGGTGGAAATCAGGGGGCTCGAGGCCCCCCCCCCTTTAGGATTTTTTTCTGTTTACACTACATAAAATTAGGATTTAGGCTTCTTGAATAATGTGATGATAATTTGAGAGAAATAATTATCGAGAAGTTGGAGAATGTTCTATAACCCTGTTATTGTTACTAGCGCGTATCCAAGGTGGGAATCAGGTGCCTCGAGCCCCCCCCCCCTTCCCAAGGAAAGGAAATTTTTCAGTTTACACTAGATAAAATTAGGTTCTTGTATTCTTGAATAATGTGATTATAATTGAAGGTGATGCAATTATCGAGGCAAGACGAAGAATGTTCTATAACCCTGTTATTGTTAATAGCACGTATTCAAGGTGGGAATCAGGGGGCTCGAGGCCCCCCACCACACACACCTTCAGGAAATATTTCTGTTTACATTAGATAAAATTAGGATTTTTGCTTTTTGAATAATGTGACGATAATTTAAGGGGAGAAATACTTATCAAGGCAAGACGGAGAATGTTCTATAACCCTGTTGTTGATAATATTGCACGTAAACTTTTCTTGAGCTTTCAGTATTGTCGCAGCAAAGTTGAGCACTATGTAGAGATTTGTCAGCATTTGGAAGCTGCACAATAAAGGTAGCGCCACACGTAGGGCGATTCGTTGTAATTTTTAATCTCTGAAAGGCGCGAAAGGGAATGTTCTTGAATAAGTGGAGTCGAACTACTCGCAATATTTATAAATCGTTTATTTGTGCAACATTCTAGAATATACTGAGGATATAAATACGCATTAATTAGAACCATTCCTAAATAGAAATTCTTTGACCGAACCTTGGATCCAATGAGAAAAATGGCGTTGTCTCTGACATAATTTCCTTTTAGCGTTCAATTCAAGGACTTGTTCATGATTCATTTGATCATGTTAAAGGTGCTTTACTTCAGTCTGTAATACGAAATTATAAAAACTTCTGGTGAGTTGATTTTTTAAAATGTGTCCGACATAAAGAGTGGCGTGTCAACAATTTTCGGCAGGGAGAGGGGTTACGCATACTATTTTTGGTGGTCATTTTGTCATATTTTCCTGTTTTTGACGTTCTCTTTTTAAGGACTGTGTCAAATGGGGTTATGACCCCACCAACCCTCCCTTGGGCACGTCACTGGAGATACCTAAATGAGTAAGCATTTGATCATATTGGGAGAAGAAACATTAGATGTGTTGGGAATGGAAGGCTTTTCACTGTGCAATAATTGTTTCGCGATCCAGCTGTATTCTATAGAAGACTTATTTTGTTTCGTGCCGATATATGACAAGACTGCGGAAGCTGTGACAGACAATTTTGAACTCTTGTGAGTGCTTCGGCCTGAATATGAACAATTTGGTGGGTTTTGGCTTTTAAAAGAGCTGCAAACATGGGAGGACAAGACACATTAGTGGTGTTCAGGCTCGAATCAGAGAAATATTCGAGAACTGTCTTGCGTCAAGTTCACAACACACAGTTTGAATCTCGTGTTGTCGAGTGGATTGATTGTCCATCCCGTGCATGTGTAACAGCTTCGCAAAAACACTTGTTTACCTGGTACACAGATGTTTTGATGCCTGATGAGAAGAAATGGATGAACATACATACTAAGGTTCCGGCACACAAGGTTAATGGAAACTGAGGAGTCGAGTGGTAAAAAATGTTCCGATTTCACGTTCTGATTAAAATCACAGCCTTAAACAGTGGTGACGATTTAGGGGATAGTTGCTCCCCATTTTTTTGCCTCCATACTATAGCCTGTTTAAGCCTTGTCTACCTTGTCTAACAAGAGAAAGTAAACTTTCCTTGCACCCCCCCCCCCCCCCCCCCCGGTTTTGGAACCAAATTGCCACCACTGACCTTAAACATATAATTGTGAGGTCCTATCTATACCCCTAAAAAAAAAAATTGTGTTCAGCCCACCCCCCCCACCCCGAAAAGAATTCCTGGATACGTGCCTGCATATATGTATAGTGTGTGTGCGCGCGCGTGCGCGATTTGTAATTAATTAATACACATACAAGGGTATTATGTCTCCCCCTCCGATTTCCATGAAACTTGCCAGGTGTATAGAGGGGCCCAAAGGAAGAAATACGTGTTTTTGTGTTTCAGCTAAAAAACTGTTTTAGGAGGTAACCCCCCTCAAATGTCAAGATGAGGAGAAATTGAAGTGGGGATCTGACCCCGAAACTACGTAAATATGGCATAGGAAGAAACAGGGGGCATAGGGCCTCTCTATACACCTGCCAAATTTCATGGAAATCGGAGGGGGACACAGGGGTCAGATGATCCCCACGTCAATTTGTCCTCATCTTGACATTTGAGGCGGGTTTTGCCCCCTAACACAGTTTTTTAGCCAAAACAAAAAACACGTATTTCTTCCTTTGAGACCCTCTATACACCTGCCAAGTTTCATGGAAATCGGAGGGGACACAGGGGTCAGATCCCCACTTCAATTTCTCCTCATCTTGACATTTGAGGGGAAGTTGCCCCCTAGAACAGATTTTTACCCAAAACAAAAAAACACATATTTTTTCCTTTGCGCCCCTCTATACATCTCCCAAGTTTCATGGAAATTTCTTCCTTTGGGTCTGTTTATACACACACCTGCCAAGTTTCATGGAAATCGGAGGGGGACACGGGGGTCACATCCCCACTTCAATTTGTCCTCATCTTGACATTTGAGTGGGTTTTGCCCCCTAAAACCGTTTTTAAGCTGAAACAAAAAAAACAACATGTATTTCTTCCTTTGGGCCCCACTATAAACCTGCCAAGTTTCATGGAAATCGGAGGGGGACACGGAGGTCAAATGCCTTCTTAAATTTGTCCTCATATTGACATTTGAGGGGGGTTGCCTCCTAAAACAGTTTTTTAGCCGAAACAAAAAACACGTATTTCTTCCTTTGGGGCCGTTTATACCACACCTGCCAAGTATCATGGAAATCGGAGGGGGACACAGGGGTCAGATTCTCACTTCAATTTGTCCTCATCTTGACATTTGAGGGGGTTTTGCCCCCTAAAACATTTCTTTTTTAGCTGAAACAAAAAAATACGTATTTCGTCCATTGGGCCCCACTATACACTAGCCAAGTTTCATGGAAATCGGAGGGGGACACTTAGATAACCTCCCTTGTTAGTCTTATACTTTGTAATTATATAACACTGCATATATTATTATATTTTATTTTAATTTGTAAAACTGTAACTGTAGAAAAATTGTATAATTTTTGTATAACATTTCTGTCTTGTTATATGTGTTAAAGGTTTCATCCTGGAATGGAATGTCTCACATTTATGTGTGTTTCAATTTCCAATACATTCGAATGAATACATATTCGTTTCAATGTCATTTACAAAATCACCTCTGACAATTTATGTTAAACATGTAAGATTATTTTTGTGCACTTGTGTGTTAGCCGATGCGTAGCAAAGTATTTCGGGCCCGGATCCGGAATTTTTGGATCCGGAACTATCGGATCCGGATCCAGATCCAGAACTTTTGGATCCAGATCCAGATTCGGAACTTTCGGATCCAGATCCAGATGCGAAACTTTCGGACCCGGATCCGAAAGGATACGGATTTTTCGGATCCAGATCCGTTTGGCCATCCCTAGTACAGATCAGGATGGAATGGGGCGAGAATTAAAATCGAGTGACTGTCATAGCATTACATAAGGTGGGGAAAGAAGCAGGTGAGATTTTCAAACTTTCGCAGAAGCTTCAAATCTCAAAGAGGTTTGTGTATCGCACTATCCAGCGATACACTGAAGCTGAAACTGTGAACGACCAGACCAGGGCAGGGCAGCCTCGACCAGTACGGACGCCAGAGTTTGTGAAAGCAGTCACGGTGTGTGTGCGACTAAATCCTGTCAGGAGACAGTCAGTACTGCCTCAGGACCACAAGATGTCAAAAATGTCCATGTCTCGTGTGTTACGTTGTAACCTAGGACTGCAAGCTCACAAACGACGCACAAGTCATATCCTCAATGATGCGTTAAAGCAGCAGAGGTAGATCAAAGCAAAGTGCCTACCCACGCGATACGCAGCAAATGGGCACAGACGAATCCTTTTCACCGATGTAAAATTGTTCAATGTTGAGGAGGCATTCAATGCCCAAAACGACAGGGTATATGCGAGGAGTTCACGAGAAGCTGCTGACAAGCTCGGAGGATCCAGAGGGGCCATCATCCAGTGTCAGTTATGGTGTGGTGGGGGTTGAGCTACGAGGGCACCATTGAGCCGCATTTCTGTGAGCAAGGCATCAAAACATCGGCCAAGGTGTACCAAGAGATGGATCTTGAGGGTGTGGTCAAGGTACTCACGAACACCCTCTTTCGCAGTCAGACCTGAAGTTTTCAGCAGGATTCTGCACCAGCCCATAAGGCTAAGACGACCCAGCAGTTACTCCAGACGACTGTGCCGGACTTCATTTCCACTTCTGATTTGTCCTCTGGTAGCCCCAATTTTAACTCTCTGGACTACAAATTGTGCGCTGTTCTTCAGAGAATGGCTTGTAAGAAAATACACCCCAACATCGCCAGTTTGAATCGCTCTCTTGTGAAGACAGTGGCGGACTTCCCTGTAGATATCGTGCATAATGCAATTGATGCGTGGCCACAAAGACTAAAGGACTGTGTGCGTGCTAAAGGTGGTCATTTTGAGTAGCTATAGGTGTTGTTCTTCACATATTCGTATACCACATATTCTATGGATATTACACTATCCCTAACCATCTTGTGTCTATTTCCTGCAAACCTTGTGACAGTATTTATGATATGACTAGGTATATACTCATGCATGCTAATCTTCAACTTTATTTTCAGCAGGAAAGAGTTCCGTATGAGCAGTGGTCATGCAAAGTTTTCAATATTCCATTCTTATAAATGCATTGTAGAAATAGGGTATGTGAGAAATCGATAACATAAGGTTCACCATACCAGGGACGGCAACAGTGGTGGGCACGGGTGGGCAAGCACCCACCCAAAAATTCCTGTGCCCACCCAATCAAGTTCAATAAGTACACATACTTGGGGATATATGAATGATTAAATATTTAAGTGTATGAGGGTCACTATTTATATTTTGAGCCTAACAATGAAAAAACAGGAATTTGGCATTGAAAACTGCTTGTTTTTCGAAGTATTCTCCTTTATGGTCAATACACTTTTGCATTCGTTCGAACCATTTGTCAAAGCAGTTTTTCCAATCTTCTTGAGACACCTCCATAATATGGTTTTTGAACGCATCAACGGCGTCTTCCACCGACGAAAATCGTTGTCCACGCAATTTATTCTTGACATTCGGGAACAAGAAGAAGTCATTGGGTGCCAAATCAGGATGACCCATCAATTCGATTTTTTGCTTGTTCATAAAGTCGGTTGTTAGACAAGATGTGTGACAGCGGGCATTGTCTTGATGAAGAATGATCCGACGGCGTTTGTTTGTTTTCCGTATTTGACAGAAGACCCCTGGCAAACAAATTGTTGTGTACCATTCAGAGTTGACCGTTCTACATACCTCTAAAGGCACAGTTGCCACATGACCAGTTTTCCCGAAAAAAAGCAGGCGACCATTTGTTTCGATGTGCTTCGAGTGCGAACAAATTTTCTTGGATTGGGTTCATCTTGAAACACCCATACAGTCGACTGCTGTTTACGTTCCGGCTCATATGCATATATCCATGATTTGTCACCTGTTACAATCTTATATACGTCTTTTGAAGCACCACGATTGTATTTATTGAGCATTTGTTTGCACCAATTGACGCGAGCGTCTTTTTGAGTTTTTGTCAAATTGTGTGGGATCCAACGAGAACATACCTTTCTCACAGCTAAATGATCATGTAATATTTTATATATGCTGGTGGAACTAATGCCTATGGTTGCCTCAATCTCACAGTATGTCACATGATGATCTTGCAGTATTAGGTTTTGCACAGCATCAATGTTTTCTTGAACAACAACTGATTTTGGACGACCTTCGCGAATCTCGTCGGTGAGCGAATGGCGGCCACGATTAAATTCGTTATACCAGCGTTTCACAGTGGCAAAGGATGGGGCTTCATCGCCAAATGTGGAAGTAAGTTGATCGATGCACTCTTGTCTTGATAATCCACGTCGAAAATCGTAAAAAATCATCGCTCAAAAATGTTCACGAGTTAATTCCATTTTATTGTTGTCGCGCAATCTCAAAGGCAACATAAACAACAAAAATGATGCTATTGACAAAACATTTGAAGTATGTTATGGTCAATAATGCCAGACGATTCCGTGCAAACGTCAAATCGCACCTAACTTCAATCAGTGTTGCCAAGGCTGAAAATATAAATAGTGACCCTCGTAACCTGGTGTTCATAACATGTATATTTTACTTGTGAATATTATCTATGCAGGAAATGTTCACATATTATCAACCCATAAAAAGCCACTTTTGTCATTGTTGAAACAAAAAACTGTGATCAAATTAATACTTCCATGATTAAAGGCAGCTAGTAGGCTTAGGAGGCTCAAAATTATGCAGGGTATGATCAAGATTAAATCAGAATTGAGGGTGAACTTGAGGACTGCAGCTCCGGGCCTCCACTACGTATATATATTCCGGCCTGGCTATGGTTAAAATAATCTCCAAATAAACAAATCTAAACATCATCTTAGTGTTACTTCCTCCAGCAGCACAATAAATTATTTCGACTTTTTAATTAATATTAGAAAAATTTAATCAAGAAGACTTAGATGGGCAGGCCATGTGACACGAATGGCAGAGGAAAGAATAGTTTACAGGATTCTTGTTGGGAAACCTGATGGTAAGGGACCAGTAGGAAGGCTAAGACGAGGGGAGGGATACGTTGAGATGGACCTAAAATAAATCGGTAAGGATGGGAAAGATTGGATTGATCTTGCCCAGGACAGGGACAGATGGAAGGCTTGTGTTGCTGCAGCCATGAACCGTTGGGTTTAAGTATGCTATAGAGCAGGCATGTCCAACGCGTCGATCGCGATTGACCGGTCGATCGCGGGTCGTTTGTTGGTCGATCACAGTTATCTATTGTAATTATACGAATATACGTTATTTGAATTCAACTTCTATAATGTATAATGGCTGATTAGGTACAAATTTTTGCAAAGATTAACGATTAATAGTAGCTCACTGCCTGTTGTGACAATAAAAAGCAGATCACTACTTCATTGAAGTTGGAGATGCCTGCTATAGAGTATAATATAATTTTAATTAGCTCTGCATTGAAATTCCAGAAGTGTCCCTTTTTATTCATTACAATTTTTATATACCTGTCATCTTCAAATATCAATATGGTATACGAAATATCAACTTTATATTCGTTCTACTAATAAGAAGGAATCACAACAATCACAAAGTGAATGAATTTTAATAAATAAGTCATATATAGAAAAAGATACAGAATTATTCAGTTGCTAATGAGTGGCTTATCCTATTTAGAAATCCTCATTCCACACACAAATTTTGTCACATGAATGAGCCGAAAATGTCAACAGAATCTGTAGATGCAGCTGAAGTAAAGAAAAAAAAGTTATGTCACGAAGTATATAGAAGACGATTTTGTTAGTTTGTTTCTAATCCCACTTTCATGCTCAGATAGGCTAATTGGGACTAAAAATACAGTTTAACGTGTAGTTCAAACCAGTGTGCATTGTGCTTCCACCAGAGGAGGGGGGAGTCAAACACAGGACCTCTTCATTATAATGCGACAGCGTTATGCCATTGGGGGAAAATATACAGAAAGAACTTGCACCAAACGTGGCATTTTATCACCACAGAAGATGCGTCTATTTTAAGAGGGTGATTGCCTGAGACAAATATTTGAGACATTCGGAAAACAACATCATTGTTCATGGAATTAGCTGCCTTGATCCACTAATGAAACGCAGTGCGATTGAAATTACCACCTCAACTTTCTAAGAGGTATAAACTAATGAAACTCCATTTTTGGAAGAGTAAGTTCTGGTTGATTTGTTTTATAGTAAGTCATTTTTCTGCTAATTTTAATAATGACGACATTATAAGGTTCAATGGTGATTAGATGAAAGTAACGAAGGGGTGAAAACAAACACACGCTGACACTCAAAATACAAACCCTCATAAATTATTACTTTGACAGTGGTTCCAGGCACCAGGGACTTGTTGCCCTGAAATAATAAAGTTTCCAGGGTATGCTGCACAGGATAGAGGTTGACATTCTAGTGTGTTCGAAATGGTCATGCCATACAACCCAATGAAAAATAGATGAAGTATTACTGGTACGATGATCAACTTCGATGAATTCCTTGTGTCCTAAATCATTTTGTTACCTCAAAAAATATGTTCATGTAACCATATGTGTATTGCTTCTCCTGCATTGGTAATATGACAGTTCTTCAGAAAATGAATAGCAACTTAGCTAATAATCTCTTAAATTCTGAACAGATTTCTCAATCCTACTTGTTTATTACTAATGATGAGTGATATTTTGTTAAAAATAGCCTTTCATTAGCCTAGGGATACTTAATGGACAATGAACAAATAATTCGTTTTCCGTGTGTGTTTTAAATCATTCCTAATAAGACGTTCATTTTAATCCAAATATTCAGTGGTGGCGTTTAGGAGGAGCGTGTATTACTATTGTCTTAGAATGTTTCAGAAATTCTGGTGTGGAGACTGAGATTTAATTTTTTGGAGGAGGCAATATCCAGTGTTCAATATCAACAGTAAGTCTAAAATTGGCATGGACATTTTTGTGGTAGGATTGAGTATTAAATTTAAAGGGGGAGATAGGAAGCTCTTGATAAAGTGTTAAATCTTAGATTGTCAAGAAATTTCTGTAGTGGGGAGAGAGTTCGAACATTAAATTTTGGAGACTGTATTTAGCGATATGGTATCCACACGTTTTCGACCCCGAACGTGCCAAAACAGAAGTTGGAAAATACTAAATATCCCGGGATCCTAAGAAAGTATTGGCACCCCGTTAAATTAATATTCTTGAAAGCGTGCAAAAAATGGATATAAAAATGTTCTTGCTTGCTTCGCTCGCAATAATGTGTTTGTTACAACAATGCATGTTTGACGCTTTACTGAGGTGGATGTGAATTTTTATGTTATAGCTGTATTACAAGACATGAGCGATATTCTCCATATTCATGAGTAACATCACTTCTTAAAATATAGTGCTTAGTGTTGGTATACTGCTTATTTTAAAGCAGGTGCATCATTTGTAACAAAAAGCTAAGGAAAAAGTTACTTTCGGTGTAGGGATTACGATATAGTTTCAGGGCGAAAATGATATGATTGGGGGGGGGGGAATGACTTGGACATGATTTTTGTGGGGATGCGCCATTGGCCTTGGGGGAGATGGGTACCGCTGCCTATATCGTCCTTGCCCCTCAAATGTTGGTACCCAATCGCTGCTACTACAAACATTCAGATAGATTAGTCAGTTGTACAAACCTTGTAAGCTAAGAAAAGTAACCCCCAAGGAGTAAGAAAACTCTTTCAGTCAAAAACTTATACGATGAAAATACTATGCTCAGGAACATGCATTTAAATTACGAGAAACTTCACGATTGTCTACCATCGCACTTTCTATCATTGTCGCCGAATACATAAAATCAAGTATGTGCCTTGTATTTGCAACACAAGCTTAAACCTAATTCACATTTATTTCACTGTATTAACATGCATGAAAGAATGTGATTTGAATGTATGACTGCGCATGTGTAAACACTTCCTTGAAATAATTGTGTCCATCAGAGACAAAACGATAGGAAATGGAACAAGATGCAAGAATACATTAGAAAAGAATAAAGATGAAAACAAGGAAAGGGAAAAGAAGTAAGAGAGAGGGGGATACATATGTCTTACGTACACATACATGGTCTTACATTTATACTGCCCACCCTAATCTATCGCTATGGAGCTTCTGCCCACCCGGTCGAAAATTTCTGGCGCCGCCCCTGCAACATACTCACATTTCTAAGCAACAATATACAGGGTTATGCAAATCTCTTTCGAATGTAATACAACTAGGTCCTGTTGATTTGGTCACATGTGCGAGGTTTGTTTATAAGTTGGGGATTATATTGGATAATCCTGATTGCATGCCTTACCAGGGGTTCATGGTGACTGTTCAATTAGCATGAAGCTAATTATAGCTGGCATACGTTTGCGTGTCTGGGGTACTCTGAACATTTGGAATTAGTGTCGCAAGAAACATAGGGGAATCAAGTAACAAAATACCTAAATGTTTGGCAGTGATTTTTTTTTAATCGAGGCTGGCACGGAATGGTTCGCTAGGACAAGCACAGTGCTGCGTAGCCATGCGCTACTTGACGGAGGTGTCTGAAATACCGTGATGTGAAATGTTCGAGTTGGGATTTTAGGTGATTGGATCTTGGTAGTGAGGGTATATGAGGACACAATAGGGGCGGGGGAAGCCTCGCTAACCTAGTCTCGTCATACTGCATATCTCGGAAATGTGATGTGATACACAAATTTTGAGACTTTCTCTGAATATATCACACTGAAATTAGTAAATAACACTTTTTTTCATCCAGGATACAGAAAAAAAGTTGAAATTTGTTCCCTGGTGCCTGTTTGTACTAACAAGTTATTTGTAATTTTATTCCACCTGAGGGGGAAAATATGTGCTACATGGAATATTTTTTAAAAAAAAAATCCTTGGTAATTATTCAAACCTTATAATTCTATGTTTTTGTTTACATAACATATTATTTTTTGCCTCTTAGGTTAGTTACTGCAGTGAGGATGAATAGATAGAAGGACAAGGATAATTGAATTCATTCCCTAACTGGTATTCAAACACAGTACATGTGGTCTTGGATATGTATTTTCAAGACTGGAAGGTTGGAGTTTTCAGGGTCTTATTTACTTCTGTGTCAATTTAAAAAATCTGAAAACTAGTAAACTGAAAATGGCCCCCTTGTGAGTTATGCTTATGTTTGCCACCAAAGTGATCCAAACCACATAAGGTAGAGAATCATTTTAAGATGTCCATATAGAATCCAGAACCTACCTTGCAGCTTGGTCTCCAAGGGAGCCAATGAATATGGCATATGCATTCACTTTGTCATCGGAGGTAAGAGCTTGGCCAAAACGTTCTGGTGGAATTCCATATCTCTCCAGATTGGCATCTGACAGTACAACTACAAATGCTTCATCACAGTCCTCCTGTGCCAGTGTGTTGATTGCATGATGGGTAGCTTGCAAGGTGTAGTCTCCCGATATACAGAACTGAGAATGTGCATGCATTGTCTGAAAATCAAAAGTATCAAATTATTTTTTGAAATCAGAAATGTCTCCTTGCAAGGGAGCTCTAGAATACTAATAAATCAGGAGCTGTAATTGTTGTGCACTATGTCCAGCTGCAAAAGTTAAAAAGGATGTCTGAAAAGTACTGGTGGATCATCCCTAGCCCCTCCCCAGAAGGTTGCAAATATGGGTATTTAGGGATAAAGCTTTTTTTTAATGGATTAAAGGTGCATGCTTTCAGCTTAAAAAAGAATGCAGTATTCTTGTTTTTAAAAATGGCCTACCCTTCACTCCTTGTAGGCTTTCTGCTCCTTACACTTTCAATGGCATTTTCACATTTTTAAAACATTATTTTCTACCCTTAAAATTTATTGTACATAAAATAATATATGTTGGCATAGACTTAACATAATACATGTGAATTAAGTACATTTCATTGGAAACGTTCTTTTAATGAAAATATGTACATCACATACTTATATGAAAAGTGTGAACAATAAAATATGAAAGTTTGTTAAAATTGTAAAATGTTACACAAATACCTTTCAAATGTCAAATAACTTCACAAGCAAAGTAAATGCTATATTTCAAACACACAAACTTCTATGTAGTCTTTCTTTGTCCTTCCGCATGCTTTTCCTGCAAATTAAACCACATCTTTAAAGTTTTTCCTTACAAAACTTTATCAGTAGCCACGGTTTTAAAGGAGTCCTTTAAAAAGGGACATTTGGACACTTTGGTATGGTACACAAACTTATATGAAAATAAAACAGCAATTAGAGGGCTTTCACTTGATGGTAGTTTTAATTCATTGTAGGTTGCATGTTTTGCAACAATTTCCTCTACCTGCTTGACCCAGATGGAAAGCAAGTTGTGCCACTTTGGCACCTATTTCAGGATTTTCCATTGGAGACATAAAGGTAAACTTGGCTCAAAAATGGAGAAGTCTTTTGGTGTGTCAATAAATAACACTGATCTACTTTCATAAACAACAGGCTTTATGTCTATATATGAAACAAAATGCAGAGCAGAGCTGGCCAGTCCTAAGTGAGTGCAGGGCCTGGGCATAAAACATGCAGTGTGACTGTCACCAAATGTTTTCACATGATTTAAGAAATCTGAAATACTTATGACAAAAACACCAATGATAAATATTTGCAATTGACATTGAAGCATTTAGAAACTTATTGAAAAGTGTGACTTAATCCGGGATGAAACGTGGAAGTTCGGCATTCTGCACCAACATTCTACCACTGAGCACCTATTCCAGGTATACTGCAGATTCTCTTGGGTAAGCTTAAGCCACATTTAGACAATGTTGAACTTTACCTAGAGTTCAGTAATCTCTGATAATTTAAATGCTGTCAGAATAGTTCATCTTTAGGGATTTCCATATAACACATTCTCAGTTGAAAGTGCCAACTGCCAGTGGCTTATTCCAAAAATTTGAACTGGATCACAACAATTCTTATTTATTGTATATATTTATTACATATTAATTAGCAGGGGCTGTGCCAGGGGGTACAAAAGGGTGCTCCCCTTAATTTTCTTCTGCATCCCCTATCCAAAACCTATATTCTACCAAAACATTACCTCTTACAGTGTCATATTATGTCATGTCGTCATATTGAGGGCCGAATGTTAGCTACTGAAGTGAAACTGCTGTTATTATTTACATCAGGCAAGCATTGATCCTACTCTCAAAGAGATCCTACATTTATTTTCCTGTACTGTCGGCTCAGCAGCCTAAAGATCAGCGGCCCTTGTCTTTATTTCTTCAGAATTGTTGTTAAGAATGGTTTCTTCTTGTGTTCCAAGTAGTCTGTTTGTGTTTTTCGATAAATGTATATAGCTCAGTGTCAATTATTGTATGTTTTCCTTTGCACTGTTGAAACATGGTTTTGTTCTTCTTGTTCCTCCCCTTTTCTTCAAGTCACATTGGAACAAAAATTTCAGTTGCTCTCAAGTATTATCAGGTCGTTCACAAAAAATATTTAACGCGAGTTGTAACGTGACAGTAGTTTCCTTGTTAATTAGTTCTACGTATTTGTTCTAGTAAATGTACCATTTCAGACTGTTACGAAGAGGCCAGTAATTGGTAAAGAAATGTTAATTCGTTGTTGAGGACAGTGCGGCCCAAGCGATTTTAACTAACAAGGGAGGTTATCTAAGTGTCCCCCTCCGATTTCCATGAAACTTGGCAGGTGTATAGAGGTGCCAAAAGGAAGAAGTATGTGTTTTTTTGTTTTGGCTAAAAAACTGTTCTAGGGGGCAACCCCCCCCTCAAATGTCAAGATGAGGACAAATTGAAGTGGGGATCTTACCCCTGTGTTCCCCTCCGATTTACATGAAACTTGGCAGGTGTATAGAGGGACCCAAAGGAAGAAATACGTGTGTTTTTTTGTTTCAGCTAAAAAACTGTTTTAGGGGGTAAAACCCCCCTCAAATGTCAAGATGAGGACAAATTGAAGTGAGGATCTGACCCCTGTGTCTCTCTCTGATTTCCATGAAACTTGGCAGGTGTATAGAGAAGCCAAAAGGAAGAAATAAGTGTTTTTTGTTTCGGCTAAAAAAACTGTTTTAGGGGGAAAAACCCCTCAAATGTCAAAATGAGGACAAATTGAAGTTGGAATTTGACCCCTGGCCTCCTCAGATTTCCATGAAACTTGGCAGGTGTATAGAGGGGCCCAAAGGAAGAAATACGTGTTTTTTGTTTCCGGTAAAAAACTGTTTTAGGGGGCAAAACCCACCTTAAATGTCAAGATGAGGACAAATTTACGTGGGGATCTGACCCCTGTGTCCCCCTCCGATTTCCATGAAATTTGGCAGGTGTATAGAGGGGCCCTATGCCCCTGTTTATTTACATGGTTTCGGAGTCAGATCCCCACTTCAACGCAACTCCCATGGTGCATTTGGGATCGAACCAAGAACCTCTAGATTGTATTGGGTGATGTAGCTATTCCTCATTCATCTTTCAGATGGTTATCACTCGCTTGGCCTAAATGCTGAGAAGCTGAGAGACAATTTAAGAGACAAACTTCAGCAAGTGAGTGAGAGTTAATTTAGAAACTCTTTGATCTACGCTTCGAGAAAGAGACAGGTAATATGCTTTTCTCATGCCATCCTTGCGTTTGCAGTCTTTAGGTCATTAGAACCCAAATACAAGAGAGTTGTCATTCTTTAAAAGATTCTGTAAATTTAGGTTTATTTAGGTACCTCCCGCAGTTAGAAGATGCAGCCAAGCGAGAGTGTACAGGCTACCGCTAACCCCCATTGGCGTAGCTAGAACTTTATATTTTGGTGTGCACAAAGAAAAAAATAAGGTCTTGTACCTTCTTAGTAGCATATTTTGCAACACAATCACTTGGCTCTTTAACTACACTGATGTTTGTAAAGGAATATAAATTCACTAAATGACAGTGTTGAAAATTTCTGAATATATGTAGTAGAAAAAAATCAAATTGCATAGAAATTACACACACACAAAACGTTCATAAATGTTACAAACAAATACATCAAAATACACGTCATCTATAACAAGAGACGTCTGTCAAAAGGTACAATGTTCTTAAACTCATCAATAACTTCATTTACATCAATAGACTAAGCTTTTTCCTGTTCCACAAATAGCAAGAGATGGGCTTCCAATCTATCCTGCTTCTGAGTTGCTCTTAATTTAGTTTTAACTTGGGTAAGCTTGGAGAAAGCTTTCTCTCACAGGTGCAGCTTGTGACAGGTATAGAAGAAAGGCGCTGCAGTACAGAGTAGAATGCAGTAAATATCTTCTTTCTCCAATGACATCAAAAAATCGAAAATCTATAGACACCCGTTTCATTAGCGATAATGCACACGTTTGTGCCAAGTAATGACTTTTTCAACTTCTTACAAACTGCCGCTTATTTTCTCTCTTATTGAAATATCTGTATTTAATTCTCTTTGATAAAGCAGCCCATTAGGGTGTGCCTAGGCACACCCCGTAGCTACGCCTATGCTAACCCCCCAATGGTAAGAATTACATTCATCTAAAGGGCTCTAGATTCGATCCCTGAACCTTTAAGGTTCATAGCACACACCAAAAGTGTGTCACGATACGATAGAGTGAATTGATAATTACATGGAAGTGTATTTGTGTTATTTTCTTTTTCTAATTTCAGAACTTTAGGTTGCCTACTAGCGATTTCTTTCTTCTACCCAACACACACAAATTCAGGGTGGCGACAGACCTGGAAAACCGGGAAAAGTCAGGGAATTTGAGGTGTCAAAAAAAGTCAGGGAAATGTCAGGGAATTTCGTCTTCATATTTATTATTTCTTTCGTTATGGAACTCGGCACGGGAACAGGAAATCTCGTTCGTAAGTTTCGGCCTCAACTTTTAGGCCCCTTTTATGCGCAACACAACCACGGTGCCAGAAACCAGTGATGGCAGGAGGAGAGAGAGAGAGAGAGATTTCTCTCGCTCTGGCTCTAGCTCTGGCTTCTCGGCGGGAATTTTAAATTCGAACACTCTTTGGAGGAAAATTGTCATATCTCGGGCACTATGGGAGCAATCTACTTCGGATAACTTTTGTTTTCCAGCTAAAACATCAGCGCATGTAACCGTGTAAAATTCAGAACATCGGACCGAGAAGGGGGATTAGGCGGAGGGGGGGGGGGCACGTCCCCAGAATTTCAGTGGAAAAAACATAAAAATCTGGAGTTTGCCCCCTCTTCTCCCGCTATTTTGGGGAGAAGGCGCGAACTTTAGTATTCTTTTCAAAGAATGGACATTTCTCAAGAGAACGAAACATGTTTCATGTTCTTGGGTGCCATACAAGTTGAATAATAAGCCAAAATGTGATTTTTTTTTTTTTTTTACGAAAAACACCAATTTGCATTTTTGGAGGAAAATTGTTATAACTCTGGCACTATGGGAGCAATCTACTTCGGATAAGTTTTGTTTTGCAGCTAAAACATCAGAGCATGCAACCGTGTACAATTCAGAACGCCGAACCAAGGAAGGTGGGTTTGGGGACGCAACCACAGAATTTCAATGAAAAAAAAACAAAAATCTGGAGTTTGCCCCCTCTTCTCCCGCTATTTTGGGGAGAAGGCGTACCCCTTAGTATTCTTTTCAAAGAATGGACGTTTTCAAAAAGATTGAAACTCTGTTCGAAAATGTGGCATGGATATGTTGCGGAGAGGGGGGAGGGGAGGTTGGTCATCAATATGAATTTCCCAGGCTTGCTCCAGACCTGTGTCCGAGTTTCCACCCAAACATAAGAGTATGAAGGTACAAAAAGCACATTCATTTCGTAATCAGCACCATAATACCATATGGTATCATCAGGACAGTACGACCTTACTCTGATGATACCATATGGTATCATCGGTGGAGTAAAGGTTAAGCCTCTAAATATTACGTGGAAAATGCATTGAATTATCATTTTTTCTTGTCCGTATGGGAGTAGTAAGGGGACTTGTCAACAGATGGAGGGGATAAGAGTAGGTGGCGCCGTCCGATAGTTGTCGGACGTCGTAGTAAGGCATTTTGTTGGGCAAACTGAAGGAACATGGACACAAATAGTTTCCATTGATACATACGATTTTTGTCGAATATCGCCACCCGACAAAGTATCTCACTACAACATGCGACAGAAATTGCAAGGACTGCAACATCCAACAAAAATCGCATGCATAAACAAGAAGAGCTTTAGACTGCAAATATGCTGCTGGAATTTTATTACTCTTTTGGCTCACTTCACCTTATTTAATGTAGGAGTGCTTACGAAGGTTTTCTTTCATCATCCTGACGTATTACTGGTTTCACACAAGTTAACATACGTTTACAATGACATTGCACTATTCTTAGATATCAAGAAGAATCCAACAAAACGGGATATACAGTAGAGCGTCGATTATCCGAACGTCGGTCAATCGAACGACCGCTTAACCGAACTGTGTACTCGCTCGCACCTGTTACTCTCCCACCCTACCGTCCATCATCCCCCTCACTCCCAAACCAAGTTTCCCACAGTAGTCGCCGCACTGAGCCACCGCTGGCGGAACATTGCTTCTAATGGGGCCTTCATAAGGTGCTGCTGACCGGCCAAGCCGCCAGTCGCTGTGTTTCAACAATCAGCACACTTCTGTCGGTGTATGTATTGTTCATGCAAAATGCGTATGTAATATGTACATATTTTTGTTTAATAAACTGTACCACATACTATATATTCCTACTAAAGTTGCCTTTGTACGTTACTTTGTAATACTTAAAGAGATGCCTGTTTTTATGAATAAATTTACTGTACAGTACTTCTTTTTGGCAAATAAACATGTACAGTTTGATTATCCGAACAAACCAGTTTTCCGAACACCCATGTCCCCCAATTACTTCGGATAATCGACGCTCTACTGTATATTGAATACCATCACGAAAAAGTGAAACATAAATCTGCATTGGTGAACGTTATAAAAATTGGCAAGTGTGTGCTCCCAACCTCAAATTTACTGCAACACTAGTATTGCAATGACATTAATGCCACTCTCTGTCCTGTCTGTTTAAACTCGTGAGAGATGGTCATTAATCTCTCACTGAGTAAGGATAATGTCCAATATTATGAAATAAAATACTAATAATAAATACGTAAATATTTTAATATCATATTTACTCGAATCATTCAATCATAAAAACAAATCACTTTCTTCAAGAATGGACTTTTTTCTGTCAGCCATGCTAAATTTTCACTTACCATGTACTGATTTATACGAGGGGTGGCCAGAAAGTAATTTCCGATTAATAGGGACATGGATTTTTCGCAAACGCCAAAACCGTGAAAAATGGTCATTGCTGCGAAGTTATTTTTAGGAATGTGCAGTGATGCCGGGACAGATTTTTTGCCTGTTCGAAATATCAAAATAATGCGAATTTGGCATAAAATGCGAATTGATGACGTTTTTAGTGATTTTTTTAAAAGAAATGTCCTAAAACAACAAAAAATTCCATGAAATCCAACATTCATGTCTTTTCTAGGCCATGTTTGTGTGCATAGAACATCAAGCTCTCCAACATTTTACTCAAGAGTAAACTATAGAGTTATACGTACATGGAATAATTCCGACAGCCACATTAAATCATGTTATTTCCCACGATTTTTTCAACTTCTATCAAAACCATTTGCATCGCAGAGCAAAGTGGCAGGGTTCTAACATGAGATCGAGTGCGTATGTACCGTCACACGGGAGCCACATCTTCGTATTTTTCGCACGAGATATGTGTTGAATTACCAAGCTAAGTGCTCACCATCGGCATTTGTCGAGCAAGTAATAATTGAGCTCCATCGTTAGGGCATCTGACTACTATGCGAGAGACCCGGGGTCGATCCCCTGCGGGGGGAGAACCGGGATGTTTTCCATCTATTAAAACTGCTCCGGCACCCACCTAGCATCATATGAAGCTGGTACCTTGAGGAAACTTTGAGGGAAAAAATAGCCAGGAGTGTGGTGCTGATCACCTCACCCCTACCGTCAGCCCTAACTCCACACCCCTACTATACACCTTCATGGCACTAAATTTTGTATGCCCATGGTATATGTGTCTGACAGCAAAGACTGGAACTATCTCTACCGCAGTGTAGCTGTCAAATCCTTGCCCTGCCAGAAACCTCTTCAGATAAACAAAGATATGAAAGTCGGTACATTCAAGGCCAGGGCTGTACAGGGAGTGGTCCAAGATCTCTCACCTGAAGTGATGCAAAGGGTCCTTGTGTACTCAGCTGTATGGGGTTGTGCACATTTGATTGGCCTTCCGTAAATTGTCTGCACCATCGTCTGACCATACTATCACTCACGACAATCGGTTTGCACACCTCACACGATTGCTAGTGGCTCCGTGCCAAATTCTGAGCGTGCAAAAATCTGATTACTACACGTAGGCTACATCGCAGTCGGTGGGAGACTGTATGAGAGCTGCAATCTTTAACCT
Source organism: Lepisma saccharinum (assembly GCF_977018435.1). Taxonomy (NCBI): domain Eukaryota; kingdom Metazoa; phylum Arthropoda; class Insecta; order Zygentoma; family Lepismatidae; genus Lepisma; species Lepisma saccharinum. The sequence continues at coordinate 35,389,195 of NC_139231.1, forward strand.
AGAACGGTCCTAAAATGGCTGCATTGCAACTGTATCAGATTGCAGCTACATGCCACTTCTCCCTGCCTGCATGTGTGTGTGTCTATCTCTGACCACTAGTGCTGCATACAGGCACCATTGGAGCCTTTTTCAGGATTCCCCTCGTATATGAACTTTCACAAGCTTTTATTATTAGAGTGTTCCTGTTTTAATGTGTGGTTAGCTAAATCAGGTACCTATACAATGCAATTCTATAAATTCCTTGCATTAAATTTCTAATACCTACATACCCTTTTCGTCAACATTAATGGTATAACTGCATGTTGTCAGTTTCACAGTACTTCACTTGGATATACTGTACTGAAGCATAAATCCCATTGATAATGTAAGGAAATATGACACTTCATTTTGTTCGATTCAATTGTTTCACTTATATGCAAGAGTTAAGTTGTTTGCTTTACAGAGAAGAGAGAAGTAGCTTTATGCATCGAAAAATGAGTCCGCACTCATTGTTCTTGCAAGCAGAGGGTTCCAAACCTCAGTGGAAATATCAACATATAATACCGAGAATTTATAAGGAGACTGATAAATTACAAATTGTATTTCTTAATCAGTCACTCTTCACTCTTATCTCATTTAGTCGTAACTTTAAAAATAATCAAGTATTTTATTGTAAACTTACTGCGTATGACAAAATTCCGTAATCCTTCCCTAGCTTGTGAATTGTAATAATTTTCCAAATTCACTATTTTGCAGTTTGAATTCAAATCATAGAGAATACAGAAATTAAATCAATTTCATAGGAGATAATATTGGTACTTAACAAAACCATACGTGGATCTGTGAGTTTATTATTTCCATTTGCAAAAATATCGATTTAGTTTAGTTTGTAATTGTCAGGGAAAAATGTAAATTTTGTCCTGGAAAACCTGGAAAAGTCAGGGAATTTTATTTCCGTTTGTTTCTAGCCACCCTGCAAATTGAACACTCAGCAGGTGTCGCCGTTACAACGTATTTGACATTTGATTAATAACTGAATTTTGTACCTCAATTGGTTGTGCCTTGTAATCAAGGGATCCCAGGTTCTATACCGGGTAGAGGCACATAGTGGTTCGGATCCCACTTTAAACTGTATATCCAGTCCTGATTAGCCCACATGTGCATAAAGTGGACTTTAAACAAAGGATGTCAATCTAAAATTGTACATTTTGGTCACGGTCAGTTATGTTAATTATTATAAGAGCATTGAGGGAAAATGGTAACTTCAAATTAATTTTTTTTTAGTTTTTTTTTTTTAGATAGAATGAGCAACACTATTAGGGGGAAAATATACCTCGACCCCTCTCCATGGAAAAAATCCTCCAGTAGTCCACGTATGTGAACAAACTTGTTATTTTAAAATTTCCAAACGTCGTCGTTGTGCTAAAATCAGATAAAAATGGAGCAAGTCTCTAGTAATCTTCAGTTTCATCCTAGATGGCTACTATAGTGGAGCCCAAATTAAGAGTTCAGTATGGGCTCTTATGGGCTTTACTTTTGAGATCACCACCCCTAAACAAGTGTGTTTCTGTCAGAAACAAAAGATGTTAACATTCGAAGAGAAAATAATAAATAAGCAAAAACCAGAGGAAATGTAAGGCTTTGATGGTCTACACCTTCTTTTGCAATTCAGACCATCCAAACAAGACATTTTCCTTTCTTGTGTTTACCACGATTTGGGGAGTTAAAAATAGCAGCCATCTGACGGTTGTCACTTGCTGTAACACGTATTTGGAAGACTGAAGGGGGCAGGGAATGTTGAGGCAAAAGTTCATGAATAGGCTTCCGCCGAGGGTCAAGTGGTTTATTGTTTGCATGCGCGCTTTTTCATTTTGGGTATTTCTTGAAGGAATTTATTATTATAATTATTCTGCAACAGCAAAATAGCAAGGGGTGGTATTATTAATCATAAAAGTGTCCAGAGTCTTACAAGTAAAGAGAGACAAATTGTAATAAATATTATTTTATTAAAGGTCCTCTTGCAACACCAAACTAGTAGAAAAATGCCAAGAAACAACAGGTACGCAAAATGCAACGACTTTGAATACAACTTTTATACGAGGCGATGTGCGGCGAAAAGTCCCAGGCCCATTGTATACATTGGCGGATTTCTCGGGAGAAGGTTCACTTGCCCCTCCCAAAATGATAAGTAAGTATTATGAAAAGTATTGATAGCATCATATTAAAAGATAAAAAAAAAAAAAAACGATCGACGGAAATTCTGCCAATGCTATCCCCTTATAATCGAAGGGCCCTAGGTTCGCTTCCTGGTAGAGGTACATTCTATGATGGATTATACGTTGAAGTTTCAGTCCCGATTAGTTCATCTGTTTGCAAATTAGAGCTAGAACGAACCCTTGTAATTGTATTGATGTGAATGACGTGATGTGTCCAATGGGGGTATGTGCTGGTCATAACTCCCCCTTGGGTAAGTATTCCTAAAAGAAGATATTCAACGGCAGGAGAAGATGGCATATGAGGACCGACTACTAAAAAATATACATACCACACCCCCCTCCCCCTCACCTCTTCAAAAACACTGGGCACACCACTGATATAAGGGCACTTTTTGATGTGTCGAATAAGTTGCAAATCTGCACATTATTTTTCCAATATTACATAATGCTTACAGCATATTCTGTACACGTTCCAGAAAAAAATCTACACCTGCCTATGACTGTCGAGTCGTGGAGCTGCTGCTGTGCAAAAGGAATGGAGGGAGAAAACAATAAAGACACAAGAAGACTTTCTTTGCTGCCTTGCGAGTGGTTTGCAAGCACCTACATGTCGAGAGGGGGATGGGGGGGGGGGGAGATTTACTTTGGTGCATGGTGGTAATGAACACGGTTTTGTCTCAAACAAGACAGTGTGCAGAGAAATGTGAAACAGACCTCCCCGATGGCACAGTGGTAACATCCTGGCCTCATAATCAAGGGGTCTCGGGTTTGATACCCAGTGGAGGCATATAGTGGTTCGGATCCAAGTTTAAACTGTAGGTCCAGTCCCGATTAGAGTTTCTGTGCAAAAAGTGGACTTAAAAGAAAAAACACTGCCAATGTACACGATAAAATGGACAGCAAGACGTATGACAAGTATATTCAGGAACAGTTATTTGCAAATCTCCCTCCATGGACAGTCATTACTCTGTACCAGAGTAGCATGAAAGAAGAGCTTCCCATCAAATCATGGAGGAAGGATTTGCATTCTTGTATTGAACAGTACCTGTTCTGTTGATCACTAACTTTTGTTGCGGTGTGTACTACAGCAGACGTTCGATGCACGCCGGAGCCTTCTTCTACTGCGCACCATGTGGCAACACTGTCGCCATAAGCCCCATACTGAACTCTTAAGTTGGGCTCACCAATAAAGGTACATTGATATTTGATTTAGGGACTAAAACATACATGCATATTTCATGTTTTCTTAGTTTCAATGTTGCATCCCCTACATTTTATTCCGCACCCCCTCAGCACCCCTAGATGATTAATCCTGGCACCGCCGCTGTTAATTAGATATAATAGAAATGAAGCACCAGTGCAGGCATGCAAGCAAAACAAAAACAGAAGACTGACAACTTCAAATTTTCTCTCTCTCTCTCTCTCTCTCTCTCTCTCTCAATCCCTCCCTTCCTTCTTGAGGGGGGAGGAAAATATGGCATGCATGCCTTAATGGCACGATGCACTTTACCTTACCTATACAACTAGCCTGGTGCTCGGTCCCTGTTAGTATTGTGAGCAGAAGAGTGCATCTGTTGTTTGTTTATTGTTTATTTATTGATGTGGTGTTTTAAGTGCATTTTATGCACAGTAAAGCTAATCGGGACTTGACCTACAGTTTAAAGTGGGATCCGAACCACTATATGCCTCCACCGGGTATCAAACTCGGGACCCCTTGAGCATCTGTTGTTGTGCTTCCCCCTAACTTAGGATCATCTCTAATTATGAACATCTACTAACAAATTATGAGCATCTATTTAAAGGAGTGTTATTTACCTTGACAATGTCCAGCCTCTCTTTCTTGTTTGCAGGAATACTTTTATGATCAACAAATTCTAAATTGTAGCTCTCTCCTGAATGGCCTACAATATCATATTGAAATTTATTCTCATAACCCTCGAATGCTTCCATCACCAGAATTACAGCTTCCATTTCTCTGTCAAGTCGACCATCATATCCATTAAATCTGAAAAGTGAAGAGTTAGATACATTTACATGAAAATCGACATTACACAATAAGTAATTTCACAAGTCACTGACTATTTAGTGAAAGAACATTTAGTGAAAGATCATGGATTCAATTTGGAATCCAGGTCTTGTATACCTGTGTTACACCAACTGTGCTATCAACCTTTCGAGTTCATTACAATTTGCACAATTCACATCTACATTTCTTTCCATTCTACTAGTGCCATCCATCCAGGATTCCTTTGTAGCCAAAAGGCTAGCACATCACCTTTGGTGTGAGCTGTCCCAGGTTCGATTCCTGGTGGGAGCTAAATAAATTTCAGTGTTGACCAAACATCGTCAGAACAACTCGAAAAGAAAAACTAGTAGGCTCCGGTCTCAAAAACCAGAAAACAGTGGTGATGGGGCTCTTGTGCCTGGTGTTTAGTTTAGTTAGTGCCATCTACCACTAATGTCAGCTGATATACATTATGACGCATAGAAGATTGAAAAATTTAGTGAATCACGAGGCTCAACTAGGATCTTTAAAAATATGTTTCAAAGACATAATTTGGTAAAAAACAGTTCTTGTAAAAAAATACTCCAGAGGTTAGAATTGATTCAATTTGTTTGTGTGTGTGTGGAAAATGTTTAACTTTCACTAACCTGTACATGCTTCCTGAAACATCCACCACTACCTTCAAACGTTTTGGTTTTTGTTGTGGTGCTCCCATTTCTGGTTCCTGCTCAGTTCTTCTGCGATATATAGTCCTCTCACCAGTTATACCTTGAAGGAAAACACAATAAACATACCTTAGCTGTCTTATGCATGTGTATTGTAAATATTAATTCTAGTCTAATTACACATTTATATTATCACTATTTTGGCCTAGTAAACCAGAGCTGTGGTGGTCCACTTGGTAAGGTGCCTGACTGCAATATGGGGGACATGGGTTCAATTCCCAGGATGGGTGAACTCTGGTGAGAATTTTTCTGACTATGACCCTTCATAAAGTGGAGTTCACCCAGCGTTTGAGCCATGGTGGTCTAGTCAGTAGGGCATCTGACTACCACACAGGAGACCCAGGTTCAATTACTGGGGTGGGTGATCTAAGGTTGAAATGTTTCTGCCCTTGCCCCTCATAAAGCTGCTCCGAGTCTCACCCAGACTCAAATAAGTGGGAACCTGGGGGCAACCGGGGGTGGGGATGGGGGGTAGAGGTGGCCAGAGCATGGTTCTGATCACATCACCTCCAAAATGGCCAACATTAAGAGTGTGTGGGGCCCTATCCCCTAGCTCTACCCCATACATGGCACGGTACTATATGCACAGGGAACTTTAACTTTACCTACCCAGCCTTTAATCAGTGGATACCTGGGTGCAACCTTTAGTGGGTCAAGGCTGCTGAAGCATGATGCTGATCACAAAACCACTATGGCTGGAGATTGAGAATGTGTGAGGTCCTACCTCTACACTCCATATGTGCCTTGATGGAATGGTGTAATTACCAGGTGTAGAAGTATGAAACCGGAATTGGCCGATAGATGGTGCTAGCCGGCAGTGGAGGGCGCGGAAGATCGCTTAAGCAGCGCCAGCTGCTGCCCGCCACTCCCGATGATGTTATATCGGAACACAGTAACCCGAGTGCCAGACAGAGGAAGGTGTTGCACACCCGGAACATGTCGAGTTTCATGCCTATGAACTACGATTTGCAGACAGCATTGGTGTTCTGTTATCATTTGAAGAAAACCGCCGCAGAATCGCATCGAATGGTCGTCGAAGCTTACGGCAAACATGCTCTCGGGAAAACACAGTGTTTCGAGTGGTTCAAGAAATTCAAAAGTGGCGATTTTGACTTGCGAAACAAGGAACGTGGGAAACCTCCGAAAAAGTTCGAAGACAACGAATTGCAAGCCTTATTGGATGAAGATGATACCCAAACGCAGCAGGAGCTCACGGAACAATTGAATGTGACGCAGAAAGCCGTTTCTCTTCGGTTGAAAGCTATGGGAAAGGTGCAGAAAGCGGGCAAATGGATTCCGCATGAACTGAATGAAAGACAGCAAGGATCCCGCAAGACCACTTGTCAAATGCTGCTCGCCAGATACAAAAGTAAGTCGTTTCTCCATCGCATAGTGACTGGCGATGAGAAATGGATATATTTGGAGAGTCCTAAGCGTCGTAAATCGTGGGTGAATCCAGGTGAACCATCAACATCCACTGCAAGACCAAATCGCTTTGGAAATAAGACACTGCTCTGTGTTTGGTGGGATCAGCGGAGCGTCATCTATTATGAGCTGCTAAAACCCGGTGAAACTGTTAACGCAGATCGCTACCAACAGCAAATGATCAATTTACATCAAGCATTACATGACAAACGGCCGGAATATGAATCAAGGCAACACAAGGTCATCCTGCTCCATGACAACGCCTCACCACACACAGCAAAACGGGTTCGGCAAACGATCAAGGCGTTCAAATGGGAGATACTAGGGCATGCGGCGTATTCTCCCGACTTGGCTCCTTCAGATTATCATCTATTTGCCTCACTGGGACACGCTCTTGCAGAACAGCGCTTCAATTCGTATGAAGATGTACAAACATGGCTCGTGGACTGGTTCGCTTCAAAAGAAGAACGTTTTTTTTTTTTTTTTTTGGCGTGGCATTCATAACCTGCCGGAAAGGTGGGAGAAATGTGTAACTAGCAATGGAGCTTACTTTCAATAAAATATTGTTTCTCAGTTGCAAACACCAGCCGTTTCCTTCTTGCAAACAAATTCCGGTTTCATACTTCTACACCTGGTAGTGCTAGTAGTATTATGGCTGCTCAATGTAGGATATAATGTTTGTTTACATTTGTAATGTGATGTTATGTTCAGAGTGAAGGAAACACTCAATTTACAGGTTTTGTTATGTTGGAAAAACAATTTAAACTCAAGTCTGTATAAAGAAGCAAAGCATTTATGTACAGATTTATAGTGTGACTATGGTCCAGTGCAGGCTCAGTATTGCAAATCAAATTCCATGACCTTTTCAAGTTTTTCCAGGAAATTCCAAGATATATTTTCAGACAATTCTGTGGTGCTTTAACATGGCAATAACCGAAGTTTAAACGTCAAATTGCACTTTCTATTCAGGAAAAATTAAGTTTATTTAAAATTGTTCCATAAATGAACAAAAATCTATATATACGAGGGTCACTATTTATATTTTGAGCCTTGGCAACACTGATTGAAGTTAGGCGCGATTTGACGTTTGCACGGAATCGACTTCAAATGTACTTCAAATGTTTTGTCAATAGCTTCATTTGTGTTGTTTATGTTGCCTTGGAGATTGCGCGACAACAATAAAATGGAATTAACTCGTGAACATTTTCGTGCGATGATTTTTTACGATTTTCGACGTGGATTATCAAGACAAGAGTGTATCGATCAACTTACTTCCACATTTGGCGATGAAGCCCCATCCTTTGCCACTGTGAAACGCTGGTATAACGAATTTAATCGTGGCCGCCATTCGCTCAACGACGAGATTCGCGAAGGTCGTCCAAAATCAGTTGTTGTTCAAGAAAACATTGATGCTGTGCAAAACCTAATACTGCTAGATCGTCATGTGACATACTGTGAGATTGAGGCAACCATAGGCATTAGTTCCACCAGCATATATAAAATATTACATGATCATTTAGCTGTGAGAAAGGTATGTTCTCGTTGGATCCCACACAATTTGACAAAAACTCAAAAAGACGCTCGCGTCAATTGGTGCAAACAAATGCTCAATAAATACAATCGTGGTGCTTCAAAAGACGTATATAAGATTGCAACAGGTGACGAATCATGGATATATGCATTGTGACGTTTTTCCACGCAGAACTGTAATAAATGTATTACGTTAATTTATCGCGTGAAAAAAGCCTCACATTCTCCCTCATATTTTCGGTACGCCTTGCGTCAGTCTGTTATTGGGGGCTAGTTGGTCGATTGACCGCTAGAGGCCCTCAGTGCCCTCAGTGGTAATTCTTTTTTTGTGCGATCACGATCGAAGGAAAGGTCAGTTCCGAACCAGTTGGTCAGTTGCGAAGGAGTTGCAAGAGACGGCCTCGACTTGAGGGAAGCAGGCACTCGCATGGCTAGACGTACCTCTTCATGCTTCGATGACCTTCGGTAGTAGTGGGCTACCTTTATTCATCGAACACGACAAGAAACTGCCCTGTTTTGGATTGCGTGGGAGCAATACGCGAAAGAGTTGGTGTTTTGGAGGAAAGGCAGCAAGCAGCGACGATGACTACACGAAGCACTTTTGACCATTGACTATTTTGATCGTCGTTCTTTCGTGCACGAAGTGGGACCTGAACTATGAAGATGCAATTGGACAAGTTCAAGAAGGAAGGATATAAGTAGCAGGACAGGATACTTTGGACGTACGTGGATAGGACCTGTTGGAAGGCGTCATTTGGCTCTCCAGTCGCCACCATCGATAAACCACGCAGTCTGATTGTTCCATTTATTGAGGTATGTACTTTTACGACCATTACGTAGTGAACTGTGAAGTGTCTTCCTACAAATGTACGTGTTACTCTTGACCAAACTACAAGTCGTAATATTAAGAGGAATGGCAAAAAAAGGGAACTGAAATAGAAAGCATTTTTAGTGATTTCCTCCCCAATTTTACGACGACGTCGTGATTGCACTTATGGAACGTGTTGTGACGTTCGGTTCATTTCTTGTATACGCAAGGCGGGCACTAATCAGAATTAATTGGGCATAAAAAAAGGAGGGGAATACAATTTACGTAATTCCTGGTTGGCACTCTTGTGGATAAATAAGTACTTTACGTATGTTTGACAAAACGTATAAGAGCACCAAAAAGGGGTTTTTTCTCCCAAGAAATGTCGTGTGCATACAAATGCCAATGATTGACCTTTATAACTTTTAACAGTATCCTTGTATATGTTATCCATATATGTTATCAGTTTATCTAATTTATTGTATTACTTCCGGGGAATGTTAAAACTTTTGAACAGTTGTTGGTTTTATCAAAAGAAAGAAATGTTATAGTTATATCGATGTATTTGTTGTTGATGAGAAAATATTAACCATTCTCCGTTGCGCGGTTAATATAATAAATTTGACCACGCGTCACAAACTACATATTGTAGTACATGTTTGTCTTACACACAAAACTGTACCTTAGATTAAAAATTGGGCAAACGAGGTTGTAATTGTTCGAATACGGAACCGTGGCAGAATTCACGTTCTAATTCAAGGATTAACCTTGTTGCAAAAAAAAAAAAAAAAAAAAGGGGGGACAAATCTTTGACTTTAGTACGAAGGTATCACTTTGTTTAATATATCGCATTGTCCCGATTAGTTGGTTCTCACACGAGACTGAGGTGACGGTACAAAATACACGTCATTAACCTCAAACAACGACTTTTGTAACTATTAGATTTGGGTACGTGTAACTTGTTTCCACGGCCTCTATACGCGTCTTCCCTTTTTTTATTATTGTTATTAGGTACCCACCTAATTAGTTACAGCATATGAGCCGGAACGTAAACAGCAGTCAACTGTATGGGTGTTTCAAGATGAACCCAATCCAACAAAAGTTGTTCGCGCTCGAAGCACATCGAAACAAATGGTCGCCTGTTTTTTCGGGAAAACTGGTCATGTGGCAACCGTGCCTTTAGAGGAACGTAGAACGGTCAACTCTGAATGGTACACAACAATTTGTTTGCCAGAGGTCTTCGGTCAAATACGGAAAACAAACAAACGCCGTCGGATCATTCTTCATCAAGACAATGCCAGCTGTCACACATCTCGTCTAACAACCGACTTTATGAACAATCAAAAAATCGAATTGATGGGTCATCTGCCGTACAGTCCTGATTTGGCACCCAATGACTTCTTCTTGTTCCCGAATGTCAAGAATAAATTGCGTGGACAACGATTTTCGTCGGCGGAAGATGCCGCTGATACGTTCAAAAACCATATTATGGAGGTGTCTCAAGAAGATTGGAAAAACTGCTTTGACAAATGGTTCGAACGAATGCAAAAGTGTATTGACCATAAAGGAGAATACTTCGAAAAACAATGAAGCAGTTTTCAATGCCAAATTCCTGTTTTTTCATTGTTAGGCTCAAAATATAAACAGTGACCCTCGTATAATATTGGATGTATGTGTGTGGGTGTGTATGTTTGTTTGTTCCGGCATAACTCTAGAACACCTGGAGCAATTTCAACCAAACATGGTACACGTATCACTTGCAATCTGGAAAGAATACTTTGGGGGTAAGACACCTCTGGCACCCCTAGGGGTGAGGTGGGAAGGGGTGATATATAAAAATAATAAAAAAACGACCGATATTAAATTCCGCACATATAGACATCCGTGACTATGCAATCCCGCAAAATGATAGTGTTTCTCGGGTTGTCTAACATTCAGGCGGATATGATTTTGTGTTGCGAAAAAGGGTGGAATCCATAGTTTTCGTGACACTCCCAATACGGTTCATCTTCAAGTTCATCACCTATCGGCATGGGGGTTGAGAGGAGGTGAAAAATAAAATGCCACAAATGACCTAGATTAGTGTCGAATCCATAGTGTTCGGAGTCGCTAAGCTAATTGGCAACATTCACGATCACATTTAAAATTAGTTACATTTTACACTATAGTTAGAATTCATTATTTTCCTGTCTAATACAAGATTGGAATAAATAAACACCCGGGCAATGCCGGATTATCGGCTAGTATAATATAAAAACATGCTTATATATGCAGAATATCTCTTAATGAGAAGTCAGTTCAAAGAAAAGGTGCAATTTTTTCCATTCCCAAATCATGGAAGTACAAAAGACATTTGATTTTCCCAAACTTTTTCCAAGTTTTTGAATGTATTTTCAAAATTCTCTGATTTCAAAATTCTCAGGTTGATTCCCCTGACTTCTCCAGGAAGTAAGAAATGCTTTTTAATATAGCAAAAGTAAATGGCTTTCACACTAACAGAATAAACCAAATCAAAAAACAAGTCGCAAGAAAACTAAAGGAAGGAGAAATACAGACAAAGATGAAAAATCTGTGTGCATTCCATTCCACAAGGGATTCTCACATAAAATTGCCAAAATTTTTAGAAGTTTTAATTTCAAAATTGTTTTTAGATCACCAAGAAGTTTGGAATGTACATTTAATGAATTGAAAATGAGAAACTCTCTACCAGATATGGAAACCACAGGAATATATAATATAAGTTGTTCATGTTCAAAGGATTATGTAGGACAAACAGCAAGGAAAATGGCAATAAGATGGCACGAACATGATTTGGACATTATAAATCTAAACCCAAGAACAGGTTTGTCAGCTCACATCATCGAAGAGAAGCATTTGATTAAAAAGAGTAGGGTTTTAAAAAGATTGATGGGAAACATAGAGTTGAATGTCTGGGAAGCTTCATTCATTGCAGAAGAACACTGGAATAAATTAAATAATGAAAATGGTAACATAGATCCAGTATGGAGTTTTCTTTTTCACAAATGGAGTAAGCCAACATCTTTAAAATTTAATATAACAGAAAACATCAAGAGACTTTGTGAAAACAATGATGAATTTGAATTACCTGATGATATTTGGGATTCATAATTTTAAATAAAAAAATAATGTGATCAATTTTTTTATCTGAAATAAAAATAAAACAGACTGCTTCTTTTCACAGTTAAGTTACAACAACAATGTAACATTGAGAACATCCATTATATAAGGGATTCTTTTTGTTTAAAAAATTGCTAACCATTGTTATAACTGTATCTTTAGTCAAAATGAAAATAAATGTCTGATAAAGGGAGCGTGTGTTCTGAAACGTCACAACGAAAAACTGTTTTCTTATGCCGTAAACTACAGGAAAATAATTCTACAATGCAAGCAATGTGTACATACAAGAAAAACTATTCTCCAGGAAGTTTACTCATTATACAAACATATAATAATTACATGTAACTTGCAAAAAAGACAATTTATTCACTTAAATCCATTTTATCTTTGTTCATTTGTATACACAGTGAGGTTCCAAAAATTCTCAGCACATGGCATAACTGATATTGCAAATATTCATTGTGAACAAGAAAGTGTGATTGGCTATCACACTAACCAAACCAAACTGAATCTCCAAGGAGGGTAAAGGGATCATTATTTTTTTACGCCACCCAAATGTCAACCTCTCTTCCATGTAGCACACCCTGGACTGCATTCTTGTAGTAAAACGAGGCTCTGGCACCCGGACTTGCAGCTAGTGTAATCCTCTGCGGCACTTGTGCTGTGTCCTATCCATTTGGGTTTTTGATTGTCCTTTCCTCAACTTCATCTTATCACCATTCATCAACAACTTTGTGATTAGCCAAAAGTGATAGAAAAGCAAAGTAAAATAAAACAAATCATCATCATAATCGAAGATACGATTGTTGGATGTGATTAAGACATCACATAATACTTAGGATTACAGATTAATTCTAACCAATTTATTACATGCAATTTTAAATTTTTAGCTCTTCTGTACTGCACTTTTCCACACTGTAAATGTTTCTAATAATTGTCAACCAGAATGTGAAGATTCAGCTAATGCTTTAATTCTAAAAAAAGTTATCTTCTTCAAGTTATCTTGACAATTATGTGAAGGAAGATAATTATGTCTCACAGTCACAAACACAATCTTTGTAATTTTGCCAATAGTTTTTCAAGGTTTAATGCAGTGATTATGTTTCAAAAGAGGAAAAATTAGTGAAAACTGAGATAAGATTATGTGAGAATATTAAAAAATCTTACAGAGCATAAAAATATATTTCTAAAGATAGAAGATATGTAGACAAGAAAATAGAATGTTCTCTATATTGTTAACTTTTTTTTTAACACAATTATGAACATGTAATCATCACTGGCTGTCACTTTATTAGGAAAACTTAAATAACTTGCCCATTACCTTCAATAAGCTTTGTGTCATCCAGTTCTCCTGAGGTCTGATGACGGAGCCACTGTCTTTCTTTGGCTTTGGCTTGCAGGCTGCTCAAGATCACTCTAAGGGCATTCACCTTGGAAAAGATTAATAAATACAGATTTTACATGTTGGTCTCAAAGGGAATACAGAAATATTTGCTGTATCAAAATGTCACAAAATGAAGGAAAAACAATTGTAGTGAGTGAGGTCAAAACAGGAAAAATGAGTGAAAACTGAGATAAGATTATATGAGAATATTAAAAAGTCTTATCAAAGCACACAAGGGAGAAAGTGAAAATGTGTATAAGGCAGATTTAAGATTGAAACAACAAGCAACTTGTGACATGAGGGTTTCACACTAATGACAAGCCACAAGGGACCCTGCAGTCTACAAAAAAAGTATTCATTGTGTATGTGTGACAACAGACCGAGTCCAAGTGACAAGCAAACAACAAGCGACTCCTACAGCTTGTCATGTCACTTTGGTAGGAAAAGTTGCATTTATTTCTGAAGGGTCATTTTCAAGTGACACGTGTCAGTTGCTGTCTGTTGCTTTAGTCTGAGGGCTGCCTTAAGGAAATAAACATTAAAATTTGCTGAGTTTTACTGATGTTTCTGTTGTATAAATAATAAATGATTAGAGTTGAAATGATATGTAACATCTAGAATGGCCACCAGAGTGCATTAGTTGTGCCACTGCGTGATAGTGTTATAAGGCCTGATAGCATTCATAAGGCATGTGCGAAGCCTCAGGCAGTTAGTCAACACCATGAGGGAAGGTCATCAACACAGAGAATACCTCGTACACACATCAGACAGCATTATCAGCACTTGACGGAGTTTGAAAGGGTCCGCATTGTGAGTCTGCATGAGGCCTGTCGAATCATGCAATTGCCAAGCATCTCGGGCATTCAGATGTCACAGTGGCCTGATGTTGGCACCAATGGGTACGTGAGGGCACCTACACATGTCGTGAAGGTTCTGGTCGACCAAGACTGACCACACCAAGGGAGGTTTGCAGTGATGTGTGCCAAGCATTACGCAAACCCATCACATCTGCATCTGTTATCCGGACACAGGTACAGGACTCTCTACAACACCCTGTGTCATCCCGCACTATTGGTAGTAGACTGCCGTTAATACCAGAGCACAAACGGCTGCGTTTGGAGTAGTGCCGTAACCAGAAGGCATGGACTGCTGACAAGTGGCATTCCATCATGTTCAGTAATGGATCTCGGTTATGCTTTACCATGGATGACCACTGTGTGCGATATGGTGGCGCCAAGGGAAAAGGACACATCCAGGCAAACTGGCATTACCCTTGGCATAATGGTGTGGGGAGCCATAGGGTGTGACTTCAGATCACCTCTGGTAGTGTTTTGGGGAACCCTGATGACACAGCGATACGTTACGGACATCCTGTGCCCCCATGACACAGCATCTTGGTACAGTCTTTCAACAAGACAACGCTCGTCCACACACATGTGTTTATGGACTGCTTGCATCATATGAGGTACTCTCATGGCCAGCAAGATCCCCTGATCTGTTCCCGATAGAACATGTGTGGGATCAGCTCGGACATCAACTCCAATCCAGTGCCGATCTGCAGGATATCAAGAGCCAGTTAACAATGGCTGTGGGCCAACTTGCCTCAGGAGAGGATACAATGGCTCCATTTCAAACTGAATCGGCACATGTATCAAGGCCCGAGGGGGTCCCACATCCTACTGACATTGGGCCAACAGTATGCCCATACTGCACACTCAGCACACTGACAAATCTTCCTGTGATGAAGCTTTCCAGGCATTAGTTAAATGCTGGGATAAGTGTATAAATGTAGCAGGGGAATATGTCGAAAAATAAATGCAGTTTCCACTCCTTGAAATTCGTTCTTTTATTTAATAAACTCGAAGTCCAGGTTTCTCTTGAATGCCCCTCGTATATTAATGAATTCGATTAAATCAGATGAAATGAATTATCATCAACTAGGTCCCCCCACCCCAAACTTGCAAATTATATTTTTTTTTCTGATGTATACACCAAGACTTGCCTGGCCAAACTTTCCCAACACACAATTTCAAATTAAAAACAATGTATCATTATTGCTTCCCTCACAGCTCATTACCATGGCAATGCTACTTTAAATTCTTCTGTCATTGTCTTGGAATGTCTAAAACATTGACACAAATTCACTTTCACGCAATAAATGTGTCATTGCTGAAACATGCATTATGTGAATCAGCAATGGAACATTTGTTTAGTATCCAAAAGTGAACCATGGCATTTATAGATGCATCAGAGCTTGGAAGACATGTAAGTATGAAAACAAGTTAATAAATATTTAATTGGTCATGTTAGTTATTAAATATTAACAATAATTATATTAATAAATCACTAACATTAATTCTTACATGTAATGATAATTAATTATATTAATAGGTGATATGAACACTTTTCAGGTTGGCTCCAAGGCCAAACATGTTAAGTGGGTGACTTTATCTCACCACCGAAGTTCCCATGTTCAAGCTGCAGTGTGTTTGTTGTGAGTGTCCCTTCATAAATTTAATCTGATCATCATTTATTCTACATTTTAATATTCAAGTTATTCCTTCCCCTTTGGGGCAATCTAGAAGATGCTGCTGAAAATGAACCTGGGTTACCTAGAGGGGGGAGGATCACATTTAATATGCCTTTGGCTAAAAAGCATTTATTATCTAGTCAAAAGAGGCAGGAAAGCAACATAAAAGAACAAAATACTTTTCAGGGAAATGCAAAGGTTAGAGCACAATACAACAGTGTATGTCTACAACAGGAAGGGATGTAATTTCTTCTACATCTCCAGCCCAAAACCTTTAAAGATAAAAGCATAATAATAATATTTCATGTATCTAGTTCACTTGAATTACTTCCCTAAATTGCAAGGAAATGACATTAGTGTTCACATGCCCAAGGCTGTACAACAGCAATGAGAACTTGCACAGAGCTCTCTCTATCTTGTGGAAGTTGTGGACAGTACAGGAATTGTGAAGAGGTTTTCTTGGGCAATCAACCAGGTAATTTCCGGATAGGGTTTCCTAGCTTTCGAGAGCTTGGAACCTTATCCGGAAATTACCTGGTTGATTGCCTGCGAAAACCTCTTCATTATTTGCCACCAGAAAAGCTTCAAGAATTATTTCAGTACAGTAATTGCCTTGGGGCAATTCCATTGTGACGCGTGTGACACTCGGACAAATTTACATTCATTTTTTAATTGTTTTCTTAGCATCTTCAAATATATAACTCTTTCAATTCATCTAATTTCATTTTCCTTGATAAAAGTTATTTAATTTCAGAATATTCCTTCCTCCATCTCATTTTTCAGCTACAGAAAATATTTTTTTTTTGTAATTATGACAGTTGTGACACTTCCGAGACCTGACTTTAGGACTTTCTTCAGTCTTTCAGAAAATTGTGAAATATATGGGTTTACTGAAGCAATTTTATTTTATTTTCACAAAACAAACTTTAGTCGACATTTAGATGCTTTTAGTTTCTAAAAATGTTAGTACATACTTTTTTTATCAACTTTTTTTGCCTGTGATGGGTGTGACACCATGCACATTATTTACTTTGTAGGATTATGGAACAATATAAAGATTATGAAAATTATCATAAATAGATTCTTCAAACTAAGGTTTGTTTCAGAAATGAAGTAGGATACTTCAGAGCTTAAGATATATTATTATTATTATTATAATCTCAATAGGGTTATGAGCCTCCCTAATGGCCCAGTGGTAGCATCGTTACCTTGTAATAAAGGGGTCCTGGGTTCGATACCTGGTGGAGGCACATAGTGGTTCGGATCCCACTTTAAACTGTAGATCCAGTCCCAATTAGCCTTACTGTGCACAAAGTGGACTTAAACCACCAACTCAATCAATCAATAGGGTTACAATTAAGCCATACAATATTTCATTTAGAACAATATTAATACAAATAATGCCTTGATGCCCAATGTAATAAAAAATATACAAAAGCTACATCTAAGGAAAGGACACGGTGGCTCAGTCGGTAACGAGTCTGACTACCATGTTCAAGGTCCCGGGTTCGATCCCTGGCCGGTTCAAATCCAGGAACTTTTCTAACGTTAGAAGTGGTCCTGGTGCCCACCCAGCGTTGAATGACATGGGTACCTGGGGGAAACCCTGGGGGGTAAAGGCGGTCAGGGGCATGATGCTGATCACATCACCCCCACTCATGACTGGATCAAGAAAGTGTGGGGCGTTACCCCCACACCCCCTATACGCCTTCAGGGCGTGGTGCTAAGCACAGGGGAGCACTTTACCTCTACCTTTTTTACATCTAAGGAAAATGAGATGAATTTACATGAGTATGTTGAGTGTTATATAGCAGCAACTAAAATCAAGAAAGTTTGAGTGTTATACATATGTAAAAGAAATGAAAGTGTAAGGGTGTGTGGGTTTGGATATGAGAGTGTATGGAACTGCTGTTCAAAGGATAGGGATGAAAATTTTAAAACATATGTGTGTATGGGGGTGGGGGGTGGGGGATAATCACTGAAAATAATGTTAACTGTGAGTTAGAATTTATAGACATGTAAATGTAGAAGACAACAGAACTGCTCTTTGCTGCTACTGAGTTTGACCTTTGTCGAAACTGAAATTCAGTTTACCGCTGCTAGGTACGAGAAGAACCTCTGGCCAAATCTGCTTTTGTTAGGTTTGGCGATTACTAGGTGTCTATGTAAGGACGATCTGGTGTGTGTATTGTCCATAATATACACTGTACTAAATGCCTAAGTGTATATAAAGTTACTACACACACACACACTGTCTTTCCATTATCATTTGAAGTTGTTAAATACAATATGTGCCACCCTGTATGTCCGTAACAACAAATTCAACTGCAAATCATTTTTCAAATTTATATTTGGCAGCAGTTCAAGAAGGATTTCTGTTGGGGCACTAGTAGCTAGTGCATCTGTTACCAACCTTAATTTTTCCTTTTGACTTCTAGAATATAGTCAGCTACTTGTTCAAATTCAAGTAATTTCCCAAGACATGGTACCTACACATTTTGCCAAATTAATTTCCTAGGTATTTCCGAATCAATTTCCACATAATTCCATACTGTTTTAACTTGCTGTAACCTTTTTTGTAGTACATTATTTGAGTGGACATATGATAGTAATGGATTCCAGTTGTAAAAGGAATGCCATATTTTGTATTTCTTTTATGCACAAGCACTTGTGGTATCAAATTAGTTTACAAAGATGTGAATAATCCGTGTTCATGGTATTAATATTCTCTGACTTTTCCAAATTTTTGAATGTTGACTGTAATTCCAACTTTTCCTTGACCTTTTAAGTAATAAGTCAATTTCCCTGACATTTTTAGGATTCCCAGGTCAATGAGCCTCTGCAAGTGCCCTCATTCAGTTATAGTGTTAAAGAGAGAACAGGGGGATGTGGACACCACCCCATCAAATAAGAATAAAACTAGATAAGAAATGCTCTTTTTAGCCAAAAGATGCATTATTGTATGGTATGTTCTCTTTTTAGCCAAAAGATGCATTATTGTATGGTATGTTAAATATGATCCCCCACTTCTTCTGGGTAACCCAGGTTAATTTTCAACAGCATCTTCTAGGAATTGACCCAAAGGGGAATGAATGACTTGAATATGAAAATGTGTAATCTACACACAAACACATTTGGAAAAAGAGCAATAAAAAAATCAAGATGTGGTATTACATTCCTTAACAAGTCTTAGGCATTATCCTTGTCATCACAGGTATTTACTTCTTCCTAATTTGCAAATTGTCTGAGCATTTCACACTTTCAAAAAATACTATTACTTATTAAAGATGCACTTCAATGCTCTGCATAAGTAGTACTTTAAAAAAAAAAGTTATCCTAAGCAGGTTCTCACGTTTTTACACAAAACGTGTAAAATGATTCGTGCATCATTTATTCATGAAAGCCACTGATAATATTAACCAGTCAGCTTAATCACTTAATCAATTTAATATAGAAAGCTTCTACACCTTGTAGATGTAAATTCTTATCAAAGGCCAAAGGAACAGAGTAAGCACTGCAAAAAATTGTTCCAGCTTCTGGTGTCAGAAATAAATGGAACCAATACAAATGTTTAACATTTTCACCATCATCATCATCCTTCGCTGTTTCCTGCCTCTGGCTGGGTTGGCACAGAAGTCAAGCCTCTCCATTTTTCCTGGTCTTCCACCACTCCTCTCTTTCCATGGTCTTCCAATCTTGTCCTATTCTCCTAACACTCTCCACTATCTGCTCTTTCCACCGACGCCTTCGTCTCCCCCCTTGGCCTTATTCCCATTCCTTGTGCATGGTAAGCTCTTACTGGTAGTCTTTCTGCATCCATTCTCTTCATGTGTCCGAACCACCTCATCTGTGCCTGATCTATCCTGCCTGAAGCTTCACCACACCCACTGTCTGTCGGATCTCCTCATTCCTTATTCTATCCCTTCTAGTTTTTCCCAACATACTCCTTAAAAATTTCATCTCCACTGCCTGCATCTTTCTTTTGTCTCTCTCTGTCATTGTCCAAGTCTCTGCTCCATACATAATTATTGGCACATAGTATGTGTTATATATTACCTTCTTGCTTTTCATAGGTACATCCCTGTTCCATATTAATTTTCTAATTCTTTGATATAGTCCATCACCCATTAGTCCTCTTCTGTTTACCTCCTCATCTATTCTTCCACTTCTCTCAATTATGCTTCCTAGATATTTGAAGCTCTCCACTACCCTAAACTCTTCCGTGTCCATCTTTATTCTTGGTTCATTTCTGGCTCTGTTTCTTGTTGTTATTAGCACCTTGCTCTTTTCTGCACTGAATTTCATTCCTACTCTTCTGATTTCCTCATTCCAACTATTAAGCTGTCTCTCTACTTCTTCTTCCCTGTTCCCCCACATTACTAAGTCATCAGCAAACAACAGGGCCTTCATCTCTTCCTCTCCTATCTTCTTCCCCACCTCTTGGTTAATTGCATCCATTGTAATTACGAAGAGCAGTGGGGAAAGAACACTTTCCTGTTTCAGTCCATTACTTATACTGAACCACTCTGTTCTTCCCACTGGTGTCTTCACACAGCTCTGGTAGGCTTTGTATGTGCTCTGCACTCTACACACTATCTCTTCCTTGACTCCTTTCTCTCTTAGAGCCTTCCAAATCTTTGTTCTGTCCATGCTATCGCATGCCTTTTCTATATCTAGGAATTCCATAATCAAATCATTTCCTTACTCGGAGTGCCTTTCCTGCATTTGCCTTATGGTGAATGGCAGATCTACTGTTGATCTGCCTTTTCTAAATTCATACTGTTCCTCTCTCATGTTCAGCTCTGTTAGTTCCCTTATTCTTCTCTCTAATACTTTCTCATACACCTTTGCTGAGTGGCACATAAAACTCTGTAGTTTTTACATTCCTTTCTGTCCCCCTTCTTGAATATGGGAGCTATTAGTCCCTTTGTCCAATCTCTTGGCACTTGCCTCTCTTGTCACACTGTTTTCTACACTCTGTACAGTCACTGCACACCAATCACTCCTGTTCCTAGTATCATTTGCACTAGCACTTCATCTACTCCAGATGCTTTACCTCTCTTCATTCTCTTCAGAGCTTCATCCACTTTTTCCTCGCTCTTTTCTTTTTCCTTGATTTCTTTATGTTTATTTCCTTTTTTCACATTCAGCAATTTCTCGAAATGATTTCTCCACATTCTCCTTATTTCTTCATCCTCTTCTACAACATTCCCCTTTCATCCCTTAGCTTACAGCTATCTCCTCTTTCTCTTTTCCTTTCTCTCACTAATTCATACAATACTTTCTTGTTCTGATCTACATCTTCTTCTAGCACTTTTGACCATTCTTCCATCCACTTTCTTCTTTCCTCCTTTACTACTATTCTTGCCTCTTTCTTCTTTTCCATGTACTCTTTTCGTGCATTCTCTGATTTAACTTTAAACCATTTTCTAAATACATCATTTTCGTTTTTCACTGACTCTCTAGTTCTTTCATACCACAATGGTGTTTCTTTCTTCTTTCTTTTCTTGCTTGTCCTTCCACATACCTTTTCGGCTTCCTCTACTAATTCTGTTTTAAACCTTGTCCATTCTTTTCTACTGCTTTGGGTTCATCTCTTGGCACTTTTGTTAGCAATATTTCTTGATATTTCTGTTTTATCATCTTATCCTTCAATTTCCACACTCTTATTCTTACCTCTTGTTCCTCCCTTCTATCTTTTATTTTCCATCTCCTCACATCTCCTACTAGTAGCCTGTGGTCACTGTCTAACTTCTCACTGGGTATTCCTTTAATGTTGTTCATTAACTTCTTTACTTCCTTGTTTACCAATATATAATCTATTACAGACTTTTGTTCATTATTCCAACTGTATCTTGTAGTCTTATGGCTGTCATATTTCTTCTTAAATCAGCTATTACCTACTAACAGTCCGTTTCTCTTACAAAAGTCCAGTATCCTCCTTCCCTCCTCATTCCTTTGTCCCCATCCGTCTGCTCCAAGTACTTCCGTATACCCTTTCCTGTCTCTTCCCACTTGTGCATTAAAATCACCCATCACAATTTGCCATTACTTTCCTATGTGTTCTTCCAAGTCTTCTCTCTCCTTCCTTGTACATCCTGTTTGTGAAGCATACACCTGAATTATTTCTATTACTTTGCCGTTTACATTCATTTTTAGTTTCATAATTCTGTCATTTACCCTTTCTATTTCCTCATTTATTTCACTTCTGACTACAAATCCAACCCTACTTCGTCTTCCCTCTTCAGTCCCTGCCCAGTACAGTTTATATATCGTCTTTCCTCAATTTCATTTCTCTTCTTCCTTTCCATTTCATTTCGCTCATTCCAAACATACTGATCCTTATTCTCTCCGTTAAATCCACAATTTCTTCAGTCCTTCCTGTCAGTGTTCCAATATTCAATGTCCCTATTCGTAGCCCGTGTCGTCTCCAATTTCCAGTCTGGCTTGATTCTTTCTTATCTCGAATTGTTTATGTTTTCGGCTATCGGCTAATTGGGCCTGTCACAGCCTACACCTGAGAGTGGGGCTGCCACCTGTGGATTCTCAGGTATACCTTTGTTTTCTGTCAGGGTTCCAACTCCCTTAGCCTTTCTGGATCCCTCCAGGCCCACAAGGCAGTGTGGGCAAACACTTTTATGGTGATGTTTATTTGCCATGACACAAGGCTGTCGGTGGGTATCTGTGGTATTTGCTGAGTATGCCTATGCCACTGGACACCCTCCACACCCTGATAGCCTTGCTGCCTCGGTCCAGTACTGCTTATTTGGGTTTCCCCTTATTCGCAGCTCCCCCTCACTATCCGCCACCTGTGACCCATCCAGTAGCTAAGGTTTGCACTTTACCTAAGTTTATTTTGCAATATTTTATGTAAATTCAGTTGTTATTCCAGAACATGGGTATGACAATGTTTATACTAATTTTAATTTTCTCTCTAAAACTAGGGGGGCTCCATTATCTTAGCATTTTCACTGTAACAGGGTCTGTTGGGATTTTCATAGAAAGAAACTCCAGATGCTGATGATTGATATAAACAGAAAACTTTTCATAAGCATACAGTGTTTTACAGTGCTCTTTATTACATGGAGAAATGGAAATTAACTATTATTATTCATGTAAAAAATCATATCTTGATAAGTTGCCATTACCTACCTGCCTGCTAACTGGTTGGAAGTATTGTTCATACAATCCAGCATCATACTCGCTCATTTTGATCTCCCTCAACCGCTCTTTGAAAGCTTTCTCAGCCATCTCCCTTGCTGCTTTCTTCACATGCTCTGGTACTGCATCCTTCTCTTCTTGGCTCACCTACGAAAGAATTCATACATTATACTCACTAATTTACATTAATTATTAGCAGTGGCAAACATATAGTACAAGTAATGAGAGCACTATTAAAATGTTATTTCATGTACTTAATAATGATGTTGATTGCCTTATTTAGTTTATATTGCAGTCGATTTCACAAACTTTTACAGCCGCAAACACCCTCAGCAGCCCATTGGCAAGCACCACAGCCTCTGTTTGCAGCTACAACATGAGGTACCAATGCTCCTGAAGACTCTTATGTCGAAGGGTGAAATGTTGGTGAAGTTATGGTCCCAACCCGCAAATAAAAGCTCTGCTTCTTGGCTTCTCGAAAATAGCCAAGCCAAGCAGAAAGCAGACACTGGGGAGGGCTGGAATTTGCAGAACAGCTGGCTGTTGTCCGCCTCACTCATAAGCACAACATGAAAAAAGTTACAGAGCCCTCCTTTCCTTTTTAAAACAGAAAATATTATTTCACTGTTCTGTTCTTACCTGGTATACGGTATGTCCTCCATCTAGTCGGAATGGTCCACCTTTGCCTCCAAGCCCAGCTGTATCCCTTCCCCCCGTTCCTCCAGCCCATGTATTGCCACCAACATGAGGAGCTCCGGTTTCATCAATCTTTCCAAATTTTGGTTCGGATACATCTTTTCCACTAGGTTGTTCGATAGTCACCTGGAGGTCTCTTGTAGCTGAAATCAAACAAATAATACTGACTGTGCGCACAATAATCAATTCTTAGTTTTAACGCATGGAGAAGTAGGCCATGATAGTTAGTTATCGTATTGATATTTTAACAAAAAATTTAGGACAAGCAAGGTATTAGGCTGCAATGTAACGTTTTGCTTGTTAAGGCCTTGTTGTGACACTTCCTCTCATTGTTCAAAGTTTTTGAGTTACTAGATACTTCTGAATTAGCAGATTCTCAATATCTGACAAACATAAATATGAACTTCTGAAATTCAAGAACACTTTTTATACAACTACGTTGCAATTAAAAATATATGCATGCTATTCAAATACAACATACTTGAATCTATCATTCTTTGCCACTCTTCAAAAGATTGCTGTAGTGTTGCTGTTGCAGTTTCCCAAAGTCTTATGCAGCCTCCTGCATCTACAGACACTAAACCACCATTGCTGGTCTCGGCTATGTGAACAGGGATTTCTGAAGTGCTGTACAGCCACGATGTGTATGGCGAAACAAAGGCAGGTCTGAAATACATGGAAGTATTGAGCATTCAGTCTATAAAGTTTAGAAGTGCACATAGGAGGAAGCTCAAGGATCAAAGGGGTTGTTTATCTAGGTTCAGGATTATTGGTAGAATTGTTGATAATTTTACTTATCTGATAGTTCTATAAATAATTTCTAATTGAGCGCATAATTCTCCCTCCTGTTATGTAATGTCTATAATAGGGTTAACCCAATAATGGAAAGTATCAGTTCCAATTTAATCACCAATATGGGTTGACACTTTTCTGGAGTTCCATGTGTCACAGTCTGCAAAAATGTCATGTGATACTTTTCTGGAGTTCCATGTGTCACAGTCTGCAAAAATGTCATGTGACACTTTTCTGGAGTCCCATGTGTCATAGTCTGCAAAAATATCATGTGACACTGGAGTTCCATGTATCACAGCTGCAAAAATATCATATGAGACTTTTCTGGAGTCCCATGTGTCACAGTCTGCAAAAATGTCATGTGACACTTTTCTGGAATCCCATGTGTAACAGTCTGCAAAAGTATCATGTGACACTGGAGTGCAAAAATGTCATGTGACACTTTTCTGAGGTCTCATGTGCAGTGGCGGCTCATGCTACTTATTGTTAGGAGGGCTACATAAAAAAAAAAAACCTTAACTATTTGAAGATGAACTCCATGCGGCGGTCTTTCATTGAATTATTATTCATTTTTACTTGTACGATCTACCATTCAGAACACCAGATTATATAACTTACTACCAGAAAACAAATAACTCTTTGAATCGATTCGAAAACTTAAACAATCACGCACTTACTGACAAGCGAAACGGACGCGTTACATGGCTGGCCACTGTTTCTCTCGGTAATCAAATGTTTATGCGCGGTGTCCGCCGTCGTAGCTTTCTATTTCTACCACTTGGCAGCGCCACCATACATTGGGCTGCATTGAATTTAGACCGCTTTTTAGTATTGACAAGGGCCTAGCTGGGAGGGAAGTGGAAGCAGTGCTTACGTTAGAGTTAACATGGAGATGTACTGGCAGTATCCGAGGAGGAAGCGGCTTCATATACCAGTTTGCCACTTGTCGCACGCCAAGTGAATTTGAAAGCTCCACACAGCGCAATGGGACACAGTTAGATAGCGGAAGTATAAATATTTAATTTTTGCACTAATGGCAACAAAATATAATTTGTTTGGGGGGGCTGCAGCCCCCCTTCATCTGCCGCCACTGCCCATATGTGTCAGTCTGCAAAAATACCATGTGATACTTTCCTGCACCTTAAATATCCAGTAAATTATGCAAAATGTGTAATATCCATCAGGGATGTCTGAACTTATTTTGAAGTGGGGGGGGGGGGGGCAGGTCTGTGCTTATCCTTCCAGCGACACCATTGAATGTACATTTCTGACAAACAAATAGATTATCTTAAAATTTTACAATCAACCGAGACGAATGCTCTGATGGTACAGTTTCAGATTCCTTGTTTCTATCCTTCCTCCAGGTACGTATATTCTAGGCTAGCTAGGCTATCTCTGAAGCCAAGACTAAATACAGAAAATAATCGACTAGCAAATGTGACTGATGTTTCTCTTCCAAGTAATGACCGTCAGGGAAAATGAAAGTAGATGGAGATGGGCTCCTCTCCTTTAAAGCTACCACAAGGCTTCATCGGTTAAATTGTTCCCGACCAGCGCCTGGAGGCGATACATGACGTATTTGTAGTGGCTTACAAACCCAAGCGTGGACAGGGAAGTCTTCATTTTATAACGGATGTAAAACCTTACAGCGATGCCAATTCGCTAACCAGCATGGGATTATTCTCAGAAGAGGGAAATTTTTAAACGGAACTACAATTACAGGAATGGGAAAAGCTGGCAAAGTAACAGGGATTTTTTCCCCTCTGGGCCAACAGCGAGAGTGCTGACCTTCAACCAACCATGCTTTACAATGGTGACAAACCCCTCGGTTGATTTATTTATGACCGGGGGGGATAGAGCCTGACCGCGTTGAAGGAAGTTGAAGAAAATTACGTACCTTTACCTTACTGCGCGGATTTTATTTAGTGTATTGAGTGAGTGACATAGGCCTATACGTTTTGAATGATCTGTGCTGCGTAGTGTAGTGAATCAACGAGTGACATAAATTGCTGCTTCAAAGACAGAAAAGAAAGGGGTTTTTGCATCGCATTGTAACTGGCGATGAGAAGTGGATCCATTACGAGAACCCGAAATGAAAAAAGGCCTGGGTGAAGCCAGGTGAACTAGGTCCATCACAACCGAAACGAGATATTCACTGTGCAAAGGTTATGCTGTGCATATGGTGGGATATGAAAGGTGTGGTGTACTATGAGCTGCTGCAACCGGGTGAAACTATTAATGGAGAGCGTTATCGACGACAATTAATGCGTTTGAAGCAAGCTCTGGCCAGGAAACGACCAGAATGGGAGAACAGACATGATAAACTTATTTTTCAACATGATAACGCTCGCCCACATGTCGCAAAACCGGTCAAAACCTATTTAGAAAATGTCGGATGGGAAGTTTTACCCCACCCGCCGTATTCACCAGACGTTGCTCCTTCGGACTACTACTTGTTCGATTGCATGAATAACGATTTGATTGGACAGCGGTTCACTTCTTTAGAAGATATCGAAAAATGGGTCTCTGACTGGATCGCTTCAAAGGATGAGGACTTCTTTCGCCACGGAATCCGTAACTTGCCTGACAGATGGGCGAAAGTGGAGGCTCGCGATGGACAATATTTTTCTTAAGGTATTTATGTCTTTTGTGTTTGAACTACAGCTTCAATGTGTGTGTAACAACCACACAAATTAATTCCTAGACCAAATAAGATACGACTTTTAAATTACAATGTCACATTACTTCCCTGGCGGATCCAGAAATTACAGGTGGGAGGGGCAAATTTCAGTAGTGTGCCTCACCTCATCAAGAATAATTTCTAACCTACACTTGAACTGTTTTATATGAATAATATATCATACTCTAAACAGCAATCAATTGATCCAGAGATTATAGTATTGTTTTGCATGCAAAGATAGGGAGGGACCCAGTAGATAGTTTTATTAATTTGGTTTATTTTACTTCGCTTTTCTGTCACTTTTAGCTAATCAAGAAGATGAGCAGGAGTGATAATATGATGAAATTGATGACGGAACCCTCACAAAGGACACTCATGCCCAGGTCAGGAATCGAAAGCAGGATCCCTAGTAGATGGTCATTAGTGTATGTTATCATAATTCCTGCTATTGCCACCTTAAAGTGGTCGATTAGATATGAGGAAAAAACTGAATCAACAAATAAAACAAAAACCTATTCTCTCAAGGGTTTCTGATTCGATCCTCCCTTTAACGCATATTGCACATTCGGATACTCTTAAGTGCAGTTCCGATTAGCGTGCCTTGAACACAAAGATGACTTAATCAAACTTTAAAAAATAGTATCTAGCCTGTTAAGCTTGGTGATAAAAGACAGAATATTTGAGTCTTCAAAAATATTCGGCATAATATATTCAAAAGCCTGGTAGTTGGAAGAAGCAATCGCCCCTATCGCCTCCCCCCGTGGATCTGAACCTGCATCACTTCAAAATCCAAGAAAGTGAACGGAAAAGAGCCTTGCATTCGAACATCATGATATGAAGAGATAGCCCAGGTTTTGAATCCAGCATACGCCACTGCCTTCCTCCTATCATCCTCTCCACTCTGGGTCAACATTACAATATGTCAATATAACATTATACATAATAGTACAAACAAGTAGCGATAAATAAATTAACCAGGCAATCCAAAGTAGGTGATTCGTACACTCCAAAGCTTTCAGCATTAAAACTCAAAAGAGCAGCGAACTGATGGTACATCGAGACCATGCTTGTCTGTCTATAATGTATCTTCTTCTGTAAATTAGTAAAGAAAACGTAAGAAGAGCAGTAAAACTTACCAGTCTTTTGATTCTATATCAGGCAACCTTGTAGTCGGTGTACTTTCTGCAAATGATTTACAGGTACACATGCACAGTTATATCGCTTGGCACGGAAGGAAATCCAAACTCATCACTGCACTAAAACACACCTTCTGCAGTTATTCTACTCTGAACAATAACTGTGTCATCTGACCAAGTCTAAATTTGGAAAGGGAAGGGGAGATTAGCCTAGACTTGAATTTCCAAGAATTTACAACGTGCACCGCACCTTTTCTCATGGCCGATGACCTTTTTAACAGCAAGGGACCCTTAAAGAAAGCTCGTGTACGGAAAGTGCACCGGAAGATTTAAAGTTAAGCTGTCCTCTGCCCCCCTTCCCCAGTGTATCATTATATTCGAGTGCACTTGCAGGTACAAAATCTGTCAGACTTCAAAGCAAAATTGGAAATAGAAGGAGCGACTTCCTACTGAGATACTTGATTTGCAGAGACCTGACTGCGATTCTTATCTGCTTTTAAGATTTTTATGTCACGTACTTCTTGCTGTTAGCCTTCTTGCTGTTAACGGAAATGCACATTCACATATCTAGTGCAATTCTTTTTTCAAATATTCTTCAAAACCAAGATAAGTTGAAATGGATATAGTCTCATTTTTAGGGCATGACGGAGGGAGGTGGGGGGGGAGGAAATCACAAATACAATCTTGCCCCTCCTCTGTGGTTTCTTCACATCAAGCAATACTGAAATCACTTGTGTTGTGGGTAGAGGCGGAACAGCCAAGGGAGGAACTTTTGTTTCTTGGCCATTTAGATTTATTAAAATTTATTTTGTGGTTTTAAACGTCATGTTCAGGGTCGATAGTTCAGTTTTTAGACCTCAGAGAGAGATAGCATAATTTATTCTTATGTTCACGTAAAGTAAAAAAGTAAAGTTTTATCCTGTGCTTTGCACCACGCCATGAAGGCATACAGGGGGTGTGGAGTTAGGGCCCCCACACCTTCTTGATCATGGCTGAAGGTGGTGGTGATGTGATCAGCACCATGCCCCTGGCCACTTTAACCCCCGGAGTATCTGGGTGGGCGCAGGATCTGCTTGAACAGGTGGAAAAAATCCCGGTTCTTTCCCGCCGGGATCGAATTCGGGTCTCTCGCATGGTAGTTAGACACCCTAATGAGTGAGCTACTGCAGCTTTTCTTATGTTCACGTGTGATTTATTTTTTTAAAGTTTGTTTACCCTTGCATATGCCATGAAGGCACATTTAGGGGATGTGTGGGGTAGGGCCTCACAAATTCTCGGCCTTGGAGGTTATTGATCAGCACACCGCTCTGGCTGCATCCCTCCCTGTCCCCAGGGTTGCCCCCAGGTATCAATTAATTTTAGGGTCTGTGAGCCTACGTTTATTTAGATAGTGCAAAATATTTTTCCAATTTTTTCCAAAACGAAACTTAAGTTGGAGAAAATATAGTCTCATTTTTAGCATGGGACTGGTGGTGGGGAGGGGAAATACTATCTCCCCCCTCGATGATGAGTTGGGGGGCAGGTCGCCCCCCCCCCTGCCCCCCAGTTCCGACGTCCCTGATTTCCATTATTTTATAACAACATTATGAGGAGAATGGATTTTACGATTAAATGAATATTTTCTGTGAAATTATGAAAGTTTTAAAGCAAAACTTCTGCAGATTGCTATGATATAGTTCCAATGGAAAAGTTACATATTAAAATTTATAAATATTATGAACTACTTTTAATTATAATTTTCAAGTATAGGTATCAGTGGGAATGTGTAAGAATACTGGCAGTGGTATTGTCTCAGCTCTAGTAGTATAAAGATCGAATTTGTGTACCATGGTTTTGTAAAGTAAGTTTCTACATGTGCAGTTCTTTTCCTAAAGCAAAACTCATTGCGTTCACCATGATACATACATTAGTAAAGGGTGTGAATGAACTAGTCAGGATTCTCACAAAATGTGTTTCATTTAATACTGGATGAGCAGAATATCAAGTATCAGTTTTCATTAATTTTATATCAGTACCTTAACAGTATCAACTAAAATTTCCCACTAGTCTGTCTCAAGTATGTACTGTGCTAACATTTAGAGGAATATAGATGCTTGACTTGAATAAAAATGTTCCATCAAACAAAATAGAATCAAAGTAATTACATGTGAGATAACAGGGAGGTTACTCTAGGACCATGATAAAATTCAAGTATAATTCCCCGTTTTCAAGGCAAACTGTCCAAAAATTTAAGGGTACAAGCAGATGTTTTCTCTATTTCAACCTTACGTATTACCAGAGTCGTAGCTAGAGATATCTGCGCCCGGGGCGAGAATAAATTTCGGTGCGCCCCTACACTTGCCTTGTTGAACTTCTACCATTGTTTTTTTGAAGGGAGGGGTAGAAGCATTTGTTGTTGTGCCTTACTTAAATAATGCTGTTCATTCAAATTGACGTTTCATTTATGCTAATAATTGTAGCAATTGTATGTAATTGTAGCAATTACAACTACCGAGTTGTTTGTATGTATACACGTATTCTTCTGAATCAAGGATCATTATTGACCTCTCGGTGTGCGATGATAAAAAATCCTAGAAATTAAACTAATCCATGCAAAAAAGAAAATATATCTTACCATATGTATAGCATAGGTAGCAGAAGAATCTCTAAGAAAGATCATTAATGTAATGTTTTTTAAAATACATGAAACTCTTTCAAATACCCTGCAAAGTAATTGTACAAACTAGCTAAAATCATTCAGTATTAATGTAATGTTTATAAAGTAAAACCTATTTACACTGCAAAATGTTATACTGATGAGCTGAAATCAACAACAATAAAAACAAAAACTACAATCAGTACATGATTATTTGACAATTCTCTTGTCCGAACATACTAGCAACAGTTTCACTCTTCTTGCCTTTCAAGCAGCAAAGTCATTAATAACATCATCGAACACAAGTGATTGAACTCTGTACTTCTCAACAGACAAAATATCCAGGTTAGTCAGCTTTTCTTGACTCAAGGAAGAACGCAAGTAATTCCTTATAAGATTTAGTTTACTAAAACTCCTTTCACAAGATGCAATAGATGAAGGTAGAGTTAAAAATAGTTTCAATGCAGTGACAACATTTGGGTACAACTCAATACACGATATTTTATGAATGAATGAGAGAGCAGCAAGTGATGACAATTCTGACAAGCATTCCAAGTAAAAGTCTTTAAAAAATGCTTGCGCATGATGTTTAAAGAACAACAGTTCATGAAGTAACTCACTTCCGTCGATATCTTTGGGGTAGGTATAATAAAGCCAGATCAAAGACTCCGTTTCTAAATGTTTCTTCTGACATAACTGCCATATTGCTTGGAATAATTACGGAAAAGTACTCCAAAACTCCTTTCATTAGCTTGAATCGATCGCCTATTTGTGACAAAATTGAATCCAATGCACAAAATAAGCTCTTCCTAATTTTTTGTTCTTCATTTATGGCTACACTTTCATCTTCTGCAACTTCATCGAAAAACTTGGTTTTCTTTTTGGGACCGCTGTTCTCTACTTGCAATGTTCATATCATCGCAGATCTGTTTGCTTTTCTCAAAAGCGTTTGTCACAATTGTTTCCCGATTGGCAGACAGAAAGCTTTGCAGTCCCTGTAACAGACTTTTCTTGTAGCCGTAGGTTAATGTCGTTAATAGCTCAAAGGATATCAGCCAAGCAGAATAAGAACACAAGAAAGTTAAACTTCTTAAGGCTGTGTAGCAAGCATTTGGCACCGTGTACTGTTTCGGGCGACTCTTTTGAGTCGTGTGGTTTCTATTTCCGGCGCTGAAGAATCTTCGTTAGCGTCTGTGGATTCAACATTTTTCTTGAAAAACTTCGATAAAATCGTTGCACTTCTAATGTCCTCTTTCTCTCTTATCTTCTTTCTTTTCCGGTTTTGAGCCCCAGAAAGTTTCTTGGAAGACATCACTTATAATAATCACACAATTTCGGATACACACAGCTTCATCAAAAGCACGTTGACTATACAATAGTCCTTGCAAAGTGAGTGTATAGTTCGTAGTAGCTACATCTAAACTAGAATAGCATGAGTGCTTTTGTGAAGTTATGAGAGCATCAATTCTGATTCCCTTTTGCCCAGTCGCTGCCTTTTGTTTCGCAAATTTTGTTTATAGTAATGCTCTGAATAGGTCATTGTCGCATATGAGAACACAGCCACTACTAACAAAGATCAAAGACATCCGAGTATTGTTGTGTCTCGATGCTAAGCAGCATAGACTTTTATTTATTATTGTTGTTCTAAGTGACGTCCTGTACAACATTTAGCTATTTGAAAGCTGCCTGGAAAGATCATTGAAAAAGCCAAAAAACCATCACGACGTATTATTTTAAATGAAATAGCTTTTTTGAAGAGATATTAGGAAAATTTAGTACAGTTGTTACGACATGCAGACTGCAGATTACACCAATAGTATTTTTACAACTGTATACACTATTGGAACTATTCACTAAGAAGTTGTAAAACACATCCTCACTAACAAACAAATAATATATATATATATATATATATATATATATATAAATTGGATATTTATTTATTTTCTTTTATTTGTTTAAAAGAAGAGCTTGTAATGCGAGTGCAGTGAGCAAAAAAATCAAATCAATATCTTTGCAAATTGGCACACACACACACAACAATATAAGAGAATCTATGTGATTCCAATCCTATCCAAAAATTCTATTCTAATTCAATTCAATTAAACGGTATACCTATATTTAAATATAAATATTTAATTTAAGGTCCGGAGTTTACATTTGCCATTCCACATATTCAGGCTCGAAATACTGCTATAAACAAAAGTCACAATTGTTACGGGATATACTAATCTAACAAAAAGATCTTAATTTATAAGGATTTCTAATTCAAATTTACCTAATCAACTTCAAGATATCTTATCTTGCAATAATCTTCCGTCTGTCTAACAGATTGTTCTGCAAATTACACTAACAAAGTAAACAGATTGAATTCTGTTTTATTTTCCATGCAGTTTCGTTTCCTTCCTCAATACAAATAAGAGCTAAACTGTGAAGAACTTACCAGAGGGCATTTATAAATATGTATCAATTGAATGGGATTTGGATTAATAAAAGTTGCAATTTTTCACATACGCAGAGAAACATTCATGCAGAATGCATGCATAATTCACGCATAATTTCTGGAATTCAAGGAATTCCCAGTGAGTAGCCACCCTGGATAATGACTAATAGAGCAAAACTATATCATTTCTAACAAAACAGAGCAGCTAAATCAGTATGTGGTCAAACAATGTGACAGAAACAAGAATGACATAATAATTCATAATAAACCTTAATATTAATATGTAAACTTACTCTGGAATTTTTATGAATCTAAGTTTTTGAGAGATGAGGTCCGTAACTTCAAGATAACCGGAAATTCCAGATTTCAACTTTTTATTAGAAGCTACTTCTTCAGGAACTTTCCAACTTGGTATTGCTTTCACTACCTGCAACATAACAATATATTTTACCATTTTACATAAAATGTCAGTTTTATATGCATGCACCAGATAAAAAGGTAAAGACCTCAAGCACCCCAACAATACATAATACATGCTATAGCTAAAGTTACACCTAAAATGCTACAGAATTTACAGACTTTTTGTATATTTATTAGCAGTGATAAAAATCAACTGATACACCATCAGTGTCATCCAATGTAAGTATATGTGTGTATTAGTTTAAGGGTAAAATTGCCGATAATTTTATGAATCATACCCATACATGAAGAGGAGGAAAGAATAAAGACAGTGTATCCAAATCAGCTGATAGAAATGGTATGTTATAAGAAAATATCAGTTTGAATTTATTAACTGATACCAGCCAATCCTTTTCTGGAGTTTTGGTATTTCATAGGGTCCACAAAAGTGCTATGCAACACTTTCACAGAATCTAATTATCCTGGAAATTATGCAAAATAAGAAATTTCCATATATTTTACACACATATTAAATTAAAAAATAGATTTTGTGAATAAATGACATATAATATTCAGATATATATTTTTATTATGTATTTATTATTATTATTATGTATATATTAATATTAAGATGTAACCCTTGAGTATTTTAAAGCAAAAATCTGCTAAATTGATACATATAACTGCATGGGAATACTCACAAATTAATATTAATATTTTCAACAACTTTTAATTGTTATTATTTTCGAGTATCAATATCAGTCCTAAAAATAATGATGATAACTTACCTGGCCAGAATCCCTCAAGATGATAAGATTTTGCCCCCCATCTACAGCTGGATGATGTTTTTCTTCATACAGTCCATCATCTGATGGTTGCCGTGGCCATTTATAAACATAGTTCTCACTCCTTTCAAGATCAGGAAATCCAACAATCACTGTGGCGAATGTATCAGAGGTCACCATCAAGCGATTAGGTGCATTGATTTGCTCTCGGATTGCAGAACTCAGAACTGATTTGCTCAAATCTCCTGAATCGCTTTTCAGAACATGACTCACAAGAACCCTTTCCACTCCTCCGCACGTTTCTTCAATAACATATAAAACGTTTGGACAGGGATCCTTGCTATTTGACTTCTCTAACAGATGTTTCCTAGAAAACAAAGTTGAAACATATGAGTTATTCTCAGTTACGATAAAAAAAGTTGTGTTTATCATAAAGTTACTTCATTGAGGGATATAGCTAATATCTCATTAAAATAAGTCATCATGGTCCAGTCAGAGATGGGAGACCCAGGTTATATTCCCATGGTAGGTGATTTCAGGTGGGAATTTTGCCAGCAATGTCCCCACATAGAGTGGCTCTGGGGTTTACTCAGCCTCTAATAAATGGGTGGATGCCTGGGGGCAAAAGCAGCTGGAGCATCGTGTTGATCAAACATCAACAAATAGATGAGATTCTGAATGCATGTAGCCCTAACTCCCTCTCTCTGACTATCTGGACTGGAGTCTGTAACTTTTTCTTTCAAACAGCTAACCCAATTGTCTTTACGATGCAGAGTAAACATCATATTTAAGCTTCCCTCTTACCATAGTAGTAACGCAATCACATTCTAATCGAAGGATCCCGAATTCAATCCTCAGTCAAAGCACATTGACCAAAGTTTCAGGTCCAACTTCAAAATGTACATGCAGGCCTGATTAGCCTATCTCACCAGGAATCAAACCGACAGCTCTGGCATACTGTGCCATTGCTCTATTAACTACAGACAATTCCATGCAGGTTAAACAACAAGAGTGAAAAATCAGGTGAAATCAGACCTGGCTTGGTAGTTCAGTTTGTAGAGCAATATCACAGTATGCCAGAATCCTGGTTTGCCTGCATTTTTAGCTGAAATATGTAGTACAACTCCTGTGTGTGCCAAATAGTATGGTAAACAAACTCAATATTGATTTCACATCTCCTGCAGGGAATTAAATATGGGACTGGTCCCAGTAAAAGCAAAGCTAAACATTGTAACATTTCTTCATGTAGTAACTACAATGTTAATCAATTTGCAATTTTTAAAAAAGTTGCATTTCTATAAAATGTAGCTGAGAAGTGACTCATTAAGCAAAATTCACAGGATATGTGGACTTTGTAAAATAACAACCTGAACCAATAATATTTAAACAAAACCAACAATGAAATCAATGAAGTTTAAAAAATTTGAATGTCTTAAGTTGAGATCATTGAAAAAATAACTATTACATAAAGTGTGACAAAATTTGTTGCAAGTATCATAGCGAAAGTTCAACATTTGACAACTTGTACAATGAAAAAGTAGTGCTTTTCCATGAAAAAAGTATTTGAGTAAATCTATTTTTCTTTATTAGTAAATTTATATCAGTTCTAGTTTAGTGAATAAAACATGGTAGAATGTGTACTTACTTGTTATTAGTATCTTCTAGCAGCCACTTATCTTGTGCAACAAGTTGTACTGAATTTAAGTTGAATGGAAGAGTCAAGGTATATGCTGTCCATGTCTCAAAGTTAATTACTTCTAGTTTGTCGCCTTTCACTTCATAGAGCACCTGGCAATTGAGAAGAAGCATGTAATTTTATAAATAAAATTTATACTGCTAAGAGAAAAAAAAATTCAAACAGAGACTAAAATTTAGAATGTAAATTAATTTACACAAAATCATTCCATGGTGTTGATTTAGAAACATGCATACACAATAGATGAAAATGTGCAACTTGTGGATGAAAATAATAATAGAGAAATTTGAATTTAAATTATGCAACTGTGCTTTTGGATATCTGGTTATTTGCTGAATGTTTATGCTTATTGTTGTTTCAAAGCTTATTATTTGAAATTTGTTACACTTGTTCAACCCTATCCCCATTTTTTTCCCCCTGAAGAAGCGACATGTATCAAGGTGGAGAATTTTTTTAATATTTTGTGTCACTCTTTTTTGGAACCTATTACTTTCAAAGGGCTCCCACATAGCCAAGTGGTAAGACCTCTCGCCTTTGGTGCGAGCGATCCTGGGTTCGATTCCTGGTGTGAGCTCCCAAAAGTTCAGTGTTGACCCAGCATTGTGATGACAATTGGGAAGCTACTTGAAAAGAAGAAGTAGCGGGCTCCGGTCACAAAGGCCAGAAAACAGTGGTGATGGAATCCAATGCGCTGACCACGCGTCACCCTATGAAAAGCCACTCTGGTAGGCCCTGGCCCTTCGAGGGCTGTTGCACCATGGAGTTTAAATTTCAAAGGCCTCCCAAAGGTAGTGAATCTGAAAGTAATAGACTCCAAATAAGAAAAAGGAGCACAAATATAAAAAGCTTTCTTCACCTTGATACTCAAACCATGTTTACTGTGTCCCATGGTGAATATGTGTATAACATTGAAATGTCAAGAAGATAAACTTACTTACTTACTCCTTGGCTCTACGGCCCTCTGAGAGCCTTGGCCTCCTTCAGGATCTTCGCCCATTCTTCTCTATCTTCTGCTCTCCTCCTCCAGTTTCTAACTTTCAGCTCCTTCAAATCCCTCTCTACGTCCTCCAACCATCTCGTTCTACGTCTTCCTACTTTTCTCCTTCCTCCAGGTCTACCATCCAACACTTGTTTTAACAATCTGTCTTCATCCATCCTTATCATATGCTCTAGTCTTCTTCGTCTAATATCTGCTAATATGTTCAAGTCTTTGTATAAATCATACATTTCCTGGTTCGTTCTTATTCTCCAGTATCCATTCTCTACCACTGGTCCATATACTCGTTGTAATATCTTCCTTTATCACATATTTAAAATCATCATGTCACTTTCTGTTAGGGACCATGTCTCACTCCCATACGTCACTATTGCCTTTATCATAGTCTTATATATTTCTATTTTAACTTTTTTGCTGATTGCTCTAGACATAAAAATGTGTCTTAGACTATAGTAACATCTATTACCTGCTACGAGTCTTGTATTGATTTCTTCTTTTATTTCATTTTTTGCTTTTATCAAGGAGCCCAGGTATTATTTGAAGCTATTAACCTCTTCAAACTGCATATTATTTATGTTTAATATCTGTCTCCTGGGGATACTTTTTGTGACTCTAATGTATTTAGTATTTTGTTGATTTATCAGTAGTCCTGCTGTTTGCGCTGCTTCTTGTATTTGTGTGGTTACTTCTTCAATTGCTTTCACTGACCATCTGAGTATCACAATGTCATCAGCATAAGCCCGATACTGTCTTGTTCTATTTAATATAGTTCCATTGGGATTTGTTTCTATGTTTCTTATTACTTTTTCAAAACTAAATTAAACAGAATAGTTGAAAAGCCGTCCCCTTGCTTTAAACCTTTTCTGACCTGAAATGCTTCAGACATGTGTCCTTGTATTTTTACTTTGCTAGTGGAATTGTCTAACGCCATTTTAATCAAATCCAATAATTTGTTAGGAATGCCAAACTCTTTTAAGGTTTTATATAAAAACTTTTCTATCCACTGAATCATAAGCTTGTTTAAAATCTATAAATGGTAAGTGCAGGTCAAGGTTAAATTCAAAAAAAATTTCACATATGGTTAACATAAAAATGCTGTTCATTGTGGATTGTCCTTTTCTAAAACCACATTGGTAGTCCTGTAATATTTCTTCTGCGTATGGCACCAGTCTTCCATATAATATATTTGTAAATACTTTATAACATATATTTAACAGCGATACTCCCCTATAATTACTACATTGCAGCTTATCTCCTTTTTTATGAATTGGGCAGATAATTGATGTATTCCAATCCTTTGGAATTCTCTCTGATTTCCATATGGCTTGTATCAGTTTACATATTTCCTCTCTCAATTTCATGTCTCCATTTTTTTATCAATTCCACACTTATCCCATCTTCACCTGGCGATTTATTTTTCTTTAATCTGTCAATGCTTATTTGTATCTCACCACTTGTTGGGAGATCACTCTGTAGCTCTGGCCCTTGGTAAATAATTTCTTCTTCATCCCTCTGCTCATTACTACTCCTATTCAAGAGTTCCTCAAAATACTGCTTCCATCTTTCCTTAATCTCAGTTTCATTTCCTATTAAAACATTGTCTCTCCCTCTGCACATTGAGGTTCTTGGTTGGAAACCTGCTCGCAGTTCTCTAGTTATACTGTACATTTTTCCTATCTCATTTTGACTGGTTGCTTCTTCTTG
This sequence comes from Lepisma saccharinum, assembly GCF_977018435.1. Lineage (NCBI taxonomy): Eukaryota > Metazoa > Arthropoda > Insecta > Zygentoma > Lepismatidae > Lepisma > Lepisma saccharinum. The sequence goes on from NC_139231.1 coordinate 35,428,059, forward strand.
ACTGTTTGCTTCTTTTTCCGTTCATAAGAGTTCTTCTTCATTTTGCATGAATTCTTTGCTTCTCTTAATTTGATTTTGTATTCTACTACTGTCCTCCGTGTCCTCTTTTTCCATCACTTTTGATCTAGCTTTCTTTTTCTCCTCTATTTTTTGGAGACATTCCTCATCAAACCACTCGTTTCTTTCTCTTCTTCCTTCATATCCTTTCTGCTGACTTTCCAAGTATATCTTTGATGTTTTTCCACTTACACTCACAATTCCATCCTCAGTTCCATCCATTTGTTCTTTTTTTTTTAATTGAATTGTTGTTTTAAGTCAACTTTATGCACAGAAAGGCTAATCGGGACTGAACCTACAGTTTAAAGTGGGATTCGAACCTCTGTGCAATTAAAGTGGGATTCGAACCTCTGTGCAATGTGCTTCCACCGGGAATCAAACCCGGAACCCCTTGATTGCAAGGCGACAACCTTACCGCTACGCCATCGGGGACGCCCTCGTCCATTTGTTCCAATTGTCTTTCCTTCTTTTCTGTGTAACATCTTTGAAGTTCTTGTTTATATATCTTATTTATTTCCCTCTCCTTCAGTTTCCTTGCACAGTAGTTATTTTGTCTTATTTCCTGCGCATTTCTATATCTTGATATTCTTTGTCGATATTTAACTTGAACCAGAAGAACCACAATCAAGAAGATGAAACTTGTATTTAATCCATTAATTTACACTTTTTATTTTGAAAAATATATTAAAACTTAAATAAAAATAAAAGTAGCATGAAAATTAACTACAAAAAAGACTATAAGTTTTCCAGAACTTACTCCCCAATTGTTCTCCATGAAGTCCGTTTTCAACTTCCATTTCTTGTTGGCGGTTTGGTGGAATGTACGTGACAGTTTGCTGGCAGCTTGTTCAAGAACAGAGCTCAAACACACTTGGCTCAATTCTCCAGCTGCTGTGTCCACCACAAGCAATTTGTTACTCTGAAATCAGTTTAGAAGGAAACAGTAATTAATTGAAATGCTTTGTGCAATGCTGTACTACGTAACATTTTTCAGCACAGTAGTACTACCATACGTACAGTTGTGGATCTTCCTGGATCGTAATAATCCCAATGATTTTCTATAGAATCATTACAAACCAGTCCATGTCTGTGCCTGCACATAGGAGGCTATTTCTTTTTTCACAAAGCAAACAATTTTCTCCCTTATAAATTTGGTCACAGCAGACACCCCCCCCCCCCCCAAAGCTAGGAAAAGCATCCCTCCACCTACTTCATTTCCTTGTTGATCCATACAAGCATCCTTCCCCCCAACTTATCCTCAAACTCGATCAAGCATCCTGACATCTAGAATTCTCCACTTCACACACTGCTTATACATGTACGAGGTGTGGCTAGAAAAAAACTGGATTGATGTTGCTGTCGACAAACGACAAGCACGTCAAGGTCAAGGGTGCATGGGTGTATAACGTGATATCCTGCCTATCGACTGTGTGATTTTCCAGGGTACGCAGCGCTCAGTTCCGCTGTAGCTTGTGGACGAAGTGAACCGTACATCTTTGCTCCATCGGAAAAATGTTAAGTGTGAAAGTGGAACACCATATCAATTTGAAGTTTCTTATGAAACTCTGAAAATCCGCCACAGAAACTTATGGTTTGTTGAAGGAAGTATACGGAGATGAGTGATTATCACACATGCAAGTGTTTGGTTTGGTTTGAGTTGGTGTTTTAAGTCCACTTTATGCACAGTAAGGCTAATCGGGACTGGACCTACAGTTTAAAGTGGGATCCGAACCACTTGTGCTTCCAGCAGGAATCGAGCCCGGGACCCCTTGTTTACAAGGCAATGACACTACCACTGCGCCATCGGGGAGGCCCTACACGCAAGTGTTTGAGTGGTTTCAAAGGTTTAAAGAGGAATGAGAAGTGATCGCGGACGACTCACATCCTGGATGGCCTTGCACTTCAAAAACGGAATCAAACATTGCAAATGTCGGTGAATTGATTCGAAAGGATCGTCCTTGAGTATTCGAGCTATTGCAAAATAACCAACATTATTAAATTACGGTGCTGACGACCCTTCGTGAGCGAGTAAGAAGACAACAACCTGATTTGTGGAAAAGCAAGTCATGAATTCTTCATCACGGCAATGCTTCTGTCCACACGGCATTGACAGTCAAGGCTTTTTTGGCCAAGCATGGGATCCCAGTGTTAGAACATCCACCCTATTCACCGGATATCACTCTGTGTGACTTTTTTTATTCCCAAAGGTCAAATCAGCACTGAAAGGAACCAGATTTACCACCGTAGAATCTGTGAAAACAAAAGCGATGGAGGTCATGAACATGGTTTCAGAAAATGATTTCCAGCACTGCTTCCAGAAATGGAAGATTCGTATGGAGTGGTGTATCAATAGTGCAGGGGAGTACTTTGAAGGGGATAATGTTCGTATTGTACGAAATAACCAATAAAAGATTTTGTAGCAACAGTCCGGTTTTTTTCTAGCCACAACTCATATATACAAGTACCAATTTCATGAATAAAACAAGTATTACTTTTTGAGTATGTACGTATGTATGAATCACTGGGGTTTTCATCCCTGATGACATGAATTTCTCCTTTCTGTACAGAAAATTAGTTGTAAAAATGATAAGAATTGGCAAAATTTGGACACGTTTTGCAATTTAAAATAAATGTACATAAAAAAAACAACTTTTTATTGCAGATTTATACCCTGTCCCAGATAACTGTGAAGTAGGGCTACACATAGCTGCAGAGGAGGAGGAGAGAAATCAAGTGGTGAAAGTGCAGCGTTGCCAACCGTACGGTCATTAGCGGAAATTTCATGGCATGTACCGTCCAGACCTTGGTCGGTACGCTAAATGCAAAGCTTGTCAAAATTTGCACTTGCTGTTTTATCCCTCCTACATTCAAATGTTGACTGTGAACGTGTTTTCAGTAAACATAATCTGATAAAATTGAAGAACAGGAACCTCTTTCCTACATCGACCATTAATTGGTGTATGCTTGTTACTTAGTGCATCGACAGTGACTGTACATTCATGAACTATGATTTGTGTTGACTTTATACACAGACTAAGCCTACAGTTTAAAGTGGGATCCGAATCAATGTGCCATGTACCTCCACTCGGTATTGAAACCGGGACCCTTTTATTACAAGGTGATGACATTACCTCTACAAATTAAGAGAACTGAATCAGCTTGTTTGGTAAGTCGGTCTTTTTCCTTTTGTGTTGTTGTTTATAGAGGCAGTAGCAGCTATGTTTGGTGCCAAAACTGGGACGCAAGGACAGTTTACTTTTTCTTGGCAGACAAGCCACCATACTGGTATATTTACCATTTCACTTTGAGTGCTAATTTATTGTATTTTTTTTATTTTGTTCAGATACGATTGTTTGCGCATGTGCCTCATTCATTAAGGACAATACATGGCAAATTAGAAATTTTAAGTCAAGTGATTACAACCACAAATTACCCGATTCGAGGACATTTAGGTGATCTCAATTTCGATTCCTCCCATCTAAAATACGCCACTAGTCAGTCTGTTACGTTATTAGGATGCCGTTTGTCAACATCTTTGACTATATATCATGTTTCCTTCAAGATTAACTAGCATATAATGCTGTACAAGCCAATAATTAAATGCTAAAATATATAATCAACATTGAAAAACAGGTGCGTATGTGTGTAAATATGTGGGCTATCCAGAAAGTAACTTACGTTTTGGTGGAGTGGGGGCAAGGGGTGGGGCTAATGCTGCCATTTTGGTGTCAGAGCGTCCCCTCACTCAGTACATATCCAGCTGTGGTAGCGTGCGGTTCGTGTTGCTTCTCCTGTGTTCACTGTGAATGTTTAAAATGTGTGCTGCAATCGAAAATCCCCCGAGTTGTGAAGTGCGGTCAGTGATTAGATTTTTGTTGGCGAAAAACCACAAACCGATTGAAATTCATCAGCAACTTTGCAAGGTGTACGGAAACGACATAATGAGTGAAATGGGAGTGAGCCAGTGTTGCAATATGTTTAAAAATGGCTGCACTAATGTGCACGAAGTGGCCGACCGAGCATTGTGACTGATGAACTGGTGGCGAAAATCAATGCAAAGATGTGTGAAAACCGCCACTTCACAATATGGAGCTCTCGCTTGAGTTTCCTCAAATTTTACGAAGTTTGTTGCATGAGATTGTGACGCAAAAGCTAGGCTACCATAAGTTTTGTGCAAGATGGGTACTGAAATTCTCATTCCACGTATATGTGCGTGGGAATGGGGGGGGGGGGGGGTGTAAATCTTACCCTAAGAAATTCTTAAACGAAGCATATGGACCTGGAAACAAAAATATGGCCCGTTTGCCAGTGTGGTATTATCATTTTCAAAAGTTTGCAACACTGCCAAAGCGAAGCAGGGAAAGTGGGTAACTCCAGTTCCCATTCTGCAATTCCGACCCTATCGCTTTCATTGGTGGAGCTGTCTCGCGTCACTACTTGCGCAGAGACTCGTACTCGTTTGTCTGCTATACAGTTAGCTGGTACAGGATATAAGTCCAATTATTGCACAGGTAAGTCGAAACTAGACCACACCATTGAAAAGTGTCTGCATTGGAAGTTGAGCCAGAGACCTCTTGATTACAAACTGATAACATGAACCACTCACCACAGTATAGGAGAGCCCCTGCTTGAACATATGATCAAAATTCAATTCAGTTCATATACCTAAATGACCGAGATCGAGAATGTGTGGGACCATACTACCACATCCCCTAAATATGCCTTCATGGCATGCTGCTATATGCACAGGGAACTTTACCTTTACCTCACCTTTATTCCACATAATTCCTAAAATTCAAGACATTCCCATTGTAAATAGTACGAAATAGAAAAATAGTCAAAGCATGAAATTAAAGAGCTGGAAAAAAAATTTGAAAAACCAACTAGAATGGGAGATGAGCAGAAAAGCTATATAAAAAACACTGGAAATGGAAGGAAACTTTAGCAGAAGATAGCCCAGAGGCTGAGGAAGAAATTTCTTAGTTCACAAATAGAGAAGAATGGAAGAAGTAGCTTGGAACCTCCCTCCATAGGGGGTAAAGAAACAAATTTAAAAAGAAGCAAGCATACAATACTCACAGAACCAGAATGAATGACAATACAATCATTCAGTTTCCCTCCTAAGGCAGCCATTGTGAAGTCGGGATAAAAGCCTTGATAAGAAGGGAGGAATTCTTGTAACTGGTGCACTTTCATCTTGTCTTCCAAAGGTATCATTGAGAACAAGCTCACTGGATTGGAAGTAAGAATGTAGATAGTATCACTCAGGGAGTCATTTATGGGACCTGAAATGAATGAATGTACAATTATTTTTCTATCACCCTAGGCAAATACTAATAAAAAAAAGTACCAATCCAATAACATGAAAAACAAACAATGACAACTAGCGCTGAGTTGTATTGATACCGATGTCATATTGATTTATGTGACTGTGACTCTGGAAGGTTTTACATTAGGGAAAGAAATATATTTTCCAAAATCATGTCACATGAAATATACATTTATGATAATAATAACAACACAGTGGCAGAATTGTACACTTAATTACAGGCTATCTATAGAAATACTGAATTGGTAAAATTACTTGCAATTTTACTAATAAAATGATATACCTCTGTAGGCTAATACTGACAGAGTACTGACTAATGCGAGGGATGATTGAAAAAGAAGAATACAAATCCTGTAAATTCCAGTAGGTACCAGGTATCCAAAAAAGTTCATGCCGTATATTGCAGTGAGAAATAAAGACTCTGTAATTTCTGGCAAATGTGTTTTATTCAGCAAAATAAGCTCCTTCAGCTTCAATTACATGTTCCCAACGAGATACAAGCTTATAAATCCCGCGTTTGTAAAAGTTCTTGTCCCTAGAAGCAAAAAATTGTCCTATGACCTGCGTGACATCATCTCGGTTTCGGAATTGTTGCTCACGCAAATGGTTATCCATGGCCAAAAACAACTGAAAGTCGGATTGGGCAATGTCCTGGGAGTAAGGAGGATGAGGTAAAATTTCCCAACCAAGTGTGTTGATTACCTCCTTGGTCGCTTTCGCCGTATCAGGTCTAGCGTTGTCTTGAAAAAGGATCACTCCTTTCCTGTTCACTAGTGCTGGCTGCTTCGGACGCAGTGCAGCTGCAACCCATTGCAACTGGGACGAGTACACCTTGGATATGATGGTTTTGCCATCCTCTAGCAATTCAAAGTGCACAACGCCAGTGCTGGTCCACCAAACACAGAGCAGTACCTTCTGTTGATGAATGTTTTCTTTGGGAGTCAATGCAACAGAACCAGGGGATGACCAATGATGTTTTCTTTTGCAGTTACTGTATAACACTCATTTCTCGTCACATGTCAATATCTGGTCCAGGAATGGGACTTTCTTGTGGCGTGACAGCAATGATGCGCAAATGGTGAGCCGCTGGCATTTGTTTTCCTCGAACAAAACATGAGGAACCCACTTACTGAGCTTCCAAGTCTTCCCGAGGTTGTGCAGATGCAATTGAATGGTTTCCTCCGACACTCCAAACCCTTGTGCAAGTTCTTTGCACGTTTGCTGTGGATCGCGCTCGATGGTCTCCTTCAGCAGGGCTTCGTCGATAGTGGCGGGGCATCCAGCTCGAGGCTTGTCCTGGAGATTCTCATCGCCCGATGCAAAGCGACTGAACCACTTTCACGCTGTGCGCTCACTCACTGATGAATCTCCAAACGCGGAGCATATTTTTCGAGCAGCGGCTGCAGCATTGCTGCCCAATTTGAACTCATACAGTAAACACGGCCATAAAACGTCCTTTGACACTGACATGTTCCCTTCAGGATTGTAGTTCCTACACACCTGCTGTCTATGCGACCGACACGCCTCCTAACTCTCCACTGACTGACGGTTGCCGGGAATGTAAATTTTTGACTTCATCCAGACAGGGTTGCCTACACATGCCGTTTGACTTTCACTTTTCGTTCCAGCGGCACGAACTTTTTTGGATACCTGGTATTAGACTAGTACAAACGGACTTACGTGAAAGGATACTTCATACACTACTTCTCCACATAGTCTCCTCCATGGTTCAAGCATTTATCCCAGGGCTTCACAAGGTTCATGATGCCTGTCTCATTGAACTCAGGGTCCTGTTGTTGGAGCCAAGCCCTTACTTCGTGCTTAACAACATCATCCAAGTGAAACCGGCATCCTCCGAGATGTTTCTTCAAAGGAGCAAAGAGATGTTCGTAGGCGCAGCAATGATACCAGTTTCACTCGAATGATGTTGTTAAGCACATAGTAAGGGCTTGGATCCGACAACAGGACCCTGAATTCTGAGACAGGAATCATGAACCTCGTGAAGCACTGGAATAAATGCTTGAACCAGGGAGGAGACTATGTGGAGAAGTAGTGTATGAAGTATCCTTTCACGTGAGTCCATTTGTACTAGTCTAATAAATATCTACTGGAATTTGCAGGCTTTGTATTATTTTTTTCCCATCATCCCTCATATATTCCATACCTACCATTTCATAGGGATGGACTGATATGAAATTTTTGCCTTTATCAAAAAGTATTAAAGTTACCAATATTGAGGCCATGTCCAAAAGGTACAAGACCATACTTCAAGCGAACATCCTTTGAGAATGAAGTGAACAACAAGTGAACGAGTGTGCAATATCACATACTGCTTGCTAAAGGGCTTGATTGCTTGTTTCATTGGCACTTTCAAGCTGCACTAGGGGATGTCACTTCCGACAAGATCAAACTTCAAGCCTGCTTTTTGGACCTTTTGGACACAATCAACATTCTACTGATCCAATATAAAATGCAAATGTTCCATGAAGACTCTGAATGATGTAAGCACTTCTTTAATTAATATATGCAAGTACTGCCATGGTTTTTCCCTTAGAAAAAGAATTGTATATTTAGAAATTTATTTTACAAAATCAAGGCAAATTAATTATATCTATACACATAAAAACAATGACAAAATGGCAAAACATGTTATCAGTAAAACGTTAGCTATAGAAATATCAAATTGGATGGCCAGTAGCCAGGATTTTATTTTGGGGGGGCTCATCCTTTATCAGCACAGGCATCGCCAGAAATATTTGTAGAGGGGGCAGGCCACTAATAAAACTTTATTAGTAGAAATAATAATGATAATAATAATTATTTCCATGGTTATAATTGTCATTTTACAATATTAACTATTATAAGTTATTAAAAATAAACCAATTTTAATCCAAATTTATTATTGTTATTATTACAATTATACTATTATTATATAAATGGAGAGACATTGCTACTCGATCCACCATATGAGTGAACATCCAACACAAATGTTGTCCATTATTTTTTCCTGCATTTTGTACAGTTAGTGTACTGACATTCATAGTTATTGCATTTTGTTATTAACTTTTACATATTCCGTCAAAAAAATGTTAGAGCCAAATTTTACTCATAAAGTCTATATTGTGTGACCTCTCACAAAAAAAACTATACATCTTGAGAGCTATGGATCCATTTTTTCTTTGGATTAAGTGGTAGAATATAAAAATATAACTTGGTTCCTCTATTATACACTAAACTTTTTCGATCTAATGTTTAATCCTGCTAAGGAAGTAAAATTAATTACCACTTTACATTATTTAAATTATATATTTGTAGTATTTTTGGGGGGGTTCAGCTCCCTTAGCCCTCCCCCTGGCTACGTGGCTGCAAATCGGTAAAATTGTTGGCAATTTTACCAATCCAAAAATCTGTATACAGGGTGGCTCAATAAGTCACTTAACACCCTCAGATCAAGGCCACTGCGGCATGGAATTTGAAATTGGCGATGACCAATCATTGCCTGGCCAAGGGGGAACCACATTGACGCCACCCACACGGTCGGCGGCCATCTTGATGTCCGCCATCTTGAATTCAACTTCAGAATTTTAAATGGGAAGGGGGTCGTGCGACATATCAAACTGGGCTAGAATTTCACGAGAAATGCAATGGTGAAGGTTTTTTCGACGTATCTTTAACCAGTAAAAAGTTATGACTGAATTCTTGTACCAATTTGCTCCTTTTCGAGGTGTTAGAAAAATGCCTTAAAATTTGTTTAGCGCTTCGGTAATGCATCGAGAGCAAAGTGACGTCTATGGAGAGACGTTCGCATGCCATTGCACATTATTTTAATCGGATACATCCATGAAGAGCTGTGCATTATGAATGGTTGTCGCGAACAATTTACAGCGTGACGCTTCCATTGAATTAAAAGTCCTTCACAGTGACAAGGCTAATGTTTATGTTCATAAGGAAGTTTATAAACAGAATATGTGACCCTTGTCATCTGATAACTAACTTTGGACAAAAACTGGTTCATAATGTTCCCATAAGTGTTCTGGTGTTCTTCCCTATTGAAAAACTCTGTAAAAAGTACCTTCTTCCATAAGCAAGGATGAAAAAAACTGTTTATTTAACAAATCCAAGTAGCCCTAAGCATTTAAGGTTCCGTTGATGGAAAATTGACTAACCAATCGTGTTCCACACAGCACGCCACACCATTAACTTACCAACACTAACCATTCAGCTTTGATCTGTCAAAAATGGGTTATCAGATAAAAAATCATCGAATATTCTGTTTATAAACTTCCTTATGAACATAAACATTAGCCTTGTCACTGTGAAGGACATTTAATTCAATGGAAGCGTCACACTGTAAATTGTTCGCGACAACCATTCATAATGCACAGCTCTTCATGGATGTATCCGATTAAAATAATGTGCAATGGCATGTGAACGTCTCTCCATAGACGTCACTTTGATCTCGATGCATTACCGAAGTGCTAAACAAATTTTAAGGCATTTTTCTAACACCTCGAAAAGGAGCAAATTGGTACAAGAATTCAGTCATAACTTTTTACTGGTTAAAGATACGTCGAAAAAACCTTCACCATTGCATTTCTCGTGAAATTGTAGCCCATATTGATATGTCGCATGACCCCCTTCCCATTTAAAATTCTGAAGTTGAATTCAAGATGGTGGACATCAAGATGGCCGCCGACCGTGTGGGTGGCGTCAATGTGGTTCCCCCTTGGCCTGATAACGATTGGTCATCTCCAATTTCAAATTCCATGCCACAGTGGCCTTGTACTGAGGGTGTTAAGTGACTTATTGAGCCACCCTGTACATCATTTTAAAAGAACCAATTAATCCATTCCATCCCTAATCTACGACGATACTCAGCAATAATAACAGATAAAAATCTTTCAGATATATTTTGTGCAGTAGGACAAGAGTGAATTTGACCAAATAGGTACATTATTAATAGTGCATACATACAGAAGTATATGTTTGGTTTAATTATTTATTATTTACTCAAGAAATACTGGGTGGCCTCAATTAAAGTTGCCCTACTCAGAGCCCTTTGGAGCCCGTTCAAAACAACAAATTGCACTAAAACTTGGTATAGGGGCTATGGAGACTATGGAGAAAGGAATTCTAACAAGAAAAATAATAGTTCAAATTTTCCCCACTAGATCAAAATGTGGTGCTGAAATCTGGTGCACAGTGACATCATCTTGGAAAATGCTTCGTCTGACCACTGATTACACTGTCTTACACTTCCAAAGAATCATTCACATTGACAGGATGCATATTGTACTGACATACTCAAATTACTGCTTGGTGTTACCTCAGCGCCACATTGGTGGTAAAAATTGGAACTATTTTTTTTTCATCAGAATTCGCTTTTCCATGGTCTCCATAGCCTCTATACCAAATTTCACATAAATCCTTTGCTTTGAGCCGGTTCCAGAGGACTCCCAGTAGGGCAACTTTAATTGAAACCACCCAGTTTAAGTGTTGACATTTTATAACAGTTAATACAATACTTGACTGATATTTCAAAACCATCATGTTGTCATTAGGTTCTAGATGATAATATAATAGTAATTATAAATGTTTCCTCCAGCACATGGCTCTATATTGGATCTTTAAGAAAGGAGTACTTCATTAATTTTACTAGATGAGATCTTTTAGGCAATAAAATCTCTCAGGATGGTTGGTTTTAAAGTATATACTTTTCAAATGTGCAGAAATGTACAAAATATTGGAGGGGGAATGAAATGAACGTAGTTTTGTTTTGTAAAAGCGAAGGCCAGGTCCTTGAGTGAAGTGAAGTGAAGTGAAATGTTAATGCTTTCCTTGCAACAAGTGCAATTAGAAGTACAAGAAGAAGAAAGGAAACTTTATGCATAATTTCTCTTATGGCCTTCACAATGACCTTTTTGGGAAGACATTTTAACATTTCACTTTTTGATCTCCCTTGAAAAACACAATTAACTTTTGGTTTTATGATTTTCTTGAACATGTCTGCTCTGTTGGAAAGCATCTGCTTTTAAAACTTCTTTTGATTGTTTTTAAGAATACAGTTATTTTAAAAACATACAATATACTTGTATTGTAAATCAAATTTAGCATACATTTATATGTACATAAACAACAACAAAAAGAGAGCAGGAATGAACTATCAACAGTTGCCTTGGAGAAACTATATGAATATTACAGTCATTCAATTATGGGATGCAGATATCCCATTCATCCTGCACAGAGTTAACAGTGTCCTAATGCTACCTGTGCAGTATGAATATTATTGGGTCATTAACATATATGTGAAATCAGAATGTGAGAAGACTGTATAGATTACCTTTCGAAACTGCAACCTCTGCTATAATATTTGATTCTGTGACAGGAATACTCCAATATGACTGCATTTCAGAAAAAAATGCTCCTCGTGCATCCACTCTATCTAATAGAAGGGAAGTTTCTGACATTTTCATCGGTCCCTGAAAACAGAATACTTATTTTATTTATAGATAATATAAGTGATTTTTCCTCATTACTTTTATTGTTATTTCTGGCACATACAGGGAAACCTTGATTTTGAGCTTTTCAAGGGATCCGAGGTGAAAAAACTCAAAATGTGAGAAAATGTAAAATCCAAGCAACTTTTATAACATTTTGCTCTGTTGAGACCATGAACATTGAATGTATAATGTGGGAAACTGCAAAATCCAGGAACTCCACCGTAATTGGTTTTTAAACACAATATTTCAATTGTTTCAGTCTTCATCACACAGACGATAAGCCTAAAGCTATGCTATATTTTCCTACTACAACCACCGCCAGAACCAACAATCACAAAACTGTTGCACTTGCAACTCACCTTGATTCCATTATGATTCCATAAAACCAACCTGCATCCAGTGTTGTGCACTGAGGAGTAGCAAGTCTAGCAGCGATAGATCACTCATATTTTATAAGTTTGAAATAACAATATTAACTGTCTTGTTGAAGTCGATGTTAATATGCGACACCCTTTTTCATGTGTTTTTTTCATTACTCAGTTTGACTATGTAGACTGGGCAAGCTCCTCTAGCTGCTTTTTTCCAACACTTGATTAGTTGTGTAAGTAAAAGCTGCCACAGAAAGAAAAACAGGCACAAGATTTCTGTTTCAAGTTCGCCACCACTCTTGCCTCTAGCCTACCAGCAGTGATCAGAACACTACATTTTAAAAGTAGCTTCACTACAGCTACAGCTGCTCTTCCAAAATGTAGCTTCGCTACAGCTACAACTACATTTACCAGAAAGTAGCTCGCTACACTACTCCTGTTCACTACTCGCTACTTCGCTACATTTTGCATTACTTCCACATAAGAAACTTAAACACAACCATATGGATATTCAAAAGAAGCCCCTAGTATGATAGTTCTACTTCTGGAAAATAGATTGTTATTTGTTATCACGATTCCTGTCATTCCATAATTTTGATAGCAATGTTATTACAGTTACTTACTTTTACTATAGAGTTTGAGAATAACATACCTATGCAAGTGGCATATCAATTCAAATTTGATATATGAATATTGCAATTAGTGTTACCCAAATTAATGATTACAACTATACACAAATACATTTCGTAGGATTACCTATCTATGTTCACATATCAACATATTTTTCTTGAGAACAAACACTTCATTTTTTAATAGACTGATATGAAGGCAGCATTTTGAACAAAAAGTACATATTGAAGGGTAAACTATGCTTTATAAGGACCATTTTTCTTTTTAAATATCCTTGCTGCTCGCATGGAATATTAATGAAAATGGAGTCTTACATGTGTGTGTGTTGTTCTCATTGTCATATCAAAAGTATTTCTGTGGCTGACTACTTTTTTAAAATTAATTGGAATTTATCATATGTATCAAAATTAACTATAACATGTTGTGCAAAATGAGAATAAGAAAAAAATGTGATATTTTTCAACTCTATTTTTTTAGCAGTTAGATGGAATGTTAGTTGGGGGAGAAATTTACTCAAATCTTGGGGATAGCTGGGGGGATGCTTCTTATGGTATAAATGAGAAGCTGGTGGAGCGATGCTTTACTTAAATTTTCATGTAGGGATTGCTTCCTTAAAGACACAGTGGAAATTGTGTTGCCTTGTAATCAAAGGACCCCAGGTTCGATCCAGTCTCGATCAGCTTATCTATGCATAAAGTGGACTCAAAATAAAGACTAGGAAAGACTCCTAATTGGGAGAATGGAATCTTCCTGCTCCTCCACTCCCCACACTGCTCATCATCATTCATCATTCTCCCTCATTCTCACAATTAGCTGAAATTGGTAGAAAATGACTATAGGTAAGATAATAACTAAATAAACCATTCATCCTCATTGTCATGATTAGCAAAAGTTAGAGAAAAGCGATGCAAAAGTAGGAAAAATACATAAATTTGAAAACTATGTATATTAACTAAAGAAACTGTCGCTGCTGCAGGAAAGTCAGTAACTCGTACGTACTTTTTACAATATGATAAAATGTATTGAGGAAACTGACGTGTAAACCCGAGTGTTCTAAACATATTGTAATTTTAAAATTTGTGAACAACTATTATCAAGAAAATAAATGTAATTCCAGAAAGTGTATGTCTATTGTTCTTGTAACAATAATTTCTTGCTGTTGAGATCCTATATACTGATAACGATCAATGCTGTTAATGTACTGAGCCATTGTTTACTGGCACTATAGCTTTGTCAGTGTAGTGGAAAAGGGATCACTTATTTTTTCTCTGCAAGTTGTGTTTTGCATAGTAATTATTGATATTTTGCTGTCTCTTACACCATGCATATCCACAGGATTTGTTCCGGGGTGACGCAAATGAGGCATTTTTTTCCAGCAGTGTAGCAAGCGGGGCATGTTTCTACCCAAAAACGTGATGCAGCTCATAAAAATGTAGCTGTTACCAGGAATATATTCATATGTCAATTAGTCATCTGGATATTAGAATTATTCAGATAATCATAAAATAAATTATGCAGATATCTATAATCTACAATATCAAGATATTTAAAATTCAGATTATCCGTAATTACATGTAATAGACTTTGTCTTTTATGAATCTCCTGCAAAAGTAAACGTTAATGTTGATTTTTTTTACGCTATTGCCACATTTAAAATTTATCTCAAAATGCAGAGAAAAAATGTAGCTGTAGCGAAAGTTTCGCTACAACTACAGGAATTTTGTAGCTTTGCTACCGCTACAACTACAATTTTCAAAATGTAGCGTTGCTACAGCTACAAATTTTGTAGCTAGCTACAGTAGCGATGCTATAAGTAGCGTGCTACTTCCGACCACTGCCTACCAGCCCCTGTAATAGTTCAAAGGACATGATTTCAGGTAGTCAAGTCTATCACCATTGGGACTGAGAGTGGAGTGGTTTCCCTTGATGCTCTTTCATTTTGTCCAAGGAATTCAGGGGACAGATTTCTGCAGTCATTACAGTATTTACACCACAAATGTTACACATTATATTTGTGCATAATACCATTATACAATCATTAAAAAGAAAATACTTGGATATGTTATGATTTAATAAATTTTTATCGTTATAAGAGGTATAGTCAAAGCATCTCTTGGTTGCAAGTGCAAGAGTTAATCAATACAGCTGGATGAGCATGTCTATACTGTATTAATTTCACTGAAAAGGTCAAAATTAATATTATTGTAGGAATTAAACAAAACTTCTTATCAGTTTTCTGAGCTTTACTAACTGCATTTTTGTCACTGTGCAATACTATTCTATCTTTTTAAATTTAATAGGGAAGATAAAAATGGTTAATGAGCTCATGGAAGTAATGAGGCAATCATAAACACATATTATTACCTTTAAGTTGTTGGGGAACATGATGTACATAAGGATATATACATAAGGATAAATGACCTAAAGGAAATCGGTAGGGATGGAAAAGAGTATATAGATCTTGCTCAAGATAGGGACAGATGGAAGGTCTGTGTTGCTGCAGCCATGAACCTTCGGGTTTAAGAAGGCTAGAGAGTTAGTTAGTTAAGGATAAATGAAATTAAGCCAATACCATGAATTGGCTAATTTTTTTTCTGCAAGTAAACAACATTGCAATCTATGCACTGGTATGGAGGAGAGAAAGGTGTGCAATACTTTACAGCACTAATTACAGGGGTGATAAATTTAATAATCTCCATTTGTGCTTATATGTATATGTAGACATTTTGAAATAACTGTCTACCCAGCATCGATTTTTACCCCAAGTGCTGAGGTTACTGCACATCCATGGATGAAGCATGATGGGAAGTGCTTCTGGTGCAGCTCACTACAGTGGAAGCATGATGATACTATAAAGGGACCACACATATCTTCCCCTCCATCCATTCAGCTTGGATCACAGGGATGCTTGCTACTCTACCCCTCCATTACATGCACTGTATGATGCACAGGACACACGGTTTAGTGCAGGCTTTCTTGCTGGTGGTCTCACTATAGTCCCAGGGATATTCCCTACAATCCATGCTGGTGAAGTCCCATAGCCTGTATATGGTGTATGGAGAAATCTCCCCAAGTTCAATAATAATAATAATAATAATAGAACATTTAACACCAGACATCATCTTGTGATGTAACCTGATAAAGACTACAGGAAAGAGTTGATATATTACATTCAAAAACCAAATATGTGCCACAAGTAACAAAAAAGTAGGTTGAAAAGTCACTTTTTTTTTACAGGGTGCAGCAGAAATATTGAGACGATTTAAAAATCATGCTACCAGAATCTCCAGACAGATGGAGCACAAATTCATGTGTCATTATGTGTAGCAGTGCATAGCCTCCAGTATCGCTGGAGCGTTGGTCGATTGAGCATCGTGCATTCGCACTGGAATGTTACTTTAAAAAATGACGATTCTGCCACTATAACACAAAGTAAATTTAGGTGCCTGTTCAACATTGGGAGAAATGGGAAAGTGCCGGCATGACAGCCAACTCTGAATTGGGTAAGAAACTTCAGAATGACTGCAGCAGCCACAAGCAAGAAGAGCCCAGGACGTCCAAGTACCGTGAGTACTCGGGAAGTTGTAAAGAAGATCAGGGAAGCTTTGCTGCATAGTTCAAGCATTCAGTTCATCGGTATGCAGTGTGGCTAGGCATGTCTGACAAAAGTGTGTCATGGATTTTACACTTGGGAGTTACATTTTCACCCATACAAAATTCAAATGGTACATGAGCTACGTCCCTGACTACACTGACAGAACACGATTTTTTGGAAAATGTTGGACTTGATTCGGGATCAACCTGACTAAGTTAAGAGCATAATTGTGTCCGATGAGGCACATTTTCACCTTAACGGATCTGTCAATAGACACAATTACAGATACTGGGCAGTTGAAAACCCACAATTGCTGCATGAATCATCTATCCACAGCCTGAAAGTTACAGTATGGTGTGGCGTCAGTTGGTTTGGAATTCTTGGGCCATACCATACTTTTTTTAAGACAATAATAGACATACCATAACTGTCTCATCAATATGAGACCATGCTGACAGACTTTCTACAGCCAGAACTGTGTAGGCTCGGTCTTCATAGGTGCCGTATGGCTCCAGCAAGATGGTGCCACAGTGCACACACCAGGGACATCGATGATGGTTCTTCGTGGGATATTTCCAGGAAGGATCATGTCATGCCAGGGAAATGTCACATGGCCCTCATGTTCGCCGGACTTATCTGTCTGTGATATCTTTTTGTGGGGGTTGTTGAAGCAAAAGGTCTACATGACCTGACCTGATATGTTGGATGACTTCAAGGAGTCAATTCGCCCTGCAATACAGCATATTCTACTGGAGATGCTGCACAAGGCTAAGACAGCTGTATTTCGACGTGCAATGTTTGAGGGAGAATGGTGCATACCTGAGTGAGATTATTTTCAAGACATAGGCCTCACATGAAATGCTTTTGTATGTACATTACAGTCATGTAAGCATTTTCATTGTTATGCTGAAGTGTAATATAGATTTTGCAAATTTGCATCTCTCAATATTTCTGCCGATCCTGTATTATTCATACATAATAATGTTGACACTGACATAAGACATAACTATGTTTCAACCAGAGTAGTTTTCTTGACAGTGGTACTTGTCATTATTACTAGAACTGGGCCAATAGCCTTTTGAATAAATACTTACACACTTTACAAATTAAAGTAGTTCAGAATACTGATGTATGTTAATTGCAGCTTACCACAGTTTTCCTCAAATATCGATTGATCGATTTATTAGCCTCTGTACAACTTTTATAAAAAGGTTTACATGTGATATGGACTCCAGTGAAGTCAAATGGTCACTACTCTAACATTTGGTCCGAACAGTCACAAGTCAGATTCACAGTGGGAGCTCAAAGAAAAAAATAACTGACCCAGCATCATAAGGACAATTTGGGAGCTGATGGGACTCGATGTGTGGCCATGCGTTATCCAACAAAAAGTCACTTGGCAAGCCTTGGCATTCAAGAGGCTGTTCCACCATGGAGATTTAGTTAAATATGATATAAGAATATTAAAATAGCTGCACTTTATCAATGGAATCTTCTTTCATCACACAACATTGGAACAAATACAATGAAAAGTGCCCATTTTTCATACTTTCGAGAAAATTTAAATTGTGAAAGTTCTGAGCGTTAAAAAACAGTGGAGGTGGAATATGGACCATTGTCAATATCACCCTATAAAAATCCCCTTGGCTGGCCTTAAGATTTGATTTAGATCAACTTTTGGAATAAACACTGAACAAAAAATAATTTTGTGAATCAGATGATTTACAAATAAAACGTGTCAGGGTTTGTTGTGTTAAACAAGCACTTTCTCTGAAGCTGTCAAATTAAAACATAAAACACAATTTAAAGTTAATTGTTGGGAAAAACCAAATGACATTGGAAAAAGTGAAATTGATAAAAAAAACATACCTTCATTTTAAAATATCTCTCTTCCACAGCAATTTTCAGAGGTTTTTTATCGTGGAAATTTGACTGATGTATCACTTGCCACCTGCCTACCATCTGAACACCTGGTAGAGGAAATCTGCAATAAAATTTTATATATATTTTTTTTACAACACGGAGAGGAGCATTGTGTAGGCAATAGAAGCAAACAAAAATATAGTATAACATAGTTCTATTAGATAAAGTAATACATGGATACAATCATATTTTATCAATACTGGTCAAGTTTGAGTCCATGTGTTTTTTCACTTGCAAATTAATATAGTAACAAGTAAATTATCAATTTGCCTACACTGTTAATAGAAGTTTAGAGATGAGTCAATAATTGAAAAACTAAGTCTTCTGATATTTTGCTCTGTCAGGAAAAATGAAAAATTCAAGAACTTTCCTTTTTCCTGGTAAGAAAGATGGGAAATGAGCAAAACATTGGAAAACTTTGTTTTCTCATTTGAGTGTGGAATTTTCATTAGCAGTGAATGTGACACAAGATAATGCTCAAAAACACATCACACAACAAACTACAAATTTTGATGATTTCATAATTTTGCTCTGAAATGAAACTTGTGAAACTAACACCTGGCTACCCTGTTTTACTCCCCACATTGCATTACAGGTGTACTGGTATTGAAAGAACTGCTTGCACAGCAATCTAAGTAAATCAGTGTTGCCAGGTGTAAAAAAATGACACTACAGTACTTTAAGGGCACAATTGTGATTTCCAAATTTTTGTACTGTCGTACAGTAAGTACTTGGATACATGCAGCCTGCATCTATTGACAAAATTCTGGACTGCTAGTGTTGCTAATCAAGAATATAATGCCACAAAAATATAACTTTTTTTTTCTTTACCCATGAAATCATTATGGGCAAAGTGATACCCGGCATTGTAATTAAAAAAAAATGTGCTGCACACCTATCTGGCCCAATATGTCATGTAGTTAATCTAAGTCTCCAGAACAGCTAAATACTGCCACAGTAAAACCTCTGCACAAAAAAGAGTAAAAAAAAATTAAATGAGTAACTACAGACCAATTTCTTTTCTTCCGGTCATCTCAAAAATACTTAAAAAGGTTATGTACAACAGATAAATAAAATTTTTTAACAAATTTTTCATCATTTCAGAAGAGCAACATTGCTTTTGCAAAGGAAAATCTACACAATCTGCTATACACAAATTTACAGAAACAATTAGATAAAATTTGGATAAAAAAGAACAATGTGTAGGGCTGGCTATTTCTTGATCTGACAAAAGCATTTGACACTGTCAACGACAAAATCTTGGTAAATAAAATGGACCAGTATGGGTATGGGATCAGAAAAAAAATGGTTTAAATCATATCTAATGGACAGAAATCAAATAGTAGAAATAACTCACATCGACGAGGCTTAAAACAAGGACAACTACAGGTCATAAAAACAATGTATTACATACGGTGTACCTCAAGGATCCATTTTAGGACCATTACCTTTTTAAATTTACACCAATGACCTTCCATAAAATTGTAAAGATGCAAATGCAACTCTCTTTGCTGACGATACAACTGTTCTTATAGCAGGAACAAACACAGAACTGTTAAAACACAACATAAAGAATACTATCACCCACATCTCAGAGTGAATAGAAAAAAAATGGTCTCATGGTAAACACTAAAAAATAAATACAATTAGATTTCAAATCAACAGCTGTAGCAGTGAAACACCAGAAATTAACTTCCAAAATCAGAGCATAGAATATGTATCTAACATCAAGTTTCTTGGCCTACAACTAGCTGAAAATTTAAAGTGGGATCTACACATTCAAGCTACAGCAAACAAGTTTTTTTTTTTTTTTTGCTAACTGTAAGAAATGTAGTAAATCTAAAAGCAGCAAAAACACTATACTATGGCATCATTCATTCTTTATTACGGTACTGCATAATTTTCTGGGGAAACATGAACATTACATTATTCACATTACAAAAAGAGTTGTTGGAATTCTGACAAATGCCCCAACAGATGCACCATGCAAACCATTATTTCAAGAACTGCAGATATTGCCAGTTCTATGTCATGGCCGTAGACAGAAAAATATTTCGGGGGGGGTTCAACCATAATTGATCATATAGTTAATAGTATTACATGCAGTCACTAAACACTATATGTTTCATGGCACGAAAAAATGGTTAAATGTAAATACTACACTAGCTGCCCTGCGGGAATAGTAAGAGTAAAGTACGAAGTTAGAGGGTTCCAGGTTCGAACTCTGGTCAAGCATGGGTAGGTACATCCACATCGTCGCGGTTAACCCACAATGTAGAAAATCGACATAAAATAACTAAAATAGAAACTTATATGCAGTATTTTTTTTTGAAAATACAGAAAACGTCTACTTAATGCTTCAATGATGTTCTCGCAACAACGAAAAGAATTAGTGAATAAAGAAATGAAGAATATGTGGCAGCAATAATATTTAAAATGTGACACATACAAAATTCAAATTCAAACTTTTCTCCTACAATAATGATCATCGTGGTGATGATAATGGTGATGATGATGATGATAATAATAATAATAATAATAATAATAATAATAATAATAATAATAATAATAAAGGGAAACAACTCACCAAAATGGAAGCTACAATACAAAACGCCGAGAACGCTTTGAAAACTGGTCGAGCACATCCTCAGGGTTTATCTTCATGTTGCGATGAACAGACATCAATGCCAGACCGTTGAGTCGATTTTCACTGGTGGAATTTCGAAGGTAAGTCTTCAGTCGTCTGAGTGATGAAAATGTTCTTTCCGGTGAAGAAGTTGAAACTGGCAATGTAGCCAGTATCTGTAGAAGTTTACTTATGTTCGGAAATAATGAAGAATTGCACTGCACAAATCCTTCTACAGCAGACTTGGGTGGTGTGTTGTGCTTCTCCCATTTTGATTTCCACACCGCAAATTCAGCGTGGGCAATACTGGGCTCAGGAAGGCAATTTTTATAAAAGTCTACACATTCCTTCAGGTCTTCACTATTGGCTGTAACACATTTACTTGGAATAACATTTTGCAAAGAAGAGATCAGTGTCCTGTGGCGTTGGAATCTGTCACTAAGCTGTGTTATAATATGGTTTAGAAATGGAAGAAAAACATTCAACTTATAATACTCCTCACAGGTCATAGACGGGATATTGTCTCGATGGGCTTGTCTTTTCACGATCCTGGGAAAATCCATATGGCCACCGTTTTCAGTAACCATGTAAGTGGCATAGGCGAAAATCTTCTTGAATTCTTCTTCTACATTTTCGCGCATGGCATTTAAAGTATTGATAACATGGTCCACATGGTTGCAAGCTTCTGCTAAGTCTGCATTTACAGCCTGGAGTTGTCTACATAAAGTTAGGGTGTAAGAAAATATGTTTTCTAAAATCAGGAGGGGGACAACGAATTTAGCTCCTTCAATGGCACTTAACAATTGGCATGCCTTTTGAGCAGTCTCTTTGTTTGCAGACGATTCTAGCAACTCCAGTGCATTCACTACAGCTGGGTACAACTCTTTAAATCTGATAACACTCTCGTGCTTATGGACCCATCTTGTTTCACAAAGACCTAACAGAGTTGCATGTTGACATTCTGGTAGGTTTTCTTTTATTGCCGTTTTCAGAACTTCGTTTCTTTGAGCAGACGAACGGAAGAAATTTGCAACAGACTGAATGCTTCCTAGGCAATTGCGTATGGACGATAGAGTACACGAATTTGCCAAAGCAAGGTTCAAGGAATGAGCACTACAATGGACGTAAAGAGCCATGGGGTGGTCCTTCCTAATATATTCATTAACACCATGCAGGTAACCGCTCATGGCTGATGCTCCGTCATATCCCTGTCCAACCAAGAAATGACAGTTTATGTTATTTCTTTTTAAGGTTGCAGAAAGCAGCGTGGCCAAGCCCTTGCCTGTAAGGTCGACTGCTGGAACAAATTCAAGAAAGTCTTCGCGAATTTTACCTTCCTTCACATCTACATAATGCACACACACAGATACCTGTTCAATTCGAGAAATGTCTGTAGTTTCGTCTGCCATCACAGAGAAACACTCGGCAGCATTCACTTTCTCCACTATCTCTTTCTTAATTATGTCACCACAAATCGTAATTAACTCGTTCTGAATGGTAGGGCTTGTGTACTTTGAATTGAGCGCACCCGATTCCAAATGTTTCTGAAGCACAACGTCACCTGCACTTACACGGAACCGTAGTAAGGCACGGAAATTACCGTCGTTTGTTTCAGCCTCCTCAGACTTCATCACGTTTCCAAAGTCATCCGTTCCGCGAAGGGCAATTTCTTGACGACCGCAGAGAATAATTGTTTCTATAATGGAGCGCAGTTTCTTGCGATTTTCAGCTCCTTGTTTAGCTCGCTCGCTGCACAATTGGTCCACTATCTTATTACTTTTCCCTTCAGTCACTTTTATGAAATTCTCGGCTAGCTCTAAACACCGTTTATGGTATGACGTATTCGCATGGTTTGCAAAATCTTCCAAAGCATTTTTTAAATTGCAGTGCTCTTTGGTAACAAGAGCTACTAAATGTTGATGCCCTCCTTTACCCCCTTCCTCCCCTCGAGAAAACAGTACGCACACTTTGCACAATGCGCCTTCCAGTTTACTGGAATAGGCTAGCCACGGAAACTTTTCCAACCACGTTAGCTGAAATCTTAGATTTCGTGCAGTTCTGCGTGGGAAAGCATATGTTGAAGAAGGAACCCACGGATTCTTCAAAAGTTGTTCTTTTTTCAGATTGTTGAGATTTGCTACATTAAGGTAAAGACCAATATCATTTTCACAGAAAGAACTATCACTTTTAGTTACCAACAAATCGGCTGATGCATTTGTGATAATATCATTTTGCTTGTCATCCATTGATTTCGCGGCGAAGTCATCATTAGAGGTGTCACCACTGTTACATCCGTTTTCACTTTTAGGTTTTTTCTTGAAAAACATCTCAATCGAGAGTTGTCCGCTTCTCCCATCTGCACCGCGTTTCATTTTTGGGTTCGCAAAGCACTAAAACTCCGGCACAAGAAACACACTCATATCACACCACAAGGACGCGATCTAAAAGGACAAAGATACTTCCATCCAGCAATGACAAATTTGAGACTGGAGGCTATTGGCTAGGACAACGACTGGACTATAAGAGTCATGTTTGTTTGACAGTCAAATCTAAATTCAACCTTAAGCGATCCATTCATTTGTCGTGATGCAGACGCATCTCGCGCATGGTGCAGTAATATTCCCAGTAGGGAAATTGTTCAAACAAGGGATTTTGCAGGGGGGGGGGATAAATAGGAAAGACGGAAAAAACGTATAAAAATATGCAATAAACTGGGAAATGAAAACATTAAACTTTTTCTTTTGTATATCTATCTTAAACTTAAAGACGATATTTGAATATTATAATTATAGAAATGAAAGGGGAGGGGGGTTAAACACCTTATCTAACAGCCCAGGGAATTTAAAAGTTAAAAGGGGAAATTTTGAGTCCCAACCAGAAACAACACTGAAATGAGAAAGGTCAAGTGAAAGTTTAAGGGTCGCGGGTGGGTTGTGGACATAAATAGAACCTGTTTTCCTCAAGTTTCAGGAATTCCAACTGTTTGAAAATTCTGACTAAATTGTCCCAAGGCGGATTTCTCTCCACATTGTCTTCCTGTTGCATTTTTGTACCTAGGTAGAGCTGTGAATAAGTTTTCGACTTTGAATTCTCAACCTGTATAAATCTAACATGTCAGACGTTTCGGGGGGGGGGGTTTGAACCCTAAGAACCCCCCCTTAAATACGGCCATGTTCTATGTATATACCTATATGAAACCCTAACAGTCATAAAAATTTGTCAAAATACATACACTGCAAATAAGGACCACCACACCTACAATACAAGGGGAAACAATAACTTAGATATAGTGGGGTTGGAACACTGGAAAATATTTCACTTCTGGCGGAGAACATGCCCTTTGGGGGGGGGGGGGGTACTACATTAATTCCCGAACCTAAAATGCCCCAGACCCCAAGTTTTTAAGCCCTCGTTTGTCTGTAATGGCATCTTCAAAATGGCGGTCATGACCAAGATTCTATTCCTGTTCATTGCAGTTATTTATCATTCATGACATCTTATTTCCACCAAATTTGCAGTTTATAACTGTTTTATGATAATAAGAAATTAAAAAGACCCATTTTATCAAATATTATTAGATATGGTGGCCAATATGGCCCCGAAAAGTCTAAAAATAACCCTTTCAGCTATGTGATCATGTTTGAGATCAAACCTTGTGTTTTGGAGGTTCCAGAACTCAATGGTGGCATCAAAAGTAGTGTCAGACTAAGCCCACGGAATAATATTAGTTCAATTTTTTATAATCTGTATATGTACAGGGTGTTTCAAAAATCTGACACCAAAGGACAAACTGTGTTATTAGTGCAGATGGCGAAAATTGGAAAGAGGGGAAAGTTGTTGGAAATATGAGGTTTTAAATATAATGTGCTTTAATTTTCAACGTAGCTTACACCGTTGAGACTGTACGCTGGTAGGAGCCTCAATGAGATCTGACATTGTCTTGTTGCCACATGCTTCTTCCTTAAAGGGAGCATTTACGTTATCGCAACACCGTAATGTACTCAGTAAATTGAGAATGATGGCGCAAAATTAAAGGCAAAGTAAGAAGTGCATGTGTGTGTGTATAGAAACACAGACACACACGCACACATACAAACAAGCACACAACTACAAAACCTGTAATTGTGGCTAACGTTTTCTGAAATAGAGGTTGTTCATTAGGGTATAGTGATATGAACAAAGGACAAAATTTCGAAACGAAAAGGGTCTTAATTTTTTTCCTTCTAATCAGGGTAGATCACCACTAAAATATATTTGCGCTCGGGCATCTTCTGTTGGCACATACCGGAAATGCCAACAATAAAATGACGATTAAGAGGGTAAGGGTTCACGCAGACATCGCCTTTGGTGCCCTAGGTTCGCCGTATCGAGTAAGTTGTGTGTCTTAATGAAAGACATCTGGTACCGTTCATTGAAAGGAAGGAAGCGTGGACCAAAACCAGCAGAAGAAAAATATTAAAAGATGTAATGATTCGTGTGTTAGGGGTTGCTATCTTCCGTCATCACGCTGCTTCTCCTCCAGATGCCTCTGGCGCACAGCCCAAGAGCCAGTGGCACGCATGGACGGCGTCGATATCCACATCCAATCTTTAGTCCCATTTTGGCGATAGAAAGATACCTTAACCTCTGCTGGTTACGCTGTCTTCCCTTGTCTTCACACCTTGCTTCTCTGAACTACCTTCGAGGCATCCTCCACCGTCACTGTCCGGTGGTTCTATAGGGTTGCTGTCATGACGGTTACTGTGGTTATTTTGCTGATACAGTAATTGGGATCTCCCTTGCCGAAGCAACAATTATGTTTTTATTTTGTCTTCTTCGCGTAGAGGGAACGTAGTCTGGATCATCTACGCCTTCATCGTTTGAACTGGCAGTGACTTCTTGGATGTCCTAAGGAGGTACTTGCAGTTGATATATATGAGTACCCTGTTGACAGGTACTTTTGAGTCCTTTGTCTCTCTCTCACGATGCCTTGCAGTGCCATGAAGTTCATCTGAAAGTTCTTAGCATTTGTTCATGTGTAGCAGTCTCTTGGATCTCAAATCTTGTAAGAAATCACACTCTGTTTTCAGAATTTTCATGGCACACTGGCACTTAGTATAGTCCTCTTCCTCTCTGTAGCCGTTTAAAATTACTCCACTTTCTTCCGAAACTGTTTCATCCTCTGGAGCTCCAATTCTCATAGCTTAACTTCCCCAAACTTCTCTCAGTTTGCCATGCATTTTCTTCGGAAGCTGGCAGATTGTTCCATTGCTGACTGTGGAAATGGATATTCTCGCACACAATTTCTTGTTATCTTCTAGAACAACCTCTGTCATGTCAGTAAATGGCGGTTCTCGCCCTCTGACGACTACATCTTGTCTGTGCTGAAGGTAACGCCTCATCACTTCTGCTTCCCTCGGAAGATGAGAGCTTGTTAATGGTGATGAATTGCCCAAGAATGGACATCGACATTTTATTTTATTTTAAAGTCAGTTTTATGCACAGCTATGGCATGCAGTTTAACTTAGATGTGAACCACTATGTGCCTCCACCATGCACCAAAAACTGGGATTTCATAATTACAAGCTGATGACGTTACCAGAATGCCATCAGGGAGGTCTGGACATCGGCTCTTCTATATATTTTCCAGTGTCATGATTCTGAGATACCTGCACAAAATATAACACAAAAGTAAATCCACAAACTTCACTTCAGTGCTATCAATAACCAGACAGATTATGCAATCAATTGCCAGAAAGTCATCGACTTGATGTGGTGCCATCCAAATTCTGGACAAAGTAGGTACAGAAATGATGTTTGTACCACAAGAGGTTAAGGTGCCCAGTTGTCCAGATTATCGCCATTCGCCAAAATGGGACTAAAGATTGGATATGGATATTGATGCCGTCCATGCATGCCACTGGCTTTTTTTACTGTCTGCCAGAGGCATCTGAAGGAGAAGCAGTGTGATGACGGAAGATAACAACCCGTAACACACAAATCATTACATCTTTTAATATTTTTCTTCTGCTGGTTTTGGTCCACGCTTCCTTCCTTTCAATGAACGGTGTCTTTCATTAAGACACACAACTTACTCGATACGGCGAACCTAGGGCACCAAAGGCGATGTCTGCGTGAACCCTTACCCTCTTAATCGTCATTTTATTGTTGGCATTTCCGGTATGTGCCAACAGAAGATGCCCGAGCGCAAATATATTTTAGTGGTGATCTACCCTGATTAGAAGGAAAAAAATTAAGACCCTTTTCGTTTCGAAATTTTGTCCTTTGTTCATATCACTATACCCTAATGAACAACCTCTATTTCAGAAAACGTTAGCCACAATTACAGGTTTTGTAGTTGTGTGCTTGTTTGTATGTGTGCGTGTGTGTCTGTGTTTCTATACACACACACATGCACTTCTTACTTTGCCTTTAATTTTGCGCCATCATTCTCAATTTACCGAGTACATTACGGTGTTGCGATAACGTAAATGCTCCCTTTAAGGAAGAAGCATGTGGCAACAAGACAATGTCAGATCTCATTGAGGCTCCTACCAGCATACAGTCTCAACGGTGTAAGCTACGTTGAAAATTAAAGCACATTATATTTAAAACCTCATATTTCCAACAACTTTCCCCTCTTTCCATTTTTCGCCATCTGCGCTAATAACACAGTTTGTCCT
The DNA here is from genome assembly GCF_977018435.1 of Lepisma saccharinum. NCBI lineage: Eukaryota > Metazoa > Arthropoda > Insecta > Zygentoma > Lepismatidae > Lepisma > Lepisma saccharinum. Next base: position 35,455,749 of record NC_139231.1, read on the forward strand.
TTGGTGTCAGACTTTTGAAACACCCTGTACATATACAGATTATAAAAAATTGAACTAATATTATTCCGTGGGCTTAGTCTGACACTACTTTTGATGCCACCATTGAGTTCTGGAACCTCCAAAACACAAGGTTTGATCTCAAACATGATCACATAGCTGAAAGGGTTATTTTTAGACTTTTCGGGGCCATATTGGCCACCATATCTAATAATATTTGATAAAATGGGTCTTTTTAATTTCTTATTATCATAAAACAGTTATAAACTGCAAATTTGGTGGAAATAAGATGTCATGAATGATAAATAACTGCAATGAACAGGAATAGAATCTTGGTCATGGCTGCCATTTTGAAGATGCCATTACAGACAAACGAGGGCTTAAAAACTTGGGGTCTGGGCATTTTAGGTTCAGGAATTAATGTAGTATCTGCCCCCGAAAGGGCACGTTCTCCGCCGGAAGTGAAATATTCTGCCATTTTTCTTGCTTTCGATCCGCACTAATATGGAATTGCACAATACCACATTCTACCAAAAAGGGGTAACATATAATGGGATACGCATATTTAACCAACCAAATACATTCAAAGACATACATTCATTGCCAGTATACAAGTTGCATCTGTATAGATTCCTAAGGGAGCATTATTCTTACACAGTACAAGAGTACATCGATACCGCAAGTGGCAGGAACAACAATAATAATATACAATGAAACTGCATGCCCTATCATACGTATTTATATTTTATTTTTCTTTGTAATTTTGATTGCAGTTTGATTCCATTTATCTAGATGTGAATATAGGTGACTATTTGATACTGAATATATGTGTATATATATAATATCATAGCAAATGAAGCAAACACTGACTATAGAAACAAAATTTTAGCCAATTTGTCTCAAGTAAATAACATTGAGTATGCATTTATTTTATTTTATCTCTTGTATTTTATACTATATATTATGGCTGTAGTTTTATAGATGTATTCTATTTGTACATGTACGATGTGACAATTCCAAACTTATGTAAAAGTTGAATGAATGCTAATAAATCTATCTATCTATATATCCCTAAACTATGTTTGGCACATGACTAGGGTGACCATAATATTTGACCCAAAAACAGGACATCCCAAGGAGGTCAGTTTACCTCCCTCCTAAAAAAATCGGTCAGGCCTAATTATAAAATTATTGTTCTTATTAAAGTTTTGTTATTATTGTTCATTAAAGTATGCATCACATAAATGAGACATCATAAGCAATACATGAAATATCATCCCCTGTTGTCAAAAGGTATTAATTATTGTAATCTCAGTGTAATATTCCTGGTCCCTTCTGATCAACCTTGAGGAATGCCAGAAGAATTAACCAGAATAACAAGAACAAATCATCTTGAGAACAACTTTATTCTTTCCCAACCATTCATGAAACTCCCCGCATATCTGACACACAACACAAGATTTTTTCTTCTGAGTTTGTGTCAAGGTGCAGGAACTGCTGGCCTCTGTGCCTGAATGGTTAGCACACCACACTTCCAAGCCAGGGGCGACAGGTTCGAATCCCTGCCTTGGCATGGGTGTTTGTGACTGTCCATTCATTAATTTCATCATATCATCACTCACCTCCATCTTCGCAATTAGCCAAAAGTGGCAGAAAAATAAATCAAATCAAACCAAACCAAGATGCAGGAATTGAAACTGTTGTTGCATGTCCACACTGAAACTACATTATGCTTCTTGGCCATTTCTTATTCATTCACATACATCTCACAACGCAGCTAACTTAAACAGTAAACTGCTGTCTGATCAAACATTATTGAAATCAATGGAACATTTTGTTTGCTATAAAGTGTTTGAAACGCAGTCCAGTTGTTTTGCCATGGTGTTGCCATGATGCTAGTTTAAAAGTTCCATCAACATTTCTTCTTAGCATGAAATACCTCTTGAATTTAGATTTGGTTTTTAGGCTAACTCTTAAGACTTTTATAAAACAGGACATATAGTGGTTTTTAATAATATGCACAGGATGCCTGGGACATGCCTCTGAAATGAGGACTGTCCCGGTCAAAATGGAATGTATGGTCACCCTACACATGACTCACAGATCACAGAATATAAAGGAGCCAGCTTGTGGCATCAATCAAATGGATGGGAGATTAATCTATGTGTTTCCGCAACAGGGTGCTATTGTTGTTACAGGAATGGCAGATGCTGGCATTTCCAGAACTGTGATGACAAAATTTCTAAGGACAATTGTTTCATGAGTGGAGAAGGCTGGAGCAAATGAGCAAAATAAAACTACCTACAGCAAGTCATTTTTTGACATACAATGAAGGTGGATAATAGAGGATAGAGACAATTGTGGAGAGATGCACACTGTTATGAATAAATTGCAGTTGTTATGAAAGCATTAAACATACCTTAACATCCCTATCATTCACATTTCTCTTTGGAAGCCAAATTAGATAATGGTAAATATGAAGAGGTAATACATGATACAAGATTGTTTTTCATGATAAGGTATAAATTGTGTGGATTTCAGCATTTTAATAAATTCCTAACCAGACGAATTTTTAATTTGACTGTACAAGAGAACAGTGAAAGTAATGAGTTACATTAACATTGTTTCAATAAACAATTACTTTTTCCACATAATGATTAATTTGCATTTGCTTTTTGGCATATTTCAACAGCAATGAACAAAATTATGGTTTCCAAAAAAAAAAATTGAAAGAAAATGTTACTCTTTGTACAGCGCCTAGAATAACGTAGTGTGGAAAACGGTATGGTTCTGCGCTCTCTGGCTGGTTCCACTCGAAAATGATCCGCTAGAGGCGCTGGTGTTGACCCCGGTGCTTGGTGTTCGACTGCTTATAATGGAAGTAAATGGAGTTTTCGCTGCAACGTCTGATTCTTTTACATGAAGCATTTCTATGAATGTGATAATTGCTATGATATTTGGTACAGTGGTCGCGAAGATATTAACGAACATTCTAGACAGTCGACCACGTCCTGTTATCGTCATACTTTCGTTAATAATACGGGAGAAAAAATACACGTGGAATGCTCTTGGCAACTAAATTTTTTTGTATGAATTAGGTTCATTATTATTATCATCATCATCATTTCTTTTAAAGATATACACACTGAAGCATTTGTATTTTTGATATTTACTGTCTCTTTTCTTCCGCTTTAAACTAATCGCGGCGATGATGATAATGATGATTGCATAAAACGACAAGGGGAACCTCACAAAACTTTCTTAGTGCCATCGACATGAGTGTAAGGCAACTTTCAAACCAATGGGACAAGCGACACGGGATGTTCACACTGTCATACTAGTGACACACACTTCCAGACTGTAAAATAGCATTAATTGCACATGAGGGTCCAAACAGAAAACGACACGTTCATATGGCGTATTTGCGTGCTACTTGTTACTTCGGTCGGAAAGCTCCTTAAAGGAAGGGTGCTGAGACCGAAGCGACGCGCTACAGGGGGAGTTCCCAACTAAGTGACAAGCAACATGGTGCCTTCAGTCTATTAGCAAGCATTGCTTGCGAACAACAGAGGCGACACGATAAACCGCACATTACAACAACAGATCTAGGCGACACGATAAGCCACACGTGTCGCTTCGTCGCTTCTGCGTCGCTCAAACTGGGCCATTTTCTCAATAGCTTGCAACATGTTGCCGTGGGTTGTTGTTCGCGCATACGCGATGCAATGAGTGTCTTGCTTTAGTGAGATTGCGCACCAAAGCGACAAGCGGCACGCGACACTTATCGCTTGAGGATTTCACCAACCGAACGCTTGCCTGTGCTTCCCGTCATGCCGCTACGATGTGAAATGTTGCTCTTGATTTGCTCGTTTCCAAGCAACATTTGTCACTTCGGTATGAAAGTTGCCTTGGACCGAATGACCCGTGTCGCTTTGGTGTGAAATCCTCGTATCATTTGTCGCGTGTTGCTTTGGTGTAAAATCTCCTTGAGGAAACGGTGCAGTCAGAGCTTTTGTCCCTACGGTTCGAAAGGCTGCATTGATTTCCGACTGCTTGCTTTCAAGCGACATTTGTGGTTTGTCGCCTCGGTATGAAATATCTCTCAGGATACTATTTATATTCTAATAACATAGAAAAATAAACTCTAATACACAGTCCAAGACCTGACGTCCGGAATCACATTGCGATGTTTCTTCTTGTGTTACGCATGCTATTTATTTATTAATTTTATTTTACTTTTCTTTCCAAATTAATGCCATTTCGTGACTGCAAATCACTCCACAAATATAACTGTTTCCATCAATTCACTTACCGCCTTTCTAGAGAAACAAATCTACACAATATATTCCAAAAACTAACTAAGCCGCATTACTTTCATAACAAAATTAGCACCTGGGTCGATCGCACTGCCATCTACTTGTCATCGTCTCGGGGAACCAGTTTCTTGGGTCTTTTTCCACACTACCTTATTCAAGGCGCTGTACTCTTTGTATATACATTTGTTACAAGCAAAAGCCATGCATCCCATAATTTATCAAGTATAAGGATATACTATCAATTTTCACACCTATGCATTTTAATATTTAAACATGTGAGATTTGTTAAAATTTAATGAAAATTAATGTTAATTTTCTTCGTTACTAGTAAAGAAAGAGTAACCCCTTTGTAGTTCATACATGTAACATTCTACAAATTAACATGCAATGTTAATTGAATATTATCCATTGTCTAGTGCCTTAATTATGCTTATTCTAACACTGCATTTTGTGAGAGCACCTCTTTGCTCATCTTCAAGTTAACAAATTTCTTTTTGGTGATGGTGGGGATCGAACCTATGATAGATGTGTACAAATCTAGTGTACTAACCATTGCCTTCATAGCAATGGCTCAAAACCCTATAACTCACTGTGTAGAATTCAAGCAAATATAGTCCCCTCTGCTCAAAAGTTAGAAATGGTAGGATAAGTAGAGCAAAAACTAGTACATAATTGCAGGGGTACTGTGGTTGGCTGATTAGTGGACTGGATTTGTAATCAAATCACAGGTCTGTCCTAGGTTCAATCCCCACCATCGGCAAAAATAAATCTGTTCACTTGAAGATGAGAGAAGAGGTGATCTTTTGAAATGTAGTGTTACAATAAGTATAGTTAAAAGCACTAAACAATTAATATTGTACAATTAACTTTGCATGCTAATGTATAGAGTGGTCACACATACACCCCTTTATTTTCGATAATACAATGATTATGGTTGAATACTTGACATGCACACATACCCGAGTTTGAGAGTCCAGAACATTGGTATGAAGACAGTCATTTTCGTAGCACAGCTGAATTCTGTCATGTTCTGGCAGATGTTTTGGGGGAGATAATCCAGGGTGAAGGCATCTTCCACAACTGCTCCTAACTCTTGCATTGTGTGATGCTGGTTATTTCTAACTCGGTCATTGATGAACCGCTAGAGGTGAGGTCGAGACTAGAGGAGCTGGGTAAGCTTCAGAACCTCTTTTCCAATCCACCATCTGTGTGCCAGAACATTGCACAGAATTTGGCTGTGCTACAAAAATAACAGTCTCCACACCAATGTTCTGGACTCTTAAGCTACCAGGTATATGTGCATATCAAGCATTCAACCAATAACATGATAGTGTAGAAAATAAAGGGGAATATGCCCACTTTGTGACCACTCTGTAGAACCACTGTCACTAACATTCAGAGAATTATTCTACAAGTTATAGATAATCTAGAAATAAGTACCTGTTAAAGTAAGTTGGTTACTTTTTCATGACTAACTGTGAATTACTTTTGAGCAAAATAACTGTAACTTAGTCCCTTTTAAAAAAGTAACAAAGTAACTTTCCAAAACTTCCAAGGCAACAAGAAAACCAGTATACAAACAACACTTGAGTACAAGGTCGGCACCCTGAATAGCATGTCACAACACACCATTTGCCGAACTGTAGCCTGGAAGGGCTATTCCAGCCAATGTCCTACTAGGTACTAAGTTGGTGTCACTAATAAAGTGGACTGTCAGTGGACAGACACATATTCTAAGTTTGTTACACGCATTGAGAATGAGACAAAGAATATAATTAATTTTTTTTATTCTTCATATATGATTTATTCTACAGCATTTGTAACATTCCACTGTAGTTAAAATTCATTACAAACACATAAAATTACACTGCCTGCAGTGACATATATAGAAATGAAGGTACAGAAGCTTCATCTGGAACATATGAATGGATAGCTTACATTGTTCAAAAGAATCCAAATTGAGACATTAATAAACCTCTTCAAAAATCATTTCTCACTTCATATACAGTGTTCATGTGATTTCTAACCCATAAATAAAGCACATTGCACTGTAACGTGAAAGTCCATCTTGATTTAAGGTTATTAGAGAATCTTGTGAAAAATTTCCCATATTGCTAAGAGATCACAGTTCCTCTTTCTCCCTTTGTCGGCCTGTAATCAGAGATATTAAAATTTATGTAGAGAAACCTTTGGAGAAAAAGTACTTTAGAAATATTTGTTTCATTCTCAATGCACACTACAAACTCATTTTAAGTTTGACATACACATTATTATACCTAGCTAACAAACTTTACAGTATTGCTATTAATTACGGGTAGGACAGATTAATCACTGCTGCATGGATGATAAAGATATTGGTATATTGGCAAAGTTGCAAATAATTTTACAGTCAGTATTTCTTGAAGTAGTGGGGCTGAATTGATACCAATGAATCAGTATTGGCCGATACCAATGGTATTGGTATTAGAAAGTATTGCTTGGAATTTAGTTACTGATATTTTTCTGATGTTTTGGTCTTTTACAGGATCCACAAAAATGCCACACAACACTTATCCTTGAAATATGCAAATTTTGAAGATTTCATTTATTTTCCAGCAGTACTGTGTGAAAAACTCAATTTTGTGTATTTTAATATTCTGATGTAACTTGAATATTTTAAATCAAAACTCTTGGTAAATTCATGCATAAAATTGAGTGGAATACTTACACACTAATATAAATCAATATTTTGAACAACTTTTAACTGTTACAATTTTGAAGCATTGGCATAGCTATTGGTGGGAATTGGTATGAGCGTAAGTATGGGTATTTGTTCAGTCCTAATAGTCTTTACTTCAGTGAACTATTCTACAATTTCTTATTGTTTTCATGAATTTTTAAAATTTAATTCATACACCTTGGCTTTCAGTGGCGTATGCTGGTTCTAACGAGTGGATAATCTCCAACCCTTGATCCTCAAACTCCAAAAGTTTCTGTGCAATTTATGTCAGGATCCATATCGGATTTATGAATATTGTGTGGGAATGTTTGTCTTATTGCTGCGACCACAATCAATTAATTCTTGTAATTGCAGTTTAATACATATCTGTAGAATTTCAAATAATAAAATAAGACAGTATTATAAAGCCATAAAAAAAAACCTGTGAAATATAAAATGAAAGACGTGCACTAGTGAAATAAAAAAAAAACAATATTAATTTAATTGAAAAATTCAACTTATCCCAGGACCCGATTACTTGTAGTTGAACTCCAGTCTTCTTGTTTGCAAGGTGAACTTCCCAATAACCCAAAATTCCCGTTCCTGAGAAATTTCCCTGCCATAAAAAACACAGCTTCTATGTTTAGCGACGACACAAAAGCCTTCAGGAGAGAATTGCAGATGAGGGTTGTAGGAGGTCAATGGTTGACAGCGGAGGGAACGGCAAAGACTCTGGGGGTGGAGAGTGCTACCGGTGGACTCTCACCACAAGGAGGTTACCCTGCCCACGGAATCACCGCACCTGAGAGGCAGTGTTTCCTCCGCCCTCTTTCCTTCCTCCTCACCAAGGGTTGTAAAGGAAGCGGGTGGAATCTCACCCTTACGTCATTCCAAAGGCTGAAGAAAGGTTCCCGGACATTCAGCGGCAAATGGTTGGAAGCATTTGCACGCTGGAAGCAAAGAAATGTATGCATCGAAATTGGTTTGGAAGAATATTGCGAAGAAATGTATATTTTAAAAAAATAAATATAGCCGGGTCATCTGCGATTACCTAGATGACCCAGAGTATACGCTGCTGTTGGCTTTGCATTTTTGAAAAGGAACAATTTTTTTCTGTCAAAAATGCATTACTGTGGTACAATAATTATCTAAAGTGAATGAATCATCCAGGTCCTTCATTAAATGTTTGCCATTTTATATCGGTCTGGTACAATATCTAATACTGAAATCTATGGTTCATGGTTTGCCAAGTGGTTAATGTCTAGTGATGCAAAGTTAGCAAATAAAATCCCATCGCTGCTGTAATTATATAGAAGAAACAGGAGCAATGGCTTGGGAACCATTACATTAAGCAGGTAACAATGATCAATAGTGATTTATTTATAATTATGAGCAGCACTTCTTTCACCAGGCCACAATTAGTGATATTTTAAAAACATATTTGTAGTATCTTCAGACCCAATGGAGTTATAAGAAGCAACCAGATGTGAACAGGAAGTTTTGAAGCATTGCCACTTGTTCCTTATTACAGGACACACTGTTAATTCTTACAAATAAAATGAAATTATCTTGCAGCACAAGACATGAGGCATTATCCTGTATCAGTGGAATGCCTGGGATTTTCGTAAATGGAGAGGAGTCTTCTATTTTAGTGGTCAGTCCTATATTTGGCATCCTCTTTTTTTAATAATAATAATAATACTGGTCTTACTGATTACTGATTTTTTAGGAATCATGGGAATGCCATATCACAAACTAGTAAACGAGCCATGGTGGTTCAAGTGGTTCATTCAATAAGAGGACATCTGACTGACATGTAGGGGACCCTACTTTGATTCTCTAGGTGGGTGATGGAATTTTTCCGACCTTGTCCCTGCATCAAGCAGCTCTGAGGTCCACGCTGCCTCAGTTAAATAGGTACCTAGTGGCAACCCTGTTGGTTAAAGGCAGCCAGAGCATGGCATTGATCACATCACCTCCACAAATGGCCAAGATTGTGAACTGATACTGATACAGTGGCGACTTGTGGAATTTTTGGGGTGTAGGAAGTTATGGTAAACACACTGAGGAAAGTTTTCGAAAAAGCGTTCAATTACACAGTGACATGTATTGCCTGTACCTTGGATTAGCCATTAGATTTGTAATGTTAGCTGCAGCCCTCCCTGGCTGTCATGTGTGGATTAAGATTATTATTATACAATTATTATTAATTTACTATTATCATTTTCTAATGACTGTAGTAGTTTTAAGTTCAATTTTATTTTGCTATTTTGGAGTTGTGAACTGCGTTATTGATTATAAGCAACATTAGGAATTTCGACCATTCAAAAAAAAAAAAAAAAGTTTAACTTAGTGTTTGAAAAAAGTTGAAGAAAATTCTATGACTGGTAATGGTGTCCGTTTGTTTTATTTGTGACTTCCAACTTTCTACCGATTTCCTTTTATAAAATGTTCCTACCTTCTTAAATCGGGGAGGATAAAGAAAAGATGAAAACAAGAGGATGGATCAGAGCCTGTAAAAGCTTGTCCCTTGGTCGGCATACTTCCTTTTGTTTGAAACAAGTCTGCTAGAGAAGTACAAACAAGGTCTGGAGATTTTCTTAAAAATAAGATGATGCTGGATTTTACATTATGCCAAACACAGAGTGCTAGGTGCCAACGAAGTTCAAATTTTGCTAGGTTTGGAACCTTTATGCTAGAGTTGGAATCACTGTTGAGGAACCCACGGGACCTTCCTCGTCGACCGTATAACTGGGCAACCCCCCACGTACCCCCCTCCCTTGCACTGCCCCTCACCCATCTGCCTGTATTACGATGAGAAAGGTTCCTTAGCGGCAGGCAAAGACGGTCTTTGGGCAACAGATCTGGAACGAGTGGGTGATAGCTAGCACATTGACACTTGACAGTCGAGTAGCAAACCTTGATTGCGCTCAATATTTTATAATGCTCATTGAACTTTTAAAAAGTAGAAAACTGGAAATAAGTATAAATGAAACTGTAGGAAGTTCCTCACTTCCTACATGGAGGAATCACCACTGCTGACAGGTCAATATAGAATCATTGTTGTCTCATGTCAGATTAATGGAGGCCAATTGAGTTAATTTATTTGGTAGGTATTTAAGTCTTACAAATTTTGGCTTTGCTTTATACCTCTGGATGTTTCTGAAATACTGACAAATGACATGGACGACCACCACACATGGGTGCTTTTTCAGTTGTTTTTTTCTTTTCTTTTTCTGATTACTACCCTGAGAGGAGAAGTAATGACGTTTTAAATATAGCTCTCTGGATTCCTTGAATGTACAGAAGACACATTTTATTGAGGCACTAATTTTTATTCTGGTGCACAAAGCCATTATGTATTATTTTAGAGATGTTACTACAACATGAAAGATATAGCTACTTAGCAATGTTAATGTAGAACCATTGTCACTAACATTAAGAGAATTATGTAGCTACTTACTCCTTTCCTAGGGAAACATTGGATGCCTTTACTCCTACAGGGATACCATGCTTATGCAGTGTACGTCTTAGCATATCCTGCACTTCTTGACTGTATGCATCAAAGTCAAAAACATTCCTCACAACACTAGCTAAGCCTTCATCAGGGAATTGCTTAAAAGAAAAGAAGGATAAACAACTTTCTATTACATCATCAAAACAATAAGGAATAAGGAAAGAACAAGTAAAATCTGATTTGTATTTGCAACATTGTTTCATTTAGTTCTATCTCTCTGGTTTAATCATGATAATGAGGATGAGTGGTGTATTGATGAAGAAACAAACACAACAAATCAAACCAAAATCCTGGCTTCATAGCACAATAACCTAAACATAAAAAGAAAGTCACGCACATGCAAGGTGAGCAGCATCAAAATTGGGATAACAATGATAATTATTTTTTTTAAAAAAAATTATACTGAACAGAGGTGCTCAAAAATATATTTTTTTAAAATAACTGCATACAATAAATTGTGCATTGATAAATGTACAGCATGGATCAGGTATACCTACTGGTGACAATTGTTTTCTTTCTTTAAAATTTTAATGTACTGTCATTTATTGTTTGCAATAAAATTAGAGATGGACAGATTAATTGGTACTCTATTAGCATTGGCTGATACAGGCATATAAGTTATCAATGAAATATTTCTGTAAATAGCCTGTGATTAAGCACAAAATTCTTCTATTTTGTCATTGTTTTTGTGAATATAACTTTATAATTTATGAATACTACTTTTGTATGGCAAATTCCAAAAACTCACGACTATAGCCCGGTTACATACATTAATGAGGTTTTAGGTATTACTTAAAATTTTATATCAATGTATCTGTAATAAAAATTCGATATTGGAAGTTAACAAAACCACAATTGACTTCAACATAAATGGATAAATGTGGTACATCAAGAGCCTTAGAAATGAACACTATTCTATCCTTTTACAATATGTAACCTGTCACTATACACCTTCTTTAAATCACTAATGAGTACTGTTTAATACAATCAAAGTAGTAACTAGTGCCATGTGCAAGAAAAACTGAAAGTTTTATGTCCTAGTTCCAGTGCTTCATTTGTAACCTAACAGATGTCCAGTCTGTAATGCAGCTCATCTCATACTCTTCCTAACATGTTTTGTCAATTGTATTGATAGCTGAAAATAATGACGAATATCAATTAATATCCAGTGAACCAACTCTTGAAGCCCTGCTAAACAGGTGTGTGAATTTGTTTTAACATAAGCAATCATGGAACATTTTCCTCGGGAGAGGCCACTTTTGTAAGTGGTGCAGTCTAGTAGTGAAGTAGTTGTAGCTGTACTGCATATTCTGACACCTACGAGGGGTCTGACTTTCTGATAATAGTGGTTTTAATAGGGTATACATTGCAGTTTCCCTGGTACTTATCCCTGGAAATGATATTATTTACTGGTACAGTGTATTTTGAAAAATTGTCCGTATAAGGTGTCAGGTAACTTTCACACTGGAGTGCCAAGCATCAAGCAACACAGGTCCCATCCACTCTGTGAAAAATCATTCACCGTGCATGTACAACTAACACACCAAAGGCAATGACAAGTGACATGCAGCTTGTCATGTCACTGTGTTACGAAAAGTTGCATTTATATCTGAAGTTTCATTTCCAAGTGGCACTCGTCACTCATCACTTTGGTATGAAAGCTCCCTAAGTTGATCACTATCAAGAAATAGTGACCCTGGGAAGTGTAGAAAATGGAATGTAAAATATGAAAGCGACCTTGGGAAGTGTAGAGAATGAATGTACTACAAAATTCATCTACCCTACCTGGAGATGCTTGACAATATTGACAACCTCCCGCGTGGAATAAGGATAAGCAACAAGCCCTTGGTCTGCCAGGCTCCTCAGTTCCCCAAAGGCCTTCACAAGCTTTGTTAATGTTTTCTCAGGTACATCTGGGCCATAGCTTTTCAAGAGAGCTATTTCAGACTCTTCACTTGGGTTGTCTACTGCATGGCAACTGAACAGGTCACCTACAAAGAGATCAATGCATGTGTTTATAGAGTTACAGTGTGTCCGAGAAGTCCCCGTACACTTAGGTTTGAGTATCACAGAGAGCAATGTCAGTGTAATTTTAGTTTATTTATTAAGTACATACTATAGTTCAGTACTTACATATACGAACTATGTATCCAGTGCTGTACACACAGATGTATGCATCTCCATGTCCTCCTTGACATGTTGCGGAGCATCTGAGAAGTTATCTCTCGTAATGCTTCCTCCACACTTTCACACAATTCTTCATCTGTCCTGTACCGATGATGAGAGACATGTGACTTGATTATTCCCCACAATGAGTTGTCAGTTGTTGTAAGGTCCAGGCTTGGTGGGGGCCATTTCAATGGGGATGGAGATGTTGGAGAACCACACCCAATCCAGCACCCTGGAAATTGTTTACTAAGGAAATTACGCACCTGAAGAGCAAAATGGGCTGGAGCCCCATCCTGCTGTACCCACACACAATCCATGATTCCCTTCTCTTGCAGCTGAGGTATTAACCACGTTTGCAACCTATGTAAATAAGAATGTCCATTCACATATTCATCAAAATAATATGGTCCGAACAAGTATCGTTATGTCATCTCGGCCCATATCATAACATGAGGCAGGTTTTGTTCCAACTCTTGCACATAATGAGGATTTTCCTTAGACCAGAAGACCACATTCCTCCTGTGTGAACTGCGATATATCGCACATTCATCTGAAAATAACACTCGCGAGCGAGAAACAGCATTTGGAAATTGTGTCAACAAAGCACAGCAGGCTGCAACATGCTGCTCCATGTCATTGTCAGAAAATCCATTCACAAACGTCGGTCTAAATGCTTTCATATGCAAATCTTTTTTTAATATGGTCATGGATTGTTGAAGGCAGTATATTCAGTTCAGCTGTCCTCTTGCGAATCGATTTATTTGGAGACATCGCAATTGACCGAGCAACAGCAGCACATGTTTCCTCACGCGTCTTCTTACGTTCACTGTCTTTGACACATCCTGAAGCAATCGCACGTTTCTCCCAATCAAGCAAGGTTGCTTTACGAGGTGGGTCCTTGCCAAAGCGATCTCTGAAAGCAGTCATTACCTGTGTCATTGTTTGCCCTGTGTGTGCTCATTAGTGCACCCACACACATGCTACTAACCGTTCCTCAACTGTGTAACCGCAACCACTCACATCAGCCATGGCTTCACAACTGAAATGCTCCACACGACCTTGAATGCAGGGATACCAGACAGTGCTGTCTGTGACCATGAAAGCAGTGTTACCAATACCACAACTAAAATTACACTGACATTGTTCTCTGTGATACACAAACCTAGGGGTATGGTGACTTCTCAGACACCCTGTACATCGTAAACTATATATGTTGTAACAACCTTCATACTACTCACAACAGTAGTAATTGAGCACCCATCCTTTTGAGGGGTTTATCCAGAATTTTCGATTGGGGAGGGACGAAAAAGTAAACTTGGAAACAAATTATCCATAAGTTTGGTCTTTGTGAAAAACAAAAGAAGGATATTCTCTCCTGACAATGGTTCTTTATTAGCATGCAATGTTAATTGAATGCTTTATATATTCTAACACTATATTTCAAGAGAGCATCTCTTCTTTCACCTTCAGATGAATAAATTTCATTCTTGCTGGTGGTGGGGATCTAACCTTCTAAGGAAATAGAAATAGTAACTTAAATGTAGAAAAAATAGTATAGAATTCTGGGGGGAGAGGTAGGGGGTGTTGTGGATTTGTAGTAAAATTACAAGTTAGGAGAGAAGGAAAATCTGAAGTCAGTACTGAAGTTGGCAGGTCTTGATGAATATTGGTTACAAGGGCAAACAGAAGGAGCTAAGCCAAGTGCTTAGCTCTGCTTAGCCAACTCTGAGTGCTTAGCCCCCACTACTGGTAAAAATACATTTGTTTATCTGAAGATCAGAAAAAAGTGTTTTCTCAAAATTTGGTGTTAGAATAGGTGCTAGCAGCCAGTAATGTGCAATTATACATTGCATGCTAATTTAAAGGGTCATAAAAACTGGGTGGTATTTTTTTTAAAAATTTTTGTTATTTTACATTGCTTTTGTGCTAATTTGGGGTTATGAGGAAGAGTAAAGATTAGATAAAATTGATGAAGGGACACTCACAGACAATGGCAAGACTGGAACTCAAACCCAGAAACTTTGGTGGTGAGACTAAAAGTTGAGTGCTCAGCCATTGAGGTAGGGGGAGGGGGAAGGGTTTGAGTGGGTGAATAAAACAGTCACTCAAGATTTCTCACCATTCACATCACTGTTACCTCAGACACCAACTTTAGAACTAATAGAGTTGGAAAAATATTTTCAGACCATTCTGTAATGTTTTAACGTACTTTAAACTCTGTTCTCAGTATATTATTTTAAGAAGATAATGTAAAAAGTGCCATGTTTTTTCTATATTTCTTCTTACATGTTAAATAAATGCTTATTACATGAAAAAAGCCATATCATTATATTTAATATTCCCTGACTTTTTCAGTTTTTATTTTAAGTAATACCTTCACTTCCTTAATCATAGAACAATTTTTCTAGGACAATTGGGAACCCTGATTAAGGAAAAGGAAAATTAAAAGGTAATAATAAGAAACTAGTTTGCCAAGCATGGATGCAATTTTTTTATCTATCACCACTAAAAGTCCAATGGTTGTAAAACATTGTAAACTAAAATATGTGAGAAAAAATATCCCATGAAACAAAATATATATACCTAGTGCTCCGAAGAAATCATTTCCCAAGAAAGGGAAACCAGGTCTGTTGGCTAATACAATCATTCTGAACTCTGGATGCATTGGTATTATGCTGCCCAATTGAGCACTAGCTCTAGGATCACCTGAAGGAACAATTCTTCGACCGTCTGAAAGAATCATCTCTCCTGATTCAACGAGTGTCTGGAAGGAGTAAAAATGACATTGATCATGATTTTGGTGTAGATACTTTTTATTTAGGGCAAAACTATGAACCTTAAGTTTGAGCTTATTGTATCTTAGGTTCAAAATTATCACAACAACATATTCATTTTTACAGCATTAAATGATTAACTGAAGCTCACAATTTATAAATAACTAAAATCTTCTGATGGAATAATTAATGTTTCACCTTAGAGAAATACATTAACAAAGTTATACTGAGTTGATATCTATAAATGAAGAGGTCACTTTTGGCTAATTTGCGAAGATGGGGATGAGTGATGACATGATTAAATTGACGAATGGACACTCACAAACATCTATGCCCAGGCTGGAATTCAAACCCGGGACCCCTGGCATCTTAGCACAATGTGCTAACCACTCTGCCACGGGGGCCGGCAAAAGCCAAGGCATTCAATATATTAAGCGGGTCAGGAATAAAACTTGATAACCCATACTCCATTCAAAATTGAGTGCAGCTGCTGTACAGTCTCCAGTTGCTGTACAATAGTGTCATTAGCTGGTGTTGGTCAGAAACGTGTGCACCCACAGTGCAATGGATGAACTTTCACTTGCATTTTTCTCGATTTCATACTTTTGTGGGTTTATAAGTTTTACTCCCAAGCCAATCATATCATACCCTGATCTTATTGAAACTACATAATTACAAGAAATTAGGGGTTGATGTAAGCATACTGGTAAAATTACCGACAATTTTTCAAGGAAAACCCCCTGCAGTTTTACCTATTTACATACATTAAGGAGGTTCATGTTCAAGGAACATTTGGAATTTTACATGAGATCGGTAGAATATTGGTTATCAGCATTGGCAAAAATTTCATATTTCATCATCCCTGATAGAAATATGCAAATAATTACAATTGTTGAACATATAGTTTTTTCTTAAATGCAGAACAATATACAACATCATTTTGTATCTTACCTTTAAGATGCATGTTACATGTGTGGGGGCTTTATCTGCCTCATCTACAACTAGCACATGGCCTAATTTAACTGCACGAATCAATGGAGAATCTTCATACACAACCACGCCTTCCAACACAGTAGGCTGCAGGGTCAGTGTCTGGACTGTTGTGTCTCTGCAAGATTTTTAAGGTAAGTAACATCAAAACAGCAATTGGGCAAGTTAATATAATACCCAATGTAAAAAATAAATAAGAATTAATTCTATTTATCAGTGAAGGAACAGAATAATCAGGACCCTACTGACATAGGCATAATGGTGCATCACTAAAATTACTGATAATTATACTGATTTCAAAGATCTATATGGAGTCTGTACTATAATGCAAATTTTTCCATTTCGTTAATACTTTTATGAAAATAATGTGTAATTTATGTGACTTGGTTTTATAATACAGTTGCTTTGTCAAAGACAAAATCCATTTAATCGTGTGGTTTACCTAGGTTAATGAAGTATTTGTGTTCTTTGTAATTTTCTATCAAATCAGTTAATTTTATCAGTGCTTTATTAGATTAGCAAAACATCATTTCAGTCCATCTCTACTATTTATTTATTCTTGCAGATTTTTAAAATTTAAAATGAAAATGATACTGTGCAAACTTCACCAGTGGTTTCATAAACATTTCAGGCCACATCTTGTACGAGGGCTATCTTTTTTATCAACCTCTGATGGCAGAGCATCACGCAGTGTGATTGGCATCCCCCCTGCCACTACCACCACGACTGCCAAGGCCAACGCTTCAGTTGGAGCTGAGCGTCGGGCACGTAGAGATGTCTGCTACAATCGATTCTTTCGTCAAGTGCGAGGTGTGTAGTGTGATATGATTTGTACAGGCAGAGAAGCACAATCAATGCGGCTGCATACTGTGAGACATTGCACAGACTACGCAGAGGCATCCAGTACAAACGGAGAGGAGACTACGCAGAGCCATCCAGTACAAACGGAGAGGCATGCTGTCATCAGGCATTGTCTTGCTTCATGACAATGTCCGATGCGTGTTGCTGCGTCAGCCTAAGACCTTCTTCAACGATTCCACTGGAAAGTGTTTGATCACCCTCCCTACATCCTAGACCTGGTGCTGAGTAACTTCCACCTTTTCCCGGCGATGAAGAAGTGATTGGGAGGACGGCGCTTCTGCACCAATGAGGAGCTTCAGGATACCATGCAGACCTGGCTCAACAGACAGGGTATTGGAAAGCTGGTGCATCAGTACGATAAATGTCTGAATCTTCTTGGTGATTACGTTGAAAAGTAGATTATACGTGTATGTAACTTTTTTCAATAAACCCATTTTGCTATTCACTGTGGTTTTGATTTCATGCCCTATCGGAGGTTGAAAAAAAAATAGCCCTCGTATATGCCATGTCCCAAGATGTACATGTGTATGTATAGAAACACATCGACAAGCATAATGTTCTTAATTTATTACAGTGAATTTTGAGTAGCATAAATCCAAACCTAAATATTTAAACTATGAGCTTACCTGTGAAGCTGTATGTATTCTCTTGGTCTATTAATTAGAAACAGCAAACGGTCCACCAGCTTATTCTTCCCCACACCCTGATTCCCCACCAACAGAAGGTGTTCGCCAATTTGAAAATCTTGCAACAGCCATTCCAGCAACGAAACATGCTGTGGGAGAGAAAAAAAATACTTGTAACCAGTATTTAGATATGTTTAGAAAAGTTCTACAAAGTATTGTTATGGTTCCTCTTCTTCTATGGTGCAACAGCTCTTACATGAGCCTTATCTTCTATTAGAGTTTGCCTTTACGCTTTCCAATCCATTGCCTTTGTTCCCCAGTTTCAAAGTCCTGAATTTCCAATATATGTTAATTCAGCATCATTATTTCATTCTTGAGGGCCTATATCTTCTGATTCTTCCTGACTGAGGCAACACTTTCTGTTTACTAACAGTTCTCAAATGTTCAACCCCTTCAATGAGAGATGGATCCTGTCTCCTTTCATCACATGGTTTCTAGTAAGGGTTGACTACCATACTTTCCACTGCACATAACAGGAACCACCAAAGTCTAAAAACTGCAGGGCACAGATCGGAACTGAGAGTGAGAGACTAGAAGTGTCATGTCATTAAAGATTTGGCATCAGAGTTTCATTACTCCTACCCAAGTTCTATTATGATTATTAATGCACACTTAATTTAATTTCATGTTTAATTATAGTATTGCAACATACAGTAAAATATAAAATATGAAGCTGTTCACCTGAGGTATGTCAAAAAACAGGACATCCGGCACTTTTGTCTTTGTAGCAGTTTTGTATCTTGGAGCTTTGGTCTTTCCTATCTGAACAGATGTTTCATCCACAGTGCACAAAGGAGGCAAATCACTTGTCTGCTTCTGAGAATGGGTATTAGAGATGCCTGCATTATGCAGAGCTGTCTCAAGGGCCTGCTGGGCTGTTGTTGGCAAAAACCTAAAAATATACAAAGCTTTAATTAATACCTTATTCAAGGAAAAATGTCTTACTGTCCTAAGAACTTTCAACACATCCCATTGCCAATACTTTCTAACTGTAATGGTATTATTAATATTTTTACTGCTCTCTCAATAAACATGTGAAAAGAACATGGAATGTTTAAACTCCTGCACAATCATAATCCAGGAGAATATGGGAGTGACCTTTTCGAAACACATTCAAATGACAACTTCTCTTCCATGCGAAAGCAAAATCTCATAGGCTATCAAGGCTCCGTCAGCTGGACCACAGCTAGCATAATCCTCTGTGGGGTTTATGTTCTGTCCATTTGTGTTTGCGATCATCCCTTTATCACTTTCATCCAATCATCATTCATCTTCATCATTGCAATTAGTCAAAAGTGGCAGACAAGCGACCTTAAACAATCATTTAAATAAAAAAATGAGTCTTCATGCTCCTGGAGGCACTTACACATACATAAATATATAAGTACAAATTAAGATAAATAATTGTATTTCTTGTATTCTTTCTCATCTCCCGCTTTCTTTTACTTAACTATATGCATGAAAAATAATGGTGAATAAATAAAAATATTGCATTTGCTGAATACAGGGCTGATCAGACCACTCACTTCCTCACACCAAATCATTAAATACAGGAATAACCTTACATTTAGCCCTTTTTTATCAACCTAAATACATGCTGATGAATTAACAGGTTATAATTACCTTGCCAGGCAGGCACGATGGACTATATTGTACGCATCATCAGTTGGATATGATGCCACTCTACGAGCAATCCTAAGAAGCTGCCTGGTTGACAGAGATCCTGCTATGGACTGGATGGTCTTGTCCTCAGATTCTCTTAAAATATGAGCAAGCTGAACTATTTTGTGAATAGTGGGGTGGACATCTCTATACTGCAAGTAAAAATTGAAATCAAGACATTATTAACACATCACGGTGAGCAATGTGCTAGTACTAAATAGGTTAATATAAAAACCTCTGGTGGACAACAACAAAAGACCTAAGACACAAGACGTAAGACACAAATCTGACAGACTTGAACTCTTTGATGACTATTTGTGTAGCAGATGTATTTACAAGTACAGCGTGTCCGAGACGAAACACCCTAATTTAAAACACTTATACTGAACATAATAAACAACCAAGACAATTTTGTTAGGTGGTATATGGTAGATAAGCTGTGGAAATTTTAATTATGTAATGTAATAGCAAGATCATTTTCATTGCAGGTGCTGAAAACCGAAAAAAAGGAAAATGACAACGAATGCTGAAAAAGCACAAACCGTGTGGTGGTATGCAGAATTAGGGTCGATTATCGCACTTCAACGACGTTTCCGTGCAGAGTATCACATCACAGAGACCCTCCAGATGCCAAGAGAAACAAGGCATGGAAAGCAGCGTTTCTAGAGACAGGATCTGTTGCTAAGAGGTATGGTGGTGGCACTTCAAGAACATCAGAGGAGAATGTTCGGTGCATTTCAGATACACTTGCAAGAAGTCCCAAAAATCTGTTCGTCTGGTGTCACGTGAGCTTGATGTCCCAAAATCAACTGTTCACGATGTGCTACACAAGCGCCTAAAGCTTTATGCATATAAATTGCAATTGTTACATGAGGTGAAACCCGACGATAAACCCAAACGAGCAACGTTTTCCGAAGACATTCTTCAGAGCATCGAGGAAGACAACAACTTTTTGGCCAAGATTATGTTTTCTGATGAGTCAACATTTCACCTCAGTGGTAAGATCAACAGACACAACGTGCGGATTTGGGGTAGTGAACATCCTCGAGAGGCCATAGAGTATCAACGAGACAGCCCGAAGGTCAACGTTTGGTGTGGCTTACTCAAGGATGAAGTTATTGGACCTTTTTTCTTTGCAGAGGCAACCATCACTGGTCACACATATCTTGATATGTTAGTTAATGTTCCCTCAGATAAGACATTGACACCCACACCTGCTCTTCCAGCAGGATGGAGCACCTCCACTGGCATTTGGAAGTTTGGAACACATTGACCGAATAATTCCCACAAAGATGGATTGGGAGAGGTGGTCCAATTACCTGGCCACCCCGATCGCCTGACACTACTCCCCCGGATTTCTTCCTGTGGGGGTATGTTAAGGACAAGGTGTACTCTATCAAAGTGACAACTTTGGAACAGCTTCATGAGAGGATTAGAGCTGCTATTGAGACAGTTACGCCACAGATGCTACAGGCTACCTGGTGTAAAATCGAGTATCGATTAGACATATTCGTGGGGCACATGTAGAAATAGTGTGATTGCACAAACAAAACTTCATAACTATGTGTATCCATTGTTGTATCAATCTTCTTTATGCATGTCGTATTACAGACAGTTCAAATTAGGGTGTTCCATCTCGGACACCCTATATATTTGGCACACACAGGAGATGTACTATGTAGAAATTTCAGCGAAAAATGCAGGCTCAACCAGGACTCGAACCCAAGTCTCTGGCATACTGTGTCATTGCCAGAGACAATTCCACACAGGTAAAACAGTGACAGCAGAAAATCAGGCAAAGCCAGGGTTGGCTCAGTATCTCAGTTGGTAGAGCAATGGCACTGTAGGCCAGAGACCTGGGTTTGAGTCCTGATCGAGCCTGCATTTTTCATTTAAATTTCTACAAGTATGCAAGTATTTTCTATTGATAACAAACCTGTAATGAAGAAAGATGAGTTACTTGTTGTTGACTTGGTGTTTTAAGTCCACTTTATGCACAGTAAGGCTAATCGGGACTCGGCCTACAGTTTTAAAGTGGGATCCGAACCACTTGTACCTCCACCGGGTATCGAACTACTTACTGTCTATTAGCTAATAATGGCATACAGTATATTTCTAACCAATGAGCACACAGTGCAGTGATGGATCCCACTTTAAACTGTAGTTTAAGATTTGACATAGTTGTATTTCACCCTCCCCTCAAGAAGCACATGAAAATCTGAACAGTAGTTCTTCATGGTATCCATCTACTATCACTAACACTTTTAAGCAAATACAATAAAGCAAGCACAGTTGTTATGTAGCAACGTTTCAGCTTTACAGCTCCATAGGTAAAGCTGGAACATCTTAACCATCCCCTCCAAAAAGCTTCTTCTAGAGTAATAATTAGGGCCCAGATAGTTATGCACTCAAAATATCTAAAATATGTTGAATTTGTAAAAGAAAGTAGAAAATAATCAGCAGTGATAGAAGGAAATAGCAAGTTATTTTATTAAGAAGACAATACGTCCAACGAATAGACGTAAAATACAATTTTAGTAGTGGTTGTTGGCTCTAAAATATGCAAGAAGCTTATATATACGATTCACATATGGATTTGCATATGTAATGTGCATTGCAGGGTCCCCACTGATTGCATTACATGTATTTCATTTGTAAACTGAAAATAACATTAATTTAGGAGGTCCAATACCTCACCTTACAAGTAGAGGCCCCTTTGTGAATGGAGGGCAAGATCTGAACCCTCCCGTCCCCTTCGTAAATCCCAGCCTGTAGATTAAAACTCCCTCCAATCCTCCTACCAGGGGTTCACCACCGAAAGGGACAGCAGAAGACATGGGAAAGCTGAGCAACTATTCCTGGTGTCGATACATGGTTTTCCTAAAGTCCTTCCCACATTTAAATTCACATTATGTCATACACATATGTATAAATATTATGACTGCTTCTCACAAAGATAATCTTGCTTTTCAAAGGTCCCAGTAGTAGTGCAATAGAATAGAACAATAAATTATATTACACAAATATCTACACGTAACAGATAATTACCAGACGCTTGATGATGTGGAGCTCCTCCTTTATGCTTAGAGGCCTCATGTGGTGATACAAGAACAAACTCAACATTTCAGCTGACAACCACTGACCCATACTACCACCTTAAATAGAAAAAATGTATCATTTCCATGAAAAAGTAAAGAACAATTCGGAAAAACTATAAAACTAAAATTTAATTACTATACATGTTGCTTCTAATATGCAGCATCCAGATAATGTGTTCCATGAATTAAGGATCTGTTACAACCAAAATAAGATTCAAATAAAATGAAATATTGCAAATAATTTTATAAATTATTTAATATTATAAACAGCATATTCTAACTTATTATATGTGGTTATGTTAGGGCTACCATATTTTGAAATGATAAAAAGAGGACATTTTCTTCGAAAACCACACACACCATCAATTTATTCACAAACATGAAAACATTACATAAATCACACAATTTATCACCATTAAATAAAATTACTTTATTTTATCTTCATGTTCACTGCCAGGTTTCGTGAAAAACTGAGTCAGTTTTGTAGATGAAGCTTCACCTCTGACGGCTCTTTTGTGCTTCTTCCACTCCACGTGTGCTTGCAAGTCTAGCCCTCCTTTGTTTGCCACAGACACATATGTACCGGGTTTACAAACCATACACTCGCCTTCAAAATCGTCTCTACCACGTCTAAAACATGAATACTTTTCTTGTAACTCATTAGTAAACTTACACTTTCTTTTAGGCATATTAGTAGCTTACACTGTGTTCGCAAAGTCTAACTTCCACTTCGAAACACGAACAAACGAATGACGCGGAAATCACATCGACTGGAACTTGAAACTGAAACAACAAACGACTAACGCTTAGCTCATCATCCAGTACTGCCAACATCAGACGTTTAATGATTCGAAAAGTTGTAACTTCGTGATCTCTGACCTATGATGATTGGATAAAAGTAAAAACCCGGACATTTTAACAGAAAGTAAAAACCCGCCTGGATGCAAATTTCAGGGTCCGAAAAGAGGACATGTCCGGGAAAACCAGGACGTATGGTAGCCCTAGGTTATGTTTTACAACCTTCTCGTTTGTGTCATTAGACAAATTATTCATTCGAGATGAAGATGGCCCGTGTTCTCCTGAAACGTTACATCAAAAAACATGCTTAAATTATTGTAACAACTGTAAACTACGAGAGGAATACAATAAAAGCAATATGTACACACAATATTGAGGTACGCCCGACCCTGTGGCTGAGTGGTTAGCACATCGCGCTGCGATGCCAAGGGTCCCGGGTTCGAATCCCGGTCGGGTATGGTTGTTTGCGAATGTCCATTTTCATCCATTTCATCATTTCATCACTCATCGCCATCTTCGCAAATTAGCCAAGAGGCACAAAACGCGAAGTAAAATAAACTAAATCAATCAATCAATCAATCAATATTGAGGTACGTGTAATAGACATTATGGAGTAGAGAAGAAACCAGTATGATGAATTACATATAGAGTTTAATCATAACCAAATGACTGGTTGTCTCACAGTTGCCAGGTATTTTGTTTGTCATCAGATATTTTATGTAGTGTTACTAAATGTTTCTTTCTTGATTGCAAATTTTCTTGACTTTTCTCTCTTCTTCCAATATGAATGAAAAGTTTGTGGAACATCACCACTTGTAAATGTTTAGGACATTCAATAATGAATAAAATATATACAAAATTCAAGTGAAAACAAAATTTTACTTAATTAAATTGGAAATGAAAACCAGAACAAAACTATGTTCAGTGAAATAAGTTCCAAGTATTGAAATGTTGTCAAGAAATAAAATTATAGTGCTTATGAACATAATTTGAGCATATTTTTGTTTCTATTTTTTTGAAGTGTGATTTTTCCATCAACTTTTTATTCATTAGTAAAGCTAACATGGTACTAACATGCTGCCAGGAAATTCTGTCTGAAGGAGGTAGTATGAATAAAAGGGAAAATTATATACTTTAAGGGTAGCAATTATTTTAGAGAAAGTTATCCAATGTATAAAGAGAATGTTTATAACATACAGAGGCAGCAACAGAAAACTTTGACTAAGTGAGCAGGAGCTACATAGTGATAAATTAGGAAAGAGAAATGTTACAAACATATCCCCCCCACTTCTTTCTTCCTCTTTTTTCACAATCCTGATTTCCCTTCATACATCTTCCTATTTATCTGCATCTACTATTCATTCACAATTTGTGTTATCTCTCTCTCTCCATCTTATATGTTGTACTCTTCATATATTTTTCTTCACTGATTTCTTTAACAGTAGTTCTGTCACTTTCTTTTTCTTCCCCATGATCATCTCGATACTCCTATTTTCCTCTCATCTATGTTTCTCGTCCTCTTTCCATTGTTCCATCTCCCTATCTTTGTATTCCAACCACTCACTGTGTGCCTATCTCTTGATCTACACCATGATAATATTAGGTTTAGATTTTTCTTATCCCGTTAAACTACAAAAAGTTTCAACTGTCAACTTGCACTCTGGCTACTCATACCCACCTATTGCTGGTGGTTCAGCTAAAGCAATGATCCTGAATGAAGGGTGGATCCTGAAGACCCCAGAATTCTTCATATCCTCATCTGTGAGACCATATGACGACTTTATTTCATCATACCTGTCATGACGTACCAATCTTTTCCCATCATACAGCTGCAATTCCCGATCATGAACAAGTCTGTTAAAGGAAAACAATTACTTTTGAGCATAAAAGAAACAATATGAATGAACAGTTTTTATTGCTTAACGTTAGATAGAACAAGTAACAACAAATAATCACTTCCTTGAAGCCTTGTGTGTATGGTTGATACACATTACATTGTTTTGTGTGGCTTTAGTGTTGTAACCAGTAAAAACTTAGTGGCAAAATGTATTAAACAAACATAATCTGTTAAGATTAGTCATAAGGAACTTACATTATGATGACCACTGTCTCACATTTAAAGTAGAAGAGAAAACACAATACGAATTCACATATGCCAAAATAGTGGAGGAACTGAAGCGTATAATTTACTAATGATAATTAACGTTACTGTACCAATCTGACAGTAAAATGATGGAAACATTTTTTGTAAAATTAAACATGTTCTACTGATATGTTCCAAGATCAACTTTGAATTTCATTCATTCATTCATTGTTTTCTGCCTAATTCGCAGGTTTTTCACTGCAATCTCCAGCTTTCCCTATTCTCTGCCTTACGTTTCGTAATAGCATACGACCCAGTTAATTTAATATTATCCATAAACTGATATCTCTTTCTTCCACTGACCTTTCCTCCTTCAACCAATCCCTCCAAGGCATCCCTTAGGAGGCAGTTCCTTCTTAGACAATGTCCTAACCAGTTTCTTGTCCTCTTCTTGATGGTCTCCATTATAGATCTTTTTTCACCAACTCTTTTCAGTACGGCTTCGTTTCTTACCTTGTCCGTCCATTTTACATGCTCCATTTTTCGCCATGCCCACATTTCAAAAGCTTCGAGTCGTTATTCTTAATTTCTTCTCAACGTCCAGGTTTCTGCACCATATAGTGCTACACTCCACACAAAACATTTCACTGATCTCTTCCTTAAACATGGGTCCACAAAAACATTTTTTCTTCTCTTGAAAGCTTCTTTTGCTATTGAGATTCTCATTTTCACTTCTTGGTTGCAGCTCATGTCACTGCTTATGGTGCATCCGAGGTACTTCAAGCTATCCACTTGCTGGATTCTTTCACTGTTTGCTCTCACATTAATATTCCTTGGTTTCCGTCCTATGACCATTGCCTTTGTCTTGTTTACATTAATCTTCATCCTATACTCCTCACAGCTGCTGTTTAACTCTTCCAACATACTATTTTTGGTTCTTTCATACTCAGCGAATAATGCCATGTCATCAGCAAATCTTATGCAGTTTATTCTTCTTCCTCCCAATTTGACACCCCCTGTGCCCTGGGAACAATTTTTCACTATATCTTCTAAATAGATATTAAACAAAGTAGGCGACAGGCATCCTTGTCGTACTCCTCTTCCAATTTCACAGCATTCTGTCATTTCGTCTCCTGTTCTCACTTTAACTCACTGATTCATGTATAAGTTGCTTAGAAGTCTTCTCTCTTTCCAATCTACACCAATTTTCTTCAGAATTTCTGAAAGTTTAACCCAATTCACTCTATCAAAGGCTTTATCCAGGTCTACAAATACTACAAACACCTCCTATCCTTTCTCTAAATATCTTTCCCCAATGGTCCTCAGTAAAATAATTGCATCCCTTGTACCTCTTTCTTTAGTGAAACCAAACTGTTCTTCCTCTAAATCGCCACTGACCTTCGAGTATAGGCATCTGTTCAGAATTCTTAGAAGAATTTTTGCCGAGTGAGATATCAAGCTCATTGTCCTGTACTCAGAACATTTTCTGGCATTGCTTTTCTTCTGCAGAGGTACCAAAACAGTCTCCGTGAAATCTTGTGGCCAATCCCCTTTCTCATACATTTCATTGCATAAGTGCAATATTTCTCGTTTTCCATCTCCCAGGCATTTGATAAGTTCAACAGGAATTTCATCAGTGCCCGTTGCTTTCCCATTCCTCATTCTTTAAGTGCTTGCTCAAATTCTTCATTCAGGATATAGTATCTTTTCTCATCATCAGGCACATATACTTCATTTTCTACATTCAGACTGTCTCGGCGATTCTCTTTCTGGTAGAGCTCTTCAACGTACTTTCCCCACACATTCGATATTCCTTTTTTGCCTGTGATTTCACATCCTCCTTCGTCTTCTATCATCCACATTGTTTTCCGTTTCTTCTTTTGGAAGTTCAAGCAGTTTACTTCACGATACATCATGTCATACTTTCCCCTTTTTTCCAGTTCTTCAATTTCTTCACATTTTTGTTTCATCCATTGTTCATTTGCCCTGTCCGTTTCTCTTCTTAGCTGGTTATTCAGTATCCTGTCATTTTTTTCCCTCTTCTGTATTTACGTTCTTCCATTTTCTCCGTTCCTCCATTTTTCCAGCATACTTTCAGTAATCCATGGTTTCTTTGCACTTTTCCTTTCCCTGTAGCCTATTGTTTCATCCACTGCCTTCTGTAAGCAACTTTTTATTCCATCCCACATCTCATTATTATTGTTACAACTAGCTTTAAACTTAGTATAGTTTTCTTGGAAATTTTCTGCAAATTTTTGTCTTTCTTCTTCTTCCCTTAGCTTCTCTAAGTAGGGTTTCTTGCTCCCCTGATTTTGTGTTATCTTCTTGAATCTAAGATTGATTTCTGCTATTAGCAAGATGTGGTCTGAATTAATGTCAGCTCCTGGCAATGTCTTCGAATTTTTCAAACAACTTCGAAATCTTTCTTGTACCAGTATGTAATCTATCTGGTATATTTTGCTATCTCTTGGACATATCCAGGTGTATCTCCTTCTCTTATGTTGCTGAAACGGTGTGTTTCCAACAATTAGGAGTTTCTTTTACACAAATTTACCAGGCCTTCCCCTCTCTCATTTCTCTCACCTAATCCATATCTTCCTACTGTACTACCATCCTGCATTTCTCCTACTACAGCATTCCAATCACCCATTATGATAATGCATGATGCCATTCTCTCTTTTTCCATCAAGTCTTCTATCTTCTCATAGTTTTCCTCCACTTCTTCTTCTGACAACCTACTATGTGGCATATACACTTGAATTAACGATAAGTCTTTCTTCTTTCCTTGAAGTTTCACCATTATAATTCTGTCATCCACATAATGCACTGCCACCCCGGTTTCCTTGTTGATCACCTCCAGAATAAAACATCTTGAACTCATCACTCACTATTTCACCATTTTTGTTCCCACCTCACTTCTGATATTCCCATAACATCTACTTTGTTTCTTCTGATTTCTGCTTTTAAGTTTTCTAACTTTCCAGACTGTAACAGGCTTCTGACATTCCACGTCCCAATACCTAATCTTACTTTCTGTTTGCTTCTCTTTTCCCCATCAGTGTCCTTTGTCATAATGTGTCCTTCCCAGACATCCCCCTCCCGGACATCCGAATGGGGGGGCTAGTTTACGTCCGGAATATTTTGCCTTAGAACAACTCATCACGATTGCAGTTTTTCTAGGGAAAAGATATATGCGGTAGCTTCCCGTTGCTTTCCGCACACCACTCTCTCTTTCACATCTTGGAAGATCCCAGGGGGCCCCAACGAGGAGATGAGGAGAGTGGATTTGGCTAAATGAGCCCTCCGGACTTCACTGAAATTCACTGCACCAAACTTGTAGTGATATAATCATTAAAAGTAGTTTTTCACTTACATACATACCTTTGGTAAAGCTACCCCTGCAAACTGCAACATGCCATGAAGGAGTGTGGAGGTAGGTCCCCCACATCTTTCCAATTTTGGCACTTTGTGGCGGTGCTGTGATCAGCAGAATGATCTGGCCACCTTTACCCTCTCCCTCTCATGTACTTATTTATTAGAGGCTGAGTGACCCAAAGAGCCACTCTGTACTGGGAAAAGTCCCACCTGAAATTCCCCACTGCAGGAATCAAACCTGGGTCTCCCACATGGCAGTCAGACACCCTATCCATTGGACTGCCATGGCTCTATACATGCCTGTGATAAATGTTTAACTCATAAATGCATTTTCCCCACCTTACCTAACACTGTAACTTTGAGGAACTGTAGTGCTGTAGCAACATAAGGTAGAATTTTCTTTTATTCTCCAACACTTCATTTGAATGATGGAAAACTGCATTAACTCACTTACTTAATACATATCGCCATTGAGATTTTCTATAGATAATGAAATTGTTCATTTAGAAGTCCATTACTCCTGCATAGCTGTGTGGTTTATGCTCTTGCCCCTGGAGAAAACAGTCTCAGGCTTGATCTCCGATGGGAGTGCCAAAAATGCTGGTGTTGATACAGCATTGTGAGGGCAATTGGGGAGCTACATGAAAGTAATATCAGCAGACTCAATGCACTGACCACATGTCACTCAATGAACCACTTGGCAGGCCTTGGCCCTCGATGGGTTGTTGGGCTACAGAATTTAGTTTCAGAGAAGTCCACTTAAAATAAAGAGCATGCATGATAAAACTATTACCACTGATACCTTATAATTTGGTACAGGTTGTTGAGTTCTGGTCGAGCCTGCATTTTCTGCTTCAATTTCTATATAGGAATCATGCGGGCCTCTCCGAGGGTGTAGTGGTAATGTCCTCACCTTGTAATTGAGTGGTCCTGGGTTTGTCACCCATTGGAGGTACATTCCACAGTGGTTCGGATTGCACTTTAAACTGTAGGTCCTGTCCTGAATAGCCTATATGTGCCTAAAGTGAACTTAAACACTTTAGCTGCCATGGGCATTTTAGCAAATTGTCTACAGCATGCACAGTTGTATCGCCGGGGTGGTTCAAGTGTGTG
Source organism: Lepisma saccharinum (assembly GCF_977018435.1). NCBI lineage: Eukaryota > Metazoa > Arthropoda > Insecta > Zygentoma > Lepismatidae > Lepisma > Lepisma saccharinum. The sequence goes on from NC_139231.1 coordinate 35,485,886, forward strand.
TATTCGGAAGAGGCCAGTTGACTCGCCGGTGGTCAAGTGGCTGTTAAATTTGATTTATTCATGTTTTGTATGGCTCTCTGGGCAGATAATTGTAGAGTCAATGTGGAGTGCTGGGAATAGTATTTTCGTTCTACAAGCGCAATATTTATATTATTACTTTTATTTATTAATTTTATTAATCATATTTTCGTGATTATTGTTTCCTTACAAGAGAGCCTAGTAGTTGTCAATATCTGTGGGAGTCATCAGCACAGTGCACTACAATGCCAGGGGTGCGGGATCATATCCTGGTTCAGACATGAATATTTGTGTATGTCCAAATGAGAATCCATAGTAGCTTTTCTTGTATGTACGCATTGCTTGCATTGTAGAATTATTTTCTTGTAGTTTACGGTTATTGCAAGCATTCATCTAGCAATGGGAAACCCAGTATCCGGAATCATCTCCAGCATTATTCTTCTTTACATAGAATCTCCAATTGTTAATCAGACAGATGCAGATATCATACTCTACATCAGATATGTAGATGATGTGCTAATTATTGCTAAAAATGAGAACACCATCATGGACGTATTTAAATTGCTAAATGAATCACATTGTCGCATAAAATTCACTTGCGAACCCATAAACAACAATGTAATTTCTTTCCTTGATCTGAAATTTAAGACAACTGACACAACAATTCAAACATCAGTCCATAGAAAAAAATTAGCAGGGGAAAAATACATCCATGCCAATTCAGAACATTCTCATATAACAATGGATAATATATTTTTAAATTTTTTCTTGACAGCACAAAGACTATGTTTTTATAATAAGGATATCAAAAATGAAGAAGAAAGGCTTTTTAATATAGCAAAAGAAAATGGCTTTCACACTAACAGAATAAACCAAATCAAAAAGCAAGTCGCAAGAAAACTAAAGGAAAAGAGAAATACAGACAAAGATGAAAAATCTGTTGAAAAGAAATTTGTGTGCATTCCATTCCACAAGGGATTCTCACATAAAATTGTAAAAATTTTTAGAAGATTTAATTTCAAAATTGTTTTTAGATCACCAAGAAGTTTGGAATGTACATTTAATGAATTCAAAATGAGAAACTCTCTACCAGATGTGGAAACCACAGGAATATATAATATAAGTTGTTCATGTTCAAAGGATTATGTAGGACAAACAGCAAGGAAAATGGCAATAAGATGGCACAAACACGATTTGGACATTATAAATCTAAACCCAAGAACAGGTTTGTCACCTCACATCATCGAAGAGAAGCATTTGATTAAAAAGAGAAGGGTTTTAAAAAGATTGATGGGAAACATAGAGTTGAATGTCTGGTAAGCTTCGTTCATTGCAGAAGAACACTGGAATAAATTAAATAATGAAAATGGTAAAACAGATCCAGTATGGAGTTTTCTTTTTCACAAATGGAGTAAGCCACCATCTTTATAATTTAATGTAACATCAAGAAACTTTGTGAAAACAATGATGACTTTGAATTACCTGATGAAATTTGGGATTCATAATTTTAAATTAAAAATAATGTGATCAAAAATTTTTATTTGAAATAAAAAAAACCAGACTGCTTCTTTTCACAATTAGGTTGCTATATTACAACAATGTAACATTGACAACATCCATTATATAAGGGATTTTTTTGTTTAAAAAATTGTTAACCATTGTTATAACTGTATCTTTAGTCAAAATAAAAAATAAATGTCTGATGAAGGGAGTGTGTGTTCTCCTGAAACGTCACAACGAAAAACTGTTTTCTTATGTTTGTAATAACCGTAAACTACAAGATACAATAAAATAAAATAATCCATAGAATTTAGAGAAAATTGATAGGTGTGAAACTCGAGAAAAACTTGAAAACAGGAGATACTGCCTGACTGCCATGCAGAAGACCTGGGTTCGATTCCCTAGGTGGGTGATCTATGGTCAGAATTTTTCAGACCTTGTCGCCGCATAAAGCACTATCCCCAACAACAAACTGTAAAATTTCTTTGTGAAGATTGGGCCTCTTCCAAACAGTTTTTTTAAAAAGCTTCAAATGGTATGTTTACTAGACATGTTACGTGGAACAAAAACAAAGAACGTATTAACAAAAAAACTACCCTTCCTGTTACAACTCGCATTACTGCTTGTTTCCTGATAGGATTTCGTCGAATCCACGCCGCCACTGCTTTCATGAGCTTCTGGCTCCTCATGCTGAGAGGTCTACCTTTCCTGAGGTGGTCCTCAATTGTCCCTTTGTCACAGTATCTGTTGATGGTCCGATGCATGAACATCCTGCTGATATTCAGCTTTTTCAGGGTTTTGAAAATGTCCGATGGTGATTTGCCAACTTTCTGCAGTGCGCTTACTGCCACATGGTTCTCGTATACACCCCACTCCATTCGACTTGCAGTGAAATTCACCTTTCCACTACCACAACCAAACACACAATGATACTGGTTGTTGTTTGATCCAACATTGTGGGGTTACTTTGCCAACCAGTGTTGCCATCCCTGTCTAAACTTTGTAACAGAATTTATGATATGACAAGGTAGCTTTCATTCAACTGTATCCAATATGGAAAAATAAACAAATGGGATTAAAAACAAAGCTCAGGATATTTCAAACAAATGTTAAGTCAGTTTTACTACATGGCTGTGCAACTTGGAAGCTAACAAATAAAATAGGACACCAAATACAAACATTAGTGAATAGGTGCCTAAGGAGGGTCATGAATATAAAGTGGCCTGATAAAATTACAAAGGAGAAATTTTGGGATATCACAAATCAGAAACCAATCATCCAACAAATAAAGAAGATGAAATGGAAATTGATCGGGCACACCCAGAGAAAACGGATGGCTCATGAGGAAATAAAAAGTAGGCTTAATTCAGGAAATGCATGTTACTTCTATCTTCATAAACTTTTGTCTTCTCGTTTAATATCTAAGAAACTAAAAGTTAAAATATACAAAACAGTAATTTTGCCTGTAGTATTATATGGGTGTGAAACTTGGTCCCTTACATTGAAAGAGGAACATAAATTGAGAGTATTTGAAAATAAGATCCTTAGGAAAATCTCTGGACCTAAAAGGGATGAGGAGACAGGTGAGTGGAGAAGGTTACATAATTTAGAACTACATAATTTGTATTCATGTCCAGATATTATTAGAATAATTAAATCAAGAAGACTTAGGTGGGCAGGCCATGTGGCACGAATGGGAGAGGAAAGAGGAGTTCACAGGATTCTTGTTGGGAAACCTTATGGTAAGAGACCTGTAGGAAGGCCAAGGCGAAGATGGAGGGACAACGTTGAGATGGACCTAAGGGAAATCGGTAGGGATGGAAAAGAGTATATAGAACTTGCTCAAGATAGGGAAAGATGGAAGGCCTGTGTTGCTGCAGCCATGAACCTTCGGGTTTAAGAAGGCTAGGGAGTTAGTTAGTTAGTTAGTCAATAGAAAATAATGCTTTGGATTGGAACCCCAGGGAGAATGAAGGAGAGGATGCCCCAGATGCACATGCAGAAGGACAATTGAACAAGAGCTGCTGCAACAAGAGAAGACATGGTTGGAGGCCAAGAGTTTAGTGAAGAATCGGACAAGATGGAAATGCCTCACGGAGGCCCTATGCTCCACTAGAAACGATAAGAAATAAGTAAGTAAGTGTGTGTGCTAAATTATGACTAAATATGGAGCTGCATTCTGGGCGAGGCTAAACATCATCAATGACATCATTGTTTTAAAGGCAACAGATCCAGTTGGAGTAGCACTAATAGAGACAATTCAACACTTGTAAAACTGGAAACAAAAAAAAATCAGGCCAAACCTGGACTTGTTCACTACATCAGTTTGTAGAGTAATGGCATGGCATGCCAGAAATCTGGGTTCAAGTACTGGCTGAGCCTGCATTTTTTTGCTTAAATTTCTGTGTATTAACATTGTTTCAAATACTTTGAATTTATAGTTCTAATTGTGAAGTCTGTGTCAAAACTTCAAGGGTAAATGTTAATTTTGAACTACAAAGTACATTGTTTGCATGAATGTAAATAGCTTTACCATGACTGTGGATACAGCCAGGTGCGAATAGAACAAAATGTATCTGTTTGAGGGAATCAACTACACTTTAGCAGAGAGTTAACTATTTCATACTGACTGTATTTTTTTATGTCCTTACTAACTGATAGAAGAGATATTACCTGTGAATTACAGCCAACGTGCTAGCATGAATTCTGTGAATGCCATCTAATACTGCTAGTTTCCCCTCAGAGGCTGCCATCACCAGCTGTGAATCTTGCCATATAGTGTCTCCATTGGGAAGTGTATTCCTCTGTTGAATCAAATCCCGTGAAGTCATATCCTTTAATAAAAATCATTATTCCTTACATACCATGACTCTTTCCAATTTATTTTTCATTGCTTTTAGGACTGAACTAATACAAATACTCTCACTGATTCCCAGCAATACCAATACTTAGAAACTGAAACAATTTAAAATAGTTCAGAATATTTATGAATTTTAAAACTGAGTTTTTAATTGGAACTGTACTATATTAATCTACTAATATTAAAATATTCATAATTTACGTACATAAGATAACTACAGATTCTGTATTTATACCCAAAATCCATTTCTCCCCACAATGATGGTGCCAAAATAATGAAAAAATATGCATTTTGAATAATTCCCATGATATTTAGACACTGCTAAAGTGGCATGTGGGATTTTTGCAGATCCTGCAAAACTCCCAGACCATGGAAAAGTATCAGCTGCTACTGGTGATTAAATTTGAACCAATTATTACCAATACATTGACATGGGCTTGGCTCCAATTATATTAAATATAGTAAAGTCATTTGCAAAAATAAAACTAGGAGCACATTCCTTTTTGCAGTATATTTGGATTAATTGTTCTTTCTACATTTATTATATGTTTTTGGTAATTGGAAAATTCATTTCATGCAATTGATCTCTTATTCTTATTGCAAGATTAAGTTTAAATACTTTTATAAAGCATAATAATAAGTGTATAAATTTGCAGTTGTCCCCATCACACACACACTAAGTATATACACAGAATAATATGAAATTCTTACTGAAACTGATAAAGTGCTGATATAAAATTTACTGAAATGACTACTCATACTGTACCAATTAGATATAAAATGGAAAATATTCCACTATGAAATTTAATGATTCAGTCACTTACTTAATTAATGTATGGCTCTGATGGGTTTTGCCTAGAGATGAACTGATATGAAAATTTCTACGGATACCAATGAAATAAACTTCCTTCCATTCTCATTCACTGGTCATTTGCCATATTGTTTTAATATTCTTTCTTCAAAATGATACAAATTCTATAAAGTATAAATGTTTTAATTCTGGATGTTTCTCTAGCAGTGAACAATGAGGAGATTGTTGCAGGTCAGTTCCGGATATCCTTCCAAACTTTCAAGAGCTAATGCCACTGTCATCTTTAGGGATAGAAGTGGCTCTATCCATGAAGATGAGATTGGTGTTAGCTCAGAAGCATATATAAAACTGATCTGACATATCCTGAGAGAATCTCTTCATTATAAATGTTATGCAGTCACCAAATGTCAGTGACTTAACAGACTTACATAGGTGTAAAAAAAAGTTGAATTTTGCAAATCACAAGGGCTAACTTTAAAATGCTGCAGGTTGTGGTTTTATTATTCTGTATGTGCATGTGTATGCACTTAAGTCCCTCTGGCAATTTTACTGTACCTGATATAAAACAACAGGTTCAATTTGGTATCCCATCACATCTGCTAATCTCTGCACCGTTGCACTCTTTCCACAACCTCTGGAACCAATCAAGCAAATGTCCTTCACAATGTGGGATTGAAGTAGTTCTGCCAGTAGCATTTCTTGGTAAGATGTTTCAACATAGCCTGGCTTCATTTTCGCAAGAGGATTTGAACCACATGGTAACTGAAAGACAAAATATCAGGTAAGAAGTAAAAAATGGTTGGCTCATCAGTGGAAGGAATGGATGAGTGCCTTTTCTTTTTGTACACAAGGTGTGAAAAACCGGGATGTGTATTAATATAATATGTTATACATAATTGGGAAATGAGAGACGTGGTAGTACATAAATAATAAATTATATCAATATATTTACAAACAGGGTTGCCATAAAGCCTGGAACCAATAATGCTATTGCTTTCTGAAAAAGGATGAGTCATGGTTCTGACAAAAGATAATCGGGTGGAGATAATTCTTCTCTGTGGATGGAAGTGGCAGCTGAGTTCAAAAGGAGACATCCGGAAAGATCAATAAGTCATAGTGCAGTTGAATCATATCCAAAAAGGATAGCCATTGTAACGGCTGCATTGAATCCTCACATTTTGAAAAGAGTTCAAGGAAACATGTTGAAACATTTGAGAAAGTGGGCTCAACTAACTAACTAACTCTCTAGCCTTCTTAAACCCAAAGGTTCATGGCTGCAGCAACACAGGACTTCCATCTGTCCCTATCTTGAGTAAGATCTATATACTCTTTTCCATCCCTACCAATTTCCTTAAGGTCCATCTCATCGTTGTCCCTCCATCTTCGTCTTGGCCTTCCTACAGGTCTCTTACAATCAGGTTTCTCAACAAGAATCCTGTAAACTCCTTATTCCTCTCCCATTCATGCCACATGGCCTGCCCACCTAAGTCTTCTTGATTTAATTATTCTAATAATATCTGGACATGAATACGAATTATGTAGTTCTAAATTATGTAACCTTCTCCACTCACCTGTCTCCTCATCCCTTTTAGGTCCAAATATTTTCCTAACGATCTTATTTTCAAATACTCTCAATTTATGTTCCTCTTTCAACGTGAGGGACCAAGTTTCACACCCATATAATACTACAAGCAAAATTACTGTTTTGTATATTTTAACTTTAGTTTCTTAGATATTAAACGAGAAGACAAAAGTTTATGAAGATAGAAGTAACATGTATTTCCTGAATTAAGACTACCTTTTATTTCCTCTTTAATATCATTTTCATTTGTTAATATTACTCCCTAAGTATTTTAATTTGGAAACTGGTTCAAATGAGTTGTTATCAATAATTAGATTTTGATTATTACCTAACACATGGTTTCGTCCTGTAAGCATATATTTAGTTTTCTCTTTGTTAACTTCCAAACCTATCTCTTTAGCAGTTTTGAAACATATTTTAGCATTATTCTTAATTGTATTCACATCATCCCCCAGTAAGTCAACATCATATGCATATGCTAACAACTGAGTCACACCATTTAATTTTAGTCCTTCTTTAGTTTCTTTTACCTTCCTAACAGCATATTCTAAGGCAAAATTAAAGAGCAATGGAGATAATGCATCTCCTTGTTTTAACCCATCATGAATTGTAACTTTGTCAGACATATTAATACCCACACAAATTTTACTTTCTGTTTCACTGGTGCATACTTTTATCATAATAACAAGCTTCTTAGGTATTCCAAACTCTACTAATATATTATGTCATTTATCTCTTTTGACAGAATCATATGCTTTTTTTAAATCAATGAATAGCTGATGGACATTATGATTATATTCCCACTTTTTTTCAAGTGTCTGTCTGATGTGAAAAATTTGATCTGTTTTGGTTTGAGTTGCTGTTTTAAGTCCACTTTATGCACAGTAAGGCTAATCGGGACTGGACCTACAGTTTAAAGTGGAATCCGAACCACTTGTGCCTCCACTGGGTGTCGAACCCAGGACCCCTTGATTATAAGGCAATGACGCTACCACTGCACCATGGGGGAGGCCCTAAAAATTTGATCTGTAGTTGATCTGTTACGTTTAAATCCACATTGATAATCACCTATAATTTCATTAGCATATGGGGTTAGTCTTGTTAAAAGAATGTTAGATAATATTTTATATGTTGTTGAGAGTAGAGAAAATCCACGGTAATTATTGCAGTTCATTTTATCACCTTTTTTAAACACAGGAACAATTATGGATTCTTTCCACTGTTGAGGGATTTCTTCTTTATTCCAGATTAAACAAATTAATTTATGAATTTGACATATTAACGAATTTCTACCATATTTAATTAACTCAGATGGTATTAAATCAAGGCCAGGTGCTTTGTTATTCTTTAGCCTTTTAATAGCATCTTTAACTTCAGTCAAGTTAGGTTCTGGAACTAAAGGTTCTGCTGTGTGTACTTCATTTACTTCTGATTTATCTCCTACATGGACATTTAAAAGGTCATTAAAGTAGTTCTTCCATCTATTTAGAATATCGCTTGGGTCAGCTAGAAAATAACCATCTTTATCTTTTATGAAGTTTACTTTAGGTTGCCACCCCTTTCTAAATTCATTTACACCTTTATATAAATCTCTGATATTCTTGTTTTTGCTGTTTCTTTCAATTTCGTTAATTTTGCTTTTCAAGTAATCTCTTTTTTTACTTCTAAACGTGCAGTTAACTTCTCGCTTTATTCTATTATAATTGCTTAGATTTGTATCATCAGAGTTATTTAACCACCTAAGTCTAGCCTGATTTCTTATTTCTATTAGATTATGACATTCATTATCAAACCATGGCTAACTTTTTCTTGGTTTATGGTATCTTATTTTTTTTTAGATCCTGATTCTATTGCAATTCATATGTGCTCCCAATTCTTATTTACATCTGTTTCATTTATATTTTCATCATCATTTAAATCCTGCAAAACATCAAATCTATTTGACAGTTTAATTTGGTAATCTTTCTTTATTCTTTTATCAGCAAATTCTTCTGTATTAAATTTTATAACTTTTAGATTTTTTTTGCTTATGATTTATCACTGAGAGTCTTTCTCTTAATTTAGCAATTACTAAATAATGGTCACTGGCACAGTCAGCACCTCTATGTGTATGAACGTCAATTATACTAGTATGCCTTCTCTTATCAATAAGAATATGATCTATCTGATTATGAGTTTTACCATCTGGAGAAGACCAGGTATATTTATGGATATCTTTATGTTTAAAAGTGGTACTTTTCACAATTAAATTCTTTGAGGTTACAAAAGTAATCAATCTTATACCATTATCATTACTTAATTCATGAAGACTTTCTTTACCAATCGTGGGTTTAAATGTCTCTTCTTTGCCAATCTGTGCATTACAGTCACCTAACAAAATGTTCATATCATACTGAGAGAATTTATCAAAGACCTGTTCTAACTCTGTATAAAAATCATCTTTAGTATTATCATCTTTATCTTCCATTCGTGCATGTATATTTATTAAAATAATTTTACACCACCTACCCTGTAAAACTGCATATGATATCCTATTATTAATAAATTCTACTGATTTAAGAGCCAAGATAATTCTATTATTTATGAAAAAGCCTGTTCCAAAATTATGATTTTCAGTACCACCATAGAAAAAAGTATAATTTTTAGTTTTACAATTCCCTTCTCCTTGTCACCTAACTTTCTGGACAGCTACTACATCTAATTTATACTTAACTACCTCATTAACTGTACACTGAAATGCCCCAGGCTGGTAAAGGCTCAGAACATTCCAGGTGCCTAATTTAATATCCTTATTCCTTATTCCTAGTCCAGGGACCTCCCAAAGTAGTCCCGGCCCAGAGATCCGAATGGGGGACTATTTTACCTCCAGAATAGAGAATGAGAAAGTGGGCTCAGCCTGCAAGTTTTGCATTAAGCTTTTCATCAGTTCTCCCATTGGTTCATGAATTTATGGTCACTCTTAATTTTGTTTGAAAGAGATTCGTGAGGGATTGGAAAAAATCAGTACAATTAAAGTACAAACCGTTGCATTCACAGTCAATCCATGGCAAGAGAAGCTCATGTGCACTGAATCCTCTTTCTGTGCAACTTCCTGTAATTTTACCCTTGGATTTCTTTCCTTGGATGAAGGAAGGAGATTGAAGTTAGACAGAGTATCTTCAACTGCCTGCCTCCCTTCCTTTGTGAGAAAACTCTCATACGGATAGAGCCTGTACAATGCAAAGTATGGTGGAAGGGTTGGGAACTTTTCCTAAAAAGACAATAATAACAATAATTAGTACACTTTTATAAGCTCACCTAAATCAAAATTATTATTACTATTATTATTGCAGGCTTAGTTTTACAGCATTGTAGCAATTAATTGAAATTATGAAAAAAGAGTTGATATGAATTTCTACTGTTAATAACAGAGTGCCAATGTAAAATTTACTGATGATTATGATAATAATAATAAAAATAAAAGTAACTTCTTGGCAGTCAAATTGTTTGACAAAGATACTTTATACCAGACTACATGTTGTTTCTTTTCTAATGCATTCAATGTCATCTATTTCATGCAAAATTTTAAATGATAAAAATAATTTATTATTAAATCATAAAATTGCAATCACTACAAAAGGGAATATGGAATGTACACATTTTTATGCTACTTTTCATAGTGAATACAATAATTATAATAATTATTTTTAATTATTTTTTAAAAAATCTCATGCACTTGTTCACAAAACATGTTAAAATATATAAGCAAAAATTGAACTATTTACACTTGCACTCAATGCTGGCAGCTAGTATGTCAAGTTCCGAGTGGGAATGGTGACACCATTCTCCCGTTCTGCCTCTCTATATTCATAGTGCTGAACTTTCAATCCTACAGTAGGTTATGCACAGGCGCGTGCCCAGGATTTTCGTAAGGGGGGGGGGGGGGTTATGAATCCAATACATTTTCCAGTTCACAGGTCAAATTTCTTGTATTAAATTAGATAATTAATATACTTGGATTTTACCCCAATGAACGCAATCAATGTATTTGCTATGGATGCTTCATGTTTTTATTGCATCATATAAAAGCACCTGCTTCAATATTTCCAAATTATTAATATTTTATATTTAATTGCTCAAATATAATTTTTAAACAAAAAATATGTACACTCAACATTGTAACAACATTAAAGAGATTAAGACTACTTGATGTCTTAAAGACAGTAATAAATAAGGTACCACAGTTCAACAATTTAAATTCTGAAATTTAGGCATCGAGGTTTCTGTGCGAGTTCTGACAGTATGTCGTCACAAGTAACTTTTATATCCCGGTGAATGTTCAGAGCAGCTAACCCATTTAATCTTTCTTCGCAAATGGTATTTCGAAGATAGGTCTTCAACGCCTCAAAGTTGAGAATGATTTATCATTTGATGTTGTTGTTACCGGGATTGTACATAATATGCGCAAACGTGTGTTTACCCAGGGAAATATTACTTCAATGCATATATCAATTGCTTCAAGAGCATTTACTGGACGTCTTTGCATTGCTGCAAGATGACGATACCACAGTTTCATTTCAGTGTGAGCGTCGTCGCCTTGTAATCAAGGTGATCCGGGTTCAATACCCGGTGGAGGCTAATAGTGGTTCGGATCTCACTTTAAACTTTAGGCCCAGTCCCTATTAGCCTTACTGTGCATAAAGTGGATTTAAAACATCAATTCAATCAACATTGTACTTGTTGTGGAGATGGATTTGCTAAATATTGTGTACATTTTTGGCATTGTATTATTGGTCAAAACATTTGTTTGACAGTCGATAAACAAATACGAACCCCTTCAGTAATTAACATTTACTACTACAGTGTCATTAATGTGTCATATTCATTTTCATATTAGGTCTATGGAGAGGAATTGTGTATAATGTTAACGTTATGGAACTGCGAAACCAACTGTTGAAGGGGCCACTCCCCCCTTCCCCTCCGAAGCCCAGTACCGCACCACAGGATCTGTCACTGATCCCGACAAAATCTTGCCAGACAGTGCTCGAAATAGAAATTCGTAGCCGAAAAGGGAGGGGATATTTGATCGATTTTGGAAATACGATGGGGTACATCCTTGTATGGATCAACATGGAGACAATACAGTAGGTGGAGGATGCTCAATATGAAAATTATTCTATTTTGGGGTATGATTTGTGAAACTTTCTTAACTAAAGGCAGCATCACCTACTTCGACCACTGATGCCAGAAAAGATGCTTTCAGAAAATGAATTTATTACTGCACACGTATATTACTTATTGTATTTGTTGCGTTTGTATAAGAGAAATATTCAGAAGATTTGTAAGGAATATTTACAGTTAATAGGATGCCTATCTAGTCTATCCCGTGTCGTAATACAAATTTTATCCCTTTCCTACAAAATAATAAAACTGTCCATGGCAACCGTGATTTTATAATGTGGTTGCATACATATACACTGTATAGTAGCACCAAGCTTTCTGGGACCTCGGAAAATACGTGCCACTGCTCCGACGCCAGGGTTTCAAATGCCTTGGTGGATCTATAAGATAGGTAATATCGTTTTTCGAGGGTTCGTGAACAAAACAAAAAGTAAATGATTGTAAAGTCCATTTTATATTCAGATACGTTAATCGGGACTGGACTTAAAGTTTAAATCGGGATACGTACCACTGTGCAATGCACCTTCACAGGGGATCAAACCCAGGACCTCTTTGATTACACCACCATCGGCGAGGCCCCTGAAATCATTGAGGGAACTTGTTCATCTTCATGTTCTCTCGCCCTGCGAAAGTTTATAGGTGATATAGGGTGACATCCTACACACGTCTTCCAGACATACACACGCGGGCACCCCCATCCCCTGCACACACACGATTGTATGCTTACATCACATGCTGTGCCCTCCCAGAAAAACAATTCTAAATCTGTCTATGAATATATCTGCTATCAAATAATGAACGTCACTTACCTCGACAGTTCCTTGACATAATGTTGCAACAAGGTTTGCAATATCTTCTGTTATGCCTTCTTGTTGAATATCAAGAGTCTGAAAGTTCGCACGTTTCACTCTCGCAATTCGGATGGAATTCCTCTGAACTTAAATCGACCTTTTCTGACGTTCTATTTGTGGAAGGTGAAGCTTCAACTTCCATTTTTTGTTTCTTTTAAAAAAAAAAAATCAGTATTTCTCCTCTTTTCTCTATCCATCTTTAGTTCCACGTCAAAAATCTATTACACACGCAGAAACGTAATACACAACACGACCACTTCGACTTGCTACCTTGCAGACTGCAACTCGCTACAACCCCAGAGAACACCAGGACTTGGGACAAAGATACCGGGTGGTCGAATGTCTGAACCATGCATCCAGCTTGGTCCAGCTCAAATTACGTCACCAGTGTTGACAGCAACCAGTAGTGTCAGTGTCAGTAGTGTTGGCAACTGCTAAATTATTTACGCACAAATTCAAGTGAGATCTTTCACACATGTTACAAGAAAATTCAATAAACTGAAGGCTGGAAATTGGTTGAGAAAAAAATATCTAATTTGTAAAGAGCACAAGAGTAAAACGTATAATATTTTGGCATATTAATTGCTTTTATTTTGTTTATGAACAGACTGGGCCAGTTGGGCTATATAACGCATCCTTCACCCCTCCCTTCCTCCCGGCATGCTATTGTACAAAACATCGCTTGCCTCCTTCGTAAAACCATGCTTCGCTACTGCCTGCAACAATTATTATTATTATTATTATTATTATAATTGTCCTCCTCCGTAGTCGAGCGGGTTAAGGCGTTCACTCGTCTTGAGATCGCTCGCTGCGGGACGGCGTAGGTTCGAATCCGGCTCTGGTCGGAATTTATTCGGCCTACGTATAGAGTCGGTGGCAACCCACCATCGTGAGGAAATTGGGGAGCTCCGAGTGAGTGAGCGTAACCCGATCGAGAAGACCTGCAACGGCTGGGGGATCGTCGGGCTGATCCCCCGACACTCCAATACTGGTCTAAGATCTCCACGCTACAACAGGTGACGGAGGAACAGTGTGGGAGGGAGACCAGCAGTCGGTAGGTAAGCCAAGGCCCTCCTCGGGCTGTAGAGCTATGGGTTATTATTATTATTATTATTATAATTATTGATATTTTGAAATAAATATGCATCCATGTGCGAGATGAGATTTTGACTTACTTTGCCAACTAATTGTAGTGATTCAAATCTCACAGAACTTTGCTCTGCTGGCATAAATGGTATAAGAAGGGGAAAGAAAGAAAAGGGAAGTTAGCAGCACTGTCGTAACAGGAAAGGGAGGGCCATTCTCCTAAGAGGGTCATCGTGGGTGAAAGAAAGGGGAGGAGGGATTCCTTCAGTTCGCATTCCAAGGGTTACGGCTCTTTTCTTGACCATACTGAGAAGGAAATTCTCCTTCCTTTTCAGTGACTAAGGAATGAATGAATGCTTGTGCATTGCTGTAACTCAACTCCAATATTATCAAAAGTAATTGAAGAAGCAAATACATTTTTCATTGCCAAATGTAAACATTTTACAATATTGGCGATTTATGAAATAAAATGTATTTCTGCTTTGAATTTTTTTAAATGACGAAACCAATGGGGGGGGTTTTAACCCCCACCAACCCCCCCCTGGGCACGCCACTGGTTATGCATAGTACATGAATAGGGTTACCAGATCACTGTGAGGCAAAAGTAGGACATGCTGCCCCAAAATGTAGGACTTCAAGTCAAAATGTAGGGCACAAAGCATTTGCAGTAAATAATATCCATCATCGTCATCATCATAATTATTATTATTATTATTGATACATTTTGTGCTTAAAATAATAATGATTTTTAATGAATTGTAGCTTTCCTGGCGATGTGATTCGAACAAGTGTTCTCGGGTTACCAGCCAGGTGAAGTTGATGTTGGCTTCCAACGTTTTGAGCACATACATTGCTCTCATCATCAGGAAATATAGAAATGGAGGCCAGTGAAGGGTTAAATATATGAATATCATGGGGGCGGAGTTTGGACTCTGTCTTCTTATTGGCTCGCTCTGGATTCAGGTGATCTTATTGGCTGGAACTTTGTTTTCATGGAAGAGTGGGTTCCAGGCACGACTGAGCTGGAGTCCCACATTCCTGTTGAGATTGGTGATTCCCGTGATATGGCTATGGCTTCTTTTACTCATCGGTGCCAGTATCCGGCACATTTGGCTATTATTTTGATGTCAGCAAATAAAACCCTGTGTCCCTCTGTGATGCTGTGTTCTGCAAGTCCTGACTTTTCTGGTTGGAATAACCTGATGTTGTGCTGATGTTCAGTATGTCGCTGTTCCATGGTGTGTCCTGTTTGGCCTATATATGGTGTCCCATGCTAGCATGGTATACGGTATACTCCTGGAATCTGGTGCTCCAGGTTATCCTTGATGGTCTCCATTTCTATATTCCCTGATGATGAGAGCAATGTATGTGCTCGAAACGTTGGAAGCCAATATCGACTTCACCTGGCTGGTAACCCAAGAACACTTGTTCGATTATTTAATGATATGTTAAATACAAAATTCATAAACTTACAAAAATAAACACAACACTTCTTACTATGTGGTTTTTAGTAGTACTTTTTCTCAGAAGAGTCAGTTTTCTCAAATTTCAGGTGTAGAGTCAAAATATACTTATGAACATGAATTGTCAAACTCTTTTTACTTATACTGAACCAATATCAAATCTTCGAACCAGTTTCATTGCCTTGTAATCCAGGAGTTCCAGGCTCGATACCCAGAGGAACATAGTGGTTCGGTTTCCACTTTAAACTGTAAGCTCAGTCTGATTAGCCTATCTGCGCATAAAGTGGACTTAAAACAACAACTCATACCAAAACTTTCTCAACATTTGCATACCACTCACGAATTGAACTCTGACATCAATAGAATGTGGCCCTCAAAATTTTGTAGATTAATAGCTTCAGTCTTTGTTCTAGCACAACACTCTTTTCTCTTGCAATGTCTGAATCAAAATATTTCACTATTAAGTTTGAAAATGGAGTCCATAAACTTATAACTTGATTGATGTTTTCCTGTGATCCCTCCTTTTTTGACTGAAACATGCCTTTTCGTAATTCAAATTACATGACGCTCAAAATGTAGGACATGGCCAGGGGAAAAAGGATGTCTGATAAGCCTATACATGAAGTAACACACATTAAAATCATGTCTTACATCATGACAGTGGTGGTGGTCTGAGTCTATGGGCATGCACCTCACCCTCTCGATCTTGCATTTTCGATTGTGCAATTTTTTGAAGGTGATGTGATCAGCACCAAGCTACAGCCAGCTTTACCCCTAAGGTACTCATATATATGGGTCTGGGTGAACTCAAGAGCCATTTTATGCAGGCACAAGGCTGGAAAGTTCCGACCTTTGGATCACCCACTCCAGGAATGGAACTTGGGTCTCCACACATGGCAGTCAGACACCCTATCGATTGGACCACCGTGGCTCCAATTTCATGATAACATTAATCAGGGTTGCTACGATTCTTTGATTATGAAATTCCCTGACACTTCCAGGTTTCCCAGTCCAAAAATGAAATTTTTCCAGACATGTTTATCATCATGATTTTTGCTTTTGAACCTTGTGCTTTTCAATTAAATATATAATCTGTTAATTACATATTATCAATATTCACTTTCACAACTTTTCTTAGCAAATTTCATTCTACACACTCAAGAACACGTGAAAATTTGAAGCGTAAAATGTAAATTTACAATCGGCATCAAATGTATTGGGTGCTACAATCGTACATATAGCCTTCAGGCTAAGGTAAGAGAGGTACATTATTTCACCATTAACAGATCTCCACAATATAAAAACAGAAGTTCATAAACCACACAAATTTTAAATTTTCTGGCGGATTTATAGTGTCGTAGAAAATGCTGCATTTTTTGCTTACATTTATAAGAACACAGCATCTGGAGAAATTTTTGTTGCACATAGGAATTCTATAGGAAATGCCAACAAGTCTAAGATCTATAAAATAATTGACGATAACCTCCTCTTCACCAACCTTTCCGATAATTATGACCATATTGTCATTGTACTTTAGTTATCAATCAGATATCTGGACTGCAAGTTTTGCATTAATATTATTTCTAATATCTAGTATTATAAAAGTGGAAATTTATTACAGAAATTTGAAAGAACCATAATTTTGCACAAGACTGAGAATCATAAGAACGAAAGAAACAAGTTTCTAAACTGAATCTTTTTTGTAAGTGGAATCACAAGAACTGAATCAAAAAGTGGGAGTGAACTGCTTGTTCATTTTACAACTTTTTCTCTTGCAGATTCCAAAATGCACGTAAATTCCAGACGATCTGCAAAAATTCCCTGACAAACCAAATTCCCTGACTTTTCCCTATTTTCCAGGTTTCCAGATGCGTAGCAATCCTGATTAATGCATAAGATATCTGAAAGTTTCTTTACCAAAATACACATTGCAAGTTACTCATGTGTTGCAAAGAGACTTAGTTTTGCTACTACTCCTGATACTACTCCTACAAACAGATCTCAGTGGTGAGTGGTACCTGTTGTGGTGCATATTGTGATTATTTTCTATTCGCTCATCTCTTTGGAATAAGAAACTGAAATGAGCAAAGATAAAGATAGAGTTTATGCAATGATAATTTGTTGACATTTCCCCTGGTGACCAAATACGAAGTAAAATTCATACATGTCAAGATCTGACACTAAAGCATCGACTTTTTAAGGACCCTGCCAAGCTCCGAACAGGGTGACAGGCAAAAAATACCATAGAAATTTCCTTTTTCTGTGCGAGTTGCTCTTGACTCATCACACAGGCTTGAATGGAATGGGCTTGCAACAATGCAAGATGGAAAAGGGATGGTAGCACATGATTGGGGGTAGTCACATTTTTTTGTAAAAAGGGAGCTCTTGCAAAGCCCACTCATGCTGGCCTTCATGGCAGAGTGGTTAGCAAACCACACCATAACGTCAGAGGTCCCAAGTTCGAATCTCAGCCTGAGCATGGGTATTCTATGTATGTCCTTTCATCAATTACATCATATCACCACTCATTCTCATCTTCTTGATTAGCCAAAAGTGGTAGAAATGCAAAGTAAAATTAATCAAATCAATCAATCAAATGCCTAGAGATACTTCAGAAATTAGCACTGTTGCATTTATAAAAATTGGTGGAATCAAATGAAAACATAAACTTGAGTGTTTTGTGTACGATAT
The DNA here is from genome assembly GCF_977018435.1 of Lepisma saccharinum. Taxonomy (NCBI): domain Eukaryota; kingdom Metazoa; phylum Arthropoda; class Insecta; order Zygentoma; family Lepismatidae; genus Lepisma; species Lepisma saccharinum. Next base: position 35,503,908 of record NC_139231.1, read on the forward strand.
TATGGATAATCAACAAGTAGAGAGAAATGTTTTGCATACCATAATTTGAGCAGCAACAGTAAGGTTGTCAGCAGGGAAGTCTGGTAGGTTGAGACTTGCCGACTCAGGAGATAGGAGAGCATAGCTGAAAGCTAGCACTTGAGACAACTGGCTAGGATCCATTGTAGGTGCAGCTGCCTGGAGGTTCTTGAGATGCTCCTGCAAAAAAAATGATGCAAATGAATTGACATTTTAAGTTCGAGGTTTTTAAAGGCTAAAAACTTTCCCATTGCTTTAAGCATTTTGCATTAATGATAGTATCAAGAGAGTAACACAGCAGATTCAAACACTGGAACATTTGAATTTTTTTTTTTTTTATCATTAAACTTCACAATATTCATCATCTTCCCACAGTTTTACACAAAGGCCAAAGTTGTATTTTCGGACAGAAATTATATATTCTGGATAAAAATTGTTTCTACATTTTCGTTTGGCTGGATATGATGGCTGCCAGGGCTGCTAGATCAGTTTTGACGACTAGACCATGTTCTAATTGCAACTGGCTTTCTCTGCTAGATTCTGTGGAAGAGTCAATCAGAGTGAAATTTTGGTCATGTCAAGATAATCTGCGAGTTTCACAAGGGAAAGTCTTTTGTCTGTGGTTCTTAAATTTTTGGTTGTTTTTGTTCACTGCTCGATGAAAGAAAAAGAACAGAGATGGCGTGCTCAGTTCATTAATATTTATGAATTTATTCAAAGCGATGACACGATCCAAAATGATGATTTGTACATGACAAACGTGATTAGCCGATAATGAAAATCTTTACTATTATCAGTGTATTAAATGTTTGACATATTTTGTTGAACTAAATATTTTTTTATGGATGAATCTTGCTGATTTTATGTATGGATATTCATACCAGAGTTCATTAAAAAGCTTGTTGAATACTCCTTGATTACCATATTTTCTTTTGAGTCAATTTCGAACACAGAAATAGGTGGAGGTCTTGGGACTTTTTTTAGTTTGGGTTTCCTCCTCGTGAGGGATCTCCACGTCATTTGTGGTATCTTGTGCCAGGGGTGCGAATACATTTGAAGTTTGTACCTCAGTTTGAAAATGAATGGTTTTCCGAACTTTGGTTGGATGTTTCTCTGTAAGTGACTGTTGGTAGCATAGTTGGTCAACAAGTGTAACTGTTGTTGAAACTTAGCTGGAAGATTTCCTGAATGTGGGGCCTACCTCATCTGTGGTGGGTGTAGGTTGGAATGATGCAATGGCCTAGTAAAGACATTCTCTCGAAGGGGGCGGACACCTGTTATGGTGCCCTCCCCTCAAATTTTCGGCACCTAGCACACTTCCCTCCCAAACTACGTCCTACCATGTATGTCATAAAATCATTGTCATAACTAAAACGTTGGAGGGCCAGGTATGCGTCATGATTTTCCAGCCCCCTATTCAGCCATAGTATTTTTAGCTCTATGAAGAAGGTTACAATTATGAATTACAAGCTTGTAATGTTTTAAGTCGAAAATCCACATTGTGTGCAGTGGCGGATTAAAGACTGTATCTCGGAGGGGGTGGACACCCATTACGGCACCCAGCACACTTCCCTCACAAACAACGGTCCTATCATATATGTCATAATATCATTGTCATAACTAAAATGTAAAACGTTGGAGCCCCAGTCATGTGTCATGTTATTGCCCCCCTGCCCCCTCTCTCCACCCAGCCATGGTATTTCTTGCACTATGTGGCTGTTACAATTATGAATTGCATGCTTAAGTCAGAAAATCAACATCGTGTGGCTGATGTTTGCATTTTACAACAAAATAAGGTTGAATGTGTATTTAACACATATTGAACAATCAAGATACAAGAAATAAGTAACAATATTAAATTCAGCGTAAAATAATTGTTTGAAAAAATAAAACATTCGCTTACATGCTTTGACATGAGCGAAGTGCTACACAGCGTGTTTATCAGTTTAGTTTGCCTGTGCTCATTGTTCAAAATGGATATGTTTATTCTTCTTTACCGAGCCGAGGAAGTACTATTCTGCAGATAATATTTTATTGGCTGAATTTTGGAAAGTGCACGTTCTACAGAGGCCACAGTTATGGGTAAAGTGAGGAAAATCAAAGAAGCAGTAAATAAATCTGAAAAAGAAGTTTAATAATCGTGTTCCAGGATGAAAGTAGTGAGGTCGCGAATGGTCTCCAGTTTTGTGATCAGAAGCGTACCAAAAGGAGGTTGATGGAAGTTATAACCCCCGTTTGTCCCAGTATTCTAAAAAATAACATATACCCACCTTTCAAAAATCCTGGGCATGCCACTGTTTGTGATATCTTCCATTGTATAGTGGCTGTATGTATTGCATATATGAGATTAAAACTAATGTCGCTGGAACATATTTGAAGCTCATTTTCTGATAAATTAAAAAGTACCGAAGGACAAAGAAACAATTTTGTTAAAGGTCCGCAAAGTCTCTATTCTGCCTTGCGGCATCCTCCTGCACGTACGTTTAGTACAAGCCAGTGTTACTTAATACGTGATATATTATTGTTTTCTCCAATTTCATGTTTATTTAACTGTATAACAAAAAGGAAAGGAATATTCACTTTAAATGTTAAAAAAAAAGCTGTATGGCGGCCTGTAGCCCCAAAGCTTGAAGCATCCCTTGCGCTTCAGGTTTTTAAAACACTGTATAAAATACTACAACGTTTGCTGAGCACACCTCTGAGTTATAACACCATATAACCTTGTTTCCATGATATGAAAAACTAAATATGATGACCAAGGCAGTAATTTATTTTATTATAAAAACATAAACTAAACGTAATGTTTCAACCTTCTATCAAGGTCTTCTTCAGACTCTGCACCAAGTACAAATGTAACAAGGTACAAAAACAGGACGATATGTATACACAAACGTTACTCCCCTCCAGACTATTAGAAAGTTGTTCTGGAACATTCTAGCAGGTGGCTTTCCCTTGTCAACAGTACTTTCACCTAAAAGGCTAAACATTTTACTTCCATCTAGAATGTGGTTGGTCTCTTTATCTCACGCTCTTTTTCCTTCATTCTTTTTCCCTCCTCTTTCTCTCTTGTCCTTTCCACTCTTTCTAACACCTTCTTCCATTCTTTGTTTAACTTCAGTCCCCCATTCCAGTTCATTGTGTCTTCTTCACCTTTCTTCTCTATTTCCTTGGCCTCCTTCCATTTTCTCACTAGTATTCTCTTCTCTCTTCCTATCTGATTAGCCTCATCCCACTCTATGTCATGTCCTGTTTCTCTCGTGTGTTTAAATATTGCATTTCTCTCTCTCTTAAGTCGTACATCATCCCTATGTTGTTTCAACCTGTCTTTCAGCCTCTTTTTCGTTTCTCCTATGTACACACTCTGACATTCTTTACATTTCACTTTCTAGATAATCCCTTCCTCTTCCTCTTCTCTGCTTTCCTTTTTCTTGTTTGTATTCTTCGCTATTCTTAAGATGCTTCTCCCTTCCTTCCTGTAAGTTTTAATGCCCGCTTTTCTAAGCATGTTGCATTTCTTTTCTGTGGTCTTCCCCATACTCCTTATTCCAAACCTCCTCTTTTTTATTTTTCTTCCTCCAATTCTTTCTCTTCCAATTCTCCCCTGCCACTTTTCTTCCTTCTTCTGTTTATGTCCCGTCTATCCTCTTTCTCATAGCCATTCTTTTCCAGCTATTTATTTTGCCTTCTTTTTCACATTCTTTCGTGCATATTTTCTTGATTCTGTCCTCCATATTCTTTATAAAATTTATTTTTGTCGCCTCACTTCCATCACTTCTTTTGGGGCAGCACACTTCTTCTGATGCTAAGCGGTTTCAATTTCTTGTACTCTCTTCCTTTTCATCATTATATCTAGGTAGCTTAACTTCTCTTCTTCTTCTATTTCGAGTTCCAATATCCCTCTTTCTTCATCTTGTATTTCTTTGGCAAAATGTCGAGCTGCCTCTTCGCTCCCTTCCATATGCCAAAACAATCGTCCACATATCTGCAAAACAGAATTATTTTGTCACCTCCTTTTTCTATCCCTTTCTTTACACATTCATTCATAAACAATTCAGCCAATGCTGGGCTTAGGCTAGAACCTATATTAGGTCCTTCACTCATTAACATTATTTTATCCCCCATTATACTGTAACCGTTATTCCAAATGGTTTCCAGCATCTTCACTACCCTTTCACTATCTCATTCTCCTATAATTTCTTGTTCCATTTTCTTTTTAACAATGTCCAAAACGTGTTCCCTCTTGATGCTCGGGAAGATACTTTTCACGTCTAAGCTAAACATTGTCATCTTCATCTCTTTTAAAGTAAGTCCTTTTATGAGGTCCACTACCTGTTCACTGTTCTTAACTGCTCTGCTTTCTTGCTGTGTTACTAACACTTCAATAACTTTCTTTAATTTCTTTTCCAAGGGTTCCAAAATATTGTTTCTGCAGTCCATTACTGGTCTCAACTTTACCTCCTCTTTGTGTATCTTTCGAAAGCCTCTTATGTTGCCTCTTACTACATTCTAAGCCATGCAGTGCACGCGAAAAGGCTCTGGAAGCAAAGGGAGTCCTATTTCCATGTTCGAAACAGAGAGCGAGGTGTCGTTCGTTAGGTTGAGTTTCCATGAGGGAACACCTTTCATTATAAATATGCTCTCTGGTTAAATGTAGTCTTAAAAAATTCTTAAAAATCAGACAACTGTTTATTCACGCGAATTCGTTATTGTAATGGTAATTTCGACGCAACGAAAACATCTTTAAGATCTCTGCTAATATGCAGGACGACTACCAACATTATGAAGGTTGGATGTTATGTTACCGCTTACTACATTCTACGCCATGCAGTTCAAGCGTTAAGGCTCTGGAAGCAAAGGGAGTCCCGATTTCCATGTTCGAAACAGAGAGCGAGGTGCGGTTCATTAGGTTCCAAATGAGGATGGGTGACAACGTCAAATCCCTTGAAAGATTATTTATTGAATTTTCCCAAACTCTCTTCTCTGATCTCATTGGGTCTTGTAGGCAGGCAGAAAGAAAACAGATCGTCCATCTGGTCTGTCCTTTCCGATTGGGTCAGCCAATTTCTTGGCGAACAAAACTTCTGAACGGATCGCAGCTTTCAACAAGTTTATCACGAAACAATCCTCCCAAAAAACCGACCGAACTTAACATTACCAAAGATACATTTTTTGTTCTCCATTTATTTTTCAGGGATGGAGCGAACGCAGTCCCAACTAACAAAAATTACACGCCCGAGATATCCACTAGTGATGGATCGTTCGTGAACGAGTCGTTCAAAAGTAACGACTCTCTCTTGTGAGCGGTGAACGACTCGTTCACCAGAATTGAACGACACGTTCAAAGAGTCGTATGTGTGCCACGACTCCTCCGCCTGCCAAGCAACTATTATTCCATTATTCCCTCTCCTTTCCACGAATTTTGCGAGGAAGGTGCATGCGCAAGTGTATACTCGCCTGGCGGCCGGAATTTTTTAAAGAAAGCAAGTCGATTCTGCGGGCAGCAAATGGGGACTGGAGAGGAGAGGGAGGGGGGGGTCCTCTCTGTTCCTTTTCCCTACCCCTAGTTGAGTAAAGCTGGCTGAAACGTGCCGTGTACGATGAGAGGGGAAGGAGCATGCTCGCGAGTCGACTCTTTCCTTCGTTCAAAGAGTCGTGGCACACTTTAGCGACTCTTTGAACGAAGGAAAGAGTCGACTCGCGAGCTCGCGACCCGCGAGTGTTGTTTGCAGAGAGAGAGAGCACGCAACCTCATCCCATGACGGGCAGCGAAGAACAGCCAACAAATTTGTCCTGTAGTTTCAAGTTCGGCCAAACCATTAGCGCTACAATTACAAGAAATTAAATGTTAGTAAAAAATATTAGGGGAGTCTTGTAAAGATTTTGGGAAGGTGTTAGGCACAGACCTCTTGATTACAATATTCCGATTAGCCTATTTTGAGTTGTTATTGTTTAAGTCCACTTTATGTGCAGATAGGATAGTCGGGACTGGACCTACAGTTTAAAGTGGGATCCGAACCTCCACTTTGTATTGAACACGGTACCCCTTGATTACCGGCGACGTTATAACTACGCCATCGGGGAGACCCGATTAGCCTATTGGAGCATAAAAGTGGACTTATAACAATTTTTGCCAAGCAAACCATTTTAATACATGACAGCGTTAACCACTATGCTATTAAAGTGAATCAGAAAAGGGAGGCAGTAATTTATAATTTGCAACACAAAATACTTAGGGTGGAAAGCGATTGTTACTTTTAATTATTTTCTAAAGCGCCGGCCTCCATGGTGGAGTGGTTAGTACACCTCATTACTCATCCTGATCTTCGTGATTACCCAAAAAAGTGACAGAAAGGCGAAGTAAAATAAACCAAATCAATCAACCAATCATTATTTTCTAAAGCAAGATCAAAGACAATAAACACCTTTTGTTTTATGTTACTCCAAATCCAAAAATGACGTAATACAAGCAGCAAGCACAAGTTCAAATGATAAACCTTTAGTGAAAATAACAAACATGTATTAAAACAAAAATTATAACTTACAATTTTTTATATTCAGTTAAGAATTACCTAATAGAACAAACCACATGATAATGAATTAATTATAAGTGGACTCGTGAAATGAAGGTCTTTTTATATTTGAATACTACATTATGTTCTGTTTTTCTGATTTTTTAATAAAGAACCTGAGAGACAAACACACGCAGTTATACATAATTTCTTATAATCCGATCTATAATAGATATTCAATTTGTTATAACATTAATTTAATATATTTTGTGTAATACAAGGAACAAATTTGAAATTATGCGGGGAACGGTGGGGATTTCCCCTCTAACGATCATATCATGCAATTTCCCTCTCTTTCTCTCTGTATGCATGTGTACATACATATACTTATATATTATACACGTGACATTAGAAGATTAAAATTTAAATCACATTGAAATGATAACGTTATTAGAGACGAATCACAAATTTACACCAATAGAAACACAGCATTATATACAAAATAAAAGTAAAACACAAATGAAAAGCAAAGATAAATATGAAAATTCAGTGCGCAAAATCATTGCAAAACAAAAATGCAATCTATAAAATTAATATTGACAAAACTAACTCAAGTATTCTATAATGTATGCCGGCGTGGTTAGCACATCAAGGGTCTCGAGAAATATAGTTTAAGGGATGTAAGGGATGATCCTTCCACGTAGTACACCCAATTGTCAACCTCAGTTCCACATAGTACACCCTGGACTGCATTTTGCAGACTAACGAGGCTCTGGCATCTATACCTACGGCCAGTATAATTTTCGTAGGAATGTGTGTGTGTGTGTGTTGTCCTGTGTTTTGTCCTTATGTGTGCAGAGTGCCTTTACAGCCTCAGCTTTTAACCGGTCAGATTATTTTAATATTTTAGTTACTACAGGACATTACAGTTATGTTATTTTAGTTCTGGTAAGGGGCTGGATCCCGTATAAAGTGAAGGGTGCAAAATAGCCTAAGTGACGCACACAAAATTTTAAATTCATATTCAATCATAGCCTTTAGTATAAAACAGAGATGTCATGGGGAGGGCCGGCCCCCGTGGCGGAGTGGTTAGCACATCGCGGCACGAGGGCAGGGAATCCTGAGGCCGATATTCGGTGGAAATACATAGCGGCTCGGGATACCACTTTTGCCCAGGCTTTGCTCTTCTGCCACTTTGGCTAATCGCGAACATGAAAATCAGTGATGATATAATGAAATTGATGAAGTGACACTCAATTCCGAGATTCCTCTTAGCGCACTGTTCTAACCACTCCTCCACAGAGGCGACTGAAATTGTTGGAAGTGAATCAGTTTCACAAGTAGCAGGGCATTACAAAATCGCAATGAAAACAGGGCCAACCCTTCCAAAGTTGGTGAGATGATGAGAGACACTCTGTGTAAAATGTACTGTCCGAGAATCTCGTCTCATTGGAGTAACGATACCGATTTATGCTTTGAAATCGATAAGCGAACAAGACCTGACAGGTGTTTTAAACTTGAAATCAAATCACAAACAAGATATGCATTCTCATTCACGAGTTGAAACGATGTGCCAAGTCATCTTGTCTCACCACGATACTCGATCGAGTTGCTCTTCCGCTTCGTGCACATGTAAACCTTTTAATTTACACGTTCAATTTTATTTATCCAAGAAAACAAATCTGTTAACATGAGAATGAACAGAAGAAATAAGCTACTAGTTATTTTCCCATTAAGGAACAAACAAATTTTAAAATGCTATAATTTCTTATAAATTAGCATGCAGTAATTATATTTTATAATTTATTAATTCAATTTTAATATTTTAACTGCCTAACATGCTTTGTTGTATTTTATGCATCTTTTATACCTAATTACTTAGTATTGACAGCGAGGATGAATGAATTTTACGTACAGATAAGCTAATCGGGACTGGATCTACAGTTAAAGTGGGATCCACCAGGTATCGTTACAAGGCAACGACGGAGGATGGATGGTGATTAGAGTAATTGACAAGAGGTTAAATACAGATTACCACTCATCTCTGGGCTGGGGTTCGAACCCGGAACTTTCGGTGTCAATAGGCTTACTTTGAGGAGGGCGACACCACTTATCTGTCACTCCAAGATTATTTCAAGCTGGCCAACATAGAAACCAAGAAACAAAGAACATGCACCATGGAGTATGTTTTATTTATGTTATTCAGCCATCCTTTCATTCCTTGTTAAATCCTGGTAAGGAAATCGCTTCCTGTCTCGGATTCGATCCTCTGTGGAGGCACCTTGCCCAGTGATTTAGACCCCAGTTTAAAATGTAGCTTCAATCCCGAGCATAAAGTGAACTTTAAACATTGTCTGACAAAATCGTTTTCATATGATGTGAAATATTTCATTAACATTAACGTGTAAATATTTTACTAATGAAAACAGCATTAAAGAATAAATATAGAAGTTTAATCATAAATCTCATCGTACATGATACTGCAAAAAAGCTTTTATTGAATGACTGCAGAATTAGGAACAACTACGTAAGATGGACATGGGTCATGTTCACGAGTGATATAAACAGCTGTTGGCCATCTGCGGTGAGCCTACGTGTTAAGGTGTTTTACTAGTAGAAAGCAACATTAAAAAAAATACATATGTATAATTTGGCCCGCTTTATAGAAATTCGATCATACATTATGATATTGGCAGAAACTTATATTGAATGACTGTAGAACAACAAAAACATGGATATGGGATGGACATGGATAATGTTCAAGAGCGATATATATTTCTTAAACACAGCTGTTAGCCATCCGCGGAGAGCGAGCGGGTGGATCCTACTTTAAACTGAAGATCCAGTCTGCTGGCGAGACTGCCGCCGCCGCGCCTTGTGTAAGAGAGCTCGCGACTCGCGAGCGAACGATGAGTGAGGAGAAGAGTCGCTAAGGCGAGCGAGTCGTTAAGGTGCTTAATGACTCTTCGTGCCGACTTGCGAGTCGTGAACGATGAGGGAGGAGAAGAGTCGCTAAGGTGCTTAATGACTCTTTGTGCCGACTCGCGAGTCGTGAACGAATGATGGGGAAAGAGTCGTGGGACTGTGCTGTGACTCTTCGTGCTGTTTCAAGAGTCGTGAACGAGCGATGCTCGTGGAAATGCAAGCATGTGTCGCAGCACAGATCTGGAGTGCATTTTGTTGCAATATTAAAACCAGTGATCGAATGCAAAAAAGGAAGAATATGTAAATGCACGTTATTACTAATAAAAGGTTGATATAATTATATAGCATTTCTGTGTATGCTATCGTACTGCACAATTTGCATTATCCGCAGCATGAAATGTAAACTGAAACAATATACAAATATAGAAAATCTCACTCATGAGGCAGAGTAATGAAAACAAGTATGTGTATAAAAAAAAGTATAAATTTTGTTTGTGTGTGTGTGTGTGTGTGTTTACTGTTTACACATATATGTATATCCACACACTTACTGAATCGTATTTGTCGTATCTAGTCGGCTACACGCACACACACATACACAAAAATGCAATACAATTTATTAATCTTGAAGGACGTACGTTGTGTTCGTTTACTTAAATACAATCATCGGCTTCAACACCTTCTACACCCTTCCCCCTCTTCAGGCATGTGTTTCGAGAAAAATAAGTTTGGCGACTCTTTTGAACGACTCATTTGAACGACTCTTCTCAGTGAGCGAGCGCTCATGAGTCGACTCGCACAAATGAACGGCTTGAACCCATCTCTAATATCCACGTTTGGGATATTCGCGGGGGTCAGCCCAACCGAAGTGCAATGGAAGAGCCTCACCCCGGGGGAACCGCCTTGCTGATCACGGTAACCCCTACGCCAGGTAAGTATGCCTCGACCGGAAACCTCTCACACCCTACTCTATCTTCTCAACTAACTCTCATCGAGTGTTTACGCATATCGGAAAGTGTTTCGCAACTTGTCAATTATAACTTATAATTACTATAATTACTTTACACAGACAATATATATACAACTAAATGTGTTCAAGTTATCTTCACAAGTAAACTTTGAACCAACTTTTTAAGGGAGGAAAAGAAGCTACTCCTTGTGCTGCCATCTATTGAGAAACATTTACTTACTCCAACATTATCCACACTACGTTCAACTTTCACATACGAATGTTGCTGGCTGGCCTTCTCGTTTTCTGTCCCCTTCAGGTTCACGGGGTATACAGTTCAATTATTCCATATCTGAAAATAACCTTCTCCGATTCACGCTCGGAAATAGGACGGGTTCCACTCGTGTGCTCTTGAAGAATGGACATTTTCTTGTCAAAAAAGGAAAGAAAGTGGACTGATATCGACGGGAATGCTTTGGGTTTTCTTCACGCAAGAAATTCCAAATGATGGCTGGAACACAATTTGTCGTTTATCAGAAACGTTAAGGGAGGAAATGCGAGAGGGATGTACCGTACCGAGAAGACCTGACGCGTTCACGTCTTGTCCCGTGAGTGAAGAAGAATATCTATACTCGTTGGAAGATGCCTTCTTGTCTTCAGTTGCATTACCTGTCTCCTCCTCAATCACATCCCAAATTGCACTTGTCGGTTTCATTTCATATCGGGTGTTCCTGATGGCCTACTGCTACCGCTGTACTGCATTCACTTCCAGTGGAGCAACATTCCACTCTGCTTCGGTTCCACTCTAAACTGAACGTCCAGTCCCGATTAGCCTACCGGACAACAAATTCGACTTAAAATTTGAAAAACTTATCGACAACGAAATAATATTTCTCCTTGTGTCTATTACATGCAAAATTGTCAAATCAAAAACCTTCGCTATAAACAGTGTTCGGAGGGAGGGGGGACGCAGGGATGGCAAAATTCTCCTATGCACTGTCTCATTTGCACCACATTACATAAAAAACTACACCTCTCCCACGGTTTCTTTGAACATTCTCACAGACACAATTTTACACTTCAAACGCAGATTAAAACAAAAGAAAAACATAAGTTTCTATGTTAAATAGCATATCTAATTCATGTATAAAGGTGCCGGAGCCTTTGCTTCAAACAAGTCGCACTCTAAAGCGTTTCTCGTTTTGTAATCGAGGGGTTCGATACTCGGTCGAGGCACATAATGGCTTGGATCCCACTCTAAACTGTAGGTCCGGTCCAAGTTAAACTATCTGTGAATAAAACTCGAATATTTACATCAGAAACTCAAAAACACGGTCGAGCAGAATCGGTTTAGCAGAAATTTTCACATAAAAGTGCATCCGAATTTACTAAAAATTTTACCCGTCACTTGAAGCCCCCTCGGTTAGAGTCCTAACCTGGGCATGTTGTGGGCCTTACGAGTGTCCTTTCATCACGTACCCATTATTCATCCTTGTCGTCGCAATTAGTAAATATCAAAGGAAAGGGACGTAAATGAAAAACACAATATTTACGTAGCATGTAGAGAATTGTCGTTAACCACTCATTCTCCTCCTGTCACTTGCGATTATTTCTAGCATAATTCAGCTAGCCTATTTGTCAAATCTCCTCCAATGTAAGGTATACATTCGTAACTATTGCAGCACAACTTTTTCAAATGGTCATGCCTTCAACGGGCGGTGAAGTAGAAGCCAATATTAATACATAAAATGGACAATTTGAATTTGGAAACCTAAGTATTATGTATTCAACAAGCAAGAAAAACTAGTTCATTTTATTGGTTTATTTTTCTACCAAAGGATGCATTGTTTCAAGCACCAGGTACTGGTACGACGTGGTTGAGTTTCCATGAGGGAATACCTTTCATTATAAATATGCTCTCTGGTTAAATGTAGTCTTAAAAAATTCTTAAAAATCAGACAACTGTTTATTCACGCGAATTCGTTATTGTAATGGTAATTTCGACGCAACGAAAACATCTTTAAGATCTCTGCTAATATGCAGGACGAATACCAACATTATGAAGGTTGGATGTTATGTTACCGCTTACTACATTCTACGCCATGCAGTGCACGCATTAAGGCTCTGGAAGCAAAGGGAGTCCCGATTTCCATGTTCGAAACAGAGAGTGTGGTGCGGTTTGTTAGGTTATAAATGAGGACGGGTGACAACGTCAAATCCCTTGAAAGATTATTTATTGAATTTTCCCAAACTTTCTTCTCTGATCTCATTGGGTCTTGTAGGCAGGCAGAAAGAAAACAGATCGTCCATCTGGTCTGTCCTTTCCGATTGGGTCAGCCAATTTCTTGGCGAACGAAACTTCTGAACGGATCGCAGCTTTCAACAAGTTTATCACGAAACAATACTCCCAAAAAACCGACCGAACTTAACATTACCAAAACATACATTTTTTGTTCTACATTTATTTTTCAGGGACGGCGCGAACGCAGTCCCAACTAACAAAAATTACACGCCCGAGATATCCACGTTTGGGATATTCGCGGGGGTCAGCCCAACCGAAGTGCAATGGAAGAGCCTCACCCCGGGGGAACCGCCTTGCTGATCACGGTAACCCCTACGCCAGGTAAGTATGCCTCAACCGGAAACCTCTCACACCCTACTCTATCTTCTCAACTAACTCTCATCGAGTGTTTACGCATATCGGAAAGTGTTTCGCAACTTGTCAATTATAACTTATAATTACTATAATTACTTTACACAGACAATATATATATACAACTAAATGTGTTCAAGTTATCTTCACAAGTAAACTTTGAACCAACTTTTTAAGGGAGGAAAAGAAGCTACTCCTTGTGCTGCCATCTATTGAGAAACGTTTACTTACTCCAACATTATCCACACTACGTTCAACTTTCACATACGAATGTTGCTGGCTGGCCTTCTCGTTTTCTGTCCCCTTCAGGTTCACGGGGTATACAGTTCAATTATTCCATATCTGAAAATAACCTTCTCCGATTCACGCTCGGAAATAGGACGGGTTCCACTCGTGTGCTCTTGAAGAATGGACATTTTCTTGTCAAAAAAGGAAAGAAAGTGGACTGATATCGACGGGAATGCTTTGGGTTTTCTTCACGCAAGAAATTCCAAATGATGGCTGGAACACAATTTGTCATTTATCAGAAACGTTAAGGGAGGAAATGCGAGAGGGATGTACCGTACCGAGAAGACCTGACGCGTTCACGTCTTGTCCCGTGAGTGAAGAAGAATATCTATACTCGTTGGAAGATGCCTTCTTGTCTTCAGTTGCATTACCTGTCTCCTCCTCAATCACATCCCAAATTGCACTTGTCGGTTTCATTTCATATCGGGTGTTCCTGATGGCCTACTGCTACCGCTGTACTGCATTCACTTCCAGTGGAGCAACATTCCACTCTGCTTCGGTTCCACTCTAAACTGAACGTCCAGTCCCGATTAGCCTACCGGACAACAAATTCGACTTAAAATTTGAAAAACTTATCGACAACGAAATAATATTTCTCCTTGTGTCTATTACATGCAAAATTGTCAAATCAAAAACCTTCACCATAAACAGTGTTCGGAGGGAGGGGGGACGCAGGGATGGATAAATTCTCCTATGCACTGTCTCATTTTCACCACATTACATAAAAAACTACACCTCTCCCACGGTTTCTTTGAACATTCTCACAGACACAATTTTACACTTCAAACGCAGATTAAAACAAAAGAAAAACATAAGTTTCTATGTTAAATAGCATATCTAATTCATGTATAAAGGTGCCGGAGCCTTTGCTTCAAACAAGTCGCACTCTAAAGCGTTTCTCGTTTTGTAATCGTGGGGTTCGATACTCGGTCGAGGCACATAATGGCTTGGATCTCACTCTAAACTGTAGGTCCGGTCCAAGCTAAACTATCTGTGAATAAAACTCAAATATTTACATCAGAAACTCAAAAACACGGTCGAGCAGAATCGGTTTAGCAGAAATTTTCACATAAAAGTGCATCCGAATTTACTAAAAATTTTACCCGTCACTTTAAGCCCCCTCGGTTAGAGTCCTAACCTGGGCATGTTGTGGGCCTTACGAGTGTCCTTTCATCACGTACCCATTATTCATCCTTGTCGTCGCAATTAGTAAATATCAAAGGAAAGCACGTAAATGAAAAACACAATATTTACGTAGCATGTAGAGAATTGTCGTTAACCACTCATTCTCCTCCTGTCACTTGCGATTATTTCTAGCATAATTCAGCTAGCCTATTTGTCAAATCTCTTCCAATGTAAGGTATACATTCGTAACTACTGCAGCACAACTTTTTCAAATGGTCATGCCTTCAACGGGCGGTGAAGTAGAAGCCAATATTAATACATAAAATGGACAATTTGAATTTGGAAACCTAAGTATTATGTATTCCACAAGCAAGAAAAACTAGTTCATTTTATTGGTTTATTTTTCTACCAAAGGATGCATTGTTTCAAGCACCAGGTACTGGTACGACGTGGTTGAGTTTCCATGAGGGAATACCTTTCATTATAAATATGCTCTCTGGTTAAATGTAGTCTTAAAAAATTCTTAAAAATCAGACAACTGTTTATTCACGCGAATTCGTTATTGTAATGGTAATTTCGACGCAACGAAAACATCTTTAAGATCTCTGCTAATATGCAGGACGACTACCAACATTATGAAGGTTGGATGTTATGTTACCGCTTACTACATTCTACGCCATGCAGTGCACGCGTTAAGGCTCTGGAAGCAAAGGGAGTCCCGATTTCCATGTTCGAAACAGAGAGTGTGGTGCGGTTTGTTAGGTTATAAATGAGGACGGGTGACAACGTCAAATCCCTTGAAAGATTATTTATTGAATTTTCCCAAACTTTCTTCTCTGATCTCATTGGGTCTTGTAGGCAGGCAGAAAGAAAACAGATCGTCCATCTGGTCTGTCCTTTCCGATTGGGTCAGCCAATTTCTTGGCGAACGAAACTTCTGAACGGATCGCAGCTTTCAACAAGTTTATCACGAAACAATACTCCCAAAAAACCGACCGAACTTAACATTACCAAAACATACATTTTTTGTTCTACATTTATTTTTCAGGGACGGCGCGAACGCAGTCCCAACTAACAAAAATCACACGCCCGAGATATCCACGTTTGGGATATTCGCGGGGGTCAGCCCAACCGAAGTGCAATGGAAGAGCCTCACCCCGGGGGAACCGCCTTGCTGATCACGGTAACCCTTACGCCAGGTAAGTATGCCTCGACCGGAAACCTCTCACACCCTACTCTATCTTCTCAACCAACTCTCATCGAGTGTTTACGCATATCGGAAAGTGTTTCGCAACTTGTCAATTATAACTTATAATTACTATAATTACTTTACACAGACAATATATATACAACTAAATGTGTTCAAGTTATCTTCACAAGTAAACTTTGAACCAACTTTTTAAGGGAGGAAAAGAAGCTACTCCTTGTGCTGCCATCTATTGAGAAACGTTTACTTACTCCAACATTATCCACACTAAGTTCAACTTTCACATACGAATGTTGCTGGCTGGCCTTCTCGTTTTCTGTCCCCTTCAGGTTCACGGGGTATACAGTTCAATTATTGCATATCTGAAAATAACCTTCTCCGATTCACGCTCGGAAATAGGATGGGTTCCACTCGTGTGCTCTTGAAGAATGGACATTTTCTTGTCAAAAAAGGAAAGAAAGTGGACTGATATCGACGGGAATGCTTTGGGTTTTCTTCACGCAAGAAATTCCAAATGATGGCTGGAACACAATTTGTCGTTTATCAGAAACGTTAAGGGAGGAAATGCGAGAGGGATGTACCGTACCGAGAAGACCTGACGCGTTCACGTCTTGTCCCGTGAGTGAAGAAGAATATCTATACTCGTTGGAAGATGCCTTCTTGTCTTCAGTTGCATTACCTGTCTCCTCCTCAATCACATCCCAAATTGCACTTGTCGGTTTCATTTCATATCGGGTGTTCCTGATGGCCTACTGCTACCGCTTTACTGCATTCACTTCCAGTGGAGCAACATTCCACTCTGCTTCGGTTCCACTCTAAACTGAACGTCCAGTCCCGATTAGCCTACCGGACAACAAATTCGACTTAAAATTTGAAAAACTTATCGACAACGAAATAATATTTCTCCTTGTGTCTATTACATGCAAAATTGTCAAATCAAAAACCTTCGCTATAAACAGTGTTCGGAGGGAGGGGGGACGCAGGGATGGCAAAATTCTCCTATGCACTGTCTCATTTTCACCACATTACATAAAAAACTACACCTCTCCCACGGTTTCTTTGAACATTCTCACAGACACAATTTTACACTTCAAACGCAGATTAAAACAAAAGAAAAACATGAGTTTCTATGTTAAATAGCATATCTAATTCATGTATAAAAGTGCCGGAGCCTTTGCTTCAAACAAGTCGCACTCTAAAGCGTTTCTCGTTTTGTAATCGTGGGGTTCGATACTCGGTCGAGGCACATAATGGCTTGGATCCCACTCTAAACTGTAGGTCCGGTCCAAGCTAAACTATCTGTGAATAAAACTCAAATATTTACATCAGAAACTCAAAAACACGGTCGAGCAGAATCGGTTTAGCAGAAATTTTCACATAAAAGTGCATCCGAATTTACTAAAAATTTTACCCGTCACTTTAAGCCCCCTCGGTTAGAGTCCTAACCTGGGCATGTTGTGGGCCTTACGAGTGTCCTTTCATCACGTACCCATTATTCATCCTTGTCGTCGCAATTAGTAAATATCAAAGGAAAGGGACGTAAATGAAAAACACAATATTTACGTAGCATGTAGAGAATTGTCGTTAACCACTCATTCTCCTCCTGTCACTTGCGATTATTTCTAGCATAATTCAGCTAGCCTATTTGTCAAATCTCTTCCAATGTAAGGTATACATTCGTAACTACTGCAGCACAACTTTTTCAAATGGTCATGCCTTCAACGGGCGGTGAAGTAGAAGCCAATATTAATACATAAAATGGACAATTTGAATTTGGAAACCTAAGTATTATGTATTCCACAAGCAAGAAAAACTAGTTCATTTTATTGGTTTATTTTTCTACCAAAGGATGCATTGTTTCAAGCACCAGGTACTGGTACGACGTGGTTGAGTTTCCATGAGGGAATACCTTTCATTATAAATATGCTCTCTGGTTAAATGTAGTCTTAAAAAATTCTTAAAAATCAGACAACTGTTTATTCACGCGAATTCGTTATTGTAATGGTAATTTCGACGCAACGAAAACATCTTTAAGATCTCTGCTAATATGCAGGACGACTACCAACATTATGAAGGTTGGATGTTATGTTACCGCTTACTACATTCTACGCCATGCAGTGCACGTGTTAAGGCTCTGGAAGCAAAGGGAGTCCCGATTTCCATGTTCGAAACAGAGAGTGTGGTGCGGTTTGTTAGGTTATAAATGAGGACGGGTGACAACGTCAAATCCCTTGAAAGATTATTTATTGAATTTTCCCAAACTTTCTTCTCTGATCTCATTGGGTCTTGTAGGCAGGCAGAAAGAAAACAGATCGTCCATCTGGTCTGTCCTTTCCGATTGGGTCAGCCAATTTCTTGGCGAACGAAACTTCTGAACGGATCGCAGCTTTCAACAAGTTTATCACGAAACAATACTCCCAAAAAACCGACCGAACTTAACATTACCAAAACATACATTTTTTGTTCTACATTTATTTTTCAGGGACGGCGCGAACGCAGTCCCAACTAACAAAAATCACACGCCCGAGATATCCACGTTTGGGATATTCGCGGGGGTCAGCCCAACCGAAGTGCAATGGAAGAGCCTCACCCCGGGGGAACCGCCTTGCTGATCACGGTAACCCCTACGCCAGGTAAGTATGCCTCGACCGGAAACCTCTCACACCCTACTCTATCTTCTCAACTAACTCTCATCGAGTGTTTACGCATATCGGAAAGTGTTTCGCAACTTGTCAATTATAACTTATAATTACTATAATTACTTTACACAGACAATATATATACAACTAAATGTGTTCAAGTTATCTTCACAAGTAAACTTTGAACCAACTTTTTAAGGGAGGAAAAGAAGCTACTCCTTGTGCTGCCATCTATTGAGAAACGTTTACTTACTCCAACATTATCCACACTAAGTTCAACTTTCACATACGAATGTTGCTGGCTGGCCTTCTCGTTTTCTGTCCCCTTCAGGTTCACGGGGTATACAGTTCAATTATTGCATATCTGAAAATAACCTTCTCCGATTCACGCTCGGAAATAGGATGGGTTCCACTCGTGTGCTCTTGAAGAATGGACATTTTCTTGTCAAAAAAGGAAAGAAAGTGGACTGATATCGACGGGAATGCTTTGGGTTTTCTTCACGCAAGAAATTCCAAATGATGGCTGGAACACAATTTGTCGTTTATCAGAAACGTTAAGGGAGGAAATGCGAGAGGGATGTACCGTACCGAGAAGACCTGACGCGTTCACGTCTTGTCCCGTGAGTGAAGAAGAATATCTATACTCGTTGGAAGATGCCTTCTTGTCTTCAGTTGCATTACCTGTCTCCTCCTCAATCACATCCCAAATTGCACTTGTCGGTTTCATTTCATATCGGGTGTTCCTGATGGCCTACTGCTACCGCTGTACTGCATTCACTTCCAGTGGAGCAACATTCCACTCTGCTTCGGTTCCACTCTAAACTGAACGTACAGTCCCGATTAGCCTACCGGACAACAAATTAGACTTAAACTTTGAAAAACTTATCGACAACGAAATAATATTTCTCCTTGTGTCTATTACATGCAAAATTGTCAAATCAAAAACCTTCGCTATAAACAGTGTTCGGAGGGAGGGGGGACGCAGGGATGGCAAAATTCTCCTATGCACTGTCTCATTTTCACCACATTACATAAAAAACTACACCTCTCCCACGGTTTCTTTGAACATTCTCACACACACAATTTTACACTTCAAACGCAGATTAAAACAAAAGAAAAATATAAGTTTCTATGTTAAATAGCATATCTAATTCATGTATAAAGGTGCCGGAGCCTTTGCTTCAAACAAGTCGCACTCTAAAGCGTTTCTCGTTTTGTAATCGAGGGGTTCGATACTCGGTCGAGGCACATAATGGCTTGGATCCCACTCTAAACTGTAGGTCCGGTCCAAGCTAAACTATCTGTGAATAAAACTCAAATATTTACATCAGAAACTCAAAAACACCGTCGAGCAGAATCGGTTTAGCAGAAATTTTCACATAAAAGTGTATCGGAATTTACTAAAAATTTTACCCGTCACTTGAAGCCCCCTCGGTTAGAGTCCTAACCTGGGCATGTTGTGGGCCTTACGAGTGTCCTTTCATCATGTACCCATTATTCATCCTTGTCGTCGCAATTAGTAAATATCAAAGGAAAGGGACGTAAATGAAAAACACAATATTTACGTAGCATGTAGAGAATTGTCGTTAACCACTCATTCTCCTCCTGTCACTTGCGATTATTTCTAGCATAATTCAGCTAGCCTATTTGTCAAATCTCTTCCAATGTAAGGTATACATTCGTAACTATTGCAGCACAACTTTTTCAAATGGTCATGCCTTCAACGGGCGGTGAAGTAGAAGCCAATATTAATACATAAAGTGGACAATTTGAATTTGGAAACCTAAGTATTATGAATTCAACAAGCAAGAAAAACAAGTTCATTTTATTGGTTTATTTTTCTACCAAAGGATGCATTGTTTCAAGCACCAGATACTGGTACGACGTGGTTGAGTTTCCATGAGGGAATACCTTTCATTATAAATATGCTCTCTGGTTAAATGTAGTCTTAAAAAAATTCTTGAAAATCAGACAACTGTTTATTCACGCGAATTCGTTATTGTAATGGTAATTTCGACGCAACGAAAACATCTTTAAGATCTCTGCTAATATGCAGGACGACTACCAACATTATGAAGGTTGGATGTTATGTTACCGCTTACTACATTCTACGCCATGCAGTGCACGCGTTAAGGCTCTGGAAGCAAAGGGAGTCCCGATTTCCATGTTCGAAACAGAGAGCGAGGTGCGGTTCGTTAGGTTCCAAATGAGGACGGGTGACAACGTCAAATCCCTTGAAAGATTATTTATTGAATTTTCCCAAACTTTCTTCTCTGATCTCATTGGGTCTTGTAGGCAGGCAGAAAGAAAACAGATCGTCCATCTGGTCTGTCCTTTCCGATTGGGTCAGCCAATTTCTTGGCGAACGAAACTTCTGAACGGATCGCAGCTTTCAACAAGTTTATCACGAAACAATACTCCCAAAAAAACGACCGAACTTAACATTACCAAAACATACATTTTTTGTTCTACATTTATTTTTCAGGGACGGCGCGAACGCAGTCCCAACTAACAAAAATCACACGCCCGAGATATCCACGTTTGGGATATTCGCGGGGGTCAGCCCAACCGAAGTGCAATGGAAGAGCCTCACCCCGGGGGAACCGCCTTGCTGATCACGGTAACCCCTACGCCAGGTAAGTATGCCTCGACCGGAAACCTCTCACACCCTACTCTATCTTCTCAACTAACTCTCATCGAGTGTTTACGCATATCGGAAAGTGTTTCGCAACTTGTCAATTATAACTTATAATTACTATAATTACTTTACACAGACAATATATATACAACTAAATGTGTTCAAGTTATCTTCACAAGTAAACTTTGAACCAACTTTTTAAGGGAGGAAAAGAAGCTACTCCTTGTGCTGCCATCTATTGAGAAACGTTTACTTACTCCAACATTATCCACACTACGTTCAACTTTCACATACGAATGTTGCTGGCTGGCCTTCTCGTTTTCTGTCCCCTTCAGGTTCACGGGGTATACAGTTCAATTATTGCATATCTGAAAATAACCTTCTCCGATTCACGCTCGGAAATAGGACGGGTTCCACTCGTGTGCTCTTGAAGAATGGGCATTTTCTTGTCAAAAAAGGAAAGAAAGTGGACTGATATCGACGGGAATGCTTTGGGTTTTCTTCACGCAAGAAATTCCAAATGATGGCTGGAACACAATTTGTCGTTTATCAGAAACGTTAAGGGAGGAAATGCGAGAGGGATGTACCGTACCGAGAAGACCTGACGCGTTCACGTCTTGTCCCGTGAGTGAAGAAGAATATCTATACTCGTTGGAAGATGCCTTCTTGTCTTCAGTTGCATTACCTGTCTCCTCCTCAATCACATCCCAAATTGCACTTGTCGGTTTCATTTCATATCGGGTGTTCCTGATGGCCTACTGCTACCGCTGTACTGCATTCACTTCCAGTGGAGCAACATTCCACTCTGCTTCGGTTCCACTCTAAACTGAACGTCCAGTCCCGATTAGCCTACCGGACAACAAATTCGACTTAAAATTTGAAAAACTTATCGACAACGAAATAATATTTCTCCTTGTGTCTATTACATGCAAAATTGTCAAATCAAAAACCTTCGATATAAACAGTTTTCGGAGGGAGGGGGGACGCAGGGATGGCAAAATTCTCCTATGCACTGTCTCATTTTCACCACATCACATAAAAAACTACACCTCTCCCACGGTTTCTTTGAACATTCTCACAGACACAATTTTACACTTCAAACGCAGATTAAAACAAAAGAAAAACACAAGTTTCTATGTTAAATAGCATATCTAATTCATGTATAAAGGTGCCGGAGACTTTCCTTCAAACAAGTCGCACTCTAAAGCGTTTCTCGTTTTGTAATCGTGGGGTTCGATACTCGGTCGAGGCACATAATGGCTTGGATCCCACTCTAAACTGTAGGTCCGGTCCAAGCTAAACTATCTGTGAATAAAACTCAAATATTTACATCAGAAACTCAAAAACACGGTCGAGCAGAATCGGTTTAGCAGAAATTTTCACATAAAAGTGCATCCGAATTTACTAAAAATTTTACCCGTCACTTTAAGCCCCCTCGGTTAGAGTCCTAACCTGGGCATGTTGTGGGCCTTACGAGTGTCCTTTCATCACGTACCCATTATTCATCCTTGTCGTCGCAATTAGTAAATATAAAAGGAAAGGGACGTAAATGAAAAACACAATATTTACGTAGCATGTAGAGAATTGTCGTCAACCACTCATTCTCCTCCTGTCACTTGCGATTATTTCTAGCATAATTCAGCTAGCCTATTTGTCAAATCTCTTCCAATGTAAGGTATACATTCGTAACTATTGCAGCACAACTTTTTCAAATGGTCATGCCTTCAACGGGCGGTGAAGTAGAAGCCAATATTAATACATAAAATGGACAATTTGAATTTGGAAACCTAAGTATTATGTATTCAACAAGCAAGAAAAACTAGTTCATTTTATTGGTTTATTTTTCTACCAAAGGATGCATTGTTTCAAGCACCAGGTACTGGTACGACGTGGTTGAGTTTCCATGAGGGAATACCTTTCATTATAAATATGCTCTCTGGTTAAATGTAGTCTTAAAAAATTCTTAAAAATCAGACAACTGTTTATTCACGCGAATTCGTTATTGTAATGGTAATTTCGACGCAACGAAAACATCTTTAAGATCTCTGCTAATATGCAGGACGACTACCAACATTATGAAGGTTGGATGTTATGTTACCGCTTACTACATTCTACGCCATGCAGTGCACGCGTTAAGGCTCTGGAAGCAAAGGGAGTCCCGATTTCCATGTTCGAAACAGAGAGCGAGGTGCGGTTCGTTAGGTTCCAAATGAGGACGGGTGACAACGTCAAATCCCTTGAAAGATTATTTATTGAATTTTCCCAAACTTTCTTCTCTGATCTCATTGGGTCTTGTAGGCAGGCAGAAAGAAAACAGATCGTCCATCTGGTCTGTCCTTTCCGATTGGGTCAGCCAATTTCTTGGCGAACGAAACTTCTGAACGGATCGCAGCTTTCAACAAGTTTATCACGAAACAATACTCCCAAAAAAACGACCGAACTTAACATTACCAAAACATACATTTTTTGTTCTACATTTATTTTTCAGGGACGGCGCGAACGCAGTCCCAACTAACAAAAATCACACGCCCGAGATATCCACGTTTGGGATATTCGCGGGGGTCAGCCCAACCGAAGTGCAATGGAAGAGCCTCGCCCCGGGGGAACCGCCTTGCTGATCACGGTAACCCCTACGCCAGGTAAGTATGCCTCGACCGGAAACCTCTCACACCCTACTCTATCTTCTCAACCAACTCTCATCGAGTGTTTACGCATATCGGAAAGTGTTTCGCAACTTGTCAATTATAACTTATAATTACTTTACACAGACAATATATATACAACTAAATGTGTTCAAGTTATCTTCACAAGTAAACTTTGAACCAACTTTTTAAGGGAGGAAAAGAAGCTACTCCTTGTGCTGCCATCTATTGAGAAACGTTTACTTACTCCAACATTATCCACACTACGTTCAACTTTCACATAGGAATGTTGCTGGCTGGCCTTCTCGTTTTCTGTCCCCTTCAGGTTCACGGGGTATACAGTTCAATTATTGCATATCTGAAAATAACCTTCTCCGATTCACGCTCGGAAATAGGACGGGTTCCACTCGTGTGCTCTTGAAGAATGGACATTTTCTTGTCAAAAAAGGAAAGAAAGTGGACTGATATCGACGGGAATGCTTTGGGTTTTCTTCACGCAAGAAATTCCAAATGATGGCTGGAACACAATTTGTCGTTTATCAGAAACGTTAAGGGAGGAAATGCGAGAGGGATGTACCGTACCGAGAAGACCTGACGCGTTCACGTCTTGTCCCGTGAGTGAAGAAGAATATCTATACTCGTTGGAAGATGCCTTCTTGTCTTCAGTTGCATTACCTGTCTCCTCCTCAATCACATCCCAAATTGCACTTGTCGGTTTCAATTCATATCGGGTGTTCCTGATGGCCTACTGCTACCGCTGTACTGCATTCACTTCCAGTGGAGCAACATTCCACTCTGCTTCGGTTCCACTCTAAACTGAACGTCCAGTCCCGATTAGCCTACCGGACAACAAATTCGACTTAAAATTTGAAAAACTTATCGACAACGAAATAATATTTCTCCTTGTGTCTATTACATGCAAAATTGTCAAATCAAAAACTTTCGCTATAAACAGTGTTCGGAGGGAGGGGGGACGCAGGGATGGCAAAATTCTTATATGCACTGTCTCATTTTCACCACATTACATAAAAAACTACACCTCTCCCACGGTTTCTTTGAACATTCTCACAGACACAATTTTACACTTGAAACGCAGATTAAAACAAAAGAAAAATATAAGTTTCTATGTTAAATAGCATATCTAATTCATGTATAAAGGTGCCGGAGCCTTTGCTTCAAACAAGTCGCACTCTAAAGCGTTTCTCGTTTTGTAATCGTGGGGTTCGATACTCGGTCGAGGCACATAATGGCTTGGATCCCACTCTAAACTGTAGGTCCGGTCCAAGCTAAACTATCTGTGAATAAAACTCAAATATTTACATCAGAAACTCAAAAACACCGTCGAGCAGAATCGGTTTAGCAGAAATTTTCACATAAAAGTGTATCCGAATTTACTAAAAATTTTACCCGTCACTTGAAGCCCCCTCGGTTAGAGTCCTAACCTGGGCATGTTGTGGGCCTTACGAGTGTCCTTTCATCACGTACCCATTATTCATCCTTGTCGTCGCAATTAGTAAATATCAAAGGAAAGGGACGTAAATGAAAAACACAATATTTACGTAGCATGTAGAGAATTGTCGTTAACCACTCATTCTCCTCCTGTCACTTGCGATTATTTCTAGCATAATTCAGCTAGCCTATTTGTCAAATCTCTTCCAATGTAAGGTATACATTCGTAACTATTGCAGCACAACTTTTTCAAATGGTCATGCCTTCAACGGGCGGTGAAGTAGAAGCCAATATTAATACATAAAATGGACAATTTGAATTTGGAAACCTAAGTATTATGTATTCAACAAGCAAGAAAAACTAGTTCATTTTATTGGTTTATTTTTCTACCAAAGGATGCATTGTTTCAAGCACCAGGTACTGGTACGACGTGGTTGAGTTTCCATGAGGGAATACCTTTCATTATAAATATGCTCTCTGGTTAAATGTAGTCTTAAAAAATTCTTAAAAATCAGACAACTGTTTATTCACGCGAATTCGCTATTGTAATGGTAATTTCGACGCAACGAAAACATCTTTAAGATCTCTGCTAATATGCAGGACGACTACCAACATTATGAAGGTTGGATGTTATGTTACCGCTTACTACATTCTACGCCATGCAGTGCACGCGTTAAGGCTCTGGAAGCAAAGGGAGTCCCGATTTCCATGTTCGAAACAGAGAGCGAGGTGCGGTTCGTTAGGTTCCATATGAGGACGGGTGACAACGTCAAATCCCTTGAAAGATTATTTATTGAATTTTCCCAAACTTTCTTCTCTGATCTCATTGGGTCTTGTAGGCAGGCAGAAAGAAAACAGATCGTCCATCTGGTCTGTCCTTTCCGATTGGCTCAGCCAATTTCTTGGCGAACGAAACTTCTGAACGGATCGCAGCTTTCAACAAGTTTATCACGAAACAATACTCCCAAAAAAACGACCGAACTTAACATTACCAAAACATACATTTTTTGTTCTACATTTATTTTTCAGGGACGGCGCGAACGCAGTCCCAACTAACAAAAATCACACGCCCGAGATATCCACGTTTGGGATATTCGCGGGGGTCAGCCCAACCGAAGTGCAATGGAAGAGCCTCCCCCCGGGGGAACCGCCTTGCTGATCACGGTAACCCCTACGCCAGGTAAGTATGCCTCGACCGGAAACCTCTCACACCCTACTCTATCTTCTCAACTAACTCTCATCGAGTGTTTACGCATATCGGAAAGTGTTTCGCAACTTGTCAATTATAACTTATAATTACTATAATTACTTTACACAGACAATATATATACAACTAAATGTGTTCAAGTTATCTTCACAAGTAAACTTTGAACCAACTTTTTAAGGGAGGAAAAGAAGCTACTCCTTGTGCTGCCATCTATTGAGAAACGTTTACTTACTCCAACATTATCCACACTACGTTCAACTTTCACATACGAATGTTGCTGGCTGGCCTTCTCGTTTTCTGTCCCCTTCAGGTTCACGGGGTATACAGTTCAATTATTGCATATCTGAAAATAACCTTCTCCGATTCACGCTCGGAAATAGGACGGGTTCCACTCGTGTGCTCTTGAAGAATGGACATTTTCTTGTCAAAAAAGGAAAGAAAGTGGACTGATATCGACGGGAATGCTTTGGGTTTTCTTCACGCAAGAAATTCCAAATGATGGCTGGAACACAATTTGTCGTTTATCAGAAACGTTAAGGGAGGAAATGCGAGAGGGATGTACCGTACCGAGAAGACCTGACGCGTTCACGTCTTGTCCCGTGAGTGAAGAAGAATATCTATACTCGTTGGAAGATGCCTTCTTGTCTTCAGTTGCATTACCTGTCTCCTCCTCAATCACATCCCAAATTGCACTTGTCGGTTTCATTTCATATCGGGTGTTCCTGATGGCCTACTGCTACCGCTGTACTGCATTCACTTCCAGTGGAGCAACATTCCACTCTGCTTCGGTTCCACTCTAAACTGAACGTCCAGTCCCGATTAGCCTACCGGACAACAAATTCGACTTAAAATTTGAAAAACTTATCGACAACGAAATAATATTTCTCCTTGTGTCTATTACATGCAAAATTGTCAAATCAAAAACCTTCGATATAAACAGTGTTCGGAGGGAGGGGGACGCAGGGATGGCAAAATTCTCCTATGCACTGTCTCATTTTCACCACATCACATAAAAAACTACACCTCTCCCACGGTTTCTTTGAACATTCTCACAGACACAATTTTACACTTCAAACGCAGATTAAAACAAAAGAAAAACACAAGTTTCTATGTTAAATAGCATATCTAATTCATGTATAAAGGTGCCGGAGACTTTCCTTCAAACAAGTCGCACTCTAAAGCGTTTCTCGTTTTGTAATCGTGGGGTTCGATACTCGGTCGAGGCACATAATGGCTTGGATCCCACTCTAAACTGTAGGTCCGGTCCAAGCTAAACTATCTGTGAATAAAACTCAAATATTTACATCAGAAACTCAAAAACACGGTCGAGCAGAATCGGTTTAGCAGAAATTTTCACATAAAAGTGCATCCGAATTTACTAAAAATTTTACCCGTCACTTTAAGCCCCCTCGGTTAGAGTCCTAACCTGGGCATGTTGTGGGCCTTACGAGTGTCCTTTCATCACGTACCCATTATTCATCCTTGTCGTCGCAATTAGTAAATATAAAAGGAAAGGGACGTAAATGAAAAACACAATATTTACGTAGCATGTAGAGAATTGTCGTCAACCACTCATTCTCCTCCTGTCACTTGCGATTATTTCTAGCATAATTCAGCTAGCCTATTTGTCAAATCTCTTCCAATGTAAGGTATACATTCGTAACTATTGCAGCACAACTTTTTCAAATGGTCATGCCTTCAACGGGCGGTGAAGTAGAAGCCAATATTAATACATAAAATGGACAATTTGAATTTGGAAACCTAAGTATTATGTATTCAACAAGCAAGAAAAACTAGTTCATTTTATTGGTTTATTTTTCTACCAAAGGATGCATTGTTTCAAGCACCAGGTACTGGTACGACGTGGTTGAGTTTCCATGAGGGAATACCTTTCATTATAAATATGCTCTCTGGTTAAATGTAGTCTTAAAAAATTCTTAAAAATCAGACAACTGTTTATTCACGCGAATTCGTTATTGTAATGGTAATTTCGACGCAACGAAAACATCTTTAAGATCTCTGCTAATATGCAGGACGACTACCAACATTATGAAGGTTGGATGTTATGTTACCGCTTACTACATTCTACGCCATGCAGTGCACGCGTTAAGGCTCTGGAAGCAAAGGGAGTCCCGATTTCCATGTTCGAAACAGAGAGCGAGGTGCGGTTCGTTAGGTTCCAAATGAGGACGGGTGACAACGTCAAATCCCTTGAAAGATTATTTATTGAATTTTCCCAAACTTTCTTCTCTGATCTCATTGGGTCTTGTAGGCAGGCAGAAAGAAAACAGATCGTCCATCTGGTCTGTCCTTTCCGATTGGGTCAGCCAATTTCTTGGCGAACGAAACTTCTGAACGGATCGCAGCTTTCAACAAGTTTATCACGAAACAATACTCCCAAAAAAACGACCGAACTTAACATTACCAAAACATACATTTTTTGTTCTACATTTATTTTTCAGGGACGGCGCGAACGCAGTCCCAACTAACAAAAATCACACGCCCGAGATATCCACGTTTGGGATATTCGCGGGGGTCAGCCCAACCGAAGTGCAATGGAAGAGCCTCGCCCCGGGGGAACCTCCTTGCTGATCACGGTAACCCCTACGCCAGGTAAGTATGCCTCGACCGGAAACCTCTCACACCCTACTCTATCTTCTCAACCAACTCTCATCGAGTGTTTACGCATATCGGAAAGTGTTTCGCAACTTGTCAATTATAACTTATAATTACTTTACACAGACAATATATATACAACTAAATGTGTTCAAGTTATCTTCACAAGTAAACTTTGAACCAACTTTTTAAGGGAGGAAAAGAAGCTACTCCTTGTGCTGCCATCTATTGAGAAACGTATACTTACTCCAACATTATCCACACTACGTTCAACTTTCACATAGGAATGTTGCTGGCTGGCCTTCTCGTTTTCTGTCCCCTTCAGGTTCACGGGGTATACAGTTCAATTATTGCATATCTGAAAATAACCTTCTCCGATTCACGCTCGGAAATAGGATGGGTTCCACTCGTGTGCTCTTGAAGAATGGACATTTTCTTGTCAAAAAAGGAAAGAAAGTGGACTGATATCGACGGGAATGCTTTGGGTTTTCTTCACGCAAGAAATTCCAAATGATGGCTGGAACACAATTTGTCGTTTATCAGAAACGTTAAGGGAGGAAATGCGAGAGGGATGTACCGTACCGAGAAGACCTGACGCGTTCACGTCTTGTCCCGTGAGTGAAGAAGAATATCTATACTCGTTGGAAGATGCCTTCTTGTCTTCAGTTGCATTACCTGTCTCCTCCTCAATCACATCCCAAATTGCACTTGTCGGTTTCAATTCATATCGGGTGTTCCTGATGGCCTACTGCTACCGCTGTACTGCATTCACTTCCAGTGGAGCAACATTCCACTCTGCTTCGGTTCCACTCTAAACTGAACGTCCAGTCCCGATTAGCCTACCGGACAACAAATTCGACTTAAAATTTGAAAAACTTATCGACAACGAAATAATATTTCTCCTTGTGTCTATTACATGCAAAATTGTCAAATCAAAAACTTTCGCTATAAACAGTGTTCGGAGGGAGGGGGGACGCAGGGATGGCAAAATTCTTATATGCACTGTCTCATTTTCACCACATTACATAAAAAACTACACCTCTCCCACGGTTTCTTTGAACATTCTCACAGACACAATTTTACACTTGAAACGCAGATTAAAACAAAAGAAAAATATAAGTTTCTATGTTAAATAGCATATCTAATTCATGTATAAAGGTGCCGGAGCCTTTGCTTCAAACAAGTCGCACTCTAAAGCGTTTCTCGTTTTGTAATCGTGGGGTTCGATACTCGGTCGAGGCACATAATGGCTTGGATCCCACTCTAAACTGTAGGTCCGGTCCAAGCTAAACTATCTGTGAATAAAACTCAAATATTTACATCAGAAACTCAAAAACACGGTCGAGCAGAATCGGTTTAGCAGAAATTTTCACATAAAAGTGTATCCGAATTTACTAAAAATTTTACCCGTCACTTGAAGCCCCCTCGGTTATAGTCCTAACCTGGGCATGTTGTGGGCCTTACGAGTGTCCTTTCATCACGTACCCATTATTCATCCTTGTCGTCGCAATTAGTAAATATCAAAGGAAAGGGACGTAAATGAAAAACACAATATTTACGTAGCATGTAGAGAATTGTCGTTAACCACTCATTCTCCTCCTGTCACTTGCGATTATTTCTAGCATAATTCAGCTAGCCTATTTGTCAAATCTCTTCCAATGTAAGGTATACATTCGTAACTATTGCAGCACAACTTTTTCAAATGGTCATGCCTTCAACGGGCGGTGAAGTAGAAGCCAATATTAATACATAAAATGGACAATTTGAATTTGGAAACCTAAGTATTATGTATTCAACAAGCAAGAAAAACTAGTTCATTTTATTGGTTTATTTTTCTACCAAAGGATGCATTGTTTCAAGCACCAGGTACTGGTACGACGTGGTTGAGTTTCCATGAGGGAATACCTTTCATTATAAATATGCTCTCTGGTTAAATGTAGTCTTAAAAAATTCTTAAAAATCAGACAACTGTTTATTCACGCGAATTCGCTATTGTAATGGTAATTTCGACGCAACGAAAACATCTTTAAGATCTCTGCTAATATGCAGGACGACTACCAACATTATGAAGGTTGGATGTTATGTTACCGCTTACTACATTCTACGCCATGCAGTGCACGCGTTAAGGCTCTGGAAGCAAAGGGAGTCCCGATTTCCATGTTCGAAACAGAGAGCGAGGTGCGGTTCGTTAGGTTCCATATGAGGACGGGTGACAACGTCAAATCCCTTGAAAGATTATTTATTGAATTTTCCCAAACTTTCTTCTCTGATCTCATTGGGTCTTGTAGGCAGGCAGAAAGAAAACAGATCGTCCATCTGGTCTGTCCTTTCCGATTGGCTCAGCCAATTTCTTGGCGAACGAAACTTCTGAACGGATCGCAGCTTTCAACAAGTTTATCACGAAACAATACTCCCAAAAAAACGACCGAACTTAACATTACCAAAACATACATTTTTTGTTCTACATTTATTTTTCAGGGACGGCGCGAACGCAGTCCCAACTAACAAAAATCACACGCCCGAGATATCCACGTTTGGGATATTCGCGGGGGTCAGCCCAACCGAAGTGCAATGGAAGAGCCTCCCCCCGGGGGAACCGCCTTGCTGATCACGGTAACCCCTACGCCAGGTAAGTATGCCTCGACCGGAAACCTCTCACACCCTACTCTATCTTCTCAACTAACTCTCATCGAGTGTTTACGCATATCGGAAAGTGTTTCGCAACTTGTCAATTATAACTTATAATTACTATAATTACTTTACACAGACAATATATATACAACTAAATGTGTTCAAGTTATCTTCACAAGTAAACTTTGAACCAACTTTTTAAGGGAGGAAAAGAAGCTACTCCTTGTGCTGCCATCTATTGAGAAACGTTTACTTACTCCAACATTATCCACACTACGTTCAACTTTCACATACGAATGTTGCTGGCTGGCCTTCTCGTTTTCTGTCCCCTTCAGGTTCACGGGTTATACAGTTCAATTATTGCATATCTGAAAATAACCTTCTCCGATTCACGCTCGGAAATAGGACGGGTTCCACTCGTGTGCTCTTGAAGAATGGACATTTTCTTGTCAAAAAAGGAAAGAAAGTGGACTGATATCGACGGGAATGCTTTGGGTTTTCTTCACGCAAGAAATTCCAAATGATGGCTGGAACACAATTTGTCGTTTATCAGAAACGTTAAGGGAGGAAATGCGAGAGGGATGTACCGTACCGAGAAGACCTGACGCGTTCACGTCTTGTCTCGTGAGTGAAGAAGAATATCTATACTCGTTGGAAGATGCCTTCTTGTCTTTAGTTGCATTACTTGTCTCCTCCTCAATCACATCCCAAATTGCACTTGTCGGTTTCATTTCATATCGGGTGTTCCTGATGGCCTACTGCTACCGCTGTACTGCATTCACTTCCAGTGGAGCAACATTCCACTCTGCTTCGGTTCCACTCTAAACTGAACGTCCAGTCCCGATTAGCCTACCGGACAACAAATTCGACTTAAAATTTGAAAAACTTATCGACAACGAAATAATATTTCTCCTTGTGTCTATTACATGCAAAATTGTCAAATCAAAAACCTTCGCTATAAACAGTGTTCGGAGGGAGGGGGGACGCAGGGATGGCAAAATTCTCCTATGCACTGTCTCATTTTCACCACATTACATAAAAAACTACACCTCTCCCACGGTTTCTTTGAACATTCTCACAGACACAATTTTACACTTCAAACGCAGATTAAAACAAAAGAAAAACATAAGTTTCTATGTTAAATAGCATATCTAATTCATGTATAAAGGTGCCGGAGCCTTTGCTTCAAACAAGTCGCACTCTAAAGCGTTTCTCGTTTTGTAATCGAGGGGTTCGATACTCGGTCGAGGCACATAATGGCTTGGATCCCACTCTAAACTGTAGGTCCGGTCCAAGTTAAACTATCTGTGAATAAAACTCGAATATTTACATCAGAAACTCAAAAACACGGTCGAGCAGAATCGGTTTAGCAGAAATTTTCACATAAAAGTGGATCCGAATTTACTAAAAATTTTACCCGTCACTTGAAGCCCCCTCGGTTAGAGTCCTAACCTGGGCATGTTGTGGGCCTTACGAGTGTCCTTTCATCACGTACCCATTATTCATCCTTGTCGTCGCAATTAGTAAATATCAAAGGAAAGGGACGTAAATGAAAAACACAATATTTACGTAGCATGTAGAGAATTGTCGTTAACCACTCATTATCCTCCTGTCACTTGTGATTATTTCTAGCATAATTCAGCTAGCCTATTTGTCAAATCTCTTCCAATGTAAGGTATACATTCGTAACTATTGCAGCACAACTTTTTCAAATGGTCATGCCTTCAACGGGCGGTGAAGTAGAAGCCAATATTAATACATAAAATGGACAATTTGAATTTGGAAACCTAAGTATTATGTATTCAACAAGCAAGAAAAACTAGTTCATTTTATTGGTTTATTTTTCTACCAAAGGATGCATTGTTTCAAGCACCAGGTACTGGTACGACGTGGTTGAGTTTCCATGAGGGAATACCTTTCATTATAAATATGCTCTCTGGTTAAATGTAGTCTTAAAAAATTCTTAAAAATCAGACAACTGTTTATTCACGCGAATTCGTTATTGTAATGGTAATTTCGACGCAACGAAAACATCTTTAAGATCTCTGCTAATATGGAGGACGACTACCAACATTATGAAGGTTGGATGTTATGTTACCGCTTACTACATTCTACGCCATGCAGTGCACGCGTTAAGGCTCTGGAAGCAAAGGGAGTCCCGATTTCCATGTTCGAAACAGAGAGCGAGGTGCGGTTCGTTAGGTTCCAAATGAGGACGGGTGACAACGTCAAATCCCTTGAAAGATTATTTATTGAATTTTCCCAAACTTTCTTCTCTGATCTCATTGGGTCTTGTAGGCAGGCAGAAAGAAAACAGATCGTTCATCTGGTCTGTCCTTTCCGATTGGGTCAGCCAATTTCTTGGCGAACGAAACTTCTGAACGGATCGCAGCTTTCAACAAGTTTATCACGAAACAATACTCCCAAAAAACCGACCGAACTTAACATTACCAAAACATACATTTTTTGTTCTACATTTATTTTTCAGGGACGGCGCGAACGCAGTCCCAACTAACAAAAATTACACGCCCGAGATATCCACGTTTGGGATATTCGCGGGGGTCAGCCCAACCGAAGTGCAATGGAAGAGCCTCACCCCGGGGGAACCGCCTTGCTGATCACGGTAACCCCTACGCCAGGTAAGTATGCCTCGACCGGAAACCTCTCACACCCTACTCTATCTTCTCAACTAACTCTCATCGAGTGTTTACGCATATCGGAAAGTGTTTCGCAACTTGTCAATTATAACTTATAATTACTATAATTACTTTACACAGACAATATATATACAACTAAATGTGTTCAAGTTATCTTCACAAGTAAACTTTGAACCAACTTTTTAAGGGAGGAAAAGAAGCTACTCCTTGTGCTGCCATCTATTGAGAAACGTTTACTTACTCCAACATTATCCACACTACGTTCAACTTTCACATACGAATGTTGCTGGCTGGCCTTCTCGTTTTCTGTCCCCTTCAGGTTCACGGGGTATACAGTTCAATTATTGCATATCTGAAAATAACCTTCTCCGATTCACGCTCGGAAATAGGACGGGTTCCACTCGTGTGCTCTTGAAGAATGGACATTTTCTTGTCAAAAAAGGAAAGAAAGTGGACTGATATCGACGGGAATGCTTTGGGTTTTCTTCACGCAAGAAATTCCAAATGATGGCTGGAACACAATTTGTCGTTTATCAGAAACGTTAAGGGAGGAAATGCGAGAGGGATGTACCGTACCGAGAAGACCTGACGCGTTCACGTCTTGTCTCGTGAGTGAAGAAGAATATCTATACTCGTTGGAAGATGCCTTCTTGTCTTCAGTTGCATTACCTGTCTCCTCCTCAATCACATCCCAAATTGCACTTGTCGGTTTCATTTCATATCGGGTGTTCCTGATGGCCTACTGCTACCGCTGTACTGCATTCACTTCCAGTGGAGCAACATTCCACTCTGCTTCGGTTCCACTCTAAACTGAACGTCCAGTCCCGATTAGCCTACCGGACAACAAATTCCACTTAAAATTTGAAAAACTTATCGACAACGAAATAATATTTCTCCTTGTGTCTATTACATGCAAAATTGTCAAATCAAAAACCTTCGCTATAAACAGTGTTCGGAGGGAGGGGGGACGCAGGGATGGCAAAATTCTCCTATGCACTGTCTCATTTTCACCACATTACATAAAAAACTACACCTCTCCCACGGTTTCTTTGAACATTCTCACAGACACAATTTTACACTTCAAACGCAGATTAAAACAAAAGAAAAACATAAGTTTCTATGTTAAATAGCATATCTAATTCATGTATAAAGGTGCCGGAGCCTTTGCTTCAAACAAGTCGCACTCTAAAGCGTTTCTCGTTTTGTAATCGAGGGGTTCGATACTCGGTCGAGGCACATAATGGCTTGGATCCCACTCTAAACTGTAGGTCCGGTCCAAGTTAAACTATCTGTGAATAAAACTCGAATATTTACATCAGAAACTCAAAAACACGGTCGAGCAGAATCGGTTTAGCAGAAATTTTCAAATAAAAGTGCATCCGAATTTACTAAAAATTTTAACCGTCACTTGAAGCCCCCTCGGTTAGAGTCCTAACCTGGGCATGTTGTGGGCCTTACGAGTGTCCTTTCATCCCGTACCCATTATTCATCTTTGTCGTCGCAATTAGTAAATATCAAAGGAAAGGGACGTAAATGAAAAACACAATATTTACGTAGCATGTAGAGAATTGTCGTCAACCACTCATTCTCCTCCTGTCACTTGCGATTATTTCTAGCATAATTCAGCTAGCCTATTTGTCAAATCTCTTCCAATGTAAGGTATACATTCGTAACTATTGCAGCACAACTTTTTCAAATGGTCATGCCTTCAACGGGCGGTGAAGTAGAAGCCAATATTAATACATAAAATGGACAATTTGAATTTGGAAACCTAAGTATTATGTATTCAACAAGCAAGAAAAACTAGTTCATTTTATTGGTTTAGTTTTCTACCAAAGGATGCATTGTTTCAAGCACCAGGTACTGGTACGACGTGGTTGAGTTTCCATGAGGGAATACCTTTCATTATAAATATGCTCTCTGGTTAAATGTAGTCTTAAAAAATTCTTAAAAATCAGACAACTGTTTATTCACGCGAATTCGTTATTGTAATGGTAATTTCGACGCAACGAAAACATCTTTAAGATCTCTGCTAATATGCAGGACGACTACCAACATTATGAAGGTTGGATGTTATGTTACCGCTTACTACATTCTACGCCATGCAGTGCACGCGTTAAGGCTCTGGAAGCAAAGGGAGTCCCGATTTCCATGTTCGAAACAGAGAGCGAGGTGCGGTTCGTTAGGTTCCAAATGAGGACGGGTGACAACGTCAAATCCCTTGAAAGATTATTTATTGAATTTTCCCAAACTTTCTTCTCTGATCTCATTGGGTCTTGTAGGCAGGCAGAAAGAAAACAGATCGTCCATCTGGTCTGTCCTTTCCGATTGGGTCAGCCAATTTCTTGGCGAACGAAACTTCTGAACGGATCGCAGCTTTCAACAAGTTTATCACGAAACAATACTCCCAAAAAACCGACCGAACTTAACATTACCAAAACATACATTTTTTGTTCTACATTTATTTTTCAGGGACGGCGCGAACGCAGTCCCAACTAACAAAAATTACACGCCCGAGATATCCACGTTTGGGATATTCGCGGGGGTCAGCCCAACCGAAGTGCAATGGAAGAGCCTCACCCCGGGGGAACCGCCTTGCTGATCACGGTAACCCCTACGCCAGGTAAGTATGCCTCGACCGGAAACCTCTCACACCCTACTCTATCTTCTCAACTAACTCTCATCGAGTGTTTACGCATATCGGAAAGTGTTTCGCAACTTGTCAATTATAACTTATAATTACTATAATTACTTTACACAGACAATATATATACAACTAAATGTGTTCAAGTTATCTTCACAAGTAAACTTTGAACCAACTTTTTAAGGGAGGAAAAGAAGCTACTCCTTGTGCTGCCATCTATTGAGAAACGTTTACTTACTCCAACATTATCCACACTACGTTCAACTTTCACATACGAATGTTGCTGGCTGGCCTTCTCGTTTTCTGTCCCCTTCAGGTTCACGGGTTATACAGTTCAATTATTGCATATCTGAAAATAACCTTCTCCGATTCACGCTCGGAAATAGGACGGGTTCCACTCGTGTGCTCTTGAAGAATGGACATTTTCTTGTCAAAAAAGGAAAGAAAGTGGACTGATATCGACGGGAATGCTTTGGGTTTTCTTCACGCAAGAAATTCCAAATGATGGCTGGAACACAATTTGTCGTTTATCAGAAACGTTAAGGGAGGAAATGCGAGAGGGATGTACCGTACCGAGAAGACCTGACGCGTTCACGTCTTGTCTCGTGAGTGAAGAAGAATATCTATACTCGTTGGAAGATGCCTTCTTGTCTTCAGTTGCATTACCTGTCTCCTCCTCAATCACATCCCAAATTGCACTTGTCGGTTTCATTTCATATCGGGTGTTCCTGATGGCCTACTGCTACCGCTGTACTGCATTCACTTCCAGTGGAGCAACATTCCACTCTGCTTCGGTTCCACTCTAAACTGAACGTCCAGTCCCGATTAGCCTACCGGACAACAAATTCGACTTAAAAT
This sequence comes from Lepisma saccharinum, assembly GCF_977018435.1. NCBI lineage: Eukaryota > Metazoa > Arthropoda > Insecta > Zygentoma > Lepismatidae > Lepisma > Lepisma saccharinum. The sequence goes on from NC_139231.1 coordinate 35,541,563, forward strand.
TTGAAAAACTTATCGACAACGAAATAATATTTCTCCTTGTGTCTATTACATGCAAAATTGTCAAATCAAAAACCTTCGCTATAAACAGTGTTCGGAGGGAGGGGGGACGCAGGGATGGCAAAATTCTCCTATGCACTGTCTCATTTTCACCACATTACATAAAAAACTACACCTCTCCCACGGTTTCTTTGAACATTCTCACAGACACAATTTTACACTTCAAACGCAGATTAAAACAAAAGAAAAACATAAGTTTCTATGTTAAATAGCATATCTAATTCATGTATAAAGGTGCCGGAGCCTTTGCTTCAAACAAGTCGCACTCTAAAGCGTTTCTCGTTTTGTAATCGAGGGGTTCGATACTCGGTCGAGGCACATAATGGCTTGGATCCCACTCTAAACTGTAGGTCCGGTCCAAGTTAAACTATCTGTGAATAAAACTCGAATATTTACATCAGAAACTCAAAAACACGGTCGAGCAGAATCGGTTTAGCAGAAATTTTCAAATAAAAGTGCATCCGAATTTACTAAAAATTTTAACCGTCACTTGAAGCCCCCTCGGTTAGAGTCCTAACCTGGGCATGTTGTGGGCCTTACGAGTGTCCTTTCATCCCGTACCCATTATTCATCTTTGTCGTCGCAATTAGTAAATATCAAAGGAAAGGGACGTAAATGAAAAACACAATATTTACGTAGCATGTAGAGAATTGTCGTCAACCACTCATTCTCCTCCTGTCACTTGCGATTATTTCTAGCATAATTCAGCTAGCCTATTTGTCAAATCTCTTCCAATGTAAGGTATACATTCGTAACTATTGCAGCACAACTTTTTCAAATGGTCATGCCTTCAACGGGCGGTGAAGTAGAAGCCAATATTAATACATAAAATGGACAATTTGAATTTGGAAACCTAAGTATTATGTATTCAACAAGCAAGAAAAACTAGTTCATTTTATTGGTTTAGTTTTCTACCAAAGGATGCATTGTTTCAAGCACCAGGTACTGGTACGACGTGGTTGAGTTTCCATGAGGGAATACCTTTCATTATAAATATGCTCTCTGGTTAAATGTAGTCTTAAAAAATTCTTAAAAATCAGACAACTGTTTATTCACGCGAATTCGCTATTGTAATGGTAATTTCGACGCAACGAAAACATCTTTAAGATCTCTGCTAATATGCAGGACGACTACCAACATTATGAAGGTTGGATGTTATGTTACCGCTTACTACATTCTACGCCATGCAGTGCACGCGTTAAGGCTCTGGAAGCAAAGGGAGTCCCGATTTCCATGTTCGAAACAGAGAGCGAGGTGCGGTTCGTTAGGTTCCATATGAGGACGGGTGACAACGTCAAATCCCTTGAAAGATTATTTATTGAATTTTCCCAAACTTTCTTCTCTGATCTCATTGGGTCTTGTAGGCAGGCAGAAAGAAAACAGATCGTCCATCTGGTCTGTCCTTTCCGATTGGGTCAGCCAATTTCTTGGCGAACGAAACTTCTGAACGGATCGCAGCTTTCAACAAGATTATCACGAAACAATACTCTCAAAAAAACGACCGAACTTAACATTACCAAAACATACATTTTTTGTTCTACATTTATTTTTCAGGGACGGCGCGAAAGCAGTCCCAACTAACAAAAATTACACGCCCGAGATATCCACGTTTGGGATATTCGCGGGGGTCAGCCCAACCGAAGTGCAATGGAAGAGCCTCACCCCGGGGGAACCGCCTTGCTGATCACGGTAACCCCTAAGCCAGGTAAGTATGCCTCGACCGGAAACCTCTCACACCCTACTCTATCTTCTCAACTAACTCTCATCGAGTGTTTACGCATATCGGAGAGTGTTTCGCAACTTGTCAATTATAACTTATAATTACTATAATTACTTTACACAGACAATATATATACAACTAAATGTGTTCAAGTTATCTTCACAAGTAAACTTTGAACCAACTTTTTAAGGGAGGAAAAGAAGCTACTCCTTGTGCTGCCATCTATTGAGAAACGTTTACTTACTCCAACATTATCCACACTACGTTCAACTTTCACATACGAATGTTGCTGGCTGGCCTTCTCGTTTTCTGTCCCCTTCAGGTTCACGGGTTATACAGTTCAATTATTGCATATCTGAAAATAACCTTCTCCGATTCACGCTCGGAAATAGGACGGGTTCCACTCGTGTGCTCTTGAAGAATGGACATTTTCTTGTCAAAAAAGGAAAGAAAGTGGACTGATATCGACGGGAATGCTTTGGGTTTTCTTCACGCAAGAAATTCCAAATGATGGCTGGAACACAATTTGTCGTTTATCAGAAACGTTAAGGGAGGAAATGCGAGAGGGATGTACCGTACCGAGAAGACCTGACGCGTTCACGTCTTGTCTCGTGAGTGAAGAAGAATATCTATACTCGTTGGAAGATGCCTTCTTGTCTTCAGTTGCATTACCTGTCTCCTCCTCAATCACATCCCAAATTGCACTTGTCGGTTTCATTTCATATCGGGTGTTCCTGATGGCCTACTGCTACCGCTGTACTGCATTCACTTCCAGTGGAGCAACATTCCACTCTGCTTCGGTTCCACTCTAAACTGAACGTCCAGTCCCGATTAGCCTACCGGACAACAAATTCGACTTAAAATTTGAAAAACTTATCGACAACGAAATAATATTTCTCCTTGTGTCTATTACATGCAAAATTGTCAAATCAAAAACCTTCGCTATAAACAGTGTTCGGAGGGAGGGGGGACGCAGGGATGGCAAAATTCTCCTATGCACTGTCTCATTTTCACCACATTACATAAAAAACTACACCTCTCCCACGGTTTCTTTGAACATTCTCACAGACACAATTTTACACTTCAAACGCAGATCAAAACAAAAGAAAAACATAAGTTTCTATGTTAAATAGCATATCTAATTCATGTATAAAGGTGCCGGAGCCTTTGCTTCAAACAAGTCGCACTCTAAAGCGTTTCTCGTTTTGTAATCGAGGGGTTCGATACTCGGTCGAGGCACATAATGGCTTGGATTCCACTCTAAACTGTAGGTCCGGTCCAAGTTAAACTATCTGTGAATAAAACTCGAATATTTACATCAGAAACTCAAAAACACGGTCGAGCAGAATCGGTTTAGCAGAAATTTTCACATAAAAGTGCATCCGAATTTACTAAAAATTTTACCCGTCACTTGAAGCCCCCTCGGTTAGAGTCCTAACCTGGGCATGTTGTGGGCCTTACGAGTGTCCTTTCATCACGTACCCATTATTCATCCTTGTCGTCGCAATTAGTAAATATCAAAGGAAAGGGACGTAAATGAAAAACACAATATTTACGTAGCATGTAGAGAATTGTCGTTAACCACTCATTCTCCTCCTGTCACTTGCGATTATTTCTAGCATAATTCAGCTAGCCTATTTGTCAAATCTCTTCCAATGTAAGGTATACATTCGTAACTATTGCAGCACAACTTTTTCAAATGGTCATGCCTTCAACGGGCGGTGAAGTAGAAGCCAATATTAATACATAAAATGGACAATTTGAATTTGGAAACCTAAGTATTATGTATTCAACAAGCAAGAAAAACTAGTTCATTTTATTGGTTGATTTTTCTACCAAAGGATGCATTGTTTCAAGCACCAGGTACTGGTACGACGTGGTTGAGTTTCCATGAGGGAATACCTTTCATTATAAATATGCTCTCTGGTTAAATGTAGTCTTAAAAAATTCTTAAAAATCAGACAACTGTTTATTCACGCGAATTCGTTATTGTAATGGTAATTTCGACGCAACGAAAACATCTTTAAGATCTCTGCTAATATGCAGGACGACTACCAACATTATGAAGGTTGGATGTTATGTTACCGCTTACTACATTCTACGCCATGCAGTGCACGCGTTAAGGCTCTGGAAGCAAAGGGAGTCCCGATTTCCATGTTCGAAACAGAGAGCGAGGTGCGGTTCGTTAGGTTCCAAATGAGGACGGGTGACAACGTCAAATCCCTTGAAAGATTATTTATTGAATTTTCCCAAACTTTCTTCTCTGATCTCATTGGGTCTTGTAGGCAGGCAGAAAGAAAACAGATCGTCCATCTGGTCTGTCCTTTCCGATTGGGTCAGCCAATTTCTTGGCGAACGAAACTTCTGAACGGATCGCAGCTTTCAACAAGATTATCACGAAACAATACTCTCAAAAAAACGACCGAACTTAACATTACCAAAACATACATTTTTTGTTCTACATTTATTTTTCAGGGACGGCGCGAAAGCAGTCCCAACTAACAAAAATTACACGCCCGAGATATCCACGTTTGGGATATTCGCGGGGGTCAGCCCAACCGAAGTGCAATGGAAGAGCCTCACCCCGGGGGAACCGCCTTGCTGATCACGGTAACCCCTACGCCAGGTAAGTATGCCTCGACCGGAAACCTCTCACACCCTACTCTATCTTCTCAACTAACTCTCATCGAGTGTTTACGCATATCGGAGAGTGTTTCGCAACTTGTCAATTATAACTTATAATTACTATAATTACTTTACACAGACAATATATATACAACTAAATGTGTTCAAGTTATCTTCACAAGTAAACTTTGAACCAACTTTTTAAGGGAGGAAAAGAAGCTACTCCTTGTGCTGCCATCTATTGAGAAACGTTTACTTACTCCAACATTATCCACACTACGTTCAACTTTCACATACGAATGTTGCTGGCTGGCCTTCTCGTTTTCTGTCCCCTTCAGGTTCACGGGTTATACAGTTCAATTATTGCATATCTGAAAATAACCTTCTCCGATTCACGCTCGGAAATAGGACGGGTTCCACTCGTGTGCTCTTGAAGAATGGACATTTTCTTGTCAAAAAAGGAAAGAAAGTGGACTGATATCGACGGGAATGCTTTGGGTTTTCTTCACGCAAGAAATTCCAAATGATGGCTGGAACACAATTTGTCGTTTATCAGAAACGTTAAGGGAGGAAATGCGAGAGGGATGTACCGTACCGAGAAGACCTGACGCGTTCACGTCTTGTCTCGTGAGTGAAGAAGAATATCTATACTCGTTGGAAGATGCCTTCTTGTCTTCAGTTGCATTACCTGTCTCCTCCTCAATCACATCCCAAATTGCACTTGTCGGTTTCATTTCATATCGGGTGTTCCTGATGGCCTACTGCTACCGCTGTACTGCATTCACTTCCAGTGGAGCAACATTCCACTCTGCTTCGGTTCCACTCTAAACTGAACGTCCAGTCCCGATTAGCCTACCGGACAACAAATTCGACTTAAAATTTGAAAAACTTATCGACAACGAAATAATATTTCACCTTGTGTCTATTACATGCAAAATTGTCAAATCAAAAACCTTCGCTATAAACAGTGTTCGGAGGGAGGGGGGACGCAGGGATGGCAAAATTCTCCTATGCACTGTCTCATTTTCACCACATTACATAAAAAACTACACCTCTCCCACGGTTTCTTTGAACATTCTCACAGACACAATTTTACACTTCAAACGCAGATTAAAACAAAAGAAAAACATAAGTTTCTATGTTAAATAGCATATCTAATTCATGTATAAAGGTGCCGGAGCCTTTGCTTCAAACAAGTCGCACTCTAAAGCGTTTCTCGTTTTGTAATCGAGGGGTTCGATACTCGGTCGAGGCACATAATGGCTTGGATCCCACTCTAAACTGTAGGTCCGGTCCAAGTTAAACTATCAGTGAATAAAACTCGAATATTTACATCAGAAACTCAAAAACACGGTCGAGCAGAATCGGTTTAGCAGAAATTTTCACATAAAAGTGCATCCGAATTTACTAAAAATTTTACCCGTCACTTGAAGCCCCCTCGGTTAGAGTCCTAACCTGGGCATGTTGTGGGCCTTACGAGTGTCCTTTCGTCACGTACCCATTATTCATCCTTGTCGTCGCAATTAGTAAATATCAAAGGAAAGGGACGTACATGAAAAACACAATATTTACGTAGCATGTAGAGAATTGTCGTTAACCACTCATTCTCCTCCTGTCACTTGCGATTATTTCTACCATAATTCAGCTAGCCTATTTGTCAAATCTCTTCCAATGTAAGGTATACATTCGTAACTATTGCAGCACAACTTTTTCAAATGGTCATGCCTTCAACGGGCGGTGAAGTAGAAGCCAATATTAATACATAAAGTGGACAATTTGAATTTGGAAACCTAAGTATTATGTATTCAACAAGCAAGAAAAACTAGTTCATTTTATTGGTTTATTTTTCTACCAAAGGATGCATTGTTTCAAGCACCAGGTACTGGTACGACGTGGTTGAGTTTCCATGAGGGAATACCTTTCATTATAAATATGCTCTCTGGTTAAATGTAGTCTTAAAAAATTCTTAAAAATCAGACAACTGTTTATTCACGCGAATTCGTTATTGTAATGGTAATTTCGACGCAACGAAAACATCTTTAAGATCTCTGCTAATATGCAGGACGACTACCAACATTATGAAGGTTGGATGTTATGTTACCGCTTACTACATTCTACGCCATGCAGTGCACGCGTTAAGGCTCTGGAAGCAAAGGGAGTCCCGATTTCCATGTTCGAAACAGAGAGCGAGGTGCGGTTCGTTAGGTTATAAATGAGGACGGGTGACAACGTCAAATCCCTTGAAAGATTATTTATTGAATTTTCCCAAACTTTCTTCTCTGATCTCATTGGGTCTTGTAGGCAGGCAGAAAGAAAACAGATCGTCCATCTGGTCTGTCCTTTCCGATTGGGTCAGCCAATTTCTTGGCGAACGAAACTTCTGAACGGATCGCAGCTTTCAACAAGTTTATCACGAAACAATACTCCCAAAAAACCGACCGAACTTAACATTACCAAAACATACATTTTTTGTTCTACATTTATTTTTCAGGGACGGCGCGAACGCAGTCCCAACTAACAAAAATCACACGCCCGAGATATCCACGTTTGGGATATTCGCGGGGGTCAGCCCATCCGAAGTGCAATGGAAGAGCCTCACCCCGGGGGAACCGCCTTGCTGATCACGGTAACCCCTACGCCAGGTAAGTATGCCTCGACCGGAAACCTCTCACACCCTACTCTATCTTCTCAACTAACTCTCATCGAGTGTTTACGCATATCGGAAAGTGTTTCGCAACTTGTCAATTATAACTTATAATTACTATAATTACTTTACACAGACAATATATATACAACTAAATGTGTTCAAGTTATCTTCACAAGTAAACTTTGAACCAACTTTTTAAGGGAGGAAAAGAAGCTACTCCTTGTGCTGCCATCTATTGAGAAACGTTTACTTACTCCAACATTATCCACACTACGTTCAACTTTCACATACGAATGTTGCTGGCTGGCCTTCTCGTTTTCTGTCCCCTTCAGGTTCACGGGTTATACAGTTCAATTATTGCATATCTGAAAATAACCTTCTCCGATTCACGCTCGGAAATAGGACGGGTTCCACTCGTGTGCTCTTGAAGAATGGACATTTTCTTGTCAAAAAAGGAAAGAAAGTGGACTGATATCGACGGGAATGCTTTGGGTTTTCTTCACGCAAGAAATTCCAAATGATGGCTGGAACACAATTTGTCGTTTATCAGAAACGTTAAGGGAGGAAATGCGAGAGGGATGTACCGTACCGAGAAGACCTGACGCGTTCACGTCTTGTCTCGTGAGTGAAGAAGAATATCTATACTCGTTGGAAGATGCCTTCTTGTCTTCAGTTGCATTACCTGTCTCCTCCTCAATCACATCCCAAATTGCACTTGTCGGTTTCATTTCATATCGGGTGTTCCTGATGGCCTACTGCTACCGCTGTACTGCATTCACTTCCAGTGGAGCAACATTCCACTCTGCTTCGGTTCCACTCTAAACTGAACGTCCAGTCCCGATTAGCCTACCGGACAACAAATTCGACTTAAAATTTGAAAAACTTATCGACAACGAAATAATATTTCTCCTTGTGTCTATTACATGCAAAATTGTCAAATCAAAAACCTTCGCTATAAACAGTGTTCGGAGGGAGGGGGGACGCAGGGATGGCAAAATTCTCCTATGCACTGTCTCATTTTCACCACATTACATAAAAAACTACACCTCTCCCACGGTTTCTTTGAACATTCTCACAGACACAATTTTACACTTCAAACGCAGATTAAAACAAAAGAAAAACATAAGTTTCTATGTTAAATAGCATATCTAATTCATGTATAAAGGTGCCGGAGCCTTTGCTTCAAACAAGTCGCACTCTAAAGCGTTTCTCGTTTTGTAATCGTGGGGTTCGATACTCGGTCGAGGCACATAATGGCTTGGATCCCACTCTAAACTGTAGGTCCGGTCCAAGCTAAACTATCTGTGAATAAAACTCCAATATTTACATCAGAAACTCAAAAACACGGTCGAGCAGAATCGGTTTAGCAGAAATTTTCACATAAAAGTGCATCCGAATTTACTAAAAATTTTACCCGTCACTTGAAGCCCCCTCGGTTAGAGTCCTAACCTGGGCATGTTGTGGGCCTTACGAGTGTCCTTTCATCACGTACCCATTATTCATCCTTGTCGTCGCAATTAGTAAATATCAAAGGAAAGGGACGTAAATGAAAAACACAATATTTACGTAGCATGTAGAGAATTGTCGTTAACCACTCATTCTCCTCCTGTCACTTGCGATTATTTCTAGCATAATTCAGCTAGCCTATTTGTCAAATCTCTTCCAATGTAAGGTATACATTCGTAACTATTGCAGCACAACTTTTTCAAATGGTCATGCCTTCAACGGCCGGTGAAGTACAAGCCAATATTAATACATAAAATGGACAATTTGAATTTGGAAACCTAAGTATTATGTATTCAACAAGCAAGAAAAACTAGTTCATTTTATTGGTTTATTTTTCTACCAAAGGATGCATTGTTTCAAGCACCAGGTACTGGTACGACGTGGTTGAGTTTCCATGAGGGAATACCTTTCATTATAAATATGCTCTCTGGTTAAATGTAGTCTTAAAAAATTCTTAAAAATCAGACAACTGTTTATTCACGCGAATTCGTTATTGTAATGGTAATTTCGACGCAACGAAAACATCTTTAAGATCTCTGCTAATATGCAGGACGACTACCAACATTATGAAGGTTGGATGTTATGTTACCGCTTACTACATTCTACGCCATGCAGTGCACGCGTTAAGGCTCTGGAAGCAAAGGGAGTCCCGATTTCCATGTTCGAAACAGAGAGCGAGGTGCGGTTCGTTAGGTTCCAAATGAGGACGGGTGACAACGTCAAATCCCTTGAAAGATTATTTATTGAATTTTCCCAAACTTTCTTCTCTGATCTCATTGGGTCTTGTAGGCAGGCAGAAAGAAAACAGATCGTCCATCTGGTCTGTCCTTTCCGATTGGGTCAGCCAATTTCTTGGCGAACGAAACTTCTGAACGGATCGCAGCTTTCAACAAGTTTATCACGAAACAATACTCCCAAAAAACCGACCGAACTTAACATTACCAAAACATACATTTTTTGTTCTACATTTATTTTTCAGGGACGGCGCGAACGCAGTCCCAACTAACAAAAATTACACGCCCGAGATATCCACGTTTGGGATATTCGCGGGGGTCAGCCCAACCGAAGTGCAATGGAAGAGCCTCACCCCGGGGGAACCGCCTTGCTGATCACGGTAACCCCTACGCCAGGTAAGTATGCCTCGACCGGAAACCTCTCACACCCTACTCTATCTTCTCAACTAACTCTCATCGAGTGTTTACGCATATCGGAAAGTGTTTCGCAACTTGTCAATTATAACTTATAATTACTATAATTACTTTACACAGACAATATATATACAACTAAATGTGATCAAGTTATCTTCACAAGTAAACTTTGAACCAACTTTTTAAGGGAGGAAAAGAAGCTACTCCTTGTGCTGCCATCTATTGAGAAACGTTTACTTACTCCAACATTATCCACACTACGTTCAACTTTCACATACGAATGTTGCTGGCTGGCCTTCTCGTTTTCTGTCCCCTTCAGGTTCACGGGTTATACAGTTCAATTATTGCATATCTGAAAATAACCTTCTCCGATTCACGCTCGGAAATAGGACGGGTTCCACTCGTGTGCTCTTGAAGAATGGACATTTTCTTGTCAAAAAAGGAAAGAAAGTGGACTGATATCGACGGGAATGCTTTGGGTTTTCTTCACGCAAGAAATTCCAAATGATGGCTGGAACACAATTTGTCGTTTATCAGAAACGTTAAGGGAGGAAATGCGAGAGGGATGTACCGTACCGAGAAGACCTGACGCGTTCACGTCTTGTCTCGTGAGTGAAGAAGAATATCTATACTCGTTGGAAGATGCCTTCTTGTCTTCAGTTGCATTACCTGTCTCCTCCTCAATCACATCCCAAATTGCACTTGTCGGTTTCATTTCATATCGGGTGTTCCTGATGGCCTACTGCTACCGCTGTACTGCATTCACTTCCAGTGGAGCAACATTCCACTCTGCTTCGGTTCCACTCTAAACTGAACGTCCAGTCCCGATTAGCCTACCGGACAACAAATTCGACTTAAAATTTGAAAAACTTATCGACAACGAAATAATATTTCTCCTTGTGTCTATTACATGCAAAATTGTCAAATCAAAAACCTTCGCTATAAACAGTGTTCGGAGGGAGGGGGGACGCAGGGATGGCAAAATTCTCCTATGCACTGTCTCATTTTCACCACATTACATAAAAAACTACACCTCTCCCACGGTTTCTTTGAACATTCTCACAGACACAATTTTACACTTCAAACGCAGATTAAAACAAAAGAAAAACATAAGTTTCTATGTTAAATAGCATATCTAATTCATGTATAAAGGTGCCGGAGCCTTTGCTTCAAACAAGTCGCACTCTAAAGCGTTTCTCGTTTTGTAATCGAGGGGTTCGATACTCGGTCGAGGCACATAATGGCTTGGATCCCACTCTAAACTGTAGGTCCGGTCCAAGTTAAACTATCTGTGAATAAAACTCGAATATTTACATCAGAAACTCAAAAACACGGTCGAGCAGAATCGGTTTAGCAGAAATTTTCACATAAAAGTGGATCCGAATTTACTAAAAATTTTGCCCGTCACTTGAAGCCCCCTCGGTTAGAGTCCTAACCTGGGCATGTTGTGGGCCTTACGAGTGTCCTTTCGTCACGTACCCATTATTCATCCTTGTCGTCGCAATTAGTAAATATCAAAGGAAAGGGACGTACATGAAAAACACAATATTTACGTAGCATGTAGAGAATTGTCGTTAACCACTCATTCTCCTCCTGTCACTTGCGATTATTTCTAGCATAATTCAGCTAGCCTATTTGTCAAATCTCTTCCAATGTAAGGTATACATTCGTAACTATTGCAGCACAACTTTTTCAAATGGTCATGCCTTCAACGGGCGGTGAAGTAGAAGCCAATATTAATACATAAAATGGACAATTTGAATTTGGAAACCTAAGTATTATGTATTCAACAAGCAAAAGAAAAACTAGTTCATTTTATTGGTTTATTTTTCTACCAAAGGATGCATTGTTTCAAGCACCAGGTACTGGTACGACGTGGTTGAGTTTCCATGAGGGAATACCTTTCATTATAAATATGCTCTCTGGTTAAATGTAGTCTTAAAAAAATTCTTAAAAATCAGACAACTGTTTATTCACGCGAATTCGCTATTGTAATGGTAATTTCGACGCAACGAAAACATCTTTAAGATCTCTGCTAATATGCAGGACGACTACCAACATTATGAAGGTTGGATGTTATGTTACCGCTTACTACATTCTACGCCATGCAGTGCACGCGTTAAGGCTCTGGAAGCAAAGGGAGTCCCGATTTCCATGTTCGAAACAGAGAGCGAGGTGCGGTTCGTTAGGTTATAAATGAGGACGGGTGACAACGTCAAATCCCTTGAAAGATTATTTATTGAATTTTCCCAAACTTTCTTCTCTGATCTCATTGGGTCTTGTAGGCAGGCAGAAAGAAAACAGATCGTCCATCTGGTCTGTCCTTTCCGATTGGGTCAGCCAATTTCTTGGCGAACGAAACTTCTGAACGGATCGCAGCTTTCAACAAGTTTATCACGAAACAATACTCCCAAAAAACCGACCGAACTTAACATTACCAAAACATACATTTTTTGTTCTACATTTATTTTTCAGGGACGGCGCGAACGCAGTCCCAACTAACAAAAATTACACGCCCGAGATATCCACGTTTGGGATATTCGCGGGGGTCAGCCCAACCGAAGTGCAATGGAAGAGCCTCACCCCGGGGGAACCGCCTTGCTGATCACGGTAACCCCTACGCCAGGTAAGTATGCCTCGACCGGAAACCTCTCACACCCTACTCTATCTTCTCAACTAACTCTCATCGAGTGTTTACGCATATCGGAAAGTGTTTCGCAACTTGTCAATTATAACTTATAATTACTATAATTACTTTACACAGACAATATATATACAACTAAATGTGATCAAGTTATCTTCACAAGTAAACTTTGAACCAACTTTTTAAGGGAGGAAAAGAAGCTACTCCTTGTGCTGCCATCTATTGAGAAACGTTTACTTACTCCAACATTATCCACACTACGTTCAACTTTCACATACGAATGTTGCTGGCTGGCCTTCTCGTTTTCTGTCCCCTTCAGGTTCACGGGTTATACAGTTCAATTATTGCATATCTGAAAATAACCTTCTCCGATTCACGCTCGGAAATAGGACGGGTTCCACTCGTGTGCTCTTGAAGAATGGACATTTTCTTGTCAAAAAAGGAAAGAAAGTGGACTGATATCGACGGGAATGCTTTGGGTTTTCTTCACGCAAGAAATTCCAAATGATGGCTGGAACACAATTTGTCGTTTATCAGAAACGTTAAGGGAGGAAATGCGAGAGGGATGTACCGTACCGAGAAGACCTGACGCGTTCACGTCTTGTCTCGTGAGTGAAGAAGAATATCTATACTCGTTGGAAGATGCCTTCTTGTCTTCAGTTGCATTACCTGTCTCCTCCTCAATCACATCCCAAATTGCACTTGTCGGTTTCATTTCATATCGGGTGTTCCTGATGGCCTACTGCTACCGCTGTACTGCATTCACTTCCAGTGGAGCAACATTCCACTCTGCTTCGGTTCCACTCTAAACTGAACGTCCAGTCCCGATTAGCCTACCGGACAACAAATTCGACTTAAAATTTGAAAAACTTATCGACAACGAAATAATATTTCTCCTTGTGTCTATTACATGCAAAATTGTCAAATCAAAAACCTTCGCTATAAACAGTGTTCGGAGGGAGGGGGGACGCAGGGATGGCAAAATTCTCCTATGCACTGTCTCATTTTCACCACATTACATAAAAAACTACACCTCTCCCACGGTTTCTTTGAACATTCTCACAGACACAATTTTACACTTCAAACGCAGATTAAAACAAAAGAAAAACATAAGTTTCTATGTTAAATAGCATATCTAATTCATGTATAAAGGTGCCGGAGCCTTTGCTTCAAACAAGTCGCACTCTAAAGCGTTTCTCGTTTTGTAATCGAGGGGTTCGATACTCGGTCGAGGCACATAATGGCTTGGATCCCACTCTAAACTGTAGGTCCGGTCCAAGTTAAACTATCAGTGAATAAAACTCGAATATTTACATCAGAAACTCAAAAACACGGTCGAGCAGAATCGGTTTAGCAGAAATTTTCACATAAAAGTGGATCCGAATTTACTAAAAATTTTGCCCGTCACTTGAAGCCCCCTCGGTTAGAGTCCTAACCTGGGCATGTTGTGGGCCTTACGAGTGTCCTTTCGTCACGTACCCATTATTCATCCTTGTCGTCGCAATTAGTAAATATCAAAGGAAAGGGACGTACATGAAAAACACAATATTTACGTAGCATGTAGAGAATTGTCGTTAACCACTCATTCTCCTCCTGTCACTTGCGATTATTTCTACCATAATTCAGCTAGCCTATTTGTCAAATCTCTTCCAATGTAAGGTATACATTCGTAACTATTGCAGCACAACTTTTTCAAATGGTCATGCCTTCAACGGGCGGTGAAGTAGAAGCCAATATTAATACATAAAATGGACAATTTGAATTTGGAAACCTAAGTATTATGTATTCAACAAGCAAAAGAAAAACTAGTTCATTTTATTGGTTTATTTTTCTACCAAAGGATGCATTGTTTCAAGCACCAGGTACTGGTACGACGTGGTTGAGTTTCCATGAGGGAATACCTTTCATTATAAATATGCTCTCTGGTTAAATGTAGTCTTAAAAAAATTCTTAAAAATCAGACAACTGTTTATTCACGCGAATTCGCTATTGTAATGGTAATTTCGACGCAACGAAAACATCTTTAAGATCTCTGCTAATATGCAGGACGACTACCAACATTATGAAGGTTGGATGTTATGTTACCGCTTACTACATTCTACGCCATGCAGTGCACGCGTTAAGGCTCTGGAAGCAAAGGGAGTCCCGATTTCCATGTTCGAAACAGAGAGCGAGGTGCGGTTCGTTAGGTTATAAATGAGGACGGGTGACAACGTCAAATCCCTTGAAAGATTATTTATTGAATTTTCCCAAACTTTCTTCTCTGATCTCATTGGGTCTTGTAGGCAGGCAGAAAGAAAACAGATCGTCCATCTGGTCTGTCCTTTCCGATTGGGTCAGCCAATTTCTTGGCGAACGAAACTTCTGAACGGATCGCAGCTTTCAACAAGTTTATCACGAAACAATACTCCCAAAAAACCGACCGAACTTAACATTACCAAAACATACATTTTTTGTTCTACATTTATTTTTCAGGGACGGCGCGAACGCAGTCCCAACTAACAAAAATTACACGCCCGAGATATCCACGTTTGGGATATTCGCGGGGGTCAGCCCAACCCAAGTGCAATGGAAGAGCCTCACCCCGGGGGAACCGCCTTGCTGATCACGGTAACCCCTACGCCAGGTAAGTATGCCTCGACCGGAAACCTCTCACACCCTACTCTATCTTCTCAACTAACTCTCATCGAGTGTTTACGCATATCGGAGAGTGTTTCGCAACTTGTCAATTATAACTTATAATTACTATAATTACTTTACACAGACAATATATATACAACTAAATGTGTTCAAGTTATCTTCACAAGTAAACTTTGAACCAACTTTTTAAGGGAGGAAAAGAAGCTACTCCTTGTGCTGCCATCTATTGAGAAACGTTTACTTACTCCAACATTATCCACACTACGTTCAACTTTCACATACGAATGTTGCTGGCTGGCCTTCTCGTTTTCTGTCCCCTTCAGGTTCACGGGTTATACAGTTCAATTATTGCATATCTGAAAATAACCTTCTCCGATTCACGCTCGGAAATAGGACGGGTTCCACTCGTGTGCTCTTGAAGAATGGACATTTTCTTGTCAAAAAAGGAAAGAAAGTGGACTGATATCGACGGGAATGCTTTGGGTTTTCTTCACGCAAGAAATTCCAAATGATGGCTGGAACACAATTTGTCGTTTATCAGAAACGTTAAGGGAGGAAATGCGAGAGGGATGTACCGTACCGAGAAGACCTGACGCGTTCACGTCTTGTCTCGTGAGTGAAGAAGAATATCTATACTCGTTGGAAGATGCCTTCTTGTCTTCCGTTGCATTACCTGTCTCCTCCTCAATCACATCCCAAATTGCACTTGTCGGTTTCATTTCATATCGGGTGTTCCTGATGGCCTACTGCTACCGCTGTACTGCATTCACTTCCAGTGGAGCAACATTCCACTCTGCTTCGGTTCCACTCTAAACTGAACGTCCAGTCCCGATTAGCCTACCGGACAACAAATTCGACTTAAAATTTGAAAAATTTATCGACAACGAAATAATATTTCTCCTTGTGTCTATTACATGCAAAATTGTCAAATCAAAAACCTTCGCTATAAACAGTGTTCGGAGGGAGGGGGGACGCAGGGATGGCAAAATTCTCCTATGCACTGTCTCATTTTCACCACATTACATAAAAAACTACACCTCTCCCACGGTTTCTTTGAACATTCTCACAGACACAATTTTACACTTCAAACGCAGATTAAAACAAAAGAAAAACATAAGTTTCTATGTTAAATAGCATATCTAATTCATGTATAAAGGTGCCGGAGCCTTTGCTTCAAACAAGTCGCACTCTAAAGCGTTTCTCGTTTTGTAATCGAGGGGTTCGATACTCGGTCGAGGCACATAATGGCTTGGATCCCACTCTAAACTGTAGGTCCGGTCCAAGTTAAACTATCAGTGAATAAAACTCGAATATTTACATCAGAAACTCAAAAACACGGTCGAGCAGAATCGGTTTAGCAGAAATTTTCACATAAAAGTGCATCCGAATTTACTAAAAATTTTACCCGTCACTTGAAGCCCCCTCGGTTAGAGTCCTAACCTGGGCATGTTGTGGGCCTTACGAGTGTCCTTTCGTCACGTACCCATTATTCATCCTTGTCGTCGCAATTAGTAAATATCAAAGGAAAGGGACGTAAGTGAAAAACACAATATTTACGTAGCATGTAGAGAATTGTCGTTAACCACTCATTCTCCTCCTGTCACTTGCGATTATTTCTAGCATAATTCAGCTAGCCTATTTGTCAAATCTCTTCCAATGTAAGGTATACATTCGTAACTATTGCAGCACAACTTTTTCAAATGGTCATGCCTTCAACGGGCGGTGAAGTAGAAGCCAATATTAATACATAAAGTGGACAATTTGAATTTGGAAACCTAAGTATTATGTATTCAACAAGCAAGAAAAACTAGTTCATTTTATTGGTTTATTTTTCTACCAAAGGATGCATTGTTTCAAGCACCAGGTACTGGTACGACGTGGTTGAGTTTCCATGAGGGAATACCTTTCATTATAAATATGCTCTCTGGTTAAATGTAGTCTTAAAAAATTCTTAAAAATCAGACAACTGTTTATTCACGCGAATTCGTTATTGTAATGGTAATTTCGACGCAACGAAAACATCTTTAAGATCTCTGCTAATATGCAGGACGACTACCAACATTATGAAGGTTGGATGTTATGTTACCGCTTACTACATTCTACGCCATGCAGTGCACGCGTTAAGGCTCTGGAAGCAAAGGGAGTCCCGATTTCCATGTTCGAAACAGAGAGCGAGGTGCGGTTCGTTAGGTTCCAAATGAGGACGGGTGACAACGTCAAATCCCTTGAAAGATTATTTATTGAATTTTCCCAAACTTTCTTCTCTGATCTCATTGGGTCTTGTAGGCAGGCAGAAAGAAAACAGATCGTCCATCTGGTCTGTCCTTTCCGATTGGGTCAGCCAATTTCTTGGCGAACGAAACTTCTGAACGGATCGCAGCTTTCAACAAGTTTATCACGAAACAATACTCCCAAAAAACCGACCGAACTTAACATTACCAAAACATACATTTTTTGTTCTACATTTATTTTTCAGGGACGGCGCGAACGCAGTCCCAACTAACAAAAATTACACGCCCGAGATATCCACGTTTGGGATATTCGCGGGGGTCAGCCCAACCCAAGTGCAATGGAAGAGCCTCACCCCGGGGGAACCGCCTTGCTGATCACGGTAACCCCTACGCCAGGTAAGTATGCCTCGACCGGAAACCTCTCACACCCTACTCTATCTTCTCAACTAACTCTCATCGAGTGTTTACGCATATCGGAGAGTGTTTCGCAACTTGTCAATTATAACTTATAATTACTATAATTACTTTACACAGACAATATATATACAACTAAATGTGTTCAAGTTATCTTCACAAGTAAACTTTGAACCAACTTTTTAAGGGAGGAAAAGAAGCTACTCCTTGTGCTGCCATCTATTGAGAAACGTTTACTTACTCCAACATTATCCACACTACGTTCAACTTTCACATACGAATGTTGCTGGCTGGCCTTCTCGTTTTCTGTCCCCTTCAGGTTCACGGGTTATACAGTTCAATTATTGCATATCTGAAAATAACCTTCTCCGATTCACGCTCGGAAATAGGACGGGTTCCACTCGTGTGCTCTTGAAGAATGGACATTTTCTTGTCAAAAAAGGAAAGAAAGTGGACTGATATCGACGGGAATGCTTTGGGTTTTCTTCACGCAAGAAATTCCAAATGATGGCTGGAACACAATTTGTCGTTTATCAGAAACGTTAAGGGAGGAAATGCGAGAGGGATGTACCGTACCGAGAAGACCTGACGCGTTCACGTCTTGTCTCGTGAGTGAAGAAGAATATCTATACTCGTTGGAAGATGCCTTCTTGTCTTCAGTTGCATTACCTGTCTCCTCCTCAATCACATCCCAAATTGCACTTGTCGGTTTCATTTCATATCGGGTGTTCCTGATGGCCTACTGCTACCGCTGTACTGCATTCACTTCCAGTGGAGCAACATTCCACTCTGCTTCGGTTCCACTCTAAACTGAACGTCCAGTCCCGATTAGCCTACCGGACAACAAATTCGACTTAAAATTTGAAAAACTTATCGACAACGAAATAATATTTCTCCTTGTGTCTATTACATGCAAAATTGTCAAATCAAAAACCTTCGCTATAAACAGTGTTCGGAGGGAGGGGGGACGCAGGGATGGCAAAATTCTCCTATGCACTGTCTCATTTTCACCACATTACATAAAAAACTACACCTCTCCCACGGTTTCTTTGAACATTCTCACAGACACAATTTTACACTTCAAACGCAGATTAAAACAAAAGAAAAACATAAGTTTCTATGTTAAATAGCATATCTAATTCATGTATAAAGGTGCCGGAGCCTTTGCATCAAACAAGTCGCACTCTAAAGCGTTTCTCGTTTTGTAATCGAGGGGTTCGATACTCGGTCGAGGCACATAATGGCTTGGATCCCACTCTAAACTGTAGGTCCGGTCCAAGTTAAACTATCAGTGAATAAAACTCGAATATTTACATCAGAAACTCAAAAACACGGTCGAGCAGAATCGGTTTAGCAGAAATTTTCACATAAAAGTGCATCCGAATTTACTAAAAATTTTACCCGTCACTTGAAGCCCCCTCGGTTAGAGTCCTAACCTGGGCATGTTGTGGGCCTTACGAGTGTCCTTTCGTCACGTACCCATTATTCATCCTTGTCGTCGCAATTAGTAAATATCAAAGGAAAGGGACGTAAGTGAAAAACACAATATTTACGTAGCATGTAGAGAATTGTCGTTAACCACTCATTCTCCTCCTGTCACTTGCGATTATTTCTAGCATAATTCAGCTAGCCTATTTGTCAAATCTCTTCCAATGTAAGGTATACATTCGTAACTATTGCAGCACAACTTTTTCAAATGGTCATGCCTTCAACGGGCGGTGAAGTAGAAGCCAATATTAATACATAAAGTGGACAATTTGAATTTGGAAACCTAAGTATTATGTATTCAACAAGCAAGAAAAACTAGTTCATTTTATTGGTTTATTTTTCTACCAAAGGATGCATTGTTTCAAGCACCAGGTACTGGTACGACGTGGTTGAGTTTCCATGAGGGAATACCTTTCATTATAAATATGCTCTCTGGTTAAATGTAGTCTTAAAAAATTCTTAAAAATCAGACAACTGTTTATTCACGCGAATTCGTTATTGTAATGGTAATTTCGACGCAACGAAAACATCTTTAAGATCTCTGCTAATATGCAGGACGACTACCAACATTATGAAGGTTGGATGTTATGTTACCGCTTACTACATTCTACGCCATGCAGTGCACGCGTTAAGGCTCTGGAAGCAAAGGGAGTCCCGATTTCCATGTTCGAAACAGAGAGCGAGGTGCGGTTCGTTAGGTTCCATATGAGGACGGGTGACAACGTCAAATCCCTTGAAAGATTATTTATTGAATTTTCCCAAACTTTCTTCTCTGATCTCATTGGGTCTTGTAGGCAGGCAGAAAGAAAACAGATCGTCCATCTGGTCTGTCCTTTCCGATTGGGTCAGCCAATTTCTTGGCGAACGAAACTTCTGAACGGATCGCAGCTTTCAACAAGTTTATCACGAAACAATACTCCCAAAAAACCGACCGAACTTAACATTACCAAAACATACATTTTTTGTTCTACATTTATTTTTCAGGGACGGCGCGAACGCAGTCCCAACTAACAAAAATCACACGCCCGAGATATCCACGTTTGGGATATTCGCGGGGGTCAGCCCAACCGAAGTGCAATGGAAGAGCCTCACCCCGGGGGAACCGCCTTGCTGATCACGGTAACCCCTACGCCAGGTAAGTATGCCTCGACCGGAAACCTCTCACACCCTACTCTATCTTCTCAACTAACTCTCATCGAGTGTTTACGCATATCGGAAAGTGTTTCGCAACTTGTCAATTATAACTTATAATTACTATAATTACTTTACACAGACAATATATATACAACTAAATGTGTTCAAGTTATCTTCACAAGTAAACTTTGAACCAACTTTTTAAGGGAGGAAAAGAAGCTACTCCTTGTGCTGCCATCTATTGAGAAACGTTTACTTACTCCAACATTATCCACACTACGTTCAACTTTCACATACGAATGTTGCTGGCTGGCCTTCTCGTTTTCTGTCCCCTTCAGGTTCACGGGTTATACAGTTCAATTATTGCATATCTGAAAATAACCTTCTCCGATTCACGCTCGGAAATAGGACGGGTTCCACTCGTGTGCTCTTGAAGAATAGACATTTTCTTGTCAAAAAAGGAAAGAAAGTGGACTGATATCGACGGGAATGCTTTGGGTTTTCTTCACGCAAGAAATTCCAAATGATGGCTGGAACACAATTTGTCGTTTATCAGAAACGTTAAGGGAGGAAATGCGAGAGGGATGTACCGTACCGAGAAGACCTGACGCGTTCACGTCTTGTCTCGTGAGTGAAGAAGAATATCTATACTCGTTGGAAGATGCCTTCTTGTCTTCAGTTGCATTACCTGTCTCCTCCTCAATCACATCCCAAATTGCACTTGTCGGTTTCATTTCATATCGGGTGTTCCTGATGGCCTACTGCTACCGCTGTACTGCATTCACTTCCAGTGGAGCAACATTCCACTCTGCTTCGGTTCCACTCTAAACTGAACGTCCAGTCCCGATTAGCCTACCGGACAACAAATTCGACTTAAAATTTGAAAAACTTATCGACAACGAAATAATATTTCTCCTTGTGTCTATTACATGCAAAATTGTCAAATCAAAAACCTTCGCTATAAACAGTGTTCGGAGGGAGGGGGGACGCAGGGATGGCAAAATTCTCCTATGCACTGTCTCATTTTCACCACATTACATAAAAAACTACACCTCTCCCACGGTTTCTTTGAACATTCTCACAGACACAATTTTACACTTCAAACGCAGATTAAAACAAAAGAAAAACATAAGTTTCTATGTTAAATAGCATATCTAATTCATGTATAAAGGTGCCGGAGCCTTTGCTTCAAACAAGTCGCACTCTAAAGCGTTTCTCGTTTTGTAATCGAGGGGTTCGATACTCGGTCGAGGCACATAATGGCTTGGATCCCACTCTAAACTGTAGGTCCGGTCCAAGTTAAACTATCAGTGAATAAAACTCGAATATTTACATCAGAAACTCAAAAACACGGTCGAGCAGAATCGGTTTAGCAGAAATTTTCACATAAAAGTGCATCCGAATTTACTAAAAATTTTACCCGTCACTTGAAGCCCCCTCGGTTAGAGTCCTAACCTGGGCATGTTGTGGGCCTTACGAGTGTCCTTTCGTCACGTACCCATTATTCATCCTTGTCGTCGCAATTAGTAAATATCAAAGGAAAGGGACGTAAGTGAAAAACACAATATTTACGTAGCATGTAGAGAATTGTCGTTAACCACTCATTCTCCTCCTGTCACTTGCGATTATTTCTAGCATAATTCAGCTAGCCTATTTGTCAAATCTCTTCCAATGTAAGGTATACATTCGTAACTATTGCAGCACAACTTTTTCAAATGGTCATGCCTTCAACGGGCGGTGAAGTAGAAGCCAATATTAATACATAAAGTGGACAATTTGAATTTGGAAACCTAAGTATTATGTATTCAACAAGCAAGAAAAACTAGTTCATTTTATTGGTTTATTTTTCTACCAAAGGATGCATTGTTTCAAGCACCAGGTACTGGTACGACGTGGTTGAGTTTCCATGAGGGAATACCTTTCATTATAAATATGCTCTCTGGTTAAATGTAGTCTTAAAAAATTCTTAAAAATCAGACAACTGTTTATTCACGCGAATTCGTTATTGTAATGGTAATTTCGACGCAACGAAAACATCTTTAAGATCTCTGCTAATATGCAGGACGACTACCAACATTATGAAGGTTGGATGTTATGTTACCGCTTACTACATTCTACGCCATGCAGTGCACGCGTTAAGGCTCTGGAAGCAAAGGGAGTCCCGATTTCCATGTTCGAAACAGAGAGCGAGGTGCGGTTCGTTAGGTTATAAATGAGGACGGGTGACAACGTCAAATCCCTTGAAAGATTATTTATTGAATTTTCCCAAACTTTCTTCTCTGATCTCATTGGGTCTTGTAGGCAGGCAGAAAGAAAACAGATCGTCCATCTGGTCTGTCCTTTCCGATTGGGTCAGCCAATTTCTTGGCGAACGAAACTTCTGAACGGATCGCAGCTTTCAACAAGTTTATCACGAAACAATACTCCCAAAAAACCGACCGAACTTAACATTACCAAAACATACATTTTTTGTTCTACATTTATTTTTCAGGGACGGCGCGAACGCAGTCCCAACTAACAAAAATCACAAGCCCGAGATATCCACGTTTGGGATATTCGCGGGGGTCAGCCCAACCGAAGTGCAATGGAAGAGCCTCACCCCGGGGGAACCGCCTTGCTGATCACGGTAACCCCTACGCCAGGTAAGTATGCCTCGACCGGAAACCTCTCACACCCTACTCTATCTTCTCAACTAACTCTCATCGAGTGTTTACGCATATCGGAAAGTGTTTCGCAACTTGTCAATTATAACTTATAATTACTATAATTACTTTACACAGACAATATATATACAACTAAATGTGTTCAAGTTATCTTCACAAGTAAACTTTGAACCAACTTTTTAAGGGAGGAAAAGAAGCTACTCCTTGTGCTGCCATCTATTGAGAAACGTTTACTTACTCCAACATTATCCACACTACGTTCAACTTTCACATACGAATGTTGCTGGCTGGCCTTCTCGTTTTCTGTCCCCTTCAGGTTCACGGGGTATACAGTTCAATTATTGCATATCTGAAAATAACCTTCTCCGATTCACGCTCGGAAATAGGACGGGTTCCACTCGTGTGCTCTTGAAGAATAGACATTTTCTTGTCAAAAAAGGAAAGAAAGTGGACTGATATCGACGGGAATGCTTTGGGTTTTCTTCACGCAAGAAATTCCAAATGATGGCTGGAACACAATTTGTCGTTTATCAGAAACGTTAAGGGAGGAAATGCGAGAGGGATGTACCGTACCGAGAAGACCTGACGCGTTCACGTCTTGTCTCGTGAGTGAAGAAGAATATCTATACTCGTTGGAAGATGCCTTCTTGTCTTCAGTTGCATTACTTGTCTCCTCCTCAATCACATCCCAAATTGCACTTGTCGGTTTCATTTCATATCGGGTGTTCCTGATGAATCAGGGAAAAATGCGCCCGGGAAAAATGCGCTCTCGCAATAAAAGTGGGAAAAATGCGCCCTCCCAAGAGTAACCACATTAGAAAGTGGGAAAAATGCGCCCAGCACACAATTAAGCAAGTGGCAGCTAAGAAGCGAGCAAGAGAAGGTGACGAATCTATGTCTAAGCTCTACCAGAAAGAAATGGGTCCCTTGTTTAATCAAGGATTCGACATTGTGGTGGAAGTTCCTGTGTACTCCAGCTTCAAACGCAGCATGAACTATGTGAGGAGGCAGGCACAAGGAGATCGTCGAGACCGAATTCCAGACAGAACATCGTTTTATCTGAAGAAGACCTGAAAATGGGCGACAGTTCAAGTTTCCTTTTGGTAGATGAAGAGAATCCTCGTTTTTTGTAGCTCCAAAGGCAGGGAAATACTGCAGAATCACAATCAGTTCTTCATGGACGGAACTTTCAAATCGTGTAGCAAGCAGTTCACCCAGCTCTATACAATCCACGCAGATCTTGGCAGTACAGATAACGAGACTAACATCGCTCCAGTAGCATTCGCCTTCCTGCCGAACAAAAAAAGAGAAACTTACGACCTACTTTTTGGGAAAATGAAGGAATGTTTACCGGATTGGAATCCAGAAAGAATCATGGTTGACTAAGAAGATGATTGCATTTCTTCCCTCATTTCAAACTTCCCGACTTGTACCGTCAAGGGATGCTACTTCCACTTTAATCAGTGTCTGTGGCGCAAAGTTCAAGACGTTGGATTGGTACCGGACTACAAGAATGACGAAGAAGTAAGGCTTCATGTTCGCATGTGCAGCGCTCTGGCAATGATCCCCCGCGAGGACGTTGAAGATGGGTGGCTATTGTAGTATTCTGTACAACAGATTGAGAAAATGGGCCGATATTTTTGATAAACTGACCCCCCTGCAGGCTGGTTTCAGGTCCAATTATAGCACTATAGATAATGTTTTTGTCCTGAACACATTGATCCAAAGCAAGTTAAACGAGAAAAGGGGAAAATTATATTGTTGTTTTGTTGATTTTGAAAAGGCGTTTGACTCTATCAATAGGCAAATGCTGTGGGGGAAGTTATGGGACATGGGGGTTTCGGCTAGAATGATTAATACGCTAATGAATATGTACAGAGGGGTCAAATTTTGTGTCAAATGTGGGCAGGGGGTGGTGTCTGGGCATCACGAGAGCACGGTAGGCGTCAAGCAGGGATGCATACTTTCACCTTTACTTTTCATTCTTTTTATTAATGACGTTGCTAGCTTCGTGGGAGAAGAAGGAGCTGAAACACCGGAGATAGTCGGGACACCGATACCAATCCTTCTCTATGCGGATGATCTCGTTTTAATATCAAACGAAGTACAGGGGTTACAGCGGGGATTGAACAGACTTAAACAATATTGCACAACATGGAAGTTGAAGGTAAATACACGAAAAACTAAAATAATGGCGTTCAAGAAAGGTTATGTTTTCGCAGCAAAGGAGCGGTGGACCTATGGGGATTCCGAGCTTGAAAGGGTCAAACGTTTCACCTATCTAGGCATCACGCTGAGTATGGCAGGGGAGTGGACAAAGCACATCGAAGGCAGAAAGGGAAAAGCTTGTTATGGGCTGGGCAAGGTAGAGCGACTGCAACGGAAAGTCCCTACAGTCAGCGTGAGATTGCTGGATCAAATTTATGAAGCAACGGTGAAAGCAACCCTATTTTACGGCGCGGAACTATGGGGGAGGGTAGGGGGGCGAGTAGCAAATCAGATACAAGCGCGGTTTTTAAAACAAATACTGGGAACCAGCACGAGTGCAAGCACGTGTGGCGTCCTGAGGGATATGGGAAAACATAGGGAGGATGTCGAAGCGAGGATGAGATGTTTCAAGTACTGGATGAAGCTGGAACAAGGGGCCGGAGACTCACTGAAAGAACAGTGTCTGCGAGTTCAGATTGAGGAAGGGTTCGCACGCCACTGGGCAAGTGGAATTAAGGACGACTTGTACAGAATGGGTCTGGGGGAACTGTGGGAAGAGGTGAGGGGCGGGAGGTGCGAAACTGGGATGTTGCAAATCATAAGGGAGAGGTTGGTGGACGGTAGCAGGCAAGACATCATGGCAGAATGTAGGGAGAAGGTAACGCTCGTCGCCGCACAACCGCCAGGGGTGTGGGTGGAATGGGGGAGAAAACGATATATTGATACGTGTACGTACCAGCAAAGACGTGGATTCGCCTGGTTCCTGCTAGGGGGGTGGAGGCAACACAAACTCAAGGGGCCGGACGGTCGTGCCATCTGCACGTTATGCGGCGGAGAGGAGACGAGGGCTCACATCCTACACGAGTGTGTTTGGTCGGCACCCCTCAGACAACGCAAATGGGGGGACAGTGCAAGGGACAGCATTGAGCAGACCATCCAGGCTATATGTAGGGAGGAGAGGAGTGGTATAACGAATGTAAATATCAAAGCCCTGGGCTCCTATTTTCATGCAGTTTGGAGGGAGCGCAGGAAAATGCTGCAAGGAG
Organism: Lepisma saccharinum; assembly: GCF_977018435.1. NCBI lineage: Eukaryota > Metazoa > Arthropoda > Insecta > Zygentoma > Lepismatidae > Lepisma > Lepisma saccharinum. The sequence goes on from NC_139231.1 coordinate 35,567,734, forward strand.
TCAGTGAAAGTGAAGGGTACGGAACAGCAGGGGCTCAAGCATAGGTGAAGAGTGTAATGTTATGTTGTGAAAATGAACAATCTCAAATGCAAGAAGAGGACCACATTGCTATTTATATATGTACATAGTATTTAATTATTTTCCAAATGTTTCTGTTTATAAATGTTTCTGAATGTATCATAAATGGGGTGCATGTTTAAGGTCGGGGTGTTTATGTAACAATATTGTAAGATACGCACAGCCGAAGGGCTCGTATCAATATCAATAAATATCAATATCAATATCAATCCATAGTACGCCAGTTGATGTGTGGCACTGTGGAGATGCAAAGCACCGAACGAACAATGCTGTCGAAGGGTTGAACAATAAGCTGCAGGAGAAAGTTCGACTTCATCCCAAATTCTACACCCTTCTGAAGACGCTGAAGCAGGAAGCGGAATACAGCGGATACAAATATGACAGGGCTAGCATCGGTTTGGAAGGAACAAAGAGGAAACGAACGTACATAAAACTGGATGAACAGATTAGCAAAATTTTACATACAAGTACTTACAAAACAAGCACACCCAAGGACCTTACCAAGTGTCTCAGAAGTCTGGCGTACATCCAAAAAATGGAGTAAAAGATCGTCAACGGAGGTCACAAGAAATGGAAATAGAAATGTAAATAAAAACTTTAATCAAATAAAATAAAAATTACAACATATTAAATAAAAATTACAAACGTAAAAAAAAATATGACAAAGGACATCATCTCCAGCTTCTAAACAGGCCAGAAAAGAGAATATTTTTACTGTACTTTTTTTTAAAAAAAATATCTTTCCTGACAGTCCCAAACCTGTGTTAAATGTGAGGGGAAGCTGCGTCAAGGTTGTTTTAATCAACCTATTATCATATTGGTGAAGGTCGTGTGTGCTGGGCGCATTTTTCCCACTTTTCACTGTGGTTACTCTTGGGAGGGCGCATTTTTCCCACTTTTATTGCGAGAGCGCAATTTTCCCGGGCGCATTTTTCCCGACACCTTCCTGATGGCCTACTGCTACCGCTGTACTGCATTCACTTCCAGTGGAGCAACATTCCACTCTGCTTCGGTTCCACTCTAAACTGAACGTCCAGTCCCGATTAGCCTACCGGACAACAAATTCGACTTAAAATTTGAAAAACTTATCGACAACGAAATAATATTTCTCCTTGTGTCTATTACATGCAAAATTGTCAAATCAAAAACCTTCGCTATAAACAGTGTTCGGAGGGAGGGGGGACGCAGGGATGGCAAAATTCTCCTATGCACTGTCTCATTTTCACCACATTACATAAAAAACTACACCTCTCCCACGGTTTCTTTGAACATTCTCACAGACACAATTTTACACTTCAAACGCAGATTAAAACAAAAGAAAAACATAAGTTTCTATGTTAAATAGCATATCTAATTCATGTATAAAGGTGCCGGAGCCTTTGCTTCAAACAAGTCGCACTCTAAAGCGTTTCTCGTTTTGTAATCGAGGGGTTCGATACTCGGTCGAGGCACATAATGGCTTGGATCCCACTCTAAACTGTAGGTCCGGTCCAAGTTAAACTATCAGTGAATAAAACTCGAATATTTACATCAGAAACTCAAAAACACGGTCGAGCAGAATCGGTTTAGCAGAAATTTTCACATAAAAGTGCATCCGAATTTACTAAAAATTTTACCCGTCACTTGAAGCCCCCTCGGTTAGAGTCCTAACCTGGGCATGTTGTGGGCCTTACGAGTGTCCTTTCGTCACGTACCCATTATTCATCCTTGTCGTCGCAATTAGTAAATATCAAAGGAAAGGGACGTAAGTGAAAAACACAATATTTACGTAGCATGTAGAGAATTGTCGTTAACCACTCATTCTCCTCCTGTCACTTGCGATTATTTCTAGCATAATTCAGCTAGCCTATTTGTCAAATCTCTTCCAATGTAAGGTATACATTCGTAACTATTGCAGCACAACTTTTTCAAATGGTCATGCCTTCAACGGGCGGTGAAGTAGAAGCCAATATTAATACATAAAGTGGACAATTTGAATTTGGAAACCTAAGTATTATGTATTCAACAAGCAAGAAAAACTAGTTCATTTTATTGGTTTATTTTTCTACCAAAGGATGCATTGTTTCAAGCACCAGGTACTGGTACGACGTGGTTGAGTTTCCATGAGGGAATACCTTTCATTATAAATATGCTCTCTGGTTAAATGTAGTCTTAAAAAATTCTTAAAAATCAGACAACTGTTTATTCACGCGAATTCGTTATTGTAATGGTAATTTCGACGCAACGAAAACATCTTTAAGATCTCTGCTAATATGCAGGACGACTACCAACATTATGAAGGTTGGATGTTATGTTACCGCTTACTACATTCTACGCCATGCAGTGCACGCGTTAAGGCTCTGGAAGCAAAGGGAGTCCCGATTTCCATGTTCGAAACAGAGAGCGAGGTGCGGTTCGTTAGGTTCCATATGAGGACGGGTGACAACGTCAAATCCCTTGAAAGATTATTTATTGAATTTTCCCAAACTTTCTTCTCTGATCTCATTGGGTCTTGTAGGCAGGCAGAAAGAAAACAGATCGTCCATCTGGTCTGTCCTTTCCGATTGGGTCAGCCAATTTCTTGGCGAACGAAACTTCTGAACGGATCGCAGCTTTCAACAAGTTTATCACGAAACAATACTCCCAAAAAACCGACCGAACTTAACATTACCAAAACATACATTTTTTGTTCTACATTTATTTTTCAGGGACGGCGCGAACGCAGTCCCAACTAACAAAAATCACACGCCCGAGATATCCACGTTTGGGATATTCGCGGGGGTCAGCCCAACCGAAGTGCAATGGAAGAGCCTCACCCCGGGGGAACCGCCTTGCTGATCACGGTAACCCCTACGCCAGGTAAGTATGCCTCGACCGGAAACCTCTCACACCCTACTCTATCTTCTCAACTAACTCTCATCGAGTGTTTACGCATATCGGAAAGTGTTTCGCAACTTGTCAATTATAACTTATAATTACTATAATTACTTTACACAGACAATATATATACAACTAAATGTGTTCAAGTTATCTTCACAAGTAAACTTTGAACCAACTTTTTAAGGGAGGAAAAGAAGCTACTCCTTGTGCTGCCATCTATTGAGAAACGTTTACTTACTCCAACATTATCCACACTACGTTCAACTTTCACATACGAATGTTGCTGGCTGGCCTTCTCGTTTTCTGTCCCCTTCAGGTTCACGGGTTATACAGTTCAATTATTGCATATCTGAAAATAACCTTCTCCGATTCACGCTCGGAAATAGGACGGGTTCCACTCGTGTGCTCTTGAAGAATGGACATTTTCTTGTCAAAAAAGGAAAGAAAGTGGACTGATATCGACGGGAATGCTTTGGGTTTTCTTCACGCAAGAAATTCCAAATGATGGCTGGAACACAATTTGTCGTTTATCAGAAACGTTAAGGGAGGAAATGCGAGAGGGATGTACCGTACCGAGAAGACCTGACGCGTTCACGTCTTGTCTCGTGAGTGAAGAAGAATATCTATACTCGTTGGAAGATGCCTTCTTGTCTTCAGTTGCATTACCTGTCTCCTCCTCAATCACATCCCAAATTGCACTTGTCGGTTTCATTTCATATCGGGTGTTCCTGATGGCCTACTGCTACCGCTGTACTGCATTCACTTCCAGTGGAGCAACATTCCACTCTGCTTCGGTTCCACTCTAAACTGAACGTCCAGTCCCGATTAGCCTACCGGACAACAAATTCGACTTAAAATTTGAAAAACTTATCGACAACGAAATAATATTTCTCCTTGTGTCTATTACATGCAAAATTGTCAAATCAAAAACCTTCGCTATAAACAGTGTTCGGAGGGAGGGGGGACGCAGGGATGGCAAAATTCTCCTATGCACTGTCTCATTTTCACCACATTACATAAAAAACTACACCTCTCCCACGGTTTCTTTGAACATTCTCACAGACACAATTTTACACTTCAAACGCAGATTAAAACAAAAGAAAAACATAAGTTTCTATGTTAAATAGCATATCTAATTCATGTATAAAGGTGCCGGAGCCTTTGCTTCAAACAAGTCGCACTCTAAAGCGTTTCTCGTTTTGTAATCGTGGGGTTCGATACTCGGTCGAGGCACATAATGGCTTGGATCCCACTCTAAACTGTAGGTCCGGTCCAAGCTAAACTATCTGTGAATAAAACTCAAATATTTACATCAGAAACTCAAAAACACGGTCGAGCAGAATCGGTTTAGCAGAAATTTTCACATAAAAGTGCATCCGAATTTACTAAAAATTTTACCCGTCACTTGAAGCCCCCTCGGTTAGAGTCCTAACCTGGGCATGTTGTGGGCCTTACGAGTGTCCTTTCATCACGTACCCATTATTCATCCTTGTCGTCGCAATTAGTAAATATCAAAGGAAAGGGACGTAAATGAAAAACACAATATTTACGTAGCATGTAGAGAATTGTCGTTAACCACTAATTCTCCTCCTGTCACTTGCGATTATTTCTAGCATAATTCAGCTAGCCTATTTGTCAAATCTCTTCCAATGTAAGGTATACATTCGTAACTATTGCAGCACAACTTTTTCAAATGGTCATGCCTTCAACGGCCGGTGAAGTACAAGCCAATATTAATACATAAAATGGACAATTTGAATTTGGAAACCTAAGTATTATGTATTCAACAAGCAAGAAAAACTAGTTCATTTTATTGGTTTATTTTTCTACCAAAGGATGCATTGTTTCAAGCACCAGGTACTGGTACGACGTGGTTGAGTTTCCATGAGGGAATACCTTTCATTATAAATATGCTCTCTGGTTAAATGTAGTCTTAAAAAATTCTTAAAAATCAGACAACTGTTTATTCACGCGAATTCGTTATTGTAATGGTAATTTCGACGCAACGAAAACATCTTTAAGATCTCAGCTAATATGCAGGACGACTACCAACATTATGAAGGTTGGATGTTATGTTACCGCTTACTACATTCTACGCCATGCAGTGCACGCGTTAAGGCTCTGGAAGCAAAGGGAGTCCCGATTTCCATGTTCGAAACAGAGAGCGAGGTGCGGTTCGTTAGGTTCCAAATGAGGACGGGTGACAACGTCAAATCCCTTGAAAGATTATTTATTGAATTTTCCCAAACTTTCTTCTCTGATCTCATTGGGTCTTGTAGGCAGGCAGAAAGAAAACAGATCGTCCATCTGGTCTGTCCTTTCCGATTGGGTCAGCCAATTTCTTGGCGAACGAAACTTCTGATGGATCGCAGCTTTCAACAAGTTTATCACGAAACAATACTCCCAAAAAACCGACCGAACTTAACATTACCAAAACATACATTTTTTGTTCTACATTTATTTTTCAGGGACGGCGCGAACGCAGTCCCAACTAACAAAAATTACACGCCCGAGATATCCACGTTTGGGATATTCGCGGGGGTCAGCCCAACCCAAGTGCAATGGAAGAGCCTCACCCCGGGGGAACCGCCTTGCTGATCACGGTAACCCCTACGCCAGGTAAGTATGCCTCGACCGGAAACCTCTCACACCCTACTCTATCTTCTCAACTAACTCTCATCGAGTGTTTACGCATATCGGAAAGTGTTTCGCAACTTGTCAATTATAACTTATAATTACTATAATTACTTTACACAGACAATATATATACAACTAAATGTGTTCAAGTTATCTTCACAAGTAAACTTTGAACCAACTTTTTAAGGGAGGAAAAGAAGCTACTCCTTGTGCTGCCATCTATTGAGAAACGTTTACTTACTCCAACATTATCCACACTACGTTCAACTTTCACATACGAATGTTGCTGGCTGGCCTTCTCGTTTTCTGTCCCCTTCAGGTTCACGGGGTATACAGTTCAATTATTGCATATCTGAAAATAACCTTCTCCGATTCACGCTCGGAAATAGGACGGGTTCCACTCGTGTGCTCTTGAAGAATGGACATTTTCTTGTCAAAAAAGGAAAGAAAGTGGACTGATATCGACGGGAATGCTTTGGGTTTTCTTCACGCAAGAAATTCCAAATGATGGCTGGAACACAATTTGTCGTTTATCAGAAACGTTAAGGGAGGAAATGCGAGAGGGATGTACCGTACCGAGAAGACCTGACGCGTTCACGTCTTGTCCCGTGAGTGAAGAAGAATATCTATACTCGTTGGAAGATGCCTTCTTGTCTTCAGTTGCATTACCTGTCTCCTCCTCAATCACATCCCAAATTGCACTTGTCGGTTTCATTTCATATCGGGTGTTCCTGATGGCCTACTGCTACCGCTGTACTGCATTCACTTCCAGTGGAGCAACATTCCACTCTGCTTCGGTTCCACTCTAAACTGAACGTCCAGTCCCGATTAGCCTACCGGACAACAAATTCGACTTAAAATTTGAAAAACTTATCGACAACGAAATAATATTTCTCCTTGTGTCTATTACATGCAAAATTGTCAAATCAAAAACCTTCGCTATAAACAGTGTTCGGAGGGAGGGGGGACGCAGGGATGGCAAAATTCTCCTATGCACTGTCTCATTTTCACCACATTACATAAAAAACTACACCTCTCCCACGGTTTCTTTGAACATTCTCACAGACACAATTTTACACTTCAAACGCAGATTAAAACAAAAGAAAAACATAAGTTTCTATGTTAAATAGCATATCTAATTCATGTATAAAGGTGCCGGAGCCTTTGCTTCAAACAAGTCGCACTCTAAAGCGTTTCTCGTTTTGTAATCGAGGGGTTCGATACTCGGTCGAGGCACATAATGGCTTGGATCCCACTCTAAACTGTAGGTCCGGTCCAAGCTAAACTATCTGTGAATAAAACTCAAATATTTACATCAGAAACTCAAAAACACGGTCGAGCAGAATCGGTTTAGCAGAAATTTTCACATAAAAGTGTATCCGAATTTACTAAAAATTTTACCCGTCACTTGAAGCCCCCTCGGTTAGAGTCCTAACCTGGGCATGTTGTGGGCCTTACGAGTGTCCTTTCATCACGTACCCATTATTCATCCTTGTCGTCGCAATTAGTAAATATCAAAGGAAAGGGACGTAAATGAAAAACACAATATTTACGTAGCATGTAGAGAATTGTCGTTAACCACTCATTCTCCTCCTGTCACTTGCGATTATTTCTAGCATAATTCAGCTAGCCTATTTGTCAAATCTCTTCCAATGTAAGGTATACATTCGTAACTATTGCAGCACAACTTTTTCAAATGGTCATGCCTTCAACGGCCGGTGAAGTACAAGCCAATATTAATACATAAAATGGACAATTTGAATTTGGAAACCTAAGTATTATGTATTCAACAAGCAAGAAAAACTAGTTCATTTTATTGGTTTAGTTTTCTACCAAAGGATGCATTGTTTCAAGCACCAGGTACTGGTACGACGTGGTTGAGTTTCCATGAGGGAATACCTTTCATTATAAATATGCTCTCTGGTTAAATGTAGTCTTAAAAAATTCTTAAAAATCAGACAACTGTTTATTCACGCGAATTCGTTATTGTAATGGTAATTTCGACGCAACGAAAACATCTTTAAGATCTCTGCTAATATGCAGGACGACTACCAACATTATGAAGGTTGGATGTTATGTTACCGCTTACTACATTCTACGCCATGCAGTGCACGCGTTAAGGCTCTGGAAGCAAAGGGAGTCCCGATTTCCATGTTCGAAACAGAGAGCGAGGTGCGGTTCGTTAGGTTCCAAATGAGGACGGGTGACAACGTCAAATCCCTTGAAAGATTATTTATTGAATTTTCCCAAACTTTCTTCTCTGATCTCATTGGGTCTTGTAGGCAGGCAGAAAGAAAACAGATCGTCCATCTGGTCTGTCCTTTCCGATTGGGTCAGCCAATTTCTTGGCGAACGAAACTTCTGAACGGATCGCAGCTTTCAACAAGTTTATCACGAAACAATACTCCCAAAAAAACGACCGAACTTAACATTACCAAAACATACATTTTTTGTTCTACATTTATTTTTCAGGGACGGCGCGAACGCAGTCCCAACTAACAAAAATTACACGCCCGAGATATCCACGTTTGGGATATTCGCGGGGGTCGGCCCAACTGAAGTGCAATGGAAGAGCCTCACCCCGGGGGAACCGCCTTGCTGATCACGGTAACCCCTACGCCAGGTAAGTATGCCTCGACCGAAAACCTCTCACACCCTACTCTATCTTCTCAACTAACTCTCATCGAGTGTTTACGCATATCGGAAAGTGTTTCGCAACTTGTCAATTATAACTTATAATTACTATAATTACTTTACACAGACAATATATATACAACTAAATGTGTTCAAGTTATCTTCACAAGTAAACTTTGAACCAACTTTTTAAGGGAGGAAAAGAAGCTACTCCTTGTGCTGCCATCTATTGAGAAACGTTTACTTACTCCAACATTATTCACACTACGTTCAACTTTCACATACGAATGTTGCTGGCTGGCCTTCTCGTTTTCTGTCCCCTTCAGGTTCACGGGGTATACAGTTCAATTATTGCATATCTGAAAATAACCTTCTCCGATTCACGCTCGGAAATAGGACGGGTTCCACTCGTGTGCTCTTGAAGAATGGACATTTTCTTGTCAAAAAAGGAAAGAAAGTGGACTGATATCGACGGGAATGCTTTGGGTTTTCTTCACGCAAGAAATTCCAAATGATGGCTGGAACACAATTTGTCGTTTATCAGAAACGTTAAGGGAGGAAATGCGAGAGGGATGTACCGTACCGAGAAGACCTGACGCGTTCACGTCTTGTCCCGTGAGTGAAGAAGAATATCTATACTCGTTGGAAGATGCCTTCTTGTCTTCAGTTGCATTACCTGTCTCCTCCTCAATCACATCCCAAATTGCACTTGTCGGTTTCAATTCATATCGGGTGTTCCTGATGGCCTACTGCTACCGCTGTACTGCATTCACTTCCAGTGGAGCAACATTCCACTCTGCTTCGGTTCCACTCTAAACTGAACGTCCAGTCCCGATTAGCCTACGGGACAACAAATTCGACTTAAAATTTGAAAAACTTATCGACAACGAAATAATATTTCTCCTTGTGTCTATTACATGCAAAATTGTCAAATCAAAAACCTTCGCTATAAACAGTGTTCGGAGGGAGGGGGGACGCAGGGATGGCAAAATTCTCCTATGCACTGTCTCATTTTCACCACATTACATAAAAAACTACACCTCTCCCACGGTTTCTTTGAACATTCTCACAGACACAATTTTACACTTCAAACGCAGATTAAAACAAAAGAAAAACATAAGTTTCTATGTTAAATAACATATCTAATTCATGTATAAAAGTGCCGGAGCCTTTGCTTCAAACAAGTCGCACTCTAAAGCGTTTCTCGTTTTGTAATCGTGGGGTTCGATACTCGGTCGAGGCACATAATGGCTTGGATCCCACTCTAAACTGTAGGTCCGGTCCAAGCTAAACTATCTGTGAATAAAACTCAAATATTTACATCAGAAACTCAAAAACACGGTCGAGCAGAATCGGTTTAGCAGAAATTTTCACATAAAAGTGTATCCGAATTTACTAAAAATTTTACCCGTCACTTGAAGCCCCCTCGGTTAGAGTCCTAACCTGGGCATGTTGTGGGCCTTACGAGTGTCCTTTCATCACGTACCCATTATTCATCCTTGTCGTCGCAATTAGTAAATATCAAAGGAAAGGGACGTAAATGAAAAACACAATATTTACGTAGCATGTAGAGAATTGTCGTTAACCACTCATTCTCCTCCTGTCACTTGCGATTATTTCTAGCATAATTCAGCTAGCCTATTTGTCAAATCTCTTCCAATGTAAGGTATACATTCGTAACTATTGCAGCACAACTTTTTCAAATGGTCATGCCTTCAACGGGCGGTGAAGTAGAAGCCAATATTAATACATAAAATGGACAATTTGAATTTGGAAACCTAAGTATTATGTATTCAACAAGCAAGAAAAACTAGTTCATTTTATTGGTTTATTTTTCTACCAAAGGATGCATTGTTTCAAGCACCAGGTACTGGTACGACGTGGTTGAGTTTCCATGAGGGAATACCTTTCATTATAAATATGCTCTCTGGTTAAATGTAGTCTTAAAAAATTCTTAAAAATCAGACAACTGTTTATTCACGCGAATTCGTTATTGTAATGGTAATTTCGACGCAACGAAAACATCTTTAAGATCTCTGCTAATATGCAGGACGACTACCAACATTATGAAGGTTGGATGTTATGTTACCGCTTACTACATTCTACGCCATGCAGTGCACGCGTTAAGGCTCTGGAAGCAAAGGGAGTCCCGATTTCCATGTTCGAAACAGAGAGCGAGGTGCGGTTCGTTAGGTTCCAAATGAGGACGGGTGACAACGTCAAATCCCTTGAAAGATTATTTATTGAATTTTCCCAAACTTTCTTCTCTGATCTCATTGGGTCTTGTAGGCAGGCAGAAAGAAAACAGATCGTCCATCTGGTCTGTCCTTTCCGATTGGGTCAGCCAATTTCTTGGCGAACGAAACTTCTGAACGGATCGCAGCTTTCAACAAGTTTATCACGAAACAATACTCCCAAAAAACCGACCGAACTTAACATTACCAAAACATACATTTTTTGTTCTACATTTATTTTTCAGGGACGGCGCGAACGCAGTCCCAACTAACAAAAATTACACGCCCGAGATATCCACGTTTGGGATATTCGCGGGGGTCAGCCCAACCCAAGTGCAATGGAAGAGCCTCACCCCGGGGGAACCGCCTTGCTGATCACGGTAACCCCTACGCCAGGTAAGTATGCCTCGACCGGAAACCTCTCACACCCTACTCTATCTTCTCAACTAACTCTCATCGAGTGTTTACGCATATCGGAAAGTGTTTCGCAACTTGTCAATTATAACTTATAATTACTATAATTACTTTACACAGACAATATATATACAACTAAATGTGTTCAAGTTATCTTCACAAGTAAACTTTGAACCAACTTTTTAAGGGAGGAAAAGAAGCTACTCCTTGTGCTGCCATCTATTGAGAAACGTTTACTTACTCCAACATTATCCACACTACGTTCAACTTTCACATACGAATGTTGCTGGCTGGCCTTCTCGTTTTCTGTCCCCTTCAGGTTCACGGGGTATACAGTTCAATTATTGCATATCTGAAAATAACCTTCTCCGATTCACGCTCGGAAATAGGACGGGTTCCACTCGTGTGCTCTTGAAGAATGGACATTTTCTTGTCAAAAAAGGAAAGAAAGTGGACTGATATCGACGGGAATGCTTTGGGTTTTCTTCACGCAAGAAATTCCAAATGATGGCTGGAACACAATTTGTCGTTTATCAGAAACGTTAAGGGAGGAAATGCGAGAGGGATGTACCGTACCGAGAAGACCTGACGCGTTCACGTCTTGTCCCGTGAGTGAAGAAGAATATCTATACTCGTTGGAAGATGCCTTCTTGTCTTCAGTTGCATTACCTGTCTCCTCCTCAATCACATCCCAAATTGCACTTGTCGGTTTCAATTCATATCGGGTGTTCCTGATGGCCTACTGCTACCGCTGTACTGCATTCACTTCCAGGGGAGCAACATTCCACTCTGCTTCGGTTCCACTCTAAACTGAACGTCCAGTCCCGATTAGCCTACCTACCAGACAACAAATTCGACTTAAAATTTGAAAAACTTATCGACAACGAAATAATATTTCTCCTTGTGTCTATTACATGCAAAATTGTCAAATCAAAAACCTTCGCTATAAACAGTGTTCGGAGGGAGGGGGGACGCAGGGATGGCAAAATTCTCCTATGCACTGTCTCATTTTCACCACATTACATAAAAAACTACACCTCTCCCACGGTTTCTTTGAACATTCTCACAGACACAATTTTACACTTCAAACGCAGATTAAAACAAAAGAAAAACATAAGTTTCTATGTTAAATAGCATATCTAATTCATGTATAAAGGTGCCGGAGCCTTTGCTTCAAACAAGTCGCACTCTAAAGCGTTTCTCGTTTTGTAATCGTGGGGTTCGATACTCGGTCGAGGCACATAATGGCTTGGATCCCACTCTAAACTGTAGGTCCGGTCCAAGCTAAACTATCTGTGAATAAAACTCAAATATTTACATCAAAAACTCAAAAACACGGTCGAGCAGAATCGGTTTAGCAGAAATTTTCACATAAAAGTGTATCCGAATTTACTAAAAATTTTACCCGTCACTTGAAGCCCCCTCGGTTAGAGTCCTAACCTGGGCATGTTGTGGGCCTTACGAGTGTCCTTTCGTCACGTACCCATTATTCATCCTTGTCGTCGCAATTAGTAAATATCAAAGGAAAGGGACGTAAATGAAAAACACAATATTTACGTAGCATGTAGAGAATTGTCGTTAACCACTCATTCTCCTCCTGTCACTTGCGATTATTTCTAGCATAATTCAGCTAGCCTATTTGTCAAATCTCTTCCAATGTAAGGTATACATTCGTAACTATTGCAGCACAACTTTTTCAAATGGTCATGCCTTCAACGGGCGGTGAAGTAGAAGCCAATATTAATACATAAAATGGACAATTTGAATTTGGAAACCTAAGTATTATGTATTCAACAAGCAAGAAAAACTAGTTCATTTTATTGGTTTATTTTTCTACCAAAGGATGCATTGTTTCAAGCACCAGGTACTGGTACGACGTGGTTGAGTTTCCATGAGGGAATACCTTTCATTATAAATATGCTCTCTGGTTAAATGTAGTCTTAAAAAATTCTTAAAAATCAGACAACTGTTTATTCACGCGAATTCGTTATTGTAATGGTAATTTCGACGCAACGAAAACATCTTTAAGATCTCTGCTAATATGCAGGACGACTACCAACATTATGAAGGTTGGATGTTATGTTACCGCTTACTACATTCTACGCCATGCAGTGCACGCGTTAAGGCTCTGGAAGCAAAGGGAGTCCCGATTTCCATGTTCGAAACAGAGAGCGAGGGGCGGTTCGTTAGGTTCCAAATGAGGACGGGTGACAACGTCAAATCCCTTGAAAGATTATTTATTGAATTTTCCCAAACTTTCTTCTCTGATCTCATTGGGTCTTGTAGGCAGGCAGAAAGAAAACAGATCGTCCATCTGGTCTGTCCTTTCCGATTGGGTCAGCCAATTTCTTGGCGAACGAAACTTCTGAACGGATCGCAGCTTTCAACAAGTTTATCACGAAACAATACTCCCAAAAAAACGACCGAACTTAACATTACCAAAACATACATTTTTTGTTCTACATTTATTTTTCAGGGACGGCGCGAACGCAGTCCCAACTAACAAAAATTACACGCCCGAGATATCCACGTTTGGGATATTCGCGGGGGTCAGCCCAACCGAAGTGCAATGGAAGAGCCTCGCCCCGGGGGAACCGCCTTGCTGATCACGGTAACCCCTACGCCAGGTAAGTATGCCTCGACCGGAAACCTCTCACACCCTACTCTATCTTCTCAACTAACTCTCATCGAGTGTTTACGCATAACGGAAAGTGTTTCGCAACTTGTCAATTATAACTTATAATTACTATAATTACTTTACACAGACAATATATATACAACTAAATGTGTTCAAGTTATCTTCACAAGTAAACTTTGAACCAACTTGTTAAAGGAGAAAAAGAAGCTACTCCTTGTTCTGCCATCTATTGAGAAACGTTTACTTACTCCAACATTATCCACACTACGTTCAACTTTCACATACGAATGTTGCTGGCTGGCCTTCTCGTTTTCTGTCCCCTTCAGGTTCACGGGTTATACAGTTCAATTATTGCATATCTGAAAATAACCTTCTCCGATTCACGCTCGGAAATAGGACGGGTTCCACTCGTGTGCTCTTGAAGAATGGACCTTTTCTTGTCAAAAAAGGAAAGAAAGTGGACTGATATCGACGGGAATGCTTTGGGTTTTCTTCACGCAAGAAATTCCAAATGATGGCTGGAACACAATTTGTCGTTTATCAGAAACGTTAAGGGAGGAAATGCGAGAGGGATGTACCGTACCGAGAAGACCTGACGCGTTCACGTCTTGTCCCGTGAGTGAAGAAGAATATCTATACTCGTTGGAAGATGCCTTCTTGTCTTCAGTTGCATTACCTGTCTCCTCCTCAATCACATCCCAAATTGCACTTGTCGGTTTCAATTCATATCGGGTGTTCCTGATGGCCTACTGCTACCGCTGTACTGCATTCACTTCCAGTGGAGCAACATTCCACTCTGCTTCGGTTCCACTCTAAACTGAACGTCCAGTCCCGATTAGCCTACGGGACAACAAATTCGACTTAAAATTTGAAAAACTTATCGACAACGAAATAATATTTCTCCTTGTGTCTATTACATGCAAAATTGTCAAATCAAAAACCTTCGCTATAAACAGTGTTCGGAGGGAGGGGGGACGCAGGGATGGCAAAATTCTCCTATGCACTGTCTCATTTTCACCACATTACATAAAAAACTACACCTCTCCCACGGTTTCTTTGAACATTCTCACAGACACAATTTTACACTTCAAACGCAGATTAAAACAAAAGAAAAACATAAGTTTCTATGTTAAATAACATATCTAATTCATGTATAAAAGTGCCGGAGCCTTTGCTTCAAACAAGTCGCACTCTAAAGCGTTTCTCGTTTTGTAATCGTGGGGTTCGATACTCGGTCGAGGCACATAATGGCTTGGATCCCACTCTAAACTGTAGGTCCGGTCCAAGCTAAACTATCTGTGAATAAAACTCAAATATTTACATCAGAAACTCAAAAACACGGTCGAGCAGAATCGGTTTAGCAGAAATTTTCACATAAAAGTGTATCCGAATTTACTAAAAATTTTACCCGTCACTTGAAGCCCCCTCGGTTAGAGTCCTAACCTGGGCATGTTGTGGGCCTTACGAGTGTCCTTTCATCACGTACCCATTATTCATCCTTGTCGTCGCAATTAGTAAATATCAAAGGAAAGGGACGTAAATGAAAAACACAATATTTACGTAGCATGTAGAGAATTGTCGTTAACCACTCATTCTCCTCCTGTCACTTGCGATTATTTCTAGCATAATTCAGCTAGCCTATTTGTCAAATCTCTTCCAATGTAAGGTATACATTCGTAACTATTGCAGCACAACTTTTTCAAATGGTCATGCCTTCAACGGGCGGTGAAGTAGAAGCCAATATTAATACATAAAATGGACAATTTGAATTTGGAAACCTAAGTATTATGTATTCAACAAGCAAGAAAAACTAGTTCATTTTATTGGTTTATTTTTCTACCAAAGGATGCATTGTTTCAAGCACCAGGTACTGGTACGACGTGGTTGAGTTTCCATGAGGGAATACCTTTCATTATAAATATGCTCTCTGGTTAAATGTAGTCTTAAAAAATTCTTAAAAATCAGACAACTGTTTATTCACGCGAATTCGTTATTGTAATGGTAATTTCGACGCAACGAAAACATCTTTAAGATCTCTGCTAATATGCAGGACGACTACCAACATTATGAAGGTTGGATGTTATGTTACCGCTTACTACATTCTACGCCATGCAGTGCACGCGTTAAGGCTCTGGAAGCAAAGGGAGTCCCGATTTCCATGTTCGAAACAGAGAGCGAGGTGCGGTTCGTTAGGTTCCAAATGAGGACGGGTGACAACGTCAAATCCCTTGAAAGATTATTTATTGAATTTTCCCAAACTTTCTTCTCTGATCTCATTGGGTCTTGTAGGCAGGCAGAAAGAAAACAGATCGTCCATCTGGTCTGTCCTTTCCGATTGGGTCAGCCAATTTCTTGGCGAACGAAACTTCTGAACGGATCGCAGCTTTCAACAAGTTTATCACGAAACAATACTCCCAAAAAACCGACCGAACTTAACATTACCAAAACACACATTTTTTGTTCTACATTTATTTTTCAGGGACGGCGCGAACGCAGTCCCAACTAACAAAAATTACACGCCCGAGATATCCACGTTTGGGATATTCGCGGGGGTCAGCCCAACCGAAGTGCAATGGAAGAGCCTCACCCCGGGGGAACCGCCTTGCTGATCACGGTAACCCCTACGCCAGGTAAGTATGCCTCGACCGGAAACCTCTCACACCCTACTCTATCTTCTCAACTAACTCTCATCGAGTGTTTACGCATATCGGAAAGTGTTTCGCAACTTGTCAATTATAACTTATAATTACTATAATTACTTTACACAGACAATATATATACAACTAAATGTGTTCAAGTTATCTTCACAAGTAAATTTTGAACCAACTTTTTAAGGGAGGAAAAGAAGCTACTCCTTGTGCTGCCATCTATTGAGAAACGTTTACTTACTCCAACATTATCCACACTACGTTCAACTTTCACATACGAATGTTGCTGGCTGGCCTTCTCGTTTTCTGTCCCCTTCAGGTTCACGGGGTATACAGTTCAATTATTGCATATCTGAAAATAACCTTCTCCGATTCACGCTCGGAAATAGGACGGGTTCCACTCGTGTGCTCTTGAAGAATGGACATTTTCTTGTCAAAAAAGGAAAGAAAGTGGACTGATATCGACGGGAATGCTTTGGGTTTTCTTCACGCAAGAAATTCCAAATGATGGCTGGAACACAATTTGTCGTTTATCAGAAACGTTAAGGGAGGAAATGCGAGAGGGATGTACCGTACCGAGAAGACCTGACGCGTTCACGTCTTGTCCCGTGAGTGAAGAAGAATATCTATACTCGTTGGAAGATGCCTTCTTGTCTTCAGTTGCATTACCTGTCTCCTCCTCAATCACATCCCAAATTGCACTTGTCGGTTTCAATTCATATCGGGTGTTCCTGATGGCCTACTGCTACCGCTGTACTGCATTCACTTCCAGGGGAGCAACATTCCACTCTGCTTCGGTTCCACTCTAAACTGAACGTCCAGTCCCGATTAGCCTACCTACCAGACAACAAATTCGACTTACAATTTGAAAAACTTATCGACAACGAAATAATATTTCTCCTTGTGTCTATTACATGCAAAATTGTCAAATCAAAAACCTTCGCTATAAACAGTGTTCGGAGGGAGGGGGGACGCAGGGATGGCAAAATTCTCCTATGCACTGTCTCATTTTCACCACATTACATAAAAAACTACACCTCTCCCACGGTTTCTTTGAACATTCTCACAGACACAATTTTACACTTCAAACGCAGATTAAAACAAAAGAAAAACATAAGTTTCTATGTTAAATAGCATATCTAATTCATGTATAAAGGTGCCGGAGCCTTTGCTTCAAACAAGTCGCACTCTAAAGCGTTTCTCGTTTTGTAATCGTGGGGTTCGATACTCGGTCGAGGCACATAATGGCTTGGATCCCACTCTAAACTGTAGGTCCGGTCCAAGCTAAACTATCTGTGAATAAAACTCAAATATTTACATCAAAAACTCAAAAACACGGTCGAGCAGAATCGGTTTAGCAGAAATTTTCACATAAAAGTGTATCCGAATTTACTAAAAATTTTACCCGTCACTTGAAGCCCCCTCGGTTAGAGTCCTAACCTGGGCATGTTGTGGGCCTTACGAGTGTCCTTTCGTCACGTACCCATTATTCATCCTTGTCGTCGCAATTAGTAAATATCAAAGGAAAGGGACGTAAATGAAAAACACAATATTTACGTAGCATGTAGAGAATTGTCGTTAACCACTCATTCTCCTCCTGTCACTTGCGATTATTTCTAGCATAATTCAGCTAGCCTATTTGTCAAATCTCTTCCAATGTAAGGTATACATTCGTAACTATTGCAGCACAACTTTTTCAAATGGTCATGCCTTCAACGGGCGGTGAAGTAGAAGCCAATATTAATACATAAAATGGACAATTTGAATTTGGAAACCTAAGTATTATGTATTCAACAAGCAAAAGAAAAACTAGTTCATTTTATTGGTTTATTTTTCTACCAAAGGATGCATTGTTTCAAGCACCAGGTACTGGTACGACGTGGTTGAGTTTCCATGAGGGAATACCTTTCATTATAAATATGCTCTCTGGTTAAATGTAGTCTTAAAAAATTCTTAAAAATCAGACAACTGTTTATTCACGCGAATTCGTTATTGTAATGGTAATTTCGACGCAACGAAAACATCTTTAAGATCTCTGCTAATATGCAGGACGACTACCAACATTATGAAGGTTGGATGTTATGTTACCGCTTACTACATTCTACGCCATGCAGTGCACGCGTTAAGGCTCTGGAAGCAAAGGGAGTCCCGATTTCCATGTTCGAAACAGAGAGCGAGGTGCGGTTCGTTAGGTTCCAAATTAGGACGGGTGACAACGTCAAATCCCTTGAAAGATTATTTATTGAATTTTCCCAAACTTTCTTCTCTGATCTCATTGGGTCTTGTAGGCAGGCAGAAAGAAAACAGATCGTCCATCTGGTCTGTCCTTTCCGATTGGCTCAGCCAATTTCTTGGCGAACGAAACTTCTGAACGGATCGCAGCTTTCAACAAGTTTATCACGAAACAATACTCCCAAAAAAACGACCGAACTTAACATTACCAAAACATACATTTTTTGTTCTACATTTATTTTTCAGGGACGGCGCGAACGCAGTCCCAACTAACAAAAATTACACGCCCGAGATATCCACGTTTGGGATATTCGCGGGGGTCAGCCCAACCGAAGTGCAATGGAAGAGCCTCGCCCCGGGGGAACCGCCTTGCTGATCACGGTAACCCCTACGCCAGGTAAGTATGCCTCGACCGGAAACCTCTCACACCCTACTCTATCTTCTCAACTAACTCTCATCGAGTGTTTACGCATAACGGAAAGTGTTTCGCAACTTGTCAATTATAACTTATAATTACTATAATTACTTTACACAGACAATATATATACAACTAAATGTGTTCAAGTTATCTTCACAAGTAAACTTTGAACCAACTTGTTAAGGGAGAAAAAGAAGCTACTCCTTGTTCTGCCATCTATTGAGAAACGTTTACTTACTCCAACATTATCCACACTACGTTCATCTTTCACATACGAATGTTGCTGGCTGGCCTTCTCGTTTTCTGTCCCCTTCAGGTTCACGGGGTATACAGTTCAATTATTGCATATCTGAAAATAACCTTCTCCGATTCACGCTCGGAAATAGGACGGGTTCCACTCGTGTGCTCTTGAAGAATGGACCTTTTCTTGTCAAAAAAGGAAAGAAAGTGGACTGATATCGACGGGAATGCTTTGGGTTTTCTTCACGCAAGAAATTCCAAATGATGGCTGGAACACAATTTGTCGTTTATCAGAAACGTTAAGGGAGGAAATGCGAGAGGGATGTACCGTACCGAGAAGACCTGACGCGTTCACGTCTTGTCTCGTGAGTGAAGAAGAATATCTATACTCGTTGGAAGATGCCTTCTTGTCTTCAGTTGCATTACCTGTCTCCTCCTCAATCACATCCCAAATTGCACTTGTCGGTTTCATTTCATATCGGGTGTTCCTGATGGCCTACTGCTACCGCTGTACTGCATTCACTTCCAGTGGAGCAACATTCCACTCTGCTTCGGTTCCACTCTAAACTGAACGTCCAGTCCCGATTAGCCTACCGGACAACAAATTCGACTTAAAATTTGAAAAACTTATCGACAACGAAATAATATTTCTCCTTGTGTCTATTACATGCAAAATTGTCAAATCAAAAACCTTCGCTATAAACAGTGTTCGGAGGGAGGGGGGACGCAGGGATGGCAAAATTCTCCTATGCACTGTCTCATTTTCACCACATTACATAAAAAACTACACCTCTCCCACGGTTTCTTTGAACATTCTCACAGACACAATTTTACACTTCAAACGCAGATTAAAACAAAAGAAAAACATAAGTTTCTATGTTAAATAGCATATCTAATTCATGTATAAAGGTGCCGGAGCCTTTGCTTCAAACAAGTCGCACTCTAAAGCGTTTCTCGTTTTGTAATCGAGGGGTTCGATACTCGGTCGAGGCACATAATGGCTTGGATTCCACTCTAAACTGTAGGTCCGGTCCAAGTTAAACTATCTGTGAATAAAACTCGAATATTTACATCAGAAACTCAAAAACACGGTCGAGCAGAATCGGTTTAGCAGAAATTTTCACATAAAAGTGCATCCGAATTTACTAAAAATTTTACCCGTCACTTGAAGCCCCCTCGGTTAGAGTCCTAACCTGGGCATGTTGTGGGCCTTACGAGTGTCCTTTCGTCACGTACCCATTATTCATCCTTGTCGTCGCAATTAGTAAATATCAAAGGAAAGGGACGTACATGAAAAACACAATATTTACGTAGCATGTAGAGAATTGTCGTTAACCACTCATTCTCCTCCTGTCACTTGCGATTATTTCTAGCATAATTCAGCTAGCCTATTTGTCAAATCTCTTCCAATGTAAGGTATACATTCGTAACTATTGCAGCACAACTTTTTCAAATGGTCATGCCTTCAACGGGCGGTGAAGTAGAAGCCAATATTAATACATAAAATGGACAATTTGAATTTGGAAACCTAAGTATTATGTATTCAACAAGCAAGAAAAACTAGTTCATTTTATTGGTTTATTTTTCTACCAAAGGATGCATTGTTTCAAGCACCAGGTACTGGTACGACGTGGTTGAGTTTCCATGAGGGAATACCTTTCATTATAAATATGCTCTCTGGTTAAATGTAGTCTTAAAAAAATTCTTAAAAATCAGACAACTGTTTATTCACGCGAATTCGCTATTGTAATGGTAATTTCGACGCAACGAAAACATCTTTAAGATCTCTGCTAATATGCAGGACGACTACCAACATTATGAAGGTTGGATGTTATGTTACCGCTTACTACATTCTACGCCATGCAGTGCACGCGTTAAGGCTCTGGAAGCAAAGGGAGTCCCGATTTCCATGTTCGAAACAGAGAGCGAGGTGCGGTTCGTTAGGTTATAAATGAGGACGGGTGACAACGTCAAATCCCTTGAAAGATTATTTATTGAATTTTCCCAAACTTTCTTCTCTGATCTCATTGGGTCTTGTAGGCAGGCAGAAAGAAAACAGATCGTCCATCTGGTCTGTCCGTTCCGATTGGGTCAGCCAATTTCTTGGCGAACGAAACTTCTGAACGGATCGCAGCTTTCAACAAGTTTATCACGAAACAATACTCCCAAAAAACCGACCGAACTTAACATTACCAAAACATACATTTTTTGTTCTACATTTATTTTTCAGGGACGGCGCGAACGCAGTCCCAACTAACAAAAATTACACGCCCGAGATATCCACGTTTGGGATATTCGCGGGGGTCAGCCCAACCCAAGTGCAATGGAAGAGCCTCACCCCGGGGGAACCGCCTTGCTGATCACGGTAACCCCTACGCCAGGTAAGTATGCCTCGACCGGAAACCTCTCACACCCTACTCTATCTTCTCAACTAACTCTCATCGAGTGTTTACGCATATCGGAAAGTGTTTCGCAACTTGTCAATTATAACTTATAATTACTATAATTACTTTACACAGACAATATATATACAACTAAATGTGTTCAAGTTATCTTCACAAGTAAACTTTGAACCAACTTTTTAAGGGAGGAAAAGAAGCTACTCCTTGTGCTGCCATCTATTGAGAAACGTTTACTTACTCCAACATTATCCACACTACGTTCAACTTTCACATACGAATGTTGCTGGCTGGCCTTCTCGTTTTCTGTCCCCTTCAGGTTCACGGGGTATACAGTTCAATTATTGCATATCTGAAAATAACCTTCTCCGATTCACGCTCGGAAATAGGACGGGTTCCACTCGTGTGCTCTTGAAGAATGGACATTTTCTTGTCAAAAAAGGAAAGAAAGTGGACTGATATCGACGGGAATGCTTTGGGTTTTCTTCACGCAAGAAATTCCAAATGATGGCTGGAACACAATTTGTCGTTTATCAGAAACGTTAAGGGAGGAAATGCGAGAGGGATGTACCGTACCGAGAAGACCTGACGCGTTCACGTCTTGTCCCGTGAGTGAAGAAGAATATCTATACTCGTTGGAAGATGCCTTCTTGTCTTCAGTTGCATTACCTGTCTCCTCCTCAATCACATCCCAAATTGCACTTGTCGGTTTCAATTCATATCGGGTGTTCCTGATGGCCTACTGCTACCGCTGTACTGCATTCACTTCCAGGGGAGCAACATTCCACTCTGCTTCGGTTCCACTCTAAACTGAACGTCCAGTCCCGATTAGCCTACCTACCAGACAACAAATTCGACTTAAAATTTGAAAAACTTATCGACAACGAAATAATATTTCTCCTTGTGTCTATTACATGCAAAATTGTCAAATCAAAAACCTTCGCTATAAACAGTGTTCGGTGGGAGGGGGGACGCAGGGATGGCAAAATTCTCCTATGCACTGTCTCATTTTCACCACATTACATAAAAAACTACACCTCTCCCACGGTTTCTTTGAACATTCTCACAGACACAATTTTACACTTCAAACGCAGATTAAAACAAAAGAAAAACATAAGTTTCTATGTTAAATAGCATATCTAATTCATGTATAAAGGTGCCGGAGCCTTTGCTTCAAACAAGTCGCACTCTAAAGCGTTTCTCGTTTTGTAATCGTGGGGTTCGATACTCGGTCGAGGCACATAATGGCTTGGATCCCACTCTAAACTGTAGGTCCGGTCCAAGCTAAACTATCTGTGAATAAAACTCAAATATTTACATCAAAAACTCAAAAACACGGTCGAGCAGAATCGGTTTAGCAGAAATTTTCACATAAAAGTGTATCCGAATTTACTAAAAATTTTACCCGTCACTTGAAGCCCCCTCGGTTAGAGTCCTAACCTGGGCATGTTGTGGGCCTTACGAGTGTCCTTTCGTCACGTACCCATTATTCATCCTTGTCGTCGCAATTAGTAAATATCAAAGGAAAGGGACGTAAATGAAAAACACAATATTTACGTAGCATGTAGAGAATTGTCGTTAACCACTCATTCTCCTCCTGTCACTTGCGATTATTTCTAGCATAATTCAGCTAGCCTATTTGTCAAATCTCTTCCAATGTAAGGTATACATTCGTAACTATTGCAGCACAACTTTTTCAAATGGTCATGCCTTCAACGGGCGGTGAAGTAGAAGCCAATATTAATACATAAAATGGAAAATTTGAATTTGGAAACCTAAGTATTATGTATTCAACAAGCAAGAAAAACTAGTTCATTTTATTGGTTTATTTTTCTACCAAAGGATGCATTGTTTCAGGCACCAGGTACTGGTACGACGTGGTTGAGTTTCCATGAGGGAATACCTTTCATTATAAATATGCTCTCTGGTTAAATGTAGTCTTAAAAAAATTCTTAAAAATCAGACAACTGTTTATTCACGCGAATTCGCTATTGTAATGGTAATTTCGACGCAACGAAAACATCTTTAAGATCTCTGCTAATATGCAGGACGACTACCAACATTATGAAGGTTGGATGTTATGTTACCGCTTACTACATTCTACGCCATGCAGTGCACGCGTTAAGGCTCTGGAAGCAAAGGGAGTCCCGATTTCCATGTTCGAAACAGAGAGCGAGGTGCGGTTCGTTAGGTTATAAATGAGGACGGGTGACAACGTCAAATCCCTTGAAAGATTATTTATTGAATTTTCCCAAACTTTCTTCTCTGATCTCATTGGGTCTTGTAGGCAGGCAGAAAGAAAACAGATCGTCCATCTGGTCTGTCCTTTCCGATTGGGTCAGCCAATTTCTTGGCGAACGAAACTTCTGAACGGATCGCAGCTTTCAACAAGTTTATCACGAAACAATACTCCCAAAAAACCGACCGAACTTAACATTACCAAAACATACATTTTTTGTTCTACATTTATTTTTCAGGGACGGCGCGAACGCAGTCCCAACTAACAAAAATCACACGCCCGAGATATCCACGTTTGGGATATTCGCGGGGGTCAGCCCAACCGAAGTGCAATGGAAGAGCCTCACCCCGGGGGAACCGCCTTGCTGATCACGGTAACCCCTACGCCAGGTAAGTATGCCTCGACCGGAAACCTCTCACACCCTACTCTATCTTCTCAACTAACTCTCATCGAGTGTTTACGCATATCGGAAAGTGTTTCGCAACTTGTCAATTATAACTTATAATTACTATAATTACTTTACACAGACAATATATATACAACTAAATGTGTTCAAGTTATCTTCAAAAGTAAACTTTGAACCAACTTTTCAAGGGAGGAAAAGAAGCTACTCCTTGTGCTGCCATCTATTGAGAAACGTTTACTTACTCCAACATTATCCACACTACGTTCAACTTTCACATACGAATGTTGCTGGCTGGCCTTCTCGTTTTCTGTCCCCTTCAGGTTCACGGGTTATACAGTTCAATTATTGCATATCTGAAAATAACCTTCTCCGATTCACGCTCGGAAATAGGACGGGTTCCACTCGTGTGCTCTTGAAGAATAGACATTTTCTTGTCAAAAAAGGAAAGAAAGTGGACTGATATCGACGGGAATGCTTTGGGTTTTCTTCACGCAAGAAATTCCAAATGATGGCTGGAACACAATTTGTCGTTTATCAGAAACGTTAAGGGAGGAAATGCGAGAGGGATGTACCGTACCGAGAAGACCTGACGCGTTCACCTCTTGTCTCGTGAGTGAAGAAGAATATCTATACTCGTTGGAAGATGCCTTCTTGTCTTCAGTTGCATTACCTGTCTCCTCCTCAATCACATCCCAAATTGCACTTGTCGGTTTCATTTCATATCGGGTGTTCCTGATGGCCTACTGCTACCGCTGTACTGCATTCACTTCCAGTGGAGCAACATTCCACTCTGCTTCGGTTCCACTCTAAACTGAACGTCCAGTCCCGATTAGCCTACCGGACAACAAATTCGACTTAAAATTTGAAAAACTTATCGACAACGAAATAATATTTCTCCTTGTGTCTATTACATGCAAAATTGTCAAATCAAAAACCTTCGCTATAAACAGTGTTCGGAGGGAGGGGGGACGCAGGGATGGCAAAATTCTCCTATGCACTGTCTCATTTTCACCACATTACATAAAAAACTACACCTCTCCCACGGTTTCTTTGAACATTCTCACAGACACAATTTTACACTTCAAACGCAGATTAAAACAAAAGAAAAACATAAGTTTCTATGTTAAATAGCATATCTAATTCATGTATAAAGGTGCCGGAGCCTTTGCTTCAAACAAGTCGCACTCTAAAGCGTTTCTCGTTTTGTAATCGAGGGGTTCGATACTCGGTCGAGGCACATAATGGCTTGGATTCCACTCTAAACTGTAGGTCCGGTCCAAGTTAAACTATCTGTGAATAAAACTCGAATATTTACATCAGAAACTCAAAAACACGGTCGAGCAGAATCGGTTTAGCAGAAATTTTCACATAAAAGTGCATCCGAATTTACTAAAAATTTTACCCGTCACTTGAAGCCCCCTCGGTTAGAGTCCTAACCTGGGCATGTTGTGGGCCTTACGAGTGTCCTTTCATCACGTACCCATTATTCATCCTTGTCGTCGCAATTAGTAAATATCAAAGGAAAGGGACGTAAATGAAAAACACAATATTTACGTAGCATGTAGAGAATTGTCGTTAACCACTCATTCTCCTCCTGTCACTTGCGATTATTTCTAGCATAATTCAGCTAGCCTATTTGTCAAATCTCTTCCAATGTAAGGTATACATTCGTAACTATTGCAGCACAACTTTTTCAAATGGTCATGCCTTCAACGGGCGGTGAAGTACAAGCCAATATTAATACATAAAATGGACAATTTGAATTTGGAAATCTAAGTATTATGTATTCAACAAGCAAGAAAAACTAGTTCATTTTATTGGTTTATTTTTCTACCAAAGGATGCATTGTTTCAAGCACCAGGTACTGGTACGACGTGGTTGAGTTTCCATGAGGGAATACCCTTCATTATAAATATGCTCTCTGGTTAAATGTAGTCTTAAAAAATTCTTAAAAATCAGACAACTGTTTATTCACGCGAATTCGTTATTGTAATGGTAATTTCGACGAAACGAAAACATCTTTAAGATCTCTGCTAATATGCAGGACGACTACAAACATTATGAAGGTTGGATGTTATGTTACCGCTTACTACATTCTACGCCATGCAGTGCACGCGTTAAGGCTCTGGAAGCAAAGGGAGTCCCGATTTCCATGTTCGAAACAGAGAGCGAGGTGCGGTTCGTTAGGTTATAAATGAGGACGGGTGACAACGTCAAATCCCTTGAAAGATTATTTATTGAATTTTCCCAAACTTTCTTCTCTGATCTCATTGGGTCTTGTAGGCAGGCAGAAAGAAAACAGATCGTCCATCTGGTCTGTCCTTTCCGATTGGGTCAGCCAATTTCTTGGCAAACGAAACTTCTGAACGGATCGCAGCTTTCAACAAGTTTATCACGAAACAATACTCCCAAAAAACCGACCGAACTTAACATTATCAAAACATACATTTTTTGTTCTACATTTATTTTTCAGGGACGGCGCGAACGCAGTCCCAACTAACAAAAATTACACGCCCGAGATATCCACGTTTGGGATATTCGCGGGGGTCAGCCCAACCGAAGTGCAATGGAAGAGCCTCACCCCGGGGGAACCGCCTTGCTGATCACGGTAACCCCTACGCCAGGTAAGTATGCCTCGACCGGAAACCTCTCACACCCTACTCTATCTTCTCAACTAACTCTCATCGAGTGTTTACGCATATCGGAAAGTGTTTCGCAACTTGTCAATTATAACTTATAATTACTATAATTACTTTACACAGACAATATATATACAACTAAATGTGTTCAAGTTATCTTCACAAGTAAACTTTGAACCAACTTTTTAAGGGAGGAAAAGAAGCTACTCCTTGTGCTGCCATCTATTGAGAAACGTTTACTTACTCCAACATTATCCACACTACGTTCAACTTTCACATACGAATGTTGCTGGCTGGCCTTCTCGTTTTCTGTCCCCTTCAGGTTCACGGGGTATACAGTTCAATTATTGCATATCTGAAAATAACCTTCTCCGATTCACGCTCGGAAATAGGACGGGTTCCACTCGTGTGCTCTTGAAGAATGGACATTTTCTTGTCAAAAAAGGAAAGAAAGTGGACTGATATCGACGGGAATGCTTTGGGTTTTCTTCACGCAAGAAATTCCAAATGATGGCTGGAACACAATTTGTCGTTTATCAGAAACGTTAAGGGAGGAAATGCGAGAGGGATGTACCGTACCGAGAAGACCTGACGCGTTCACGTCTTGTCTCGTGAGTGAAGAAGAATATCTATACTCGTTGGAAGATGCCTTCTTGTCTTCAGTTGCATTACCTGTCTCCTCCTCAATCACATCCCAAATTGCACTTGTCGGTTTCATTTCATATCGGGTGTTCCTGATGGCCTACTGCTACCGCTGTACTGCATTCACTTCCAGTGGAGCAACATTCCACTCTGCTTCGGTTCCACTCTAAACTGAACGTCCAGTCCCGATTAGCCTACCGGACAACAAATTCGACTTAAAATTTGAAAAACTTATCGACAACGAAATAATATTTCTCCTTGTGTCTATTACATGCAAAATTGTCAAATCAAAAACCTTCGCTATAAACAGTGTTCGGTGGGAGGGGGGACGCAGGGATGGCAAAATTCTCCTATGCACTGTCTCATTTTCACCACATTACATAAAAAAACTACACCTCTCCCCCGGTTTCTTTGAACATTCTCACAGACACAATTTTACACTTCAAACGCAGATTAAAACAAAAGAAAAACATAAGTTTCTATGTTAAATAGCATATCTAATTCATGTATAAAGGTGCCGGAGCCTTTGCTTCAAACAAGTCGCACTCTAAAGCGTTTCTCGTTTTGTAATCGAGGGGTTCGATACTCGGTCGAGGCACATAATGGCTTGGATCCCACTCTAAACTGTAGGTCCGGTCCAAGTTAAACTATCTGTGAATAAAACTCGAATATTTACATCAGAAACTCAAAAACACGGTCGAGCAGAATCGGTTTAGCAGAAATTTTCACATAAAAGTGCATCCGAATTTACTAAAAATTTTACCCGTCACTTGAAGCCCCCTCGGTTAGAGTCCTAACCTGGGCATGTTGTGGGCCTTACGAGTGTCCTTTCATCACGTACCCATTATTCATCCTTGTCTTCGCAATTAGTAAATATCAAAGGAAAGGGACGTAAATGAAAAACACAATATTTACGTAGCATGTAGAGAATTGTCGTTAACCACTCATTCTCCTCCCGTCACTTGCGATTATTTCTAGCATAATTCAGCTAGCCTATTTGTCAAATCTCTTCCAATGTAAGGTATACATTCGTAACTATTGCAGCACAACTTTTTCAAATGGTCATGCCTTCAACGGGCGGTGAAGTACAAGCCAATATTAATACATAAAATGGACAATTTGAATTTGGAAATCTAAGTATTATGTATTCAACAAGCAAGAAAAACTAGTTCATTTTATTGGTTTATTTTTCTACCAAAGGATGCATTGTTTCAAGCACCAGGTACTGGTACGACGTGGTTGAGTTTCCATGAGGGAATACCTTTCATTATAAATATGCTCTCTGGTTAAATGTAGTCTTAAAAAATTCTTAAAAATCAGACAACTGTTTATTCACGCGAATTCGTTATTGTAATGGTAATTTCGACGCAACGAAAACATCTTTAAGATCTCTGCTAATATGCAGGACGACTACCAACATTATGAAAGTTGGATGTTATGTTACCGCTTACTACATTCTACGCCATGCAGTGCACGCGTTAAGGCTCTGGAAGCAAAGGGAGTCCCGATTTCCATGTTCGAAACAGAGAGCGAGGTGCGGTTCGTTAGGTTATAAATGAGGACGGGTGACAACGTCAAATCCCTTGAAAGATTATTTATTGAATTTTCCCAAACTTTCTTCTCTGATCTCATTGGGTCTTGTAGGCAGGCAGAAAGAAAACAGATCGTCCATCTGGTCTGTCCTTTCCGATTGGGTCAGCCAATTTCTTGGCGAACGAAACTTCTGAACGGATCGCAGCTTTCAACAAGTTTATCACGAAACAATACTCCCAAAAAAATGACAGAACTTAACATTACCAAAACATACATTTTTTGTTCTACATTTATTTTTCAGGGACGGCGCGAACGCAGTCCCAACTAACAAAAATCACACGCCCGAGATATCCACGTTTGGGATATTCGCGGGGGTCAGCCCAACCGAAGTGCAATGGAAGAGCCTCACCCCGGGGGAACCGCCTTGCTGATCACGGTAACCCCTACGCCAGGTAAGTATGCCTCGACCGGAAACCTCTCACACCCTACTCTATCTTCTCAACTAACTCTCATCGAGTGTTTACGCATATCGGAAAGTGTTTCGCAACTTGTCAATTATAACTTATAATTACTATAATTACTTTACACAGACAATATATATACAACTAAATGTGTTCAAGTTATCTTCACAAGTAAACTTTGAACCAACTTTTTAAGGGAGGAAAAGAAGCTACTCCTTGTGCTGCCATCTATTGAGAAACGTTTACTTACTCCAACATTATCCACACTACGTTCAACTTTCACATATGAATGTTGCTGGCTGGCCTTCTCGTTTTCTGTCCCCTTCAGGTTCACGGGGTATACAGTTCAATTATTGCATATCTGAAAATAAACTTCTCCGATTCACGCTCGGAAATAGGACGGATTCCACTCGTGTGCTCTTGAAGAATGGACATTTTCTTGTCAAAAAAGGAAAGAAAGTGGACTGATATCGACGGGAATGCTTTGGGTTTTCTTCACGCAAGAAATTCCAAATGATGGCTGGAACACAATTTGTCGTTTATCAGAAACGTTAAGGGAGGAAATGCGAGAGGGATGTACCGTACCGAGAAGACCTGACGCGTTCACGTCTTGTCTCGTGAGTGAAGAAGAATATCTATACTCGTTGGAAGATGCCTTCTTGTCTTCAGTTGCATTACCTGTCTCCTCCTCAATCACATCCCAAATTGCACTTGTCGGTTTCATTTCATATTGGGTGTTCCTGATGGCCTACTGCTACCGCTGTACTGCATTCACTTCCAGTGGAGCAACATTCCACTCTGCTTCGGTTCCACTATAAACTGAACGTCCAGTCCCGATTAGCCTACCGGACAACAAATTCGACTTAAAATTTGAAAAACTTATCGACAACGAAATAATATTTCTCCTTGTGTCTATTACATGCAAAATTGTCAAATCAAAAACCTTCGCTATAAACAGTGTTCGGTGGGAGGGGGGACGCAGGGATGGCAAAATTCTCCTATGCACTGTCTCATTTTCACCACATTACATAAAAAACTACACCTCTCCCCCGGTTTCTTTGAACATTCTCACAGACACAATTTTACACTTCAAACGCAGATTAAAACAAAAGAAAAACATAAGTTTCTATGTTAAATAGCATATCTAATTCATGTATAAAGGTGCCGGAGCCTTTGCTTCAAACAAGTCGCACTCTAAAGCGTTTCTCGTTTTGTAATCGAGGGGTTCGATACTCGGTCGAGGCACATAATGGCTTGGATCCCACTCTAAACTGTAGGTCCGGTCCAAGTTAAACTATCTGTGAATAAAACTCGAATATTTACATCAGAAACTCAAAAACACGGTCGAGCAGAATCGGTTTAGCAGAAATTTTCACATAAAAGTGCATCCGAATTTACTAAAAATTTTACCCGTCACTTGAAGCCCCCTCGGTTAGAGTCCTAACCTGGGCATGTTGTGGGCCTTACGAGTGTCCTTTCATCACGTACCCATTATTCATCCTTGTCGTCGCAATTAGTAAATATCAAAGGAAAGGGACGTAAATGAAAAACACAATATTTACGTAGCATGTAGAGAATTGTCGTTAACCACTCATTCTCCTCCTGTCACTTGCGATTATTTCTAGCATAATTCAGCTAGCCTATTTGTCAAATCTCTTCCAATGTAAGGTATACATTCGTAACTATTGCAGCACAACTTTTTCAAATGGTCATGCCTTCAACGGGCGGTGAAGTACAAGCCAATATTAATACATAAAATGGACAATTTGAATTTGGAAATCTAAGTATTATGTATTCAACAAGCAAGAAAAACTAGTTCATTTTATTGGTTTAGTTTTCTACCAAAGGATGCATTGTTTCAAGCACCAGGTACTGGTACGACGTGGTTGAGTTTCCATGAGGGAATACCCTTTATTATAAATATGCTCTCTGGTTAAATGTAGTCTTAAAAAATTCTTAAAAATCAGACAACTGTTTATTCACGCGAATTCGTTATTGTAATGGTAATTTCGACGAAACGAAAACATCTTTAAGATCTCTGCTAACATGCAGGACGACTACCAACATTATGAAGGTTGGATGTTATGTTACCGCTTACTACATTCTACGCCATGCAGTGCACGCGTTAAGGCTCTGGAAGCAAAGGGAGTCCCGATTTCCATGTTCGAAACAGAGAGCGAGGTGCGGTTCGTTAGGTTATAAATGAGGACAGGTGACAACGTCAAATCCCTTGAAAGATTATTTATTGAATTTTCCCAAACTTTCTTCTCTGATCTCATTGGGTCTTGTAGGCAGGCAGAAAGAAAACAGATCGTCCATCAGGTCTGTCCTTTCCGATTGGGTCAGCCAATTTCTTGGCGAACGAAACTTCTGAACGGATCGCAGCTTTCAACAAGTTTATCACGAAACAATACTCCCAAAAAACAGACCGAACTTAACATTACCAAAACATACATTTTTTGTTCTACATTTATTTTTCAGGGACGGCGCGAACGCAGTCCCAACTAACAAAAATTACACGCCCGAGATATCCACGTTTGGGATATTCGCGGGGGTCAGCCCAACCCAAGGGCAATGGAAGAGCCTCACCCCGGGGGAACCGCCTTGCTGATCACGGTAACCCCTACGCCAGGTAAGTATGCCTCGACCGGAAACCTCTCACACCCTACTCTATCTTCTCAACTAACTCTCATCGAGTGTTTACGCATATCGGAAAGTGTTTCGCAACTTGTCAATTATAACTTATAATTACTATAATTACTTTACACAGACAATATATATACAACTAAATGTGTTCAAGTTATCTTCACAAGTAAACTTTGAACCAACTTTTTAAGGGAGGAAAAGAAGCTACTCCTTGTGCTGCCATCTATTGAGAAACGTTTACTTACTCCAACATTATCCACACTACGTTCAACTTTCACATACGAATGTTGCTGGCTGGCCTTCTCGTTTTCTGTCCCCTTCAGGTTCACGGGTTATACAGTTCAATTATTGCATATCTGAAAATAACCTTCTCCGATTCACGCTCGGAAATAGGACGGGTTCCACTCGTGTGCTCTTGAAGAATGGACATTTTCTTGTCAAAAAAGGAAAGAAAGTGGACTGATATCGACGGGAATGCTTTGGGTTTTCTTCACGCAAGAAATTCCAAATGATGGCTGGAACACAATTTGTCGTTTATCAGAAACGTTAAGGGAGGAAATGCGAGAGGGATGTACCGTACCGAGAAGACCTGACGCGTTCACGTCTTGTCTCGTGAGTGAAGAAGAATATCTATACTCGTTGGAAGATGCCTTCTTGTCTTCAGTTGCATTACCTGTCTCCTCCTCAATCACATCCCAAATTGCACTTGTCGGTTTCATTTCATATCGGGTGTTCCTGATGGCCTACTGCTACCGCTGTACTGCATTCACTTCCAGTGGAGCAACATTCCACTCTGCTTCGGTTCCACTCTAAACTGAACGTCCAGTCCCGATTAGCCTACCGGACAACAAATTCGACTTAAAATTTGAAAAACTTATCGACAACGAAATAATATTTCTCCATGTGTCTATTACATGCAAAATTGTCAAATCAAAAACCTTCGCTATAAACAGTGTTCGGTGGGAGGGGGGACGCAGGGATGGCAAAATTCTCCTATGCACTGTCTCATTTTCACCACATTACATAAAAAACTACACCTCTCCCACGGTTTCTTTGAACATTCTCACAGACACAATTTTACACTTCAAACGCAGATTAAAACAAAAGAAAAACATAAGTTTCTATGTTAAATAGCATATCTAATTCATGTATAAAGGTGCCGGAGCCTTTGCTTCAAACAAGTCGCACTCTAAAGCGTTTCTCGTTTTGTAATCGAGGGGTTCGATACTCGGTCGAGGCACATAATGGCTTGGATCCCACTCTAAACTGTAGGTCCGGTCCAAGTTAAACTATCTGTGAATAAAACTCGAATATTTACATCAGAAACTCAAAAACACGGTCGAGCAGAATCGGTTTAGCAGAAATTTTCACATAAAAGTGCATCCGAATTTACTAAAAATTTTACCCGTCACTTGAAGCCCCCTCGGTTAGAGTCCTAACCTGGGCATGTTGTGGGCCTTACAAGTGTCCTTTCATCACGTACCCATTATTCATCCTTGTCGTCGCAATTAGTAAATATCAAAGGAAAGGGACGTAAATGAAAAACACAATATTTACGTAGCATGTAGAGAATTGTCGTTAACCACTCATTCTCCTCCTGTCACTTGCGATTATTTCTAGCATAATTCAGCTAGCCTATTTGTCAAATCTCTTCCAATGTAAGGTATACATTCGTAACTATTGCAGCACAACTTTTTCAAATGGTCATGCCTTCAACGGGCGGTGAAGTACAAGCCAATATTAATACATAAAATGGACAATTTGAATTTGGAAATCTAAGTATTATGTATTCAACAAGCAAGAAAAACTAGTTCATTTTATTGGTTTATTTTTCTACCAAAGGATGCATTGTTTCAAGCACCAGGTACTGGTACGACGTGGTTGAGTTTCCATGAGGGAATACCCTTTATTATAAATATGCTCTCTGGTTAAATGTAGTCTTAAAAAATTCTTAAAAATCAGACAACTGTTTATTCACGCGAATTCGTTATTGTAATGGTAATTTCGACGCAACGAAAACATCTTTAAGATCTCTGCTAATATGCAGGACGACTACCAACATTATGAAGGTTGGATGTTATGTTACCGCTTACTACATTCTACGCCATGCAGTGCACGCGTTAAGGCTCTGGAAGCAAAGGGAGTCCCGATTTCCATGTTCGAAACAGAGAGCGAGGTGCGGTTCGTTAGGTTATAAATGAGGACAGGTGACAACGTCAAATCCCTTGAAAGATTATTTATTGAATTTTCCCAAACTTTCTTCTCTGATCTCATTGGGTCTTGTAGGCAGGCAGAAAGAAAACAGATCGTCCATCTGGTCTGTCCTTTCCGATTGGGTCAGCCAATTTCTTGGCGAACGAAACTTCTGAACGGATCGCAGCTTTCAACAAGTTTATCACGAAACAATACTCCCAAAAAACAGACCGAACTTAACATTACCAAAACATACATTTTTTGTTCTACATTTATTTTTCAGGGACGGCGCGAACGCAGTCCCAACTAACAAAAATTACACGCCCGAGATATCCACGTTTGGGATATTCGCGGGGGTCAGCCCAACCGAAGTGCAATGGAAGAGCCTCACCCCGGGGGAACCGCCTTGCTGATCACGGTAACCCCTACGCCAGGTAAGTATGCCTCGACCGGAAACCTCTCACACCCTACTCTATCTTCTCAACTAACTCTCATCGAGTGTTTACGCATATCGGAAAGTGTTTCGCAACTTGTCAATTATAACTTATAATTACTATAATTACTTTACACAGACAATATATATACAACTAAATGTGTTCAAGTTATCTTCAAAAGTAAACTTTGAACCAACTTTTTAAGGGAGGAAAAGAAGCTACTCCTTGTGCTGCCATCTATTGAGAAACGTTTACTTACTCCAACATTATCCACACTACGTTCAACTTTCACATACGAATGTTGCTGGCTGGCCTTCTCGTTTTCTGTCCCCTTCAGGTTCACGGGGTATACAGTTCAATTATTGCATATCTGAAAATAACCTTCTCCGATTCACGCTCGGAAATAGGACGGGTTCCACTCGTGTGCTCTTGAAGAATGGACATTTTCTTGTCAAAAAAGGAAAGAAAGTGGACTGATATCGACGGGAATGCTTTGGGTTTTCTTCACGCAAGAAATTCCAAATGATGGCTGGAACACAATTTGTCGTTTATCAGAAACGTTAAGGGAGGAAATGCGAGAGGGATGTACCGTACCGAGAAGACCTGACGCGTTCACGTCTTGTCCCGTGAGTGAAGAAGAATATCTATACTCGTTGGAAGATGCCTTCTTGTCTTCAGTTGCATTACCTGTCTCCTCCTCAATCACATCCCAAATTGCACTTGTCGGTTTCATTTCATATCGGGTGTTCCTGATGGCCTACTGCTACCGCTGTACTGCATTCACTTCCAGTGGAGCAACATTCCACTCTGCTTCGGTTCCACTCTAAACTGAACGTCCAGTCCCGATTAGCCTACCGGACAACAAATTCCACTTAAAATTTGAAAAACTTATCGACAACGAAATAATATTTCTCCTTGTGTCTATTACATGCAAAATTGTCAAATCAAAAACCTTCGCTATAAACAGTGTTCGGAGGGAGGGGGGACGCAGGGATGGCAAAATTCTCCTATGCACTGTCTCATTTTCACCACATTACATAAAAAACTACACCTCTCCCACGGTTTCTTTGAACATTCTCACAGACACAATTTTACACTTCAAACGCAGATTAAAACAAAAGAAAAACATAAGTTTCTATGTTAAATAGCATATCTAATTCATGTATAAAGGTGCCGGAGCCTTTGCTTCAAACAAGTCGCACTCTAAAGCGTTTCTCGTTTTGTAATCGAGGGGTTCGATACTCGGTCGAGGCACATAATGGCTTGGATCCCACTCTAAACTGTAGGTCCGGTCCAAGTTAAACTATCTGTGAATAAAACTCGAATATTTACATCAGAAACTCAAAAACACGGTCGAGCAGAATCGGTTTAGCAGAAATTTTCACATAAAAGTGTATCCGAATTTACTAAAAATTTTACCCGTCACTTGAAGCCCCCTCGGTTAGAGTCCTAACCTGGGCATGTTGTGGGCCTTACGAGTGTCCTTTCGTCACGTACCCATTATTCATCCTTGTCGTCGCAATTAGTAAATATCAAAGGAAAGGGACGTAAATGAAAAACACAATATTTACGTAGCATGTAGAGAATTGTCGTTAACCACTCATTCTCCTCCTGTCACTTGCGATTATTTCTAGCATAATTCAGCTAGCCTATTTGTCAAATCTCTTCCAATGTAAGGTATACATTCGTAACTATTGCAGCACAACTTTTTCAAATGGTCATGCCTTCAACGGGCGGTGAAGTAGAAGCCAATATTAATAAATAAAGTGGACAATTTGAATTTGGAAACCTAAGTATTATGAATTCAACAAGCAAGAAAAACAAGTTCATTTTATTGGTTTATTTTTCTACCAAAGGATGCATTGTTTCAAGCACCAGATACTGGTACGACGTGGTTGAGTTTCCATGAGGGAATACCTTTCATTATAAATATGCTCTCTGGTTAAATGTAGTCTTAAAAAATTCTTAAAAATCAGACAACTGTTTATTCACGCGAATTCGTTATTGTAATGGTAATTTCGACGCAACGAAAACATCTTTAAGATCTCTGCTAATATGCAGGACGACTACCAACATTATGAAGGTTGGATGTTATGTTACCGCTTACTACATTCTACGCCATGCAGTGCACGCGTTAAGGCTCTGGAAGCAAAGGGAGTCCCGATTTCCATGTTCGAAACAGAGAGCGAGGTGCGGTTCGTTAGGTTCCAAATGAGGACGGGTGACAACGTCAAATCCCTTGAAAGATTATTTATTGAATTTTCCCAAACTTTCTTCTCTGATCTCATTTGGTCTTGTAGGCAGGCAGAAAGAAAACAGATCGTCCATCTGGTCTGTCCTTTCCGATTGGGTCAGCCAATTTCTTGGCGAACGAAACTTCTGAACGGATCGCAGCTTTCAACAAGTTTATCACGAAACAATACTCCCAAAAAACCGACCGAACTTAACATTACCAAAACATACATTTTTTGTTCTACATTTATTTTTCAGGGACGGCGCGAACGCAGTCCCAACTAACAAAAATTACACGCCCGAGATATCCACGTTTGGGATATTCGCGGGGGTCAGCCCAACCGAAGTGCAATGGAAGAGCCTCACCCCGGGGGAACCGCCTTGCTGATCACGGTAACCCCTACGCCAGGTAAGTATGCCTCGACCGGAAACCTCTCACACCCTACTCTATCTTCTCAACTAACTCTCATCGAGTGTTTACGCATATCGGAAAGTGTTTCGCAACTTGTCAATTATAACTTATAATTACTATAATTACTTTACACAGACAATATATATACAACTAAATGTGTTCAAGTTATCTTCAAAAGTAAACTTTGAACCAACTTTTTAAGGGAGGAAAAGAAGCTACTCCTTGTGCTGCCATCTATTGAGAAACGTTTACTTACTCCAACATTATCCACACTACGTTCAACTTTCACATACGAATGTTGCTGGCTGGCCTTCTCGTTTTCTGTCCCCTTCAGGTTCACGGGGTATACAGTTCAATTATTGCATATCTGAAAATAACCTTCTCCGATTCACGCTCGGAAATAGGACGGGTTCCACTCGTGTGCTCTTGAAGAATGGACATTTTCTTGTCAAAAAAGGAAAGAAAGTGGACTGATATCGACGGGAATGCTTTGGGTTTTCTTCACGCAAGAAATTCCAAATGATGGCTGGAACACAATTTGTCGTTTATCAGAAACGTTAAGGGAGGAAATGCGAGAGGGATGTACCGTACCGAGAAGACCTGACGCGTTCACGTCTTGTCCCGTGAGCGAAGAAGAATATCTATACTCGTTGGAAGATGCCTTCTTGTCTTCAGTTGCATTACCTGTCTCCTCCTCAATCACATCCCAAATTGCACTTGTCGGTTTCATTTCATATCGGGTGTTCCTGATGGCCTACTGCTACCGCTGTACTGCATTCACTTCCAGTGGAGCAACATTCCACTCTGCTTCGGTTCCACTCTAAACTGAACGTACAGTCCCGATTAGCCAACCGGACAACAAATTAGACTTAAACTTTGAAAAACTTATCGACAACGAAATAATATTTCTCCTTGTGTCTATTACATGCAAAATTGTCAAATCAAAAACCTTCGCTATAAACAGTGTTCGGAGGGAGGGGGGACGCAGGGATGGCAAAATTCTCCTATGCACTGTCTCATTTTCACCACATTACATAAAAAACTACACCTCTCCCACGGTTTCTTTGAACATTCTCACAGACACAATTTTACACTTCAAACGCAGATTAAAACAAAAGAAAAACATAAGTTTCTATGTTAAATAGCATATCTAATTCATGTATAAAGGTGCCGGAGCCTTTGCTTTAAACAAGTCGCACTCTAAAGCGTTTCTCGTTTTGTAATCGAGGGGTTCGATACTCGGTCGAGGCACATAATGGCTTGGATCCCACTCTAAACTGTAGGTCCGGTCCAAGTTAAACTATCTGTGAATAAAACTCGAATATTTACATCAGAAACTCAAAAACACGGTCGAGCAGAATCGGTTTAGCAGAAATTTTCACATAAAAGTGTATCCGAATTTACTAAAAATTTTACCCGTCACTTGAAGCCCCCTCGGTTAGAGTCCTAACCTGGGCATGTTGTGGGCCTTACGAGTGTCCTTTCGTCACGTACCCATTATTCATCCTTGTCGTCGCAATTAGTAAATATCAAAGGAAAGGGACGTAAATGAAAAACACAATATTTGCGTAGCATGTAGAGAATTGTCGTTAACCACTCATTCTCCTCCTGTCACTTGCGATTATTTCTAGCATAATTCAGCTAGCCTATTTGTCAAATCTCTTCCAATGTAAGGTATACATTCGTAACTATTGCAGCACAACTTTTTCAAATGGTCATGCCTTCAACGGGCGGTGAAGTAGAAGCCAATATTAATACATAAAATGGACAATTTGAATTTGGAAACCTAAGTATTATGTATTCAACAAGCAAGAAAAACTAGTTCATTTTATTGGTTTAGTTTTCTACCAAAGGATGCATTGTTTCAAGCACCAGGTACTGGTACGACGTGGTTGAGTTTCCATGAGGGAATACCTTTCATTATAAATATGATCTCTGGTTAAATGTAGTCTTAAAAAAATTCTTAAAAATCAGACAACTGTTTATTCACGCGAATTCGTTATTGTAATGGTAATTTCGACGCAACGAAAACATCTTTAAGATCTCTGCTAATATGCAGGACGACTACCAACATTATGAAGGTTGGATGTTATGTTACCGCTTACTACATTCTACGCCATGCAGTGCACGCGTTAAGGCTCTGGAAGCAAAGGGAGTCCCGATTTCCATGTTCGAAACAGAGAGCGAGGTGCGGTTCGTTAGGTTCCAAATGAGGACGGGTGACAACGTCAAATCCCTTGAAAGATTATTTATTGAATTTTCCCAAACTTTCTTCTCTGATCTCATTGGGTCTTGTAGGCAGGCAGAAAGAAAACAGATCGTCCATCTGGTCTGTCCTTTCCGATTGGGTCAGCCAATTTCTTGGCGAACGAAACTTCTGAACGGATCGCAGCTTTCAACAAGTTTATCACGAAACAATCCTCCCAAAAAACCGACCGAACTTAACATTACCAAAACATACATTTTTTGTTCTACATTTATTTTTCAGGGACGGCGCGAACGCAGTCCCAACTAACAAAAATTACACGCCCGAGATATCCACGTTTGGGATATTCGCGGGGGTCAGCCCAACCGAAGTGCAATGGAAGAGCCTCACCCCGGGGGAACCGCCTTGCTGATCACGGTAACCCCTACGCCAGGTAAGTATGCCTCGACCGGAAACCTCTCACACCCTACTCTATCTTCTCAACTAACTCTCATCGAGTGTTTACGCATATCGGAAAGTGTTTCGCAACTTGTCAATTATAACTTATAATTACTATAATTACTTTACACAGACAATATATATACAACTAAATGTGTTCAAGTTATCTTCACAAGTAAACTTTGAACCAACTTTTTAAGGGAGGAAAAGAAGCTACTCCTTGTGCTGCCATCTATTGAGAAACGTTTACTTACTCCAACATTATCCACACTACGTTCAACTTTCACATACGAATGTTGCTGGCTGGCCTTCTCGTTTTCTGTCCCCTTCAGGTTCACGGGGTATACAGTTCAATTATTGCATATCTGAAAATAACCTTCTCCGATTCACGCTCGGAAATAGGACGGGTTCCACTCGTGTGCTCTTGAAGAATGGACATTTTCTTGTCAAAAAAGGAAAGAAAGTGGACTGATATCGACGGGAATGCTTTGGGTTTTCTTCACGCAAGAAATTCCAAATGATGGCTGGAACACAATTTGTCGTTTATCAGAAACGTTAAGGGAGGAAATGCGAGAGGGATGTACCGTACCGAGAAGACCTGACGCGTTCACGTCTTGTCCCGTGAGTGAAGAAGAATATCTATACTCGTTGGAAGATGCCTTCTTGTCTTCAGTTGCATTACCTGTCTCCTCCTCAATCACATCCCAAATTGCACTTGTCGGTTTCATTTCATATCGGGTGTTCCTGATGGCCTACTGCTACCGCTGTACTGCATTCACTTCCAGTGGAGCAACATTCCACTCTGCTTCGGTTCCACTCTAAACTGAACGTCCAGTCCCGATTAGCCTACCGGACAACAAATTCGACTTAAAATTTGAAAAACTTATCGACAACGAAATAATATTTCTCCTTGTGTCTATTACATGCAAAATTGTCAAATCAAAAACCTTCGCTATAAACAGTGTTCGGAGGGAGGGGGGACGCAGGGATGGCAAAATTCTCCTATGCACTGTCTCATTTTCACCACATTACATAAAAAACTACACCTCTCCCACGGTTTCTTTGAACATTCTCACAGACACAATTTTACACTTCAAACGCAGATTAAAACAAAAGAAAAACATAAGTTTCTATGTTAAATAGCATATCTAATTCATGTATAAAGGTACCGGAGCCTTTGCTTCAAACAAGTCGCACTCTAAAGCGTTTCTCGTTTTGTAATCGAGGGGTTCGATACTCGGTCGAGGCACATAATGGCTTGGATCCCACTCTAAACTGTAGGTCCGGTCCAAGTTAAACTATCTGTGAATAAAACTCGAATATTTACATCAGAAACTCAAAAACACGGTCGAGCAGAATCGGTTTAGCAGAAATTTTCACATAAAAGTGCATCCGAATTTACTAAAAATTTTACCCGTCACTTGAAGCCCCCTCGGTTAGAGTCCTAACCTGGGCATGTTGTGGGCCTTACGAGTGTCCTTTCATCACGTACCCATTATTCATCCTTGTCGTCGCAATTAGTAAATATCAAAGGAAAGGGACGTAAATGAAAAACACAATATTTACGTAGCATGTAGAGAATTGTCGTTAACCACTCATTCTCCTCCTGTCACTTGCGATTATTTCTAGCATAATTCAGCTAGCCTATTTGTCAAATCTCTTCCAATGTAAGGTATACATTCGTAACTATTGCAGCACAACTTTTTCAAATGGTCATGCCTTCAACGGGCGGTGAAGTACAAGCCAATATTAATACATAAAATGGACAATTTGAATTTGGAAATCTAAGTATTATGTATTCAACAAGCAAGAAAAACTAGTTCATTTTATTGGTTTATTTTTCTACCAAAGGATGCATTGTTTCAAGCACCAGGTACTGGTACGACGTGGTTGAGTTTCCATGAGGGAATACCCTTCATTATAAATATGCTCTCTGGTTAAATGTAGTCTTAAAAAATTCTTAAAAATCAGACAACTGTTTATTCACGCGAATTCGTTATTGTAATGGTAATTTCGACGAAACGAAAACATCTTTAAGATCTCTGCTAATATGCAGGACGACTACAAACATTATGAAGGTTGGATGTTATGTTACCGCTTACTACATTCTACGCCATGCAGTGCACGCGTTAAGGCTCTGGAAGCAAAGGGAGTCCCGATTTCCATGTTCGAAACAGAGAGCGAGGTGCGGTTCGTTAGGTTATAAATGAGGACGGGTGACAACGTCAAATCCCTTGAAAGATTATTTATTGAATTTTCCCAAACTTTCTTCTCTGATCTCATTGGGTCTTGTAGGCAGGCAGAAAGAAAACAGATCGTCCATCTGGTCTGTCCTTTCCGATTGGGTCAGCCAATTTCTTGGCAAACGAAACTTCTGAACGGATCGCAGCTTTCAACAAGTTTATCACGAAACAATACTCCCAAAAAACCGACCGAACTTAACATTATCAAAACATACATTTTTTGTTCTACATTTATTTTTCAGGGACGGCGCGAACGCAGTCCCAACTAACAAAAATTACACGCCCGAGATATCCACGTTTGGGATATTCGCGGGGGTCAGCCCAACCGAAGTGCAATGGAAGAGCCTCACCCCGGGGGAACCGCCTTGCTGATCACGGTAACCCCTACGCCAGGTAAGTATGCCTCGACCGGAAACCTCTCACACCCTACTCTATCTTCTCAACTAACTCTCATCGAGTGTTTACGCATATCGGAAAGTGTTTCGCAACTTGTCAATTATAACTTATAATTACTATAATTACTTTACACAGACAATATATATACAACTAAATGTGTTCAAGTTATCTTCACAAGTAAACTTTGAACCAACTTTTTAAGGGAGGAAAAGAAGCTACTCCTTGTGCTGCCATCTATTGAGAAACGTTTACTTACTCCAACATTATCCACACTACGTTCAACTTTCACATACGAATG
Source organism: Lepisma saccharinum (assembly GCF_977018435.1). Lineage (NCBI taxonomy): Eukaryota > Metazoa > Arthropoda > Insecta > Zygentoma > Lepismatidae > Lepisma > Lepisma saccharinum. The sequence goes on from NC_139231.1 coordinate 35,610,583, forward strand.
TTGCTGGCTGGCCTTCTCGTTTTCTGTCCCCTTCAGGTTCACGGGGTATACAGTTCAATTATTGCATATCTGAAAATAACCTTCTCCGATTCACGCTCGGAAATAGGACGGGTTCCACTCGTGTGCTCTTGAAGAATGGACATTTTCTTGTCAAAAAAGGAAAGAAAGTGGACTGATATCGACGGGAATGCTTTGGGTTTTCTTCACGCAAGAAATTCCAAATGATGGCTGGAACACAATTTGTCGTTTATCAGAAACGTTAAGGGAGGAAATGCGAGAGGGATGTACCGTACCGAGAAGACCTGACGCGTTCACGTCTTGTCTCGTGAGTGAAGAAGAATATCTATACTCGTTGGAAGATGCCTTCTTGTCTTCAGTTGCATTACCTGTCTCCTCCTCAATCACATCCCAAATTGCACTTGTCGGTTTCATTTCATATCGGGTGTTCCTGATGGCCTACTGCTACCGCTGTACTGCATTCACTTCCAGTGGAGCAACATTCCACTCTGCTTCGGTTCCACTCTAAACTGAACGTCCAGTCCCGATTAGCCTACCGGACAACAAATTCGACTTAAAATTTGAAAAACTTATCGACAACGAAATAATATTTCTCCTTGTGTCTATTACATGCAAAATTGTCAAATCAAAAACCTTCGCTATAAACAGTGTTCGGTGGGAGGGGGGACGCAGGGATGGCAAAATTCTCCTATGCACTGTCTCATTTTCACCACATTACATAAAAAAACTACACCTCTCCCCCGGTTTCTTTGAACATTCTCACAGACACAATTTTACACTTCAAACGCAGATTAAAACAAAAGAAAAACATAAGTTTCTATGTTAAATAGCATATCTAATTCATGTATAAAGGTGCCGGAGCCTTTGCTTCAAACAAGTCGCACTCTAAAGCGTTTCTCGTTTTGTAATCGAGGGGTTCGATACTCGGTCGAGGCACATAATGGCTTGGATCCCACTCTAAACTGTAGGTCCGGTCCAAGTTAAACTATCTGTGAATAAAACTCGAATATTTACATCAGAAACTCAAAAACACGGTCGAGCAGAATCGGTTTAGCAGAAATTTTCACATAAAAGTGCATCCGAATTTACTAAAAATTTTACCCGTCACTTGAAGCCCCCTCGGTTAGAGTCCTAACCTGGGCATGTTGTGGGCCTTACGAGTGTCCTTTCATCACGTACCCATTATTCATCCTTGTCTTCGCAATTAGTAAATATCAAAGGAAAGGGACGTAAATGAAAAACACAATATTTACGTAGCATGTAGAGAATTGTCGTTAACCACTCATTCTCCTCCCGTCACTTGCGATTATTTCTAGCATAATTCAGCTAGCCTATTTGTCAAATCTCTTCCAATGTAAGGTATACATTCGTAACTATTGCAGCACAACTTTTTCAAATGGTCATGCCTTCAACGGGCGGTGAAGTACAAGCCAATATTAATACATAAAATGGACAATTTGAATTTGGAAATCTAAGTATTATGTATTCAACAAGCAAGAAAAACTAGTTCATTTTATTGGTTTATTTTTCTACCAAAGGATGCATTGTTTCAAGCACCAGGTACTGGTACGACGTGGTTGAGTTTCCATGAGGGAATACCTTTCATTATAAATATGCTCTCTGGTTAAATGTAGTCTTAAAAAATTCTTAAAAATCAGACAACTGTTTATTCACGCGAATTCGTTATTGTAATGGTAATTTCGACGCAACGAAAACATCTTTAAGATCTCTGCTAATATGCAGGACGACTACCAACATTATGAAAGTTGGATGTTATGTTACCGCTTACTACATTCTACGCCATGCAGTGCACGCGTTAAGGCTCTGGAAGCAAAGGGAGTCCCGATTTCCATGTTCGAAACAGAGAGCGAGGTGCGGTTCGTTAGGTTATAAATGAGGACGGGTGACAACGTCAAATCCCTTGAAAGATTATTTATTGAATTTTCCCAAACTTTCTTCTCTGATCTCATTGGGTCTTGTAGGCAGGCAGAAAGAAAACAGATCGTCCATCTGGTCTGTCCTTTCCGATTGGGTCAGCCAATTTCTTGGCGAACGAAACTTCTGAACGGATCGCAGCTTTCAACAAGTTTATCACGAAACAATACTCCCAAAAAAATGACAGAACTTAACATTACCAAAACATACATTTTTTGTTCTACATTTATTTTTCAGGGACGGCGCGAACGCAGTCCCAACTAACAAAAATCACACGCCCGAGATATCCACGTTTGGGATATTCGCGGGGGTCAGCCCAACCGAAGTGCAATGGAAGAGCCTCACCCCGGGGGAACCGCCTTGCTGATCACGGTAACCCCTACGCCAGGTAAGTATGCCTCGACCGGAAACCTCTCACACCCTACTCTATCTTCTCAACTAACTCTCATCGAGTGTTTACGCATATCGGAAAGTGTTTCGCAACTTGTCAATTATAACTTATAATTACTATAATTACTTTACACAGACAATATATATACAACTAAATGTGTTCAAGTTATCTTCACAAGTAAACTTTGAACCAACTTTTTAAGGGAGGAAAAGAAGCTACTCCTTGTGCTGCCATCTATTGAGAAACGTTTACTTACTCCAACATTATCCACACTACGTTCAACTTTCACATACGAATGTTGCTGGCTGGCCTTCTCGTTTTCTGTCCCCTTCAGGTTCACGGGGTATACAGTTCAATTATTGCATATCTGAAAATAACCTTCTCCGATTCACGCTCGGAAATAGGACGGGTTCCACTCGTGTGCTCTTGAAGAATGGACATTTTCTTGTCAAAAAAGGAAAGAAAGTGGACTGATATCGACGGGAATGCTTTGGGTTTTCTTCACGCAAGAAATTCCAAATGATGGCTGGAACACAATTTGTCGTTTATCAGAAACGTTAAGGGAGGAAATGCGAGAGGGATGTACCGTACCGAGAAGACCTGACGCGTTCACGTCTTGTCCCGTGAGTGAAGAAGAATATCTATACTCGTTGGAAGATGCCTTCTTGTCTTCAGTTGCATTACCTGTCTCCTCCTCAATCACATCCCAAATTGCACTTGTCGGTTTCATTTCATATCGGGTGTTCCTGATGGCCTACTGCTACCGCTGTACTGCATTCACTTCCAGTGGAGCAACATTCCACTCTGCTTCGGTTCCACTCTAAACTGAACGTCCAGTCCCGATTAGCCTACCGGACAACAAATTCCACTTAAAATTTGAAAAACTTATCGACAACGAAATAATATTTCTCCTTGTGTCTATTACATGCAAAATTGTCAAATCAAAAACCTTCGCTATAAACAGTGTTCGGTGGGAGGGGGGACGCAGGGATGGCAAAATTCTCCTATGCACTGTCTCATTTTCACCACATTACATAAAAAAACTACACCTCTCCCCCGGTTTCTTTGAACATTCTCACAGACACAATTTTACACTTCAAACGCAGATTAAAACAAAAGAAAAACATAAGTTTCTATGTTAAATAGCATATCTAATTCATGTATAAAGGTGCCGGAGCCTTTGCTTCAAACAAGTCGCACTCTAAAGCGTTTCTCGTTTTGTAATCGAGGGGTTCGATACTCGGTCGAGGCACATAATGGCTTGGATCCCACTCTAAACTGTAGGTCCGGTCCAAGTTAAACTATCTGTGAATAAAACTCGAATATTTACATCAGAAACTCAAAAACACGGTCGAGCAGAATCGGTTTAGCAGAAATTTTCACATAAAAGTGCATCCGAATTTACTAAAAATTTTACCCGTCACTTGAAGCCCCCTCGGTTAGAGTCCTAACCTGGGCATGTTGTGGGCCTTACGAGTGTCCTTTCATCACGTACCCATTATTCATCCTTGTCTTCGCAATTAGTAAATATCAAAGGAAAGGGACGTAAATGAAAAACACAATATTTACGTAGCATGTAGAGAATTGTCGTTAACCACTCATTCTCCTCCCGTCACTTGCGATTATTTCTAGCATAATTCAGCTAGCCTATTTGTCAAATCTCTTCCAATGTAAGGTATACATTCGTAACTATTGCAGCACAACTTTTTCAAATGGTCATGCCTTCAACGGGCGGTGAAGTACAAGCCAATATTAATACATAAAATGGACAATTTGAATTTGGAAATCTAAGTATTATGTATTCAACAAGCAAGAAAAACTAGTTCATTTTATTGGTTTATTTTTCTACCAAAGGATGCATTGTTTCAAGCACCAGGTACTGGTACGACGTGGTTGAGTTTCCATGAGGGAATACCTTTCATTATAAATATGCTCTCTGGTTAAATGTAGTCTTAAAAAATTCTTAAAAATCAGACAACTGTTTATTCACGCGAATTCGTTATTGTAATGGTAATTTCGACGCAACGAAAACATCTTTAAGATCTCTGCTAATATGCAGGACGACTACCAACATTATGAAAGTTGGATGTTATGTTACCGCTTACTACATTCTACGCCATGCAGTGCACGCGTTAAGGCTCTGGAAGCAAAGGGAGTCCCGATTTCCATGTTCGAAACAGAGAGCGAGGTGCGGTTCGTTAGGTTATAAATGAGGACGGGTGACAACGTCAAATCCCTTGAAAGATTATTTATTGAATTTTCCCAAACTTTCTTCTCTGATCTCATTGGGTCTTGTAGGCAGGCAGAAAGAAAACAGATCGTCCATCTGGTCTGTCCTTTCCGATTGGGTCAGCCAATTTCTTGGCGAACGAAACTTCTGAACGGATCGCAGCTTTCAACAAGTTTATCACGAAACAATACTCCCAAAAAAATGACAGAACTTAACATTACCAAAACATACATTTTTTGTTCTACATTTATTTTTCAGGGACGGCGCGAACGCAGTCCCAACTAACAAAAATCACACGCCCGAGATATCCACGTTTGGGATATTCGCGGGGGTCAGCCCAACCGAAGTGCAATGGAAGAGCCTCACCCCGGGGGAACCGCCTTGCTGATCACGGTAACCCCTACGCCAGGTAAGTATGCCTCGACCGGAAACCTCTCACACCCTACTCTATCTTCTCAACTAACTCTCATCGAGTGTTTACGCATATCGGAAAGTGTTTCGCAACTTGTCAATTATAACTTATAATTACTATAATTACTTTACACAGACAATATATATACAACTAAATGTGTTCAAGTTATCTTCACAAGTAAACTTTGAACCAACTTTTTAAGGGAGGAAAAGAAGCTACTCCTTGTGCTGCCATCTATTGAGAAACGTTTACTTACTCCAACATTATCCACACTACGTTCAACTTTCACATATGAATGTTGCTGGCTGGCCTTCTCGTTTTCTGTCCCCTTCAGGTTCACGGGGTATACAGTTCAATTATTGCATATCTGAAAATAAACTTCTCCGATTCACGCTCGGAAATAGGACGGATTCCACTCGTGTGCTCTTGAAGAATGGACATTTTCTTGTCAAAAAAGGAAAGAAAGTGGACTGATATCGACGGGAATGCTTTGGGTTTTCTTCACGCAAGAAATTCCAAATGATGGCTGGAACACAATTTGTCGTTTATCAGAAACGTTAAGGGAGGAAATGCGAGAGGGATGTACCGTACCGAGAAGACCTGACGCGTTCACGTCTTGTCTCGTGAGTGAAGAAGAATATCTATACTCGTTGGAAGATGCCTTCTTGTCTTCAGTTGCATTACCTGTCTCCTCCTCAATCACATCCCAAATTGCACTTGTCGGTTTCATTTCATATTGGGTGTTCCTGATGGCCTACTGCTACCGCTGTACTGCATTCACTTCCAGTGGAGCAACATTCCACTCTGCTTCGGTTCCACTATAAACTGAACGTCCAGTCCCGATTAGCCTACCGGACAACAAATTCGACTTAAAATTTGAAAAACTTATCGACAACGAAATAATATTTCTCCTTGTGTCTATTACATGCAAAATTGTCAAATCAAAAACCTTCGCTATAAACAGTGTTCGGTGGGAGGGGGGACGCAGGGATGGCAAAATTCTCCTATGCACTGTCTCATTTTCACCACATTACATAAAAAACTACACCTCTCCCCCGGTTTCTTTGAACATTCTCACAGACACAATTTTACACTTCAAACGCAGATTAAAACAAAAGAAAAACATAAGTTTCTATGTTAAATAGCATATCTAATTCATGTATAAAGGTGCCGGAGCCTTTGCTTCAAACAAGTCGCACTCTAAAGCGTTTCTCGTTTTGTAATCGAGGGGTTCGATACTCGGTCGAGGCACATAATGGCTTGGATCCCACTCTAAACTGTAGGTCCGGTCCAAGTTAAACTATCTGTGAATAAAACTCGAATATTTACATCAGAAACTCAAAAACACGGTCGAGCAGAATCGGTTTAGCAGAAATTTTCACATAAAAGTGCATCCGAATTTACTAAAAATTTTACCCGTCACTTGAAGCCCCCTCGGTTAGAGTCCTAACCTGGGCATGTTGTGGGCCTTACGAGTGTCCTTTCATCACGTACCCATTATTCATCCTTGTCGTCGCAATTAGTAAATATCAAAGGAAAGGGACGTAAATGAAAAACACAATATTTACGTAGCATGTAGAGAATTGTCGTTAACCACTCATTCTCCTCCTGTCACTTGCGATTATTTCTAGCATAATTCAGCTAGCCTATTTGTCAAATCTCTTCCAATGTAAGGTATACATTCGTAACTATTGCAGCACAACTTTTTCAAATGGTCATGCCTTCAACGGGCGGTGAAGTACAAGCCAATATTAATACATAAAATGGACAATTTGAATTTGGAAATCTAAGTATTATGTATTCAACAAGCAAGAAAAACTAGTTCATTTTATTGGTTTATTTTTCTACCAAAGGATGCATTGTTTCAAGCACCAGGTACTGGTACGACGTGGTTGAGTTTCCATGAGGGAATACCCTTTATTATAAATATGCTCTCTGGTTAAATGTAGTCTTAAAAAATTCTTAAAAATCAGACAACTGTTTATTCACGCGAATTCGTTATTGTAATGGTAATTTCGACGAAACGAAAACATCTTTAAGATCTCTGCTAACATGCAGGACGACTACCAACATTATGAAGGTTGGATGTTATGTTACCGCTTACTACATTCTACGCCATGCAGTGCACGCGTTAAGGCTCTGGAAGCAAAGGGAGTCCCGATTTCCATGTTCGAAACAGAGAGCGAGGTGCGGTTCGTTAGGTTATAAATGAGGACAGGTGACAACGTCAAATCCCTTGAAAGATTATTTATTGAATTTTCCCAAACTTTCTTCTCTGATCTCATTGGGTCTTGTAGGCAGGCAGAAAGAAAACAGATCGTCCATCAGGTCTGTCCTTTCCGATTGGGTCAGCCAATTTCTTGGCGAACGAAACTTCTGAACGGATCGCAGCTTTCAACAAGTTTATCACGAAACAATACTCCCAAAAAACAGACCGAACTTAACATTACCAAAACATACATTTTTTGTTCTACATTTATTTTTCAGGGACGGCGCGAACGCAGTCCCAACTAACAAAAATTACACGCCCGAGATATCCACGTTTGGGATATTCGCGGGGGTCAGCCCAACCGAAGTGCAATGGAAGAGCCTCACCCCGGGGGAACCGCCTTGCTGATCACGGTAACCCCTACGCCAGGTAAGTATGCCTCGACCGGAAACCTCTCACACCCTACTCTATCTTCTCAACTAACTCTCATCGAGTGTTTACGCATATCGGAAAGTGTTTCGCAACTTGTCAATTATAACTTATAATTACTATAATTACTTTACACAGACAATATATATACAACTAAATGTGTTCAAGTTATCTTCACAAGTAAACTTTGAACCAACTTTTTAAGGGAGGAAAAGAAGCTACTCCTTGTGCTGCCATCTATTGAGAAACGTTTACTTACTCCAACATTATCCACACTACGTTCAACTTTCACATACGAATGTTGCTGGCTGGCCTTCTCGTTTTCTGTCCCCTTCAGGTTCACGGGTTATACAGTTCAATTATTGCATATCTGAAAATAACCTTCTCCGATTCACGCTCGGAAATAGGACGGGTTCCACTCGTGTGCTCTTGAAGAATGGACATTTTCTTGTCAAAAAAGGAAAGAAAGTGGACTGATATCGACGGGAATGCTTTGGGTTTTCTTCACGCAAGAAATTCCAAATGATGGCTGGAACACAATTTGTCGTTTATCAGAAACGTTAAGGGAGGAAATGCGAGAGGGATGTACCGTACCGAGAAGACCTGACGCGTTCACGTCTTGTCTCGTGAGTGAAGAAGAATATCTATACTCGTTGGAAGATGCCTTCTTGTCTTCAGTTGCATTACCTGTCTCCTCCTCAATCACATCCCAAATTGCACTTGTCGGTTTCATTTCATATCGGGTGTTCCTGATGGCCTACTGCTACCGCTGTACTGCATTCACTTCCAGTGGAGCAACATTCCACTCTGCTTCGGTTCCACTCTAAACTGAACGTCCAGTCCCGATTAGCCTACCGGACAACAAATTCGACTTAAAATTTGAAAAACTTATCGACAACGAAATAATATTTCTCCATGTGTCTATTACATGCAAAATTGTCAAATCAAAAACCTTCGCTATAAACAGTGTTCGGTGGGAGGGGGGACGCAGGGATGGCAAAATTCTCCTATGCACTGTCTCATTTTCACCACATTACATAAAAAACTACACCTCTCCCACGGTTTCTTTGAACATTCTCACAGACACAATTTTACACTTCAAACGCAGATTAAAACAAAAGAAAAACATAAGTTTCTATGTTAAATAGCATATCTAATTCATGTATAAAGGTGCCGGAGCCTTTGCTTCAAACAAGTCGCACTCTAAAGCGTTTCTCGTTTTGTAATCGAGGGGTTCGATACTCGGTCGAGGCACATAATGGCTTGGATCCCACTCTAAACTGTAGGTCCGGTCCAAGTTAAACTATCTGTGAATAAAACTCGAATATTTACATCAGAAACTCAAAAACACGGTCGAGCAGAATCGGTTTAGCAGAAATTTTCACATAAAAGTGCATCCGAATTTACTAAAAATTTTACCCGTCACTTGAAGCCCCCTCGGTTAGAGTCCTAACCTGGGCATGTTGTGGGCCTTACAAGTGTCCTTTCATCACGTACCCATTATTCATCCTTGTCGTCGCAATTAGTAAATATCAAAGGAAAGGGACGTAAATGAAAAACACAATATTTACGTAGCATGTAGAGAATTGTCGTTAACCACTCATTCTCCTCCTGTCACTTGCGATTATTTCTAGCATAATTCAGCTAGCCTATTTGTCAAATCTCTTCCAATGTAAGGTATACATTCGTAACTATTGCAGCACAACTTTTTCAAATGGTCATGCCTTCAACGGGCGGTGAAGTACAAGCCAATATTAATACATAAAATGGACAATTTGAATTTGGAAATCTAAGTATTATGTATTCAACAAGCAAGAAAAACTAGTTCATTTTATTGGTTTATTTTTCTACCAAAGGATGCATTGTTTCAAGCACCAGGTACTGGTACGACGTGGTTGAGTTTCCATGAGGGAATACCCTTTATTATAAATATGCTCTCTGGTTAAATGTAGTCTTAAAAAATTCTTAAAAATCAGACAACTGTTTATTCACGCGAATTCGTTATTGTAATGGTAATTTCGACGCAACGAAAACATCTTTAAGATCTCTGCTAATATGCAGGACGACTACCAACATTATGAAGGTTGGATGTTATGTTACCGCTTACTACATTCTACGCCATGCAGTGCACGCGTTAAGGCTCTGGAAGCAAAGGGAGTCCCGATTTCCATGTTCGAAACAGAGAGCGAGGTGCGGTTCGTTAGGTTATAAATGAGGACAGGTGACAACGTCAAATCCCTTGAAAGATTATTTATTGAATTTTCCCAAACTTTCTTCTCTGATCTCATTGGGTCTTGTAGGCAGGCAGAAAGAAAACAGATCGTCCATCTGGTCTGTCCTTTCCGATTGGGTCAGCCAATTTCTTGGCGAACGAAACTTCTGAACGGATCGCAGCTTTCAACAAGTTTATCACGAAACAATACTCCCAAAAAACAGACCGAACTTAACATTACCAAAACATACATTTTTTGTTCTACATTTATTTTTCAGGGACGGCGCGAACGCAGTCCCAACTAACAAAAATTACACGCCCGAGATATCCACGTTTGGGATATTCGCGGGGGTCAGCCCAACCGAAGTGCAATGGAAGAGCCTCACCCCGGGGGAACCGCCTTGCTGATCACGGTAACCCCTACGCCAGGTAAGTATGCCTCGACCGGAAACCTCTCACACCCTACTCTATCTTCTCAACTAACTCTCATCGAGTGTTTACGCATATCGGAAAGTGTTTCGCAACTTGTCAATTATAACTTATAATTACTATAATTACTTTACACAGACAATATATATACAACTAAATGTGTTCAAGTTATCTTCACAAGTAAACTTTGAACCAACTTTTTAAGGGAGGAAAAGAAGCTACTCCTTGTGCTGCCATCTATTGAGAAACGTTTACTTACTCCAACATTATCCACACTACGTTCAACTTTCACATACGAATGTTGCTGGCTGGCCTTCTCGTTTTCTGTCCCCTTCAGGTTCACGGGTTATACAGTTCAATTATTGCATATCTGAAAATAACCTTCTCCGATTCACGCTCGGAAATAGGACGGGTTCCACTCGTGTGCTCTTGAAGAATGGACATTTTCTTGTCAAAAAAGGAAAGAAAGTGGACTGATATCGACGGGAATGCTTTGGGTTTTCTTCACGCAAGAAATTCCAAATGATGGCTGGAACACAATTTGTCGTTTATCAGAAACGTTAAGGGAGGAAATGCGAGAGGGATGTACCGTACCGAGAAGACCTGACGCGTTCACGTCTTGTCTCGTGAGTGAAGAAGAATATCTATACTCGTTGGAAGATGCCTTCTTGTCTTCAGTTGCATTACCTGTCTCCTCCTCAATCACATCCCAAATTGCACTTGTCGGTTTCATTTCATATCGGGTGTTCCTGATGGCCTACTGCTACCGCTGTACTGCATTCACTTCCAGTGGAGCAACATTCCACTCTGCTTCGGTTCCACTCTAAACTGAACGTCCAGTCCCGATTAGCCTACCGGACAACAAATTCGACTTAAAATTTGAAAAACTTATCGACAACGAAATAATATTTCTCCATGTGTCTATTACATGCAAAATTGTCAAATCAAAAACCTTCGCTATAAACAGTGTTCGGTGGGAGGGGGGACGCAGGGATGGCAAAATTCTCCTATGCACTGTCTCATTTTCACCACATTACATAAAAAACTACACCTCTCCCACGGTTTCTTTGAACATTCTCACAGACACAATTTTACACTTCAAACGCAGATTAAAACAAAAGAAAAACATAAGTTTCTATGTTAAATAGCATATCTAATTCATGTATAAAGGTGCCGGAGCCTTTGCTTCAAACAAGTCGCACTCTAAAGCGTTTCTCGTTTTGTAATCGAGGGGTTCGATACTCGGTCGAGGCACATAATGGCTTGGATCCCACTCTAAACTGTAGGTCCGGTCCAAGTTAAACTATCTGTGAATAAAACTCGAATATTTACATCAGAAACTCAAAAACACGGTCGAGCAGAATCGGTTTAGCAGAAATTTTCACATAAAAGTGCATCCGAATTTACTAAAAATTTTACCCGTCACTTGAAGCCCCCTCGGTTAGAGTCCTAACCTGGGCATGTTGTGGGCCTTACAAGTGTCCTTTCATCACGTACCCATTATTCATCCTTGTCGTCGCAATTAGTAAATATCAAAGGAAAGGGACGTAAATGAAAAACACAATATTTACGTAGCATGTAGAGAATTGTCGTTAACCACTCATTCTCCTCCTGTCACTTGCGATTATTTCTAGCATAATTCAGCTAGCCTATTTGTCAAATCTCTTCCAATGTAAGGTATACATTCGTAACTATTGCAGCACAACTTTTTCAAATGGTCATGCCTTCAACGGGCGGTGAAGTACAAGCCAATATTAATACATAAAATGGACAATTTGAATTTGGAAATCTAAGTATTATGTATTCAACAAGCAAGAAAAACTAGTTCATTTTATTGGTTTATTTTTCTACCAAAGGATGCATTGTTTCAAGCACCAGGTACTGGTACGACGTGGTTGAGTTTCCATGAGGGAATACCCTTTATTATAAATATGCTCTCTGGTTAAATGTAGTCTTAAAAAATTCTTAAAAATCAGACAACTGTTTATTCACGCGAATTCGTTATTGTAATGGTAATTTCGACGCAACGAAAACATCTTTAAGATCTCTGCTAATATGCAGGACGACTACCAACATTATGAAGGTTGGATGTTATGTTACCGCTTACTACATTCTACGCCATGCAGTGCACGCGTTAAGGCTCTGGAAGCAAAGGGAGTCCCGATTTCCATGTTCGAAACAGAGAGCGAGGTGCGGTTCGTTAGGTTATAAATGAGGACAGGTGACAACGTCAAATCCCTTGAAAGATTATTTATTGAATTTTCCCAAACTTTCTTCTCTGATCTCATTGGGTCTTGTAGGCAGGCAGAAAGAAAACAGATCGTCCATCTGGTCTGTCCTTTCCGATTGGGTCAGCCAATTTCTTGGCGAACGAAACTTCTGAACGGATCGCAGCTTTCAACAAGTTTATCACGAAACAATACTCCCAAAAAACAGACCGAACTTAACATTACCAAAACATACATTTTTTGTTCTACATTTATTTTTCAGGGACGGCGCGAACGCAGTCCCAACTAACAAAAATTACACGCCCGAGATATCCACGTTTGGGATATTCGCGGGGGTCAGCCCAACCGAAGTGCAATGGAAGAGCCTCACCCCGGGGGAACCGCCTTGCTGATCACGGTAACCCCTACGCCAGGTAAGTATGCCTCGACCGGAAACCTCTCACACCCTACTCTATCTTCTCAACTAACTCTCATCGAGTGTTTACGCATATCGGAAAGTGTTTCGCAACTTGTCAATTATAACTTATAATTACTATAATTACTTTACACAGACAATATATATACAACTAAATGTGTTCAAGTTATCTTCAAAAGTAAACTTTGAACCAACTTTTTAAGGGAGGAAAAGAAGCTACTCCTTGTGCTGCCATCTATTGAGAAACGTTTACTTACTCCAACATTATCCACACTACGTTCAACTTTCACATACGAATGTTGCTGGCTGGCCTTCTCGTTTTCTGTCCCCTTCAGGTTCACGGGGTATACAGTTCAATTATTGCATATCTGAAAATAACCTTCTCCGATTCACGCTCGGAAATAGGACGGGTTCCACTCGTGTGCTCTTGAAGAATGGACATTTTCTTGTCAAAAAAGGAAAGAAAGTGGACTGATATCGACGGGAATGCTTTGGGTTTTCTTCACGCAAGAAATTCCAAATGATGGCTGGAACACAATTTGTCGTTTATCAGAAACGTTAAGGGAGGAAATGCGAGAGGGATGTACCGTACCGAGAAGACCTGACGCGTTCACGTCTTGTCCCGTGAGTGAAGAAGAATATCTATACTCGTTGGAAGATGCCTTCTTGTCTTCAGTTGCATTACCTGTCTCCTCCTCAATCACATCCCAAATTGCACTTGTCGGTTTCATTTCATATCGGGTGTTCCTGATGGCCTACTGCTACCGCTGTACTGCATTCACTTCCAGTGGAGCAACATTCCACTCTGCTTCGGTTCCACTCTAAACTGAACGTCCAGTCCCGATTAGCCTACCGGACAACAAATTCCACTTAAAATTTGAAAAACTTATCGACAACGAAATAATATTTCTCCTTGTGTCTATTACATGCAAAATTGTCAAATCAAAAACCTTCGCTATAAACAGTGTTCGGAGGGAGGGGGGACGCAGGGATGGCAAAATTCTCCTATGCACTGTCTCATTTTCACCACATTACATAAAAAACTACACCTCTCCCACGGTTTCTTTGAACATTCTCACAGACACAATTTTACACTTCAAACGCAGATTAAAACAAAAGAAAAACATAAGTTTCTATGTTAAATAGCATATCTAATTCATGTATAAAGGTGCCGGAGCCTTTGCTTCAAACAAGTCGCACTCTAAAGCGTTTCTCGTTTTGTAATCGAGGGGTTCGATACTCGGTCGAGGCACATAATGGCTTGGATCCCACTCTAAACTGTAGGTCCGGTCCAAGTTAAACTATCTGTGAATAAAACTCGAATATTTACATCAGAAACTCAAAAACACGGTCGAGCAGAATCGGTTTAGCAGAAATTTTCACATAAAAGTGTATCCGAATTTACTAAAAATTTTACCCGTCACTTGAAGCCCCCTCGGTTAGAGTCCTAACCTGGGCATGTTGTGGGCCTTACGAGTGTCCTTTCGTCACGTACCCATTATTCATCCTTGTCGTCGCAATTAGTAAATATCAAAGGAAAGGGACGTAAATGAAAAACACAATATTTACGTAGCATGTAGAGAATTGTCGTTAACCACTCATTCTCCTCCTGTCACTTGCGATTATTTCTAGCATAATTCAGCTAGCCTATTTGTCAAATCTCTTCCAATGTAAGGTATACATTCGTAACTATTGCAGCACAACTTTTTCAAATGGTCATGCCTTCAACGGGCGGTGAAGTAGAAGCCAATATTAATAAATAAAGTGGACAATTTGAATTTGGAAACCTAAGTATTATGAATTCAACAAGCAAGAAAAACAAGTTCATTTTATTGGTTTATTTTTCTACCAAAGGATGCATTGTTTCAAGCACCAGATACTGGTACGACGTGGTTGAGTTTCCATGAGGGAATACCTTTCATTATAAATATGCTCTCTGGTTAAATGTAGTCTTAAAAAATTCTTAAAAATCAGACAACTGTTTATTCACGCGAATTCGTTATTGTAATGGTAATTTCGACGCAACGAAAACATCTTTAAGATCTCTGCTAATATGCAGGACGACTACCAACATTATGAAGGTTGGATGTTATGTTACCGCTTACTACATTCTACGCCATGCAGTGCACGCGTTAAGGCTCTGGAAGCAAAGGGAGTCCCGATTTCCATGTTCGAAACAGAGAGCGAGGTGCGGTTCGTTAGGTTCCAAATGAGGACGGGTGACAACGTCAAATCCCTTGAAAGATTATTTATTGAATTTTCCCAAACTTTCTTCTCTGATCTCATTTGGTCTTGTAGGCAGGCAGAAAGAAAACAGATCGTCCATCTGGTCTGTCCTTTCCGATTGGGTCAGCCAATTTCTTGGCGAACGAAACTTCTGAACGGATCGCAGCTTTCAACAAGTTTATCACGAAACAATACTCCCAAAAAACCGACCGAACTTAACATTACCAAAACATACATTTTTTGTTCTACATTTATTTTTCAGGGACGGCGCGAACGCAGTCCCAACTAACAAAAATTACACGCCCGAGATATCCACGTTTGGGATATTCGCGGGGGTCAGCCCAACCGAAGTGCAATGGAAGAGCCTCACCCCGGGGGAACCGCCTTGCTGATCACGGTAACCCCTACGCCAGGTAAGTATGCCTCGACCGGAAACCTCTCACACCCTACTCTATCTTCTCAACTAACTCTCATCGAGTGTTTACGCATATCGGAAAGTGTTTCGCAACTTGTCAATTATAACTTATAATTACTATAATTACTTTACACAGACAATATATATACAACTAAATGTGTTCAAGTTATCTTCAAAAGTAAACTTTGAACCAACTTTTTAAGGGAGGAAAAGAAGCTACTCCTTGTGCTGCCATCTATTGAGAAACGTTTACTTACTCCAACATTATCCACACTACGTTCAACTTTCACATACGAATGTTGCTGGCTGGCCTTCTCGTTTTCTGTCCCCTTCAGGTTCACGGGGTATACAGTTCAATTATTGCATATCTGAAAATAACCTTCTCCGATTCACGCTCGGAAATAGGACGGGTTCCACTCGTGTGCTCTTGAAGAATGGACATTTTCTTGTCAAAAAAGGAAAGAAAGTGGACTGATATCGACGGGAATGCTTTGGGTTTTCTTCACGCAAGAAATTCCAAATGATGGCTGGAACACAATTTGTCGTTTATCAGAAACGTTAAGGGAGGAAATGCGAGAGGGATGTACCGTACCGAGAAGACCTGACGCGTTCACGTCTTGTCCCGTGAGCGAAGAAGAATATCTATACTCGTTGGAAGATGCCTTCTTGTCTTCAGTTGCATTACCTGTCTCCTCCTCAATCACATCCCAAATTGCACTTGTCGGTTTCATTTCATATCGGGTGTTCCTGATGGCCTACTGCTACCGCTGTACTGCATTCACTTCCAGTGGAGCAACATTCCACTCTGCTTCGGTTCCACTCTAAACTGAACGTACAGTCCCGATTAGCCTACCGGACAACAAATTAGACTTAAACTTTGAAAAACTTATCGACAACGAAATAATATTTCTCCTTGTGTCTATTACATGCAAAATTGTCAAATCAAAAACCTTCGCTATAAACAGTGTTCGGAGGGAGGGGGGACGCAGGGATGGCAAAATTCTCCTATGCACTGTCTCATTTTCACCACATTACATAAAAAACTACACCTCTCCCACGGTTTCTTTGAACATTCTCACAGACACAATTTTACACTTCAAACGCAGATTAAAACAAAAGAAAAACATAAGTTTCTATGTTAAATAGCATATCTAATTCATGTATAAAGGTGCCGGAGCCTTTGCTTTAAACAAGTCGCACTCTAAAGCGTTTCTCGTTTTGTAATCGAGGGGTTCGATACTCGGTCGAGGCACATAATGGCTTGGATCCCACTCTAAACTGTAGGTCCGGTCCAAGTTAAACTATCTGTGAATAAAACTCGAATATTTACATCAGAAACTCAAAAACACGGTCGAGCAGAATCGGTTTAGCAGAAATTTTCACATAAAAGTGTATCCGAATTTACTAAAAATTTTACCCGTCACTTGAAGCCCCCTCGGTTAGAGTCCTAACCTGGGCATGTTGTGGGCCTTACGAGTGTCCTTTCGTCACGTACCCATTATTCATCCTTGTCGTCGCAATTAGTAAATATCAAAGGAAAGGGACGTAAATGAAAAACACAATATTTGCGTAGCATGTAGAGAATTGTCGTTAACCACTCATTCTCCTCCTGTCACTTGCGATTATTTCTAGCATAATTCAGCTAGCCTATTTGTCAAATCTCTTCCAATGTAAGGTATACATTCGTAACTATTGCAGCACAACTTTTTCAAATGGTCATGCCTTCAACGGGCGGTGAAGTAGAAGCCAATATTAATACATAAAATGGACAATTTGAATTTGGAAACCTAAGTATTATGTATTCAACAAGCAAGAAAAACTAGTTCATTTTATTGGTTTAGTTTTCTACCAAAGGATGCATTGTTTCAAGCACCAGGTACTGGTACGACGTGGTTGAGTTTCCATGAGGGAATACCTTTCATTATAAATATGATCTCTGGTTAAATGTAGTCTTAAAAAAATTCTTAAAAATCAGACAACTGTTTATTCACGCGAATTCGTTATTGTAATGGTAATTTCGACGCAACGAAAACATCTTTAAGATCTCTGCTAATATGCAGGACGACTACCAACATTATGAAGGTTGGATGTTATGTTACCGCTTACTACATTCTACGCCATGCAGTGCACGCGTTAAGGCTCTGGAAGCAAAGGGAGTCCCGATTTCCATGTTCGAAACAGAGAGCGAGGTGCGGTTCGTTAGGTTCCAAATGAGGACGGGTGACAACGTCAAATCCCTTGAAAGATTATTTATTGAATTTTCCCAAACTTTCTTCTCTGATCTCATTGGGTCTTGTAGGCAGGCAGAAAGAAAACAGATCGTCCATCTGGTCTGTCCTTTCCGATTGGGTCAGCCAATTTCTTGGCGAACGAAACTTCTGAACGGATCGCAGCTTTCAACAAGTTTATCACGAAACAATCCTCCCAAAAAACCGACCGAACTTAACATTACCAAAACATACATTTTTTGTTCTACATTTATTTTTCAGGGACGGCGCGAACGCAGTCCCAACTAACAAAAATTACACGCCCGAGATATCCACGTTTGGGATATTCGCGGGGGTCAGCCCAACCGAAGTGCAATGGAAGAGCCTCACCCCGGGGGAACCGCCTTGCTGATCACGGTAACCCCTACGCCAGGTAAGTATGCCTCGACCGGAAACCTCTCACACCCTACTCTATCTTCTCAACTAACTCTCATCGAGTGTTTACGCATATCGGAAAGTGTTTCGCAACTTGTCAATTATAACTTATAATTACTATAATTACTTTACACAGACAATATATATACAACTAAATGTGTTCAAGTTATCTTCACAAGTAAACTTTGAACCAACTTTTTAAGGGAGGAAAAGAAGCTACTCCTTGTGCTGCCATCTATTGAGAAACGTTTACTTACTCCAACATTATCCACACTACGTTCAACTTTCACATACGAATGTTGCTGGCTGGCCTTCTCGTTTTCTGTCCCCTTCAGGTTCACGGGGTATACAGTTCAATTATTGCATATCTGAAAATAACCTTCTCCGATTCACGCTCGGAAATAGGACGGGTTCCACTCGTGTGCTCTTGAAGAATGGACATTTTCTTGTCAAAAAAGGAAAGAAAGTGGACTGATATCGACGGGAATGCTTTGGGTTTTCTTCACGCAAGAAATTCCAAATGATGGCTGGAACACAATTTGTCGTTTATCAGAAACGTTAAGGGAGGAAATGCGAGAGGGATGTACCGTACCGAGAAGACCTGACGCGTTCACGTCTTGTCCCGTGAGTGAAGAAGAATATCTATACTCGTTGGAAGATGCCTTCTTGTCTTCAGTTGCATTACCTGTCTCCTCCTCAATCACATCCCAAATTGCACTTGTCGGTTTCATTTCATATCGGGTGTTCCTGATGGCCTACTGCTACCGCTGTACTGCATTCACTTCCAGTGGAGCAACATTCCACTCTGCTTCGGTTCCACTCTAAACTGAACGTCCAGTCCCGATTAGCCTACCGGACAACAAATTCGACTTAAAATTTGAAAAACTTATCGACAACGAAATAATATTTCTCCTTGTGTCTATTACATGCAAAATTGTCAAATCAAAAACCTTCGCTATAAACAGTGTTCGGAGGGAGGGGGGACGCAGGGATGGCAAAATTCTCCTATGCACTGTCTCATTTTCACCACATTACATAAAAAACTACACCTCTCCCACGGTTTCTTTGAACATTCTCACAGACACAATTTTACACTTCAAACGCAGATTAAAACAAAAGAAAAACATAAGTTTCTATGTTAAATAGCATATCTAATTCATGTATAAAGGTACCGGAGCCTTTGCTTCAAACAAGTCGCACTCTAAAGCGTTTCTCGTTTTGTAATCGAGGGGTTCGATACTCGGTCGAGGCACATAATGGCTTGGATCCCACTCTAAACTGTAGGTCCGGTCCAAGTTAAACTATCTGTGAATAAAACTCGAATATTTACATCAGAAACTCAAAAACACGGTCGAGCAGAATCGGTTTAGCAGAAATTTTCACATAAAAGTGCATCCGAATTTACTAAAAATTTTACCCGTCACTTGAAGCCCCCTCGGTTAGAGTCCTAACCTGGGCATGTTGTGGGCCTTACGAGTGTCCTTTCATCACGTACCCATTATTCATCCTTGTCGTCGCAATTAGTAAATATCAAAGGAAAGGGACGTAAATGAAAAACACAATATTTACGTAGCATGTAGAGAATTGTCGTTAACCACTCATTCTCCTCCTGTCACTTGCGATTATTTCTAGCATAATTCAGCTAGCCTATTTGTCAAATCTCTTCCAATGTAAGGTATACATTCGTAACTATTGCAGCACAACTTTTTCAAATGGTCATGCCTTCAACGGGCGGTGAAGTAGAAGCCAATATTAATACATAAAATGGACAATTTGAATTTGGAAACCTAAGTATTATGTATTCAACAAGCAAGAAAAACTAGTTCATTTTATTGGTTTAGTTTTCTACCAAAGGATGCATTGTTTCAAGCACCAGGTACTGGTACGACGTGGTTGAGTTTCCATGAGGGAATACCTTTCATTATAAATATGCTCTCTGGTTAAATGTAGTCTTAAAAAATTCTTAAAAATCAGACAACTGTTTATTCACGCGAATTCGTTATTGTAATGGTAATTTCGACGCAACGAAAACATCTTTAAGATCTCTGCTAATATGCAGGACGAATACCAACATTATGAAGGTTGGATGTTATGTTACCGCTTACTACATTCTACGCCATGCAGTGCACGCGTTAAGGCTCTGGAAGCAAAGGGAGTCCCGATTTCCATGTTCGAAACAGAGAGTGTGGTGCGGTTTGTTAGGTTATAAATGAGGACGGGTGACAACGTCAAATCCCTTGAAAGATTATTTATTGAATTTTCCCAAACTTTCTTCTCTGATCTCATTGGGTCTTGTAGGCAGGCAGAAAGAAAACAGATCGTCCATCTGGTCTGTCCTTTCCGATTGGGTCAGCCAATTTCTTGGCGAACGAAACTTCTGAACGGATCGCAGCTTTCAACAAGTTTATCACGAAACAATACTCCCAAAAAACCGACCGAACTTAACATTACCAAAACATACATTTTTTGTTCTACATTTATTTTTCAGGGACGGCGCGAACGCAGTCCCAACTAACAAAAATTACACGCCCGAGATATCCACGTTTGGGATATTCGCGGGGGTCAGCCCAACCGAAGTGCAATGGAAGAGCCTCACCCCGCGGGAACCGCCTTGCTGATCACGGTAACCCCTACGCCAGGTAAGTATGCCTCAACCGGAAACCTCTCACACCCTACTCTATCTTCTCAACTAACTCTCATCGAGTGTTTACGCATATCGGAAAGTGTTTCGCAACTTGTCAATTATAACTTATAATTACTATAATTACTTTACACAGACAATATATATACAACTAAATGTGTTCAAGTTATCTTCACAAGTAAACTTTGAACCAACTTTTTAAGGGAGGAAAAGAAGCTACTCCTTGTGCTGCCATCTATTGAGAAACGTTTACTTACTCCAACATTATCCACACTACGTTCAACTTTCACATACGAATGTTGCTGGCTGGCCTTCTCGTTTTCTGTCCCCTTCAGGTTCACGGGGTATACAGTTCAATTATTGCATATCTGAAAATAACCTTCTCCGATTCACGCTCGGAAATAGGACGGGTTCCACTCGTGTGCTCTTGAAGAATGGACATTTTCTTGTCAAAAAAGGAAAGAAAGTGGACTGATATCGACGGGAATGCTTTGGGTTTTCTTCACGCAAGAAATTCCAAATGATGGCTGGAACACAATTTGTCGTTTATCAGAAACGTTAAGGGAGGAAATGCGAGAGGGATGTACCGTACCGAGAAGACCTGACGCGTTCACGTCTTGTCCCGTGAGCGAAGAAGAATATCTATACTCGTTGGAAGATGCCTTCTTGTCTTCAGTTGCATTACCTGTCTCCTCCTCAATCACATCCCAAATTGCACTTGTCGGTTTCATTTCATATCGGGTGTTCCTGATGGCCTACTGCTACCGCTGTACTGCATTCACTTCCAGTGGAGCAACATTCCACTCTGCTTCGGTTCCACTCTAAACTGAACGTCCAGTCCCGATTAGCCTACCGGACAACAAATTCGACTTAAAATTTGAAAAACTTATCGACAACGAAATAATATTTCTCCTTGTGTCTATTACATGCAAAATTGTCAAATCAAAAACCTTCGCTATAAACAGTGTTCGGAGGGAGGGGGGACGCAGGGATGGCAAAATTCTCCTATGCACTGTCTCATTTTCACCACATTACATAAAAAACTACACCTCTCCCACGGTTTCTTTGAACATTCTCACAGACACAATTTTACACTTCAAACGCAGATTAAAACAAAAGAAAAACATGAGTTTCTATGTTAAATAGCATATCTAATTCATGTATAAAAGTGCCGGAGCCTTTGCTTCAAACAAGTCGCACTCTAAAGCGTTTCTCGTTTTGTAATCGTGGGGTTCGATACTCGGTCGAGGCACATAATGGCTTGGATCCCACTCTAAACTGTAGGTCCGGTCCAAGCTAAACTATCTGTGAATAAAACTCAAATATTTACATCAGAAACTCAAAAACACGGTCGAGCAGAATCGGTTTAGCAGAAATTTTCACATAAAAGTGCATCCGAATTTACTAAAAATTTTACCCGTCACTTTAAGCCCCCTCGGTTAGAGTCCTAACCTGGGCATGTTGTGGGCCTTACGAGTGTCCTTTCATCACGTACCCATTATTCATCCTTGTCGTCGCAATTAGTAAATATCAAAGGAAAGGGACGTAAATGAAAAACACAATATTTACGTAGCATGTAGAGAATTGTCGTTAACCACTCATTCTCCTCCTGTCACTTGCGATTATTTCTAGCATAATTCAGCTAGCCTATTTGTCAAATCTCTTCCAATGTAAGGTATACATTCGTAACTACTGCAGCACAACTTTTTCAAATGGTCATGCCTTCAACGGGCGGTGAAGTAGAAGCCAATATTAATACATAAAATGGACAATTTGAATTTGGAAACCTAAGTATTATGTATTCCACAAGCAAGAAAAACTAGTTCATTTTATTGGTTTATTTTTCTACCAAAGGATGCATTGTTTCAAGCACCAGGTACTGGTACGACGTGGTTGAGTTTCCATGAGGGAATACCTTTCATTATAAATATGCTCTCTGGTTAAATGTAGTCTTAAAAAATTCTTAAAAATCAGACAACTGTTTATTCACGCGAATTCGTTATTGTAATGGTAATTTCGACGCAACGAAAACATCTTTAAGATCTCTGCTAATATGCAGGACGACTACCAACATTATGAAGGTTGGATGTTATGTTACCGCTTACTACATTCTACGCCATGCAGTGCACGTGTTAAGGCTCTGGAAGCAAAGGGAGTCCCGATTTCCATGTTCGAAACAGAGAGTGTGGTGCGGTTTGTTAGGTTATAAATGAGGACGGGTGACAACGTCAAATCCCTTGAAAGATTATTTATTGAATTTTCCCAAACTTTCTTCTCTGATCTCATTGGGTCTTGTAGGCAGGCAGAAAGAAAACAGATCGTCCATCTGGTCTGTCCTTTCCGATTGGGTCAGCCAATTTCTTGGCGAACGAAACTTCTGAACGGATCGCAGCTTTCAACAAGTTTATCACGAAACAATCCTCCCAAAAAACCGACCGAACTTAACATTACCAAAACATACATTTTTTGTTCTACATTTATTTTTCAGGGACGGCGCGAACGCAGTCCCAACTAACAAAAATCACACGCCCGAGATATCCACGTTTGGGATATTCGCGGGGGTCAGCCCAACCGAAGTGCAATGGAAGAGCCTCACCCCGGGGGAACCGCCTTGCTGATCACGGTAACCCCTACGCCAGGTAAGTATGCCTCGACCGGAAACCTCTCACACCCTACTCTATCTTCTCAACTAACTCTCATCGAGTGTTTACGCATATCGGAAAGTGTTTCGCAACTTGTCAATTATAACTTATAATTACTATAATTACTTTACACAGACAATATATATACAACTAAATGTGTTCAAGTTATCTTCACAAGTAAACTTTGAACCAACTTTTTAAGGGAGGAAAAGAAGCTACTCCTTGTGCTGCCATCTATTGAGAAACGTTTACTTACTCCAACATTATCCACACTAAGTTCAACTTTCACATACGAATGTTGCTGGCTGGCCTTCTCGTTTTCTGTCCCCTTCAGGTTCACGGGGTATACAGTTCAATTATTGCATATCTGAAAATAACCTTCTCCGATTCACGCTCGGAAATAGGATGGGTTCCACTCGTGTGCTCTTGAAGAATGGACATTTTCTTGTCAAAAAAGGAAAGAAAGTGGACTGATATCGACGGGAATGCTTTGGGTTTTCTTCACGCAAGAAATTCCAAATGATGGCTGGAACACAATTTGTCGTTTATCAGAAACGTTAAGGGAGGAAATGCGAGAGGGATGTACGGTACCGAGAAGACCTGACGCGTTCACG
This sequence comes from Lepisma saccharinum, assembly GCF_977018435.1. Taxonomy (NCBI): domain Eukaryota; kingdom Metazoa; phylum Arthropoda; class Insecta; order Zygentoma; family Lepismatidae; genus Lepisma; species Lepisma saccharinum. Next base: position 35,634,671 of record NC_139231.1, read on the forward strand.
TCTTGTCCCGTGAGTGAAGAAGAATATCTATACTCGTTGGAAGATGCCTTCTTGTCTTCAGTTGCATTACCTGTCTCCTCCTCAATCACATCCCAAATTGCACTTGTCGGTTTCATTTCATATCGGGTGTTCCTGATGGCCTACTGCTACCGCTGTACTGCATTCACTTCCAGTGGAGCAACATTCCACTCTGCTTCGGTTCCACTCTAAACTGAACGTACAGTCCCGATTAGCCTACCGGACAACAAATTAGACTTAAACTTTGAAAAACTTATCGACAACGAAATAATATTTCTCCTTGTGTCTATTACATGCAAAATTGTCAAATCAAAAACCTTCGCTATAAACAGTGTTCGGAGGGAGGGGGGACGCAGGGATGGCAAAATTCTCCTATGCACTGTCTCATTTTCACCACATTACATAAAAAACTACACCTCTCCCACGGTTTCTTTGAACATTCTCACACACACAATTTTACACTTCAAACGCAGATTAAAACAAAAGAAAAACATAAGTTTCTATGTTAAATAGCATATCTAATTCATGTATAAAGGTGCCGGAGCCTTTGCTTCAAACAAGTCGCACTCTAAAGCGTTTCTCGTTTTGTAATCGAGGGGTTCGATACTCGGTCGAGGCACATAATGGCTTGGATCCCACTCTAAACTGTAGGTCCGGTCCAAGCTAAACTATCTGTGAATAAAACTCAAATATTTACATCAGAAACTCAAAAACACCGTCGAGCAGAATCGGTTTAGCAGAAATTTTCACATAAAAGTGTATCGGAATTTACTAAAAATTTTACCCGTCACTTGAAGCCCCCTCGGTTAGAGTCCTAACCTGGGCATGTTGTGGGCCTTACGAGTGTCCTTTCATCATGTACCCATTATTCATCCTTGTCGTCGCAATTAGTAAATATCAAAGGAAAGGGACGTAAATGAAACACACAATATTTACGTAGCATGTAGAGAATTGTCGTTAACCACTCATTCTCCTCCTGTCACTTGCGATTATTTCTAGCATAATTCAGCTAGCCTATTTGTCAAATCTCTTCCAATGTAAGGTATACATTCGTAACTATTGCAGCACAACTTTTTCAAATGGTCATGCCTTCAACGGGCGGTGAAGTAGAAGCCAATATTAATACATAAAGTGGACAATTTGAATTTGGAAACCTAAGTATTATGAATTCAACAAGCAAGAAAAACAAGTTCATTTTATTGGTTTATTTTTCTACCAAAGGATGCATTGTTTCAAGCACCAGATACTGGTACGACGTGGTTGAGTTTCCATGAGGGAATACCTTTCATTATAAATATGCTCTCTGGTTAAATGTAGTCTTAAAAAAATTCTTAAAAATCAGACAACTGTTTATTCACGCGAATTCGTTATTGTAATGGTAATTTCGACGCAACGAAAACATCTTTAAGATCTCTGCTAATATGCAGGACGACTACCAACATTATGAAGGTTGGATGTTATGTTACCGCTTACTACATTCTACGCCATGCAGTGCACGCGTTAAGGCTCTGGAAGCAAAGGGAGTCCCGATTTCCATGTTCGAAACAGAGAGCGAGGTGCGGTTCGTTAGGTTCCAAATGAGGACGGGTGACAACGTCAAATCCCTTGAAAGATTATTTATTGAATTTTCCCAAACTTTCTTCTCTGATCTCATTGGGTCTTGTAGGCAGGCAGAAAGAAAACAGATCGTCCATCTGGTCTGTCCTTTCCGATTGGGTCAGCCAATTTCTTGGCGAACGAAACTTCTGAACGGATCGCAGCTTTCAACAAGTTTATCACGAAACAATACTCCCAAAAAACCGACCGAACTTAACATTACCAAAACATACATTTTTTGTTCTACATTTATTTTTCAGGGACGGCGCGAACGCAGTCCCAACTAACAAAAATCACACGCCCGAGATATCCACGTTTGGGATATTCGCGGGGGTCAGCCCAACCGAAGTGCAATGGAAGAGCCTCACCCCGGGGGAACCGCCTTGCTGATCACGGTAACCCCTACGCCAGGTAAGTATGCCTCGACCGGAAACCTCTCACACCCTACTCTATCTTCTCAACTAACTCTCATCGAGTGTTTACGCATATCGGAAAGTGTTTCGCAACTTGTCAATTATAACTTATAATTACTATAATTACTTTACACAGACAATATATATACAACTAAATGTGTTCAAGTTATCTTCACAAGTAAACTTTGAACCAACTTTTTAAGGGAGGAAAAGAAGCTACTCCTTGTGCTGCCATCTATTGAGAAACGTTTACTTACTCCAACATTATCCACACTACGTTCAACTTTCACATACGAATGTTGCTGGCTGGCCTTCTCGTTTTCTGTCCCCTTCAGGTTCACGGGGTATACAGTTCAATTATTGCATATCTGAAAATAACCTTCTCCGATTCACGCTCGGAAATAGGATGGGTTCCACTCGTGTGCTCTTGAAGAATGGACATTTTCTTGTCAAAAAAGGAAAGAAAGTGGACTGATATCGACGGGAATGCTTTGGGTTTTCTTCACGCAAGAAATTCCAAATGATGGCTGGAACACAATTTGTCGTTTATCAGAAACGTTAAGGGAGGAAATGCGAGAGGGATGTACGGTACCGAGAAGACCTGACGCGTTCACGTCTTGTCCCGTGAGTGAAGAAGAATATCTATACTCGTTGGAAGATGCCTTCTTGTCTTCAGTTGCATTACCTGTCTCCTCCTCAATCACATCCCAAATTGCACTTGTCGGTTTCATTTCATATCGGGTGTTCCTGATGGCCTACTGCTACCGCTGTACTGCATTCACTTCCAGTGGAGCAACATTCCACTCTGCTTCGGTTCCACTCTAAACTGAACGTACAGTCCCGATTAGCCTACCGGACAACAAATTAGACTTAAACTTTGAAAAACTTATCGACAACGAAATAATATTTCTCCTTGTGTCTATTACATGCAAAATTGTCAAATCAAAAACCTTCGCTATAAACAGTGTTCGGAGGGAGGGGGGACGCAGGGATGGCAAAATTCTCCTATGCACTGTCTCATTTTCACCACATTACATAAAAAACTACACCTCTCCCACGGTTTCTTTGAACATTCTCACACACACAATTTTACACTTCAAACGCAGATTAAAACAAAAGAAAAACATAAGTTTCTATGTTAAATAGCATATCTAATTCATGTATAAAGGTGCCGGAGCCTTTGCTTCAAACAAGTCGCACTCTAAAGCGTTTCTAGTTTTGTAATCGAGGGGTTCGATACTCGGTCGAGGCACATAATGGCTTGGATCCCACTCTAAACTGTAGGTCCGGTCCAAGCTAAACTATCTGTGAATAAAACTCAAATATTTACATCAGAAACTCAAAAACACCGTCGAGCAGAATCGGTTTAGCAGAAATTTTCACATAAAAGTGTATCGGAATTTACTAAAAATTTTACCCGTCACTTGAAGCCCCCTCGGTTAGAGTCCTAACCTGGGCATGTTGTGGGCCTTACGAGTGTCCTTTCATCATGTACCCATTATTCATCCTTGTCGTCGCAATTAGTAAATATCAAAGGAAAGGGACGTAAATGAAACACACAATATTTACGTAGCATGTAGAGAATTGTCGTTAACCACTCATTCTCCTCCTGTCACTTGCGATTATTTCTAGCATAATTCAGCTAGCCTATTTGTCAAATCTCTTCCAATGTAAGGTATACATTCGTAACTATTGCAGCACAACTTTTTCAAATGGTCATGCCTTCAACGGGCGGTGAAGTAGAAGCCAATATTAATACATAAAGTGGACAATTTGAATTTGGAAACCTAAGTATTATGAATTCAACAAGCAAGAAAAACAAGTTCATTTTATTGGTTTATTTTTCTACCAAAGGATGCATTGTTTCAAGCACCAGATACTGGTACGACGTGGTTGAGTTTCCATGAGGGAATACCTTTCATTATAAATATGCTCTCTGGTTAAATGTAGTCTTAAAAAAATTCTTAAAAATCAGACAACTGTTTATTCACGCGAATTCGTTATTGTAATGGTAATTTCGACGCAACGAAAACATCTTTAAGATCTCTGCTAATATGCAGGACGACTACCAACATTATGAAGGTTGGATGTTATGTTACCGCTTACTACATTCTACGCCATGCAGTGCACGCGTTAAGGCTCTGGAAGCAAAGGGAGTCCCGATTTCCATGTTCGAAACAGAGAGCGAGGTGCGGTTCGTTAGGTTCCAAATGAGGACGGGTGACAACGTCAAATCCCTTGAAAGATTATTTATTGAATTTTCCCAAACTTTCTTCTCTGATCTCATTGGGTCTTGTAGGCAGGCAGAAAGAAAACAGATCGTCCATCTGGTCTGTCCTTTCCGATTGGGTCAGCCAATTTCTTGGCGAACGAAACTTCTGAACGGATCGCAGCTTTCAACAAGTTTATCACGAAACAATACTCCCAAAAAAACGACCGAACTTAACATTACCAAAACATACATTTTTTGTTCTACATTTATTTTTCAGGGACGGCGCGAACGCAGTCCCAACTAACAAAAATTACACGCCCGAGATATCCACGTTTGGGATATTCGCGGGGGTCAGCCCAACTGAAGTGCAATGGAAGAGCCTCACCCCGGGGGAACCGCCTTGCTGATCACGGTAACCCCTACGCCAGGTAAGTATGCCTCGACCGGAAACCTCTCACACCCTACTCTATCTTCTCAACTAACTCTCATCGAGTGTTTACGCATATCGGAAAGTGTTTCGCAACTTGTCAATTATAACTTATAATTACTATAATTACTTTACACAGACAATATATATACAACTAAATGTGTTCAAGTTATCTTCACAAGTAAACTTTGAACCAACTTTTTAAGGGAGGAAAAGAAGCTACTCCTTGTGCTGCCATCTATTGAGAAACGTTTACTTACTCCAACATTATCCACACTACGTTCAACTTTCACATACGAATGTTGCTGGCTGGCCTTCTCGTTTTCTGTCCCCTTCAGGTTCACGGGGTATACAGTTCAATTATTCCATATCTGAAAATAACCTTCTCCGATTCACGCTCGGAAATAGGACAGGTTCCACTCGTGTGCTCTTGAAGAATGGACATTTTCTTGTCAAAAAAGGAAAGAAAGTAGACTGATATCGACGGGAATGCTTTGGGTTTTCTTCACGCAAGAAATTCCAAATGATGGCTGGAACACAATTTGTCGTTTATCAGAAACGTTAAGGGAGGAAATGCGAGAGGGATGTACCGTACCGAGAAGACCTGACGCGTTCACGTCTTGTCCCGTGAGTGAAGAAGAATATCTATACTCGTTGGAAGATGCCTTCTTGTCTTCAGTTGCATTACCTGTCTCCTCCTCAATCACATCCCAAATTGCACTTGTCGGTTTCATTTCATATCGGGTGTTCCTGATGGCCTACTGCTACCGCTGTACTGCATTCACTTCCAGTGGAGCAACATTCCACTCTGCTTCGGTTCCACTCTAAACTGAACGTCCAGTCCCGATTAGCCTACCGGACAACAAATTCGACTTAAAATTTGAAAAACTTATCGACAACGAAATAATATTTCTCCTTGTGTCTATTACATGCAAAATTGTCAAATCAAAAACCTTCGCTATAAACAGTGTTCGGAGGGAGGGGGGACGCAGGGATGGCAAAATTCTCCTATGCACTGTCTCATTTTCACCACATTACATAAAAAACTACACCTCTCCCACGGTTTCTTTGAACATTCTCACACACACAATTTTACACTTCAAACGCAGATTAAAACAAAAGAAAAACATAAGTTTCTATGTTAAATAGCATATCTAATTCATGTATAAAGGTGCCGGAGCCTTTGCTTCAAACAAGTCGCACTCTAAAGCGTTTCTCGTTTTGTAATCGAGGGGTTCGATACTCGGTCGAGGCACATAATGGCTTGGATCCCACTCTAAACTGTAGGTCCGGTCCAAGTTAAACTATCTGTGAATAAAACTCGAATATTTACATCAGAAACTCAAAAACACGGTCGAGCAGAATCGGTTTAGCAGAAATTTTCACATAAAAGTGGATCCGAATTTACTAAAAATTTTGCCCGTCACTTGAAGCCCCCTCGGTTAGAGTCCTAACCTGGGCATGTTGTGGGCCTTACGAGTGTCCTTTCGTCACGTACCCATTATTCATCCTTGTCGTCGCAATTAGTAAATATCAAAGGAAAGGGACGTACATGAAAAACACAATATTTACGTAGCATGTAGAGAATTGTCGTTAACCACTCATTCTCCTCCTGTCACTTGCGATTATTTCTAGCATAATTCAGCTAGCCTATTTGTCAAATCTCTTCCAATGTAAGGTATACATTCGTAACTATTGCAGCACAACTTTTTCAAATGGTCATGCCTTCAACGGGCGGTGAAGTAGAAGCCAATATTAATACATAAAATGGACAATTTGAATTTGGAAACCTAAGTATTATGTATTCAACAAGCAAAAGAAAAACTAGTTCATTTTATTGGTTTATTTTTCTACCAAAGGATGCATTGTTTCAAGCACCAGGTACTGGTACGACGTGGTTGAGTTTCCATGAGGGAATACCTTTCATTATAAATATGCTCTCTGGTTAAATGTAGTCTTAAAAAAATTCTTAAAAATCAGACAACTGTTTATTCACGCGAATTCGCTATTGTAATGGTAATTTCGACGCAACGAAAACATCTTTAAGATCTCTGCTAATATGCAGGACGACTACCAACATTATGAAGGTTGGATGTTATGTTACCGCTTACTACATTCTACGCCATGCAGTGCACGCGTTAAGGCTCTGGAAGCAAAGGGAGTCCCGATTTCCATGTTCGAAACAGAGAGCGAGGTGCGGTTCGTTAGGTTATAAATGAGGACGGGTGACAACGTCAAATCCCTTGAAAGATTATTTATTGAATTTTCCCAAACTTTCTTCTCTGATCTCATTGGGTCTTGTAGGCAGGCAGAAAGAAAACAGATCGTCCATCTGGTCTGTCCTTTCCGATTGGGTCAGCCAATTTCTTGGCGAACGAAACTTCTGAACGGATCGCAGCTTTCAACAAGTTTATCACGAAACAATACTCCCAAAAAAACGACCGAACTTAACATTACCAAAACATACATTTTTTGTTCTACATATATTTTTCAGGGACGGCGCGAACGCAGTCCCAACTAACAAAAATTACACGCCCGAGATATCCACGTTTGGGATATTCGCGGGGGTCAGCCCAACCGAAGTGCAATGGAAGAGCCTCACCCCGGGGGAACCGCCTTGCTGATCACGGTAACCCCTACGCCAGGTAAGTATGCCTCGACCGGAAACCTCTCACACCCTACTCTATCTTCTCAACTAACTCTCATCGAGTGTTTACGCATATCGGAGAGTGTTTCGCAACTTGTCAATTATAACTTATAATTACTATAATTACTTTACACAGACAATATATATACAACTAAATGTGTTCAAGTTATCTTCACAAGTAAACTTTGAACCAACTTTTTAAGGGAGGAAAAGAAGCTACTCCTTGTGCTGCCATCTATTGAGAAACGTTTACTTACTCCAACATTATCCACACTACGTTCAACTTTCACATACGAATGTTGCTGGCTGGCCTTCTCGTTTTCTGTCCCCTTCAGGTTCACGGGTTATACAGTTCAATTATTGCATATCTGAAAATAACCTTCTCCGATTCACGCTCGGAAATAGGACGGGTTCCACTCGTGTGCTCTTGAAGAATGGACATTTTCTTGTCAAAAAAGGAAAGAAAGTGGACTGATATCGACGGGAATGCTTTGGGTTTTCTTCACGCAAGAAATTCCAAATGATGGCTGGAACACAATTTGTCGTTTATCAGAAACGTTAAGGGAGGAAATGCGAGAGGGATGTACCGTACCGAGAAGACCTGACGCGTTCACGTCTTGTCTCGTGAGTGAAGAAGAATATCTATACTCGTTGGAAGATGCCTTCTTGTCTTCAGTTGCATTACCTGTCTCCTCCTCAATCACATCCCAAATTGCACTTGTCGGTTTCATTTCGTATCGGGTGTTCCTGATGGCCTACTGCTACCGCTGTACTGCATTCACTTCCAGTGGAGCAACATTCCACTCTGCTTCGGTTCCACTCTAAACTGAACGTCCAGTCCCGATTAGCCTACCGGACAACAAATTCGACTTAAAATTTGAAAAACTTATCGACAACGAAATAATATTTCTCCTTGTGTCTATTACATGCAAAATTGTCAAATCAAAAACCTTCGCTATAAACAGTGTTCGGAGGGAGGGGGGACGCAGGGATGGCAAAATTCTCCTATGCACTGTCTCATTTTCACCACATTACATAAAAAACTACACCTCTCCCACGGTTTCTTTGAACATTCTCACAGACACAATTTTACACTTCAAACGCAGATTAAAACAAAAGAAAAACATAAGTTTCTATGTTAAATAGCATATCTAATTCATGTATAAAGGTGCCGGAGCCTTTGCTTCAAACAAGTCGCACTCTAAAGCGTTTCTCGTTTTGTAATCGAGGGGTTCGATACTCGGTCGAGGCACATAATGGCTTGGATCCCACTCTAAACTGTAGGTCCGGTCCAAGTTAAACTATCAGTGAATAAAACTCGAATATTTACATCAGAAACTCAAAAACACGGTCGAGCAGAATCGGTTTAGCAGAAATTTTCACATAAAAGTGCATCCGAATTTACTAAAAATTTTACCCGTCACTTGAAGCCCCCTCGGTTAGAGTCCTAACCTGGGCATGTTGTGGGCCTTACGAGTGTCCTTTCGTCACGTACCCATTATTCATCCTTGTCGTCGCAATTAGTAAATATCAAAGGAAAGGGACGTAAGTGAAAAACACAATATTTACGTAGCATGTAGAGAATTGTCGTTAACCACTCATTCTCCTCCTGTCACTTGCGATTATTTCTAGCATAATTCAGCTAGCCTATTTGTCAAATCTCTTCCAATGTAAGGTATACATTCGTAACTATTGCAGCACAACTTTTTCAAATGGTCATGCCTTCAACGGGCGGTGAAGTAGAAGCCAATATTAATACATAAAGTGGACAATTTGAATTTGGAAACCTAAGTATTATGTATTCAACAAGCAAGAAAAACTAGTTCATTTTATTGGTTTATTTTTCTACCAAAGGATGCATTGTTTCAAGCACCAGGTACTGGTACGACGTGGTTGAGTTTCCATGAGGGAATACCTTTCATTATAAATATGCTCTCTGGTTAAATGTAGTCTTAAAAAATTCTTAAAAATCAGACAACTGTTTATTCACGCGAATTCGTTATTGTAATGGTAATTTCGACGCAACGAAAACATCTTTAAGATCTCTGCTAATATGCAGGACGACTACCAACATTATGAAGGTTGGATGTTATGTTACCGCTTACTACATTCTACGCCATGCAGTGCACGCGTTAAGGCTCTGGAAGCAAAGGGAGTCCCGATTTCCATGTTCGAAACAGAGAGCGAGGTGCGGTTCGTTAGGTTATAAATGAGGACGGGTGACAACGTCAAATCCCTTGAAAGATTATTTATTGAATTTTCCCAAACTTTCTTCTCTGATCTCATTGGGTCTTGTAGGCAGGCAGAAAGAAAACAGATCGTCCATCTGGTCTGTCCTTTCCGATTGGGTCAGCCAATTTCTTGGCGAACGAAACTTCTGAACGGATCGCAGCTTTCAACAAGTTTATCACGAAACAATACTCCCAAAAAAACGACCGAACTTAACATTACCAAAACATACATTTTTTGTTCTACATTTATTTTTCAGGGACGGCGCGAACGCAGTCCCAACTAACAAAAATCACACGCCCGAGATATCCACGTTTGGGATATTCGCGGGGGTCAGCCCAACCGAAGTGCAATGGAAGAGCCTCACCCCGGGGGAACCGCCTTGCTGATCACGGTAACCCCTACGCCAGGTAAGTATGCCTCGACCGGAAACCTCTCACACCCTACTCTATCTTCTCAACTAACTCTCATCGAGTGTTTACGCATATCGGAAAGTGTTTCGCAACTTGTCAATTATAACTTATAATTACTATAATTACTTTACACAGACAATATATATACAACTAAATGTGTTCAAGTTATCTTCACAAGTAAACTTTGAACCAATTTTTTAAGGGAGGAAAAGAAGCTACTCCTTGTGCTGCCATCTATTGAGAAACGTTTACTTACTCCAACATTATCCACACTACGTTCAACTTTCACATACGAATGTTGCTGGCTGGCCTTCTCGTTTTCTGTCCCCTTCAGGTTCACGGGTTATACAGTTCAATTATTGCATATCTGAAAATAACCTTCTCCGATTCACGCTCGGAAATAGGACGGGTTCCACTCGTGTGCTCTTGAAGAATAGACATTTTCTTGTCAAAAAAGGAAAGAAAGTGGACTGATATCGACGGGAATGCTTTGGGTTTTCTTCACGCAAGAAATTCCAAATGATGGCTGGAACACAATTTGTCGTTTATCAGAAACGTTAAGGGAGGAAATGCGAGAGGGATGTACCGTACCGAGAAGACCTGACGCGTTCACGTCTTGTCTCGTGAGTGAAGAAGAATATCTATACTCGTTGGAAGATGCCTTCTTGTCTTCAGTTGCATTACCTGTCTCCTCCTCAATCACATCCCAAATTGCACTTGTCGGTTTCATTTCATATCGGGTGTTCCTGATGGCCTACTGCTACCGCTGTACTGCATTCACTTCCAGTGGAGCAACATTCCACTCTGCTTCGGTTCCACTCTAAACTGAACGTCCAGTCCCGATTAGCCTACCGGACAACAAATTCGACTTAAAATTTGAAAAACTTATCGACAACGAAATAATATTTCTCCTTGTGTCTATTACATGCAAAATTGTCAAATCAAAAACCTTCGCTATAAACAGTGTTCGGAGGGAGGGGGGACGCAGGGATGGCAAAATTCTCCTATGCACTGTCTCATTTTCACCACATTACATAAAAAACTACACCTCTCCCACGGTTTCTTTGAACATTCTCACAGACACAATTTTACACTTCAAACGCAGATCAAAACAAAAGAAAAACATAAGTTTCTATGTTAAATAGCATATCTAATTCATGTATAAAGGTGCCGGAGCCTTTGCTTCAAACAAGTCGCACTCTAAAGCGTTTCTCGTTTTGTAATCGAGGGGTTCGATACTCGGTCGAGGCACATAATGGCTTGGATTCCACTCTAAACTGTAGGTCCGGTCCAAGTTAAACTATCTGTGAATAAAACTCGAATATTTACATCAGAAACTCAAAAACACGGTCGAGCAGAATCGGTTTAGCAGAAATTTTCACATAAAAGTGCATCCGAATTTACTAAAAATTTTACCCGTCACTTGAAGCCCCCTCGGTTAGAGTCCTAACCTGGGCATGTTGTGGGCCTTACGAGTGTCCTTTCATCACGTACCCATTATTCATCCTTGTCGTCGCAATTAGTAAATATCAAAGGAAAGGGACGTAAATGAAAAACACAATATTTACGTAGCATGTAGAGAATTGTCGTTAACCACTCATTCTCCTCCTGTCACTTGCGATTATTTCTAGCATAATTCAGCTAGCCTATTTGTCAAATCTCTTCCAATGTAAGGTATACATTCGTAACTATTGCAGCACAACTTTTTCAAATGGTCATGCCTTCAACGGGCGGTGAAGTAGAAGCCAATATTAATACATAAAATGGACAATTTGAATTTGGAAACCTAAGTATTATGTATTCAACAAGCAAGAAAAACTAGTTCATTTTATTGGTTTATTTTTCTACCAAAGGATGCATTGTTTCAAGCACCAGGTACTGGTACGACGTGGTTGAGTTTCCATGAGGGAATACCTTTCATTATAAATATGCTCTCTGGTTAAATGTAGTCTTAAAAAATTCTTAAAAATCAGACAACTGTTTATTCACGCGAATTCGTTATTGTAATGGTAATTTCGACGCAACGAAAACATCTTTAAGATCTCTGCTAATATGCAGGACGACTACCAACATTATGAAGGTTGGATGTTATGTTACCGCTTACTACATTCTACGCCATGCAGTGCACGCGTTAAGGCTCTGGAAGCAAAGGGAGTCCCGATTTCCATGTTCGAAACAGAGAGCGAGGTGCGGTTCGTTAGGTTCCAAATGAGGACGGGTGACAACGTCAAATCCCTTGAAAGATTATTTATTGAATTTTCCCAAACTTTCTTCTCTGATCTCATTGGGTCTTGTAGGCAGGCAGAAAGAAAACAGATCGTCCATCTGGTCTGTCCTTTCCGATTGGGTCAGCCAATTTCTTGGCGAACGAAACTTCTGAACGGATCGCAGCTTTCAACAAGTTTATCACGAAACAATACTCCCAAAAAACCGACCGAACTTAACATTACCAAAACATACATTTTTTGTTCTACATTTATTTTTCAGGGACGGCGCGAACGCAGTCCCAACTAACAAAAATTACACGCCCGAGATATCCACGTTTGGGATATTCGCGGGGGTCAGCCCAACCGAAGTGCAATGGAAGAGCCTCACCCCGGGGGAACCGCCTTGCTGATCACGGTAAGCCCTACGCCAGGTAAGTATGCCTCGACCGGAAACCTCTCACACCCTACTCTATCTTCTCAACTAACTCTCATCGAGTGTTTACGCATATCGGAAAGTGTTTCGCAACTTGTCAATTATAACTTATAATTACTATAATTACTTTACACAGACAATATATATACAACTAAATGTGATCAAGTTATCTTCACAAGTAAACTTTGAACCAACTTTTTAAGGGAGGAAAAGAAGCTACTCCTTGTGCTGCCATCTATTGAGAAACGTTTACTTACTCCAACATTATCCACACTACGTTCAACTTTCACATACGAATGTTGCTGGCTGGCCTTCTCGTTTTCTGTCCCCTTCAGGTTCACGGGTTATACAGTTCAATTATTGCATATCTGAAAATAACCTTCTCCGATTCACGCTCGGAAATAGGACGGGTTCCACTCGTGTGCTCTTGAAGAATAGACATTTTCTTGTCAAAAAAGGAAAGAAAGTGGACTGATATCGACGGGAATGCTTTGGGTTTTCTTCACGCAAGAAATTCCAAATGATGGCTGGAACACAATTTGTCGTTTATCAGAAACGTTAAGGGAGGAAATGCGAGAGGGATGTACCGTACCGAGAAGACCTGACGCGTTCACGTCTTGTCTCGTGAGTGAAGAAGAATATCTATACTCGTTGGAAGATGCCTTCTTGTCTTCAGTTGCATTACCTGTCTCCTCCTCAATCACATCCCAAATTGCACTTGTCGGTTTCATTTCATATCGGGTGTTCCTGATGGCCTACTGCTACCGCTGTACTGCATTCACTTCCAGTGGAGCAACATTCCACTCTGCTTCGGTTCCACTCTAAACTGAACGTCCAGTCCCGATTAGCCTACCGGACAACAAATTCGACTTAAAATTTGAAAAACTTATCGACAACGAAATAATATTTCTCCTTGTGTCTATTACATGCAAAATTGTCAAATCAAAAACCTTCGCTATAAACAGTGTTCGGAGGGAGGGGGGACGCAGGGATGGCAAAATTCTCCTATGCACTGTCTCATTTTCACCACATTACATAAAAAACTACACCTCTCCCACGGTTTCTTTGAACATTCTCACAGACACAATTTTACACTTCAAACGCAGATTAAAACAAAAGAAAAACATAAGTTTCTATGTTAAATAGCATATCTAATTCATGTATAAAGGTGCCGGAGCCTTTGCTTCAAACAAGTCGCACTCTAAAGCGTTTCTCGTTTTGTAATCGAGGGGTTCGATACTCGGTCAAGGCACATAATGGCTTGGATCCCACTCTAAACTGTAGGTCCGGTCCAAGTTAAACTATCTGTGAATAAAACTCGAATATTTACATCAGAAACTCAAAAACACGGTCGAGCAGAATCGGTTTAGCAGAAATTTTCACATAAAAGTGGATCCGAATTTACTAAAAATTTTGCCCGTCACTTGAAGCCCCCTCGGTTAGTCCTAACCTGGGCATGTTGTGGGCCTTACGAGTGTCCTTTCGTCACGTACCCATTATTCATCCTTGTCGTCGCAATTAGTAAATATCAAAGGAAAGGGACGTACATGAAAAACACAATATTTACGTAGCATGTAGAGAATTGTCGTTAACCACTCATTCTCCTCCTGTCACTTGCGATTATTTCTAGCATAATTCAGCTAGCCTATTTGTCAAATCTCTTCCAATGTAAGGTATACATTCGTAACTATTGCAGCACAACTTTTTCAAATGGTCATGCCTTCAACGGGCGGTGAAGTAGAAGCCAATATTAATACATAAAATGGACAATTTGAATTTGGAAACCTAAGTATTATGTATTCAACAAGCAAAAGAAAAACTAGTTCATTTTATTGGTTTATTTTTCTACCAAAGGATGCATTGTTTCAAGCACCAGGTACTGGTACGACGTGGTTGAGTTTCCATGAGGGAATACCTTTCATTATAAATATGCTCTCTGGTTAAATGTAGTCTTAAAAAAATTCTTAAAAATCAGACAACTGTTTATTCACGCGAATTCGCTATTGTAATGGTAATTTCGACGCAACGAAAACATCTTTAAGATCTCTGCTAATATGCAGGACGACTACCAACATTATGAAGGTTGGATGTTATGTTACCGCTTACTACATTCTACGCCATGCAGTGCACGCGTTAAGGCTCTGGAAGCAAAGGGAGTCCCGATTTCCATGTTCGAAACAGAGAGCGAGGTGCGGTTCGTTAGGTTCCAAATGAGGACGGGTGACAACGTCAAATCCCTTGAAAGATTATTTATTGAATTTTCCCAAACTTTCTTCTCTGATCTCATTGGGTCTTGTAGGCAGGCAGAAAGAAAACAGATCGTCCATCTGGTCTGTCCTTTCCGATTGGGTCAGCCAATTTCTTGGCGAACGAAACTTCTGAACGGATCGCAGCTTTCAACAAGTTTATCACGAAACAATACTCCCAAAAAACCGACCGAACTTAACATTACCAAAACATACATTTTTTGTTCTACATTTATTTTTCAGGGACGGCGCGAACGCAGTCCCAACTAACAAAAATTACACGCCCGAGATATCCACGTTTGGGATATTCGCGGGGGTCAGCCCAACCCAAGTGCAATGGAAGAGCCTCACCCCGGGGGAACCGCCTTGCTGATCACGGTAACCCCTACGCCAGGTAAGTATGCCTCGACCGGAAACCTCTCACACCCTACTCTATCTTCTCAACTAACTCTCATCGAGTGTTTACGCATATCGGAGAGTGTTTCGCAACTTGTCAATTATAACTTATAATTACTATAATTACTTTACACAGACAATATATATACAACTAAATGTGTTCAAGTTATCTTCACAAGTAAACTTTGAACCAACTTTTTAAGGGAGGAAAAGAAGCTACTCCTTGTGCTGCCATCTATTGAGAAACGTTTACTTACTCCAACATTATCCACACTACGTTCAACTTTCACATACGAATGTTGCTGGCTGGCCTTCTCGTTTTCTGTCCCCTTCAGGTTCACGGGTTATACAGTTCAATTATTGCATATCTGAAAATAACCTTCTCCGATTCACGCTCGGAAATAGGACGGGTTCCACTCGTGTGCTCTTGAAGAATGGACATTTTCTTGTCAAAAAAGGAAAGAAAGTGGACTGATATCGACGGGAATGCTTTGGGTTTTCTTCACGCAAGAAATTCCAAATGATGGCTGGAACACAATTTGTCGTTTATCAGAAACGTTAAGGGAGGAAATGCGAGAGGGATGTACCGTACCGAGAAGACCTGACGCGTTCACGTCTTGTCTCGTGAGTGAAGAAGAATATCTATACTCGTTGGAAGATGCCTTCTTGTCTTCAGTTGCATTACCTGTCTCCTCCTCAATCACATCCCAAATTGCACTTGTCGGTTTCATTTCATATCGGGTGTTCCTGATGGCCTACTGCTACCGCTGTACTGCATTCACTTCCAGTGGAGCAACATTCCACTCTGCTTCGGTTCCACTCTAAACTGAACGTCCAGTCCCGATTAGCCTACCGGACAACAAATTCGACTTAAAATTTGAAAAACTTATCGACAACGAAATAATATTTCTCCTTGTGTCTATTACATGCAAAATTGTCAAATCAAAAACCTTCGCTATAAACAGTGTTCGGAGGGAGGGGGGACGCAGGGATGGCAAAATTCTCCTATGCACTGTCTCATTTTCACCACATTACATAAAAAACTACACCTCTCCCACGGTTTCTTTGAACATTCTCACAGACACAATTTTACACTTCAAACGCAGATTAAAACAAAAGAAAAACATAAGTTTCTATGTTAAATAGCATATCTAATTCATGTATAAAGGTGCCGGAGCCTTTGCTTCAAACAAGTCGCACTCTAAAGCGTTTCTCGTTTTGTAATCGAGGGGTTCGATACTCGGTCGAGGCACATAATGGCTTGGATCCCACTCTAAACTGTAGGTCCGGTCCAAGTTAAACTATCAGTGAATAAAACTCGAATATTTACATCAGAAACTCAAAAACACGGTCGAGCAGAATCGGTTTAGCAGAAATTTTCACATAAAAGTGCATCCGAATTTACTAAAAATTTTACCCGTCACTTGAAGCCCCCTCGGTTAGAGTCCTAACCTGGGCATGTTGTGGGCCTTACGAGTGTCCTTTCGTCACGTACCCATTATTCATCCTTGTCGTCGCAATTAGTAAATATCAAAGGAAAGGGACGTAAGTGAAAAACACAATATTTACGTAGCATGTAGAGAATTGTCGTTAACCACTCATTCTCCTCCTGTCACTTGCGATTATTTCTAGCATAATTCAGCTAGCCTATTTGTCAAATCTCTTCCAATGTAAGGTATACATTCGTAACTATTGCAGCACAACTTTTTCAAATGGTCATGCCTTCAACGGGCGGTGAAGTAGAAGCCAATATTAATACATAAAGTGGACAATTTGAATTTGGAAACCTAAGTATTATGTATTCAACAAGCAAGAAAAACTAGTTCATTTTATTGGTTTATTTTTCTACCAAAGGATGCATTGTTTCAAGCACCAGGTACTGGTACGACGTGGTTGAGTTTCCATGAGGGAATACCTTTCATTATAAATATGCTCTCTGGTTAAATGTAGTCTTAAAAAATTCTTAAAAATCAGACAACTGTTTATTCACGCGAATTCGTTATTGTAATGGTAATTTCGACGCAACGAAAACATCTTTAAGATCTCTGCTAATATGCAGGACGACTACCAACATTATGAAGGTTGGATGTTATGTTACCGCTTACTACATTCTACGCCATGCAGTGCACGCGTTAAGGCTCTGGAAGCAAAGGGAGTCCCGATTTCCATGTTCGAAACAGAGAGCGAGGTGCGGTTCGTTAGGTTATAAATGAGGACGGGTGACAACGTCAAATCCCTTGAAAGATTATTTATTGAATTTTCCCAAACTTTCTTCTCTGATCTCATTGGGTCTTGTAGGCAGGCAGAAAGAAAACAGATCGTCCATCTGGTCTGTCCTTTCCGATTGGGTCAGCCAATTTCTTGGCGAACGAAACTTCTGAACGGATCGCAGCTTTCAACAAGTTTATCACGAAACAATACTCCCAAAAAACCGACCGAACTTAACATTACCAAAACATACATTTTTTGTTCTACATTTATTTTTCAGGGACGGCGCGAACGCAGTCCCAACTAACAAAAATCACACGCCCGAGATATCCACGTTTGGGATATTCGCGGGGGTCAGCCCAACCGAAGTGCAATGGAAGAGCCTCACCCCGGGGGAACCGCCTTGCTGATCACGGTAACCCCTACGCCAGGTAAGTATGCCTCGACCGGAAACCTCTCACACCCTACTCTATCTTCTCAACTAACTCTCATCGAGTGTTTACGCATATCGGAAAGTGTTTCGCAACTTGTCAATTATAACTTATAATTACTATAATTACTTTACACAGACAATATATATACAACTAAATGTGTTCAAGTTATCTTCACAAGTAAACTTTGAACCAACTTTTTAAGGGAGGAAAAGAAGCTACTCCTTGTGCTGCCATCTATTGAGAAACGTTTACTTACTCCAACATTATCCACACTACGTTCAACTTTCACATACGAATGTTGCTGGCTGGCCTTCTCGTTTTCTGTCCCCTTCAGGTTCACGGGGTATACAGTTCAATTATTGCATATCTGAAAATAACCTTCTCCGATTCACGCTCGGAAATAGGACGGGTTCCACTCGTGTGCTCTTGAAGAATAGACATTTTCTTGTCAAAAAAGGAAAGAAAGTGGACTGATATCGACGGGAATGCTTTGGGTTTTCTTCACGCAAGAAATTCCAAATGATGGCTGGAACACAATTTGTCGTTTATCAGAAACGTTAAGGGAGGAAATGCGAGAGGGATGTACCGTACCGAGAAGACCTGACGCGTTCACGTCTTGTCTCGTGAGTGAAGAAGAATATCTATACTCGTTGGAAGATGCCTTCTTGTCTTCAGTTGCATTACCTGTCTCCTCCTCAATCACATCCCAAATTGCACTTGTCGGTTTCATTTCATATCGGGTGTTCCTGATGGCCTACTGCTACCGCTGTACTGCATTCACTTCCAGTGGAGCAACATTCCACTCTGCTTCGGTTCCACTCTAAACTGAACGTCCAGTCCCGATTAGCCTACCGGACAACAAATTCCACTTAAAATTTGAAAAACTTATCGACAACGAAATAATATTTCTCCTTGTGTCTATTACATGCAAAATTGTCAAATCAAAAACCTTCGCTATAAACAGTGTTCGGAGGGAGGGGGGACGCAGGGATGGCAAAATTCTCCTATGCACTGTCTCATTTTCACCACATTACATAAAAAACTACACCTCTCCCACGGTTTCTTTGAACATTCTCACAGACACAATTTTACACTTCAAACGCAGATTAAAACAAAAGAAAAACATAAGTTTCTATGTTAAATAGCATATCTAATTCATGTATAAAGGTGCCGGAGCCTTTGCTTCAAACAAGTCGCACTCTAAAGCGTTTCTCGTTTTGTAATCGAGGGGTTCGATACTCGGTCGAGGCACATAATGGCTTGGATCCCACTCTAAACTGTAGGTCCGGTCCAAGTTAAACTATCAGTGAATAAAACTCGAATATTTACATCAGAAACTCAAAAACACGGTCGAGCAGAATCGGTTTAGCAGAAATTTTCACATAAAAGTGCATCCGAATTTACTAAAAATTTTACCCGTCACTTGAAGCCCCCTCGGTTAGAGTCCTAACCTGGGCATGTTGTGGGCCTTACGAGTGTCCTTTCGTCACGTACCCATTATTCATCCTTGTCGTCGCAATTAGTAAATATCAAAGGAAAGGGACGTAAGTGAAAACACAATATTTACGTAGCATGTAGAGAATTGTCGTTAACCACTCATTCTCCTCCTGTCACTTGCGATTATTTCTAGCATAATTCAGCTAGCCTATTTGTCAAATCTCTTCCAATGTAAGGTATACATTCGTAACTATTGCAGCACAACTTTTTCAAATGGTCATGCCTTCAACGGGCGGTGAAGTAGAAGCCAATATTAATACATAAAATGGACAATTTGAATTTGGAAACCTAAGTATTATGTATTCAACAAGCAAGAAAAACTAGTTCATTTTATTGGTTTATTTTTCTACCAAAGGATGCATTGTTTCAAGCACCAGGTACTGGTACGACGTGGTTGAGTTTCCATGAGGGAATACCTTTCATTATAAATATGCTCTCTGGTTAAATGTAGTCTTAAAAAATTCTTAAAAATCAGACAACTGTTTATTCACGCGAATTCATTATTGTAATGGTAATTTCGACGCAACGAAAACATCTTTAAGATCTCTGCTAATATGCAGGACGACTACCAACATTATGAAGGTTGGATGTTATGTTACCGCTTACTACATTCTACGCCATGCAGTGCACGCGTTAAGGCTCTGGAAGCAAAGGGAGTCCCGATTTCCATGTTCGAAACAGAGAGCGAGGTGCGGTTCGTTAGGTTATAAATGAGGACGGGTGACAACGTCAAATCCCTTGAAAGATTATTTATTGAATTTTCCCAAACTTTCTTCTCTGATCTCATTGGGTCTTGTAGGCAGGCAGAAAGAAAACAGATCGTCCATCTGGTCTGTCCTTTCCGATTGGGTCAGCCAATTTCTTGGCGAACGAAACTTCTGAACGGATCGCAGCTTTCAACAAGTTTATCACGAAACAATACTCCCAAAAAACCGACCGAACTTAACATTACCAAAACATACATTTTTTGTTCTACATTTATTTTTCAGGGACGGCGCGAACGCAGTCCCAACTAACAAAAATCACACGCCCGAGATATCCACGTTTGGGATATTCGCGGGGGTCAGCCCAACCGAAGTGCAATGGAAGAGCCTCACCCCGGGGGAACCGCCTTGCTGATCACGGTAACCCCTACGCCAGGTAAGTATGCCTCGACCGGAAACCTCTCACACCCTACTCTATCTTCTCAACTAACTCTCATCGAGTGTTTACGCATATCGGAAAGTGTTTCGCAACTTGTCAATTATAACTTATAATTACTATAATTACTTTACACAGACAATATATATACAACTAAATGTGTTCAAGTTATCTTCACAAGTAAACTTTGAACCAACTTTTTAAGGGAGGAAAAGAAGCTACTCCTTGTGCTGCCATCTATTGAGAAACGTTTACTTACTCCAACATTATCCACACTACGTTCAACTTTCACATACGAATGTTGCTGGCTGGCCTTCTCGTTTTCTGTCCCCTTCAGGTTCACGGGGTATACAGTTCAATTATTGCATATCTGAAAATAACCTTCTCCGATTCACGCTCGGAAATAGGACGGGTTCCACTCGTGTGCTCTTGAAGAATGGACATTTTCTTGTCAAAAAAGGAAAGAAAGTGGACTGATATCGACGGGAATGCTTTGGGTTTTCTTCACGCAAGAAATTCCAAATGATGGCTGGAACACAATTTGTCGTTTATCAGAAACGTTAAGGGAGGAAATGCGAGAGGGATGTACCGTACCGAGAAGACCTGACGCGTTCACGTCTTGTCTCGTGAGTGAAGAAGAATATCTATACTCGTTGGAAGATGCCTTCTTGTCTTCAGTTGCATTACCTGTCTCCTCCTCAATCACATCCCAAATTGCACTTGTCGGTTTCATTTCATATCGGGTGTTCCTGATGGCCTACTGCTACCGCTGTACTGCATTCACTTCCAGTGGAGCAACATTCCACTCTGCTTCGGTTCCACTCTAAACTGAACGTCCAGTCCCGATTAGCCTACCGGACAACAAATTCCACTTAAAATTTGAAAAACTTATCGACAACGAAATAATATTTCTCCTTGTGTCTATTACATGCAAAATTGTCAAATCAAAAACCTTCGCTATAAACAGTGTTCGGAGGGAGGGGGGACGCAGGGATGGCAAAATTCTCCTATGCACTGTCTCATTTTCACCACATTACATAAAAAACTACACCTCTCCCACGGTTTCTTTGAACATTCTCACAGACACAATTTTACACTTCAAACGCAGATTAAAACAAAAGAAAAACATAAGTTTCTATGTTAAATAGCATATCTAATTCATGTATAAAGGTGCCGGAGCCTTTGCTTCAAACAAGTCGCACTCTAAAGCGTTTCTCGTTTTGTAATCGTGGGGTTCGATACTCGGTCGAGGCACATAATGGCTTGGATCCCACTCTAAACTGTAGGTCCGGTCCAAGCTAAACTATCTGTGAATAAAACTCAAATATTTACATCAGAAACTCAAAAACACGGTCGAGCAGAATCGGTTTAGCAGAAATTTTCACATAAAAGTGCATCCGAATTTACTAAAAATTTTACCCGTCACTTGAAGCCCCCTCGGTTAGAGTCCTAACCTGGGCATGTTGTGGGCCTTACGAGTGTCCTTTCCTCACGTACCCATTATTCATCCTTGTCGTCGCAATTAGTAAATATCAAAGGAAAGGGACGTAAATGAAAAACACAATATTTACGTAGCATGTAGAGAATTGTCGTCAACCACTCATTCTCCTCCTGTCACTTGCGATTATTTCTAGCATAATTCAGCTAGCCTATTTGTCAAATCTCTTCCAATGTAAGGTATACATTCGTAACTATTGCAGCACAACTTTTTCAAATGGTCATGCCTTCAACGGGCGGTGAAGTAGAAGCCAATATTAATACATAAAATGGACAATTTGAATTTGGAAACCTAAGTATTATGTATTCAACAAGCAAGAAAAACTAGTTCATTTTATTGGTTTATTTTTCTACCAAAGGATGCATTGTTTCAAGCACCAGGTACTGGTACGACGTGGTTGAGTTTCCATGAGGGAATACCTTTCATTATAAATATGCTCTCTGGTTAAATGTAGTCTTAAAAAATTCTTAAAAATCAGACAACTGTTTATTCACGCGAATTCGTTATTGTAATGGTAATTTCGACGCAACGAAAACATCTTTAAGATCTCTGCTAATATGCAGGACGACTACCAACA
The DNA here is from genome assembly GCF_977018435.1 of Lepisma saccharinum. Classification (NCBI taxonomy): domain Eukaryota; kingdom Metazoa; phylum Arthropoda; class Insecta; order Zygentoma; family Lepismatidae; genus Lepisma; species Lepisma saccharinum. The sequence goes on from NC_139231.1 coordinate 35,657,262, forward strand.
TTATGAAGGTTGGATGTTATGTTACCGCTTACTACATTCTACGCCATGCAGTGCACGCGTTAAGGCTCTGGAAGCAAAGGGAGTCCCGATTTCCATGTTCGAAACAGAGAGCGAGGTGCGGTTCGTTAGGTTCCAAATGAGGACGGGTGACAACGTCAAATCCCTTGAAAGATTATTTATTGAATTTTCCCAAACTTTCTTCTCTGATCTCATTGGGTCTTGTAGGCAGGCAGAAAGAAAACAGATCGTCCATCTGGTCTGTCCTTTCCGATTGGGTCAGCCAATTTCTTGGCGAACGAAACTTCTGAACGGATCGCAGCTTTCAACAAGTTTATCACGAAACAATACTCCCAAAAAACCGACCGAACTTAACATTACCAAAACATACATTTTTTGTTCTACATTTATTTTTCAGGGACGGCGCGAACGCAGTCCCAACTAACAAAAATTACACGCCCGAGATATCCACGTTTGGGATATTCGCGGGGGTCAGCCCAACCGAAGTGCAATGGAAGAGCCTCACCCCGGGGGAACCGCCTTGCTGATCACGGTAACCCCTACGCCAGGTAAGTATGCCTCGACCGGAAACCTCTCACACCCTACTCTATCTTCTCAACTAACTCTCATCGAGTGTTTACGCATATCGGAAAGTGTTTCGCAACTTGTCAATTATAACTTATAATTACTATAATTACTTTACACAGACAATATATATACAACTAAATGTGATCAAGTTATCTTCACAAGTAAACTTTGAACCAACTTTTTAAGGGAGGAAAAGAAGCTACTCCTTGTGCTGCCATCTATTGAGAAACGTTTACTTACTCCAACATTATCCACACTACGTTCAACTTTCACATACGAATGTTGCTGGCTGGCCTTCTCGTTTTCTGTCCCCTTCAGGTTCACGGGTTATACAGTTCAATTATTGCATATCTGAAAATAACCTTCTCCGATTCACGCTCGGAAATAGGACGGGTTCCACTCGTGTGCTCTTGAAGAATAGACATTTTCTTGTCAAAAAAGGAAAGAAAGTGGACTGATATCGACGGGAATGCTTTGGGTTTTCTTCACGCAAGAAATTCCAAATGATGGCTGGAACACAATTTGTCGTTTATCAGAAACGTTAAGGGAGGAAATGCGAGAGGGATGTACCGTACCGAGAAGACCTGACGCGTTCACGTCTTGTCTCGTGAGTGAAGAAGAATATCTATACTCGTTGGAAGATGCCTTCTTGTCTTCAGTTGCATTACTTGTCTCCTCCTCAATCACATCCCAAATTGCACTTGTCGGTTTCATTTCATATCGGGTGTTCCTGATGGCCTACTGCTACCGCTGTACTGCATTCACTTCCAGTGGAGCAACATTCCACTCTGCTTCGGTTCCACTCTAAACTGAACGTCCAGTCCCGATTAGCCTACCGGACAACAAATTCGACTTAAAATTTGAAAAACTTATCGACAACGAAATAATATTTCTCCTTGTGTCTATTACATGCAAAATTGTCAAATCAAAAACCTTCGCTATAAACAGTGTTCGGAGGGAGGGGGGACGCAGGGATGGCAAAATTCTCCTATGCACTGTCTCATTTTCACCACATTACATAAAAAACTACACCTCTCCCACGGTTTCTTTGAACATTCTCACAGACACAATTTTACACTTCAAACGCAGATTAAAACAAAAGAAAAACATAAGTTTCTATGTTAAATAGCATATCTAATTCATGTATAAAGGTGCCGGAGCCTTTGCTTCAAACAAGTCGCACTCTAAAGCGTTTCTCGTTTTGTAATCGAGGGGTTCGATACTCGGTCGAGGCACATAATGGCTTGGATCCCACTCTAAACTGTAGGTCCGGTCCAAGTTAAACTATCTGTGAATAAAACTCGAATATTTACATCAGAAACTCAAAAACACGGTCGAGCAGAATCGGTTTAGCAGAAATTTTCACATAAAAGTGGATCCGAATTTACTAAAAATTTTGCCCGTCACTTGAAGCCCCCTCGGTTAGAGTCCTAACCTGGGCATGTTGTGGGCCTTACGAGTGTCCTTTCGTCACGTACCCATTATTCATCCTTGTCGTCGCAATTAGTAAATATCAAAGGAAAGGGACGTACATGAAAAACACAATATTTACGTAGCATGTAGAGAATTGTCGTTAACCACTCATTCTCCTCCTGTCACTTGCGATTATTTCTAGCATAATTCAGCTAGCCTATTTGTCAAATCTCTTCCAATGTAAGGTATACATTCGTAACTATTGCAGCACAACTTTTTCAAATGGTCATGCCTTCAACGGGCGGTGAAGTAGAAGCCAATATTAATACATAAAATGGACAATTTGAATTTGGAAACCTAAGTATTATGTATTCAACAAGCAAAAGAAAAACTAGTTCATTTTATTGGTTTATTTTTCTACCAAAGGATGCATTGTTTCAAGCACCAGGTACTGGTACGACGTGGTTGAGTTTCCATGAGGGAATACCTTTCATTATAAATATGCTCTCTGGTTAAATGTAGTCTTAAAAAATTCTTAAAAATCAGACAACTGTTTATTCACGCGAATTCGTTATTGTAATGGTAATTTCGACGCAACGAAAACATCTTTAAGATCTCTGCTAATATGCAGGACGACTACCAACATTATGAAGGTTGGATGTTATGTTACCGCTTACTACATTCTACGCCATGCAGTGCACGCGTTAAGGCTCTGGAAGCAAAGGGAGTCCCGATTTCCATGTTCGAAACAGAGAGCGAGGTGCGGTTCGTTAGGTTCCAAATGAGGACGGGTGACAACGTCAAATCCCTTGAAAGATTATTTATTGAATTTTCCCAAACTTTCTTCTCTGATCTCATTGGGTCTTGTAGGCAGGCAGAAAGAAAACAGATCGTCCATCTGGTCTGTCCTTTCCGATTGGGTCAGCCAATTTCTTGGCGAACGAAACTTCTGAACGGATCGCAGCTTTCAACAAGTTTATCACGAAACAATACTCCCAAAAAACCGACCGAACTTAACATTACCAAAACATACATTTTTTGTTCTACATTTATTTTTCAGGGACGGCGCGAACGCAGTCCCAACTAACAAAAATTACACGCCCGAGATATCCACGTTTGGGATATTCGCGGGGGTCAGCCCAACCCAAGTGCAATGGAAGAGCCTCACCCCGGGGGAACCGCCTTGCTGATCACGGTAACCCCTACGCCAGGTAAGTATGCCTCGACCGGAAACCTCTCACACCCTACTCTATCTTCTCAACTAACTCTCATCGAGTGTTTACGCATATCGGAGAGTGTTTCGCAACTTGTCAATTATAACTTATAATTACTATAATTACTTTACACAGACAATATATATACAACTAAATGTGTTCAAGTTATCTTCACAAGTAAACTTTGAACCAACTTTTTAAGGGAGGAAAAGAAGCTACTCCTTGTGCTGCCATCTATTGAGAAACGTTTACTTACTCCAACATTATCCACACTACGTTCAACTTTCACATACGAATGTTGCTGGCTGGCCTTCTCGTTTTCTGTCCCCTTCAGGTTCACGGGTTATACAGTTCAATTATTGCATATCTGAAAATAACCTTCTCCGATTCACGCTCGGAAATAGGACGGGTTCCACTCGTGTGCTCTTGAAGAATGGACATTTTCTTGTCAAAAAAGGAAAGAAAGTGGACTGATATCGACGGGAATGCTTTGGGTTTTCTTCACGCAAGAAATTCCAAATGATGGCTGGAACACAATTTGTCGTTTATCAGAAACGTTAAGGGAGGAAATGCGAGAGGGATGTACCGTACCGAGAAGACCTGACGCGTTCACGTCTTGTCTCGTGAGTGAAGAAGAATATCTATACTCGTTGGAAGATGCCTTCTTGTCTTCAGTTGCATTACCTGTCTCCTCCTCAATCACATCCCAAATTGCACTTGTCGGTTTCATTTCATATCGGGTGTTCCTGATGGCCTACTGCTACCGCTGTACTGCATTCACTTCCAGTGGAGCAACATTCCACTCTGCTTCGGTTCCACTCTAAACTGAACGTCCAGTCCCGATTAGCCTACCGGACAACAAATTCGACTTAAAATTTGAAAAACTTATCGACAACGAAATAATATTTCTCCTTGTGTCTATTACATGCAAAATTGTCAAATCAAAAACCTTCGCTATAAACAGTGTTCGGAGGGAGGGGGGACGCAGGGATGGCAAAATTCTCCTATGCACTGTCTCATTTTCACCACATTACATAAAAAACTACACCTCTCCCACGGTTTCTTTGAACATTCTCACAGACACAATTTTACACTTCAAACGCAGATTAAAACAAAAGAAAAACATAAGTTTCTATGTTAAATAGCATATCTAATTCATGTATAAAGGTGCCGGAGCCTTTGCTTCAAACAAGTCGCACTCTAAAGCGTTTCTCGTTTTGTAATCGAGGGGTTCGATACTCGGTCGAGGCACATAATGGCTTGGATCCCACTCTAAACTGTAGGTCCGGTCCAAGTTAAACTATCAGTGAATAAAACTCGAATATTTACATCAGAAACTCAAAAACACGGTCGAGCAGAATCGGTTTAGCAGAAATTTTCACATAAAAGTGCATCCGAATTTACTAAAAATTTTACCCGTCACTTGAAGCCCCCTCGGTTAGAGTCCTAACCTGGGCATGTTGTGGGCCTTACGAGTGTCCTTTCGTCACGTACCCATTATTCATCCTTGTCGTCGCAATTAGTAAATATCAAAGGAAAGGGACGTAAGTGAAAAACACAATATTTACGTAGCATGTAGAGAATTGTCGTTAACCACTCATTCTCCTCCTGTCACTTGCGATTATTTCTAGCATAATTCAGCTAGCCTATTTGTCAAATCTCTTCCAATGTAAGGTATACATTCGTAACTATTGCAGCACAACTTTTTCAAATGGTCATGCCTTCAACGGGCGGTGAAGTAGAAGCCAATATTAATACATAAAGTGGACAATTTGAATTTGGAAACCTAAGTATTATGTATTCAACAAGCAAGAAAAACTAGTTCATTTTATTGGTTTATTTTTCTACCAAAGGATGCATTGTTTCAAGCACCAGGTACTGGTACGACGTGGTTGAGTTTCCATGAGGGAATACCTTTCATTATAAATATGCTCTCTGGTTAAATGTAGTCTTAAAAAATTCTTAAAAATCAGACAACTGTTTATTCACGCGAATTCGTTATTGTAATGGTAATTTCGACGCAACGAAAACATCTTTAAGATCTCTGCTAATATGCAGGACGACTACCAACATTATGAAGGTTGGATGTTATGTTACCGCTTACTACATTCTACGCCATGCAGTGCACGCGTTAAGGCTCTGGAAGCAAAGGGAGTCCCGATTTCCATGTTCGAAACAGAGAGCGAGGTGCGGTTCGTTAGGTTCCAAATGAGGACGGGTGACAACGTCAAATCCCTTGAAAGATTATTTATTGAATTTTCCCAAACTTTCTTCTCTGATCTCATTGGGTCTTGTAGGCAGGCAGAAAGAAAACAGATCGTCCATCTGGTCTGTCCTTTCCGATTGGGTCAGCCAATTTCTTGGCGAACGAAACTTCTGAACGGATCGCAGCTTTCAACAAGTTTATCACGAAACAATACTCCCAAAAAACCGACCGAACTTAACATTACCAAAACATACATTTTTTGTTCTACATTTATTTTTCAGGGACGGCGCGAACGCAGTCCCAACTAACAAAAATCACACGCCCGAGATATCCACGTTTGGGATATTCGCGGGGGTCAGCCCAACCGAAGTGCAATGGAAGAGCCTCACCCCGGGGGAACCGCCTTGCTGATCACGGTAACCCCTACGCCAGGTAAGTATGCCTCGACCGGAAACCTCTCACACCCTACTCTATCTTCTCAACTAACTCTCATCGAGTGTTTACGCATATCGGAAAGTGTTTCGCAACTTGTCAATTATAACTTATAATTACTATAATTACTTTACACAGACAATATATATACAACTAAATGTGTTCAAGTTATCTTCACAAGTAAACTTTGAACCAACTTTTTAAGGGAGGAAAAGAAGCTACTCCTTGTGCTGCCATCTATTGAGAAACGTTTACTTACTCCAACATTATCCACACTACGTTCAACTTTCACATACGAATGTTGCTGGCTGGCCTTCTCGTTTTCTGTCCCCTTCAGGTTCACGGGGTATACAGTTCAATTATTGCATATCTGAAAATAACCTTCTCCGATTCACGCTCGGAAATAGGACGGGTTCCACTCGTGTGCTCTTGAAGAATAGACATTTTCTTGTCAAAAAAGGAAAGAAAGTGGACTGATATCGACGGGAATGCTTTGGGTTTTCTTCACGCAAGAAATTCCAAATGATGGCTGGAACACAATTTGTCGTTTATCAGAAACATTAAGGGAGGAAATGCGAGAGGGATGTACCGTACCGAGAAGACCTGACGCGTTCACGTCTTGTCTCGTGAGTGAAGAAGAATATCTATACTCGTTGGAAGATGCCTTCTTGTCTTCAGTTGCATTACCTGTCTCCTCCTCAATCACATCCCAAATTGCACTTGTCGGTTTCATTTCATATCGGGTGTTCCTGATGGCCTACTGCTACCGCTGTACTGCATTCACTTCCAGTGGAGCAACATTCCACTCTGCTTCGGTTCCACTCTAAACTGAACGTCCAGTCCCGATTAGCCTACCGGACAACAAATTCGACTTAAAATTTGAAAAACTTATCGACAACGAAATAATATTTCTCCTTGTGTCTATTACATGCAAAATTGTCAAATCAAAAACCTTCGCTATAAACAGTGTTCGGAGGGAGGGGGGACGCAGGGATGGCAAAATTCTCCTATGCACTGTCTCATTTTCACCACATTACATAAAAAACTACACCTCTCCCACGGTTTCTTTGAACATTCTCACAGACACAATTTTACACTTCAAACGCAGATTAAAACAAAAGAAAAACATAAGTTTCTATGTTAAATAGCATATCTAATTCATGTATAAAGGTGCCGGAGCCTTTGCTTCAAACAAGTCGCACTCTAAAGCGTTTCTCGTTTTGTAATCGAGGGGTTCGATACTCGGTCGAGGCACATAATGGCTTGGATCCCACTCTAAACTGTAGGTCCGGTCCAAGTTAAACTATCAGTGAATAAAACTCGAATATTTACATCAGAAACTCAAAAACACGGTCGAGCAGAATCGGTTTAGCAGAAATTTTCACATAAAAGTGCATCCGAATTTACTAAAAATTTTACCCGTCACTTGAAGCCCCCTCGGTTAGAGTCCTAACCTGGGCATGTTGTGGGCCTTACGAGTGTCCTTTCGTCACGTACCCATTATTCATCCTTGTCGTCGCAATTAGTAAATATCAAAGGAAAGGGACGTAAGTGAAAAACACAATATTTACGTAGCATGTAGAGAATTGTCGTTAACCACTCATTCTCCTCCTGTCACTTGCGATTATTTCTAGCATAATTCAGCTAGCCTATTTGTCAAATCTCTTCCAATGTAAGGTATACATTCGTAACTATTGCAGCACAACTTTTTCAAATGGTCATGCCTTCAACGGGCGGTGAAGTAGAAGCCAATATTAATACATAAAATGGACAATTTGAATTTGGAAACCTAAGTATTATGTATTCAACAAGCAAGAAAAACTAGTTCATTTTATTGGTTTATTTTTCTACCAAAGGATGCATTGTTTCAAGCACCAGGTACTGGTACGACGTGGTTGAGTTTCCATGAGGGAATACCTTTCATTATAAATATGCTCTCTGGTTAAATGTAGTCTTAAAAAATTCTTAAAAATCAGACAACTGTTTATTCACGCGAATTCGTTATTGTAATGGTAATTTCGACGCAACGAAAACATCTTTAAGATCTCTGCTAATATGCAGGACGACTACCAACATTATGAAGGTTGGATGTTATGTTACCGCTTACTACATTCTACGCCATGCAGTGCACGCGTTAAGGCTCTGGAAGCAAAGGGAGTCCCGATTTCCATGTTCGAAACAGAGAGCGAGGTGCGGTTCGTTAGGTTATAAATGAGGACGGGTGACAACGTCAAATCCCTTGAAAGATTATTTATTGAATTTTCCCAAACTTTCTTCTCTGATCTCATTGGGTCTTGTAGGCAGGCAGAAAGAAAACAGATCGTCCATCTGGTCTGTCCTTTCCGATTGGGTCAGCCAATTTCTTGGCGAACGAAACTTCTGAACGGATCGCAGCTTTCAACAAGTTTATCACGAAACAATACTCCCAAAAAACCGACCGAACTTAACATTACCAAAACATACATTTTTTGTTCTACATTTATTTTTCAGGGACGGCGCGAACGCAGTCCCAACTAACAAAAATCACACGCCCGAGATATCCACGTTTGGGATATTCGCGGGGGTCAGCCCAACCGAAGTGCAATGGAAGAGCCTCACCCCGGGGGAACCGCCTTGCTGATCACGGTAACCCCTACGCCAGGTAAGTATGCCTCGACCGGAAACCTCTCACACCCTACTCTATCTTCTCAACTAACTCTCATCGAGTGTTTACGCATATCGGAAAGTGTTTCGCAACTTGTCAATTATAACTTATAATTACTATAATTACTTTACACAGACAATATATATACAACTAAATGTGTTCAAGTTATCTTCACAAGTAAACTTTGAACCAACTTTTTAAGGGAGGAAAAGAAGCTACTCCTTGTGCTGCCATCTATTGAGAAACGTTTACTTACTCCAACATTATCCACACTACGTTCAACTTTCACATACGAATGTTGCTGGCTGGCCTTCTCGTTTTCTGTCCCCTTCAGGTTCACGGGGTATACAGTTCAATTATTGCATATCTGAAAATAACCTTCTCCGATTCACGCTCGGAAATAGGACGGGTTCCACTCGTGTGCTCTTGAAGAATGGACATTTTCTTGTCAAAAAAGGAAAGAAAGTGGACTGATATCGACGGGAATGCTTTGGGTTTTCTTCACGCAAGAAATTCCAAATGATGGCTGGAACACAATTTGTCGTTTATCAGAAACGTTAAGGGAGGAAATGCGAGAGGGATGTACCGTACCGAGAAGACCTGACGCGTTCACGTCTTGTCTCGTGAGTGAAGAAGAATATCTATACTCGTTGGAAGATGCCTTCTTGTCTTCAGTTGCATTACCTGTCTCCTCCTCAATCACATCCCAAATTGCACTTGTCGGTTTCATTTCATATCGGGTGTTCCTGATGGCCTACTGCTACCGCTGTACTGCATTCACTTCCAGTGGAGCAACATTCCACTCTGCTTCGGTTCCACTCTAAACTGAACGTCCAGTCCCGATTAGCCTACCGGACAACAAATTCGACTTAAAATTTGAAAAACTTATCGACAACGAAATAATATTTCTCCTTGTGTCTATTACATGCAAAATTGTCAAATCAAAAACCTTCGCTATAAACAGTGTTCGGAGGGAGGGGGGACGCAGGGATGGCAAAATTCTCCTATGCACTGTCTCATTTTCACCACATTACATAAAAAACTACACCTCTCCCACGGTTTCTTTGAACATTCTCACAGACACAATTTTACACTTCAAACGCAGATTAAAACAAAAGAAAAACATAAGTTTCTATGTTAAATAGCATATCTAATTCATGTATAAAGGTGCCGGAGCCTTTGCTTCAAACAAGTCGCACTCTAAAGCGTTTCTCGTTTTGTAATCGAGGGGTTCGATACTCGGTCGAGGCACATAATGGCTTGGATCCCACTCTAAACTGTAGGTCCGGTCCAAGTTAAACTATCAGTGAATAAAACTCGAATATTTACATCAGAAACTCAAAAACACGGTCGAGCAGAATCGGTTTAGCAGAAATTTTCACATAAAAGTGCATCCGAATTTACTAAAAATTTTACCCGTCACTTGAAGCCCCCTCGGTTAGAGTCCTAACCTGGGCATGTTGTGGGCCTTACGAGTGTCCTTTCGTCACGTACCCATTATTCATCCTTGTCGTCGCAATTAGTAAATATCAAAGGAAAGGGACGTAAGTGAAAAACACAATATTTACGTAGCATGTAGAGAATTGTCGTTAACCACTCATTCTCCTCCTGTCACTTGCGATTATTTCTAGCATAATTCAGCTAGCCTATTTGTCAAATCTCTTCCAATGTAAGGTATACATTCGTAACTATTGCAGCACAACTTTTTCAAATGGTCATGCCTTCAACGGGCGGTGAAGTAGAAGCCAATATTAATACATAAAGTGGACAATTTGAATTTGGAAACCTAAGTATTATGTATTCAACAAGCAAGAAAAACTAGTTCATTTTATTGGTTTATTTTTCTACCAAAGGATGCATTGTTTCAAGCACCAGGTACTGGTACGACGTGGTTGAGTTTCCATGAGGGAATACCTTTCATTATAAATATGCTCTCTGGTTAAATGTAGTCTTAAAAAATTCTTAAAAATCAGACAACTGTTTATTCACGCGAATTCGTTATTGTAATGGTAATTTCGACGCAACGAAAACATCTTTAAGATCTCTGCTAATATGCAGGACGACTACCAACATTATGAAGGTTGGATGTTATGTTACCGCTTACTACATTCTACGCCATGCAGTGCACGCGTTAAGGCTCTGGAAGCAAAGGGAGTCCCGATTTCCATGTTCGAAACAGAGAGCGAGGTGCGGTTCGTTAGGTTCCAAATGAGGACGGGTGACAACGTCAAATCCCTTGAAAGATTATTTATTGAATTTTCCCAAACTTTCTTCTCTGATCTCATTGGGTCTTGTAGGCAGGCAGAAAGAAAACAGATCGTCCATCTGGTCTGTCCTTTCCGATTGGGTCAGCCAATTTCTTGGCGAACGAAACTTCTGAACGGATCGCAGCTTTCAACAAGTTTATCACGAAACAATACTCCCAAAAAACCGACCGAACTTAACATTACCAAAACATACATTTTTTGTTCTACATTTATTTTTCAGGGACGGCGCGAACGCAGTCCCAACTAACAAAAATCACACGCCCGAGATATCCACGTTTGGGATATTCGCGGGGGTCAGCCCAACCGAAGTGCAATGGAAGAGCCTCACCCCGGGGGAACCGCCTTGCTGATCACGGTAACCCCTACGCCAGGTAAGTATGCCTCGACCGGAAACCTCTCACACCCTACTCTATCTTCTCAACTAACTCTCATCGAGTGTTTACGCATATCGGAAAGTGTTTCGCAACTTGTCAATTATAACTTATAATTACTATAATTACTTTACACAGACAATATATATACAACTAAATGTGTTCAAGTTATCTTCACAAGTAAACTTTGAACCAACTTTTTAAGGGAGGAAAAGAAGCTACTCCTTGTGCTGCCATCTATTGAGAAACGTTTACTTACTCCAACATTATCCACACTACGTTCAACTTTCACATACGAATGTTGCTGGCTGGCCTTCTCGTTTTCTGTCCCCTTCAGGTTCACGGGGTATACAGTTCAATTATTGCATATCTGAAAATAACCTTCTCCGATTCACGCTCGGAAATAGGACGGGTTCCACTCGTGTGCTCTTGAAGAATAGACATTTTCTTGTCAAAAAAGGAAAGAAAGTGGACTGATATCGACGGGAATGCTTTGGGTTTTCTTCACGCAAGAAATTCCAAATGATGGCTGGAACACAATTTGTCGTTTATCAGAAACGTTAAGGGAGGAAATGCGAGAGGGATGTACCGTACCGAGAAGACCTGACGCGTTCACGTCTTGTCTCGTGAGTGAAGAAGAATATCTATACTCGTTGGAAGATGCCTTCTTGTCTTCAGTTGCATTACCTGTCTCCTCCTCAATCACATCCCAAATTGCACTTGTCGGTTTCATTTCATATCGGGTGTTCCTGATGGCCTACTGCTACCGCTGTACTGCATTCACTTCCAGTGGAGCAACATTCCACTCTGCTTCGGTTCCACTCTAAACTGAACGTCCAGTCCCGATTAGCCTACCGGACAACAAATTCGACTTAAAATTTGAAAAACTTATCGACAACGAAATAATATTTCTCCTTGTGTCTATTACATGCAAAATTGTCAAATCAAAAACCTTCGCTATAAACAGTGTTCGGAGGGAGGGGGGACGCAGGGATGGCAAAATTCTCCTATGCACTGTCTCATTTTCACCACATTACATAAAAAACTACACCTCTCCCACGGTTTCTTTGAACATTCTCACAGACACAATTTTACACTTCAAACGCAGATTAAAACAAAAGAAAAACATAAGTTTCTATGTTAAATAGCATATCTAATTCATGTATAAAGGTGCCGGAGCCTTTGCTTCAAACAAGTCGCACTCTAAAGCGTTTCTCGTTTTGTAATCGAGGGGTTCGATACTCGGTCGAGGCACATAATGGCTTGGATCCCACTCTAAACTGTAGGTCCGGTCCAAGTTAAACTATCAGTGAATAAAACTCGAATATTTACATCAGAAACTCAAAAACACGGTCGAGCAGAATCGGTTTAGCAGAAATTTTCACATAAAAGTGCATCCGAATTTACTAAAAATTTTACCCGTCACTTGAAGCCCCCTCGGTTAGAGTCCTAACCTGGGCATGTTGTGGGCCTTACGAGTGTCCTTTCCTCACGTACCCATTATTCATCCTTGTCGTCGCAATTAGTAAATATCAAAGGAAAGGGACGTAAGTGAAAAACACAATATTTACGTAGCATGTAGAGAATTGTCGTTAACCACTCATTCTCCTCCTGTCACTTGCGATTATTTCTAGCATAATTCAGCTAGCCTATTTGTCAAATCTCTTCCAATGTAAGGTATACATTCGTAACTATTGCAGCACAACTTTTTCAAATGGTCATGCCTTCAACGGGCGGTGAAGTAGAAGCCAATATTAATACATAAAATGGACAATTTGAATTTGGAAACCTAAGTATTATGTATTCAACAAGCAAAAGAAAAACTAGTTCATTTTATTGGTTTATTTTTCTACCAAAGGATGCATTGTTTCAAGCACCAGGTACTGGTACGACGTGGTTGAGTTTCCATGAGGGAATACCTTTCATTATAAATATGCTCTCTGGTTAAATGTAGTCTTAAAAAATTCTTAAAAATCAGACAACTGTTTATTCACGCGAATTCGTTATTGTAATGGTAATTTCGACGCAACGAAAACATCTTTAAGATCTCTGCTAATATGCAGGACGACTACCAACATTATGAAGGTTGGATGTTATGTTACCGCTTACTACATTCTACGCCATGCAGTGCACGCGTTAAGGCTCTGGAAGCAAAGGGAGTCCCGATTTCCATGTTCGAAACAGAGAGCGAGGTGCGGTTCGTTAGGTTATAAATGAGGACGGGTGACAACGTCAAATCCCTTGAAAGATTATTTATTGAATTTTCCCAAACTTTCTTCTCTGATCTCATTGGGTCTTGTAGGCAGGCAGAAAGAAAACAGATCGTCCATCTGGTCTGTCCTTTCCGATTGGGTCAGCCAATTTCTTGGCGAACGAAACTTCTGAACGGATCGCAGCTTTCAACAAGTTTATCACGAAACAATACTCCCAAAAAACCGACCGAACTTAACATTACCAAAACATACATTTTTTGTTCTACATTTATTTTTCAGGGACGGCGCGAACGCAGTCCCAACTAACAAAAATCACACGCCCGAGATATCCACGTTTGGGATATTCGCGGGGGTCAGCCCAACCGAAGTGCAATGGAAGAGCCTCACCCCGGGGGAACCGCCTTGCTGATCACGGTAACCCCTACGCCAGGTAAGTATGCCTCGACCGGAAACCTCTCACACCCTACTCTATCTTCTCAACTAACTCTCATCGAGTGTTTACGCATATCGGAAAGTGTTTCGCAACTTGTCAATTATAACTTATAATTACTATAATTACTTTACACAGACAATATATATACAACTAAATGTGTTCAAGTTATCTTCACAAGTAAACTTTGAACCAACTTTTTAAGGGAGGAAAAGAAGCTACTCCTTGTGCTGCCATCTATTGAGAAACGTTTACTTACTCCAACATTATCCACACTACGTTCAACTTTCACATACGAATGTTGCTGGCTGGCCTTCTCGTTTTCTGTCCCCTTCAGGTTCACGGGGTATACAGTTCAATTATTGCATATCTGAAAATAACCTTCTCCGATTCACGCTCGGAAATAGGACGGGTTCCACTCGTGTGCTCTTGAAGAATGGACATTTTCTTGTCAAAAAAGGAAAGAAAGTGGACTGATATCGACGGGAATGCTTTGGGTTTTCTTCACGCAAGAAATTCCAAATGATGGCTGGAACACAATTTGTCGTTTATCAGAAACGTTAAGGGAGGAAATGCGAGAGGGATGTACCGTACCGAGAAGACCTGACGCGTTCACGTCTTGTCTCGTGAGTGAAGAAGAATATCTATACTCGTTGGAAGATGCCTTCTTGTCTTCAGTTGCATTACCTGTCTCCTCCTCAATCACATCCCAAATTGCACTTGTCGGTTTCATTTCATATCGGGTGTTCCTGATGGCCTACTGCTACCGCTGTACTGCATTCACTTCCAGTGGAGCAACATTCCACTCTGCTTCGGTTCCACTCTAAACTGAACGTCCAGTCCCGATTAGCCTACCGGACAACAAATTCGACTTAAAATTTGAAAAACTTATCGACAACGAAATAATATTTCTCCTTGTGTCTATTACATGCAAAATTGTCAAATCAAAAACCTTCGCTATAAACAGTGTTCGGAGGGAGGGGGGACGCAGGGATGGCAAAATTCTCCTATGCACTGTCTCATTTTCACCACATTACATAAAAAACTACACCTCTCCCACGGTTTCTTTGAACATTCTCACAGACACAATTTTACACTTCAAACGCAGATTAAAACAAAAGAAAAACATAAGTTTCTATGTTAAATAGCATATCTAATTCATGTATAAAGGTGCCGGAGCCTTTGCTTCAAACAAGTCGCACTCTAAAGCGTTTCTCGTTTTGTAATCGTGGGGTTCGATACTCGGTCGAGGCACATAATGGCTTGGATCCCACTCTAAACTGTAGGTCCGGTCCAAGCTAAACTATCTGTGAATAAAACTCAAATATTTACATCAGAAACTCAAAAACACGGTCGAGCAGAATCGGTTTAGCAGAAATTTTCACATAAAAGTGCATCCGAATTTACTAAAAATTTTACCCGTCACTTGAAGCCCCCTCGGTTAGAGTCCTAACCTGGGCATGTTGTGGGCCTTACGAGTGTCCTTTCCTCACGTACCCATTATTCATCCTTGTCGTCGCAATTAGTAAATATCAAAGGAAAGGGACGTAAATGAAAAACACAATATTTACGTAGCATGTAGAGAATTGTCGTTAACCACTCATTCTCCTCCTGTCACTTGCGATTATTTCTAGCATAATTCAGCTAGCCTATTTGTCAAATCTCTTCCAATGTAAGGTATACATTCGTAACTATTGCAGCACAACTTTTTCAAATGGTCATGCCTTCAACGGCCGGTGAAGTACAAGCCAATATTAATACATAAAATGGACAATTTGAATTTGGAAACCTAAGTATTATGTATTCAACAAGCAAGAAAAACTAGTTCATTTTATTGGTTTATTTTTCTACCAAAGGATGCATTGTTTCAAGCACCAGGTACTGGTACGACGTGGTTGAGTTTCCATGAGGGAATACCTTTCATTATAAATATGCTCTCTGGTTAAATGTAGTCTTAAAAAATTCTTAAAAATCAGACAACTGTTTATTCACGCGAATTCGTTATTGTAATGGTAATTTCGACGCAACGAAAACATCTTTAAGATCTCTGCTAATATGCAGGACGACTACCAACATTATGAAGGTTGGATGTTATGTTACCGCTTACTACATTCTACGCCATGCAGTGCACGCGTTAAGGCTCTGGAAGCAAAGGGAGTCCCGATTTCCATGTTCGAAACAGAGAGCGAGGTGCGGTTCGTTAGGTTCCAAATGAGGACGGGTGACAACGTCAAATCCCTTGAAAGATTATTTATTGAATTTTCCCAAACTTTCTTCTCTGATCTCATTGGGTCTTGTAGGCAGGCAGAAAGAAAACAGATCGTCCATCTGGTCTGTCCTTTCCGATTGGGTCAGCCAATTTCTTGGCGAACGAAACTTCTGAACGGATCGCAGCTTTCAACAAGTTTATCACGAAACAATACTCCCAAAAAAACGACCGAACTTAACATTACCAAAACATACATTTTTTGTTCTACATTTATTTTTCAGGGACGGCGCGAACGCAGTCCCAACTAACAAAAATTACACGCCCGAGATATCCACGTTTGGGATATTCGCGGGGGTCAGCCCAACCCAAGTGCAATGGAAGAGCCTCACCCCGGGGGAACCGCCTTGCTGATCACGGTAACCCCTACGCCAGGTAAGTATGCCTCGACCGGAAACCTCTCACACCCTACTCTATCTTCTCAACTAACTCTCATCGAGTGTTTACGCATATCGGTAAGTGTTTCGCAACTTGTCAATTATAACTTATAATTACTATAATTACTTTACACAGACAATATATATACAACTAAATGTGTTCAAGTTATCTTCACAAGTAAACTTTGAACCAACTTTTTAAGGGAGGAAAAGAAGCTACTCCTTGTGCTGCCATCTATTGAGAAACGTTTACTTACTCCAACATTATCCACACTACGTTCAACTTTCACATACGAATGTTGCTGGCTGGCCTTCTCGTTTTCTGTCCCCTTCAGGTTCACGGGGTATACAGTTCAATTATTGCATATCTGAAAATAACCTTCTCCGATTCACGCTCGGAAATAGGACGGGTTCCACTCGTGTGCTCTTGAAGAATGGACATTTTCTTGTCAAAAAAGGAAAGAAAGTGGACTGATATCGACGGGAATGCTTTGGGTTTTCTTCACGCAAGAAATTCCAAATGATGGCTGGAACACAATTTGTCGTTTATCAGAAACGTTAAGGGAGGAAATGCGAGAGGGATGTACCGTACCGAGAAGACCTGACGCGTTCACGTCTTGTCTCGTGAGTGAAGAAGAATATCTATACTCGTTGGAAGATGCCTTCTTGTCTTCAGTTGCATTACCTGTCTCCTCCTCAATCACATCCCAAATTGCACTTGTCGGTTTCATTTCATATCGGGTGTTCCTGATGGCCTACTGCTACCGCTGTACTGCATTCACTTCCAGTGGAGCAACATTCCACTCTGCTTCGGTTCCACTCTAAACTGAACGTCCAGTCCCGATTAGCCTACCGGACAACAAATTCGACTTAAAATTTGAAAAACTTATCGACAACGAAATAATATTTCTCCTTGTGTCTATTACATGCAAAATTGTCAAATCAAAAACCTTCGCTATAAACAGTGTTCGGAGGGAGGGGGGACGCAGGGATGGCAAAATTCTCCTATGCACTGTCTCATTTTCACCACATTACATAAAAAACTACACCTCTCCCACGGTTTCTTTGAACATTCTCACAGACACAATTTTACACTTCAAACGCAGATTAAAACAAAAGAAAAACATAAGTTTCTATGTTAAATAGCATATCTAATTCATGTATAAAGGTGCCGGAGCCTTTGCTTCAAACAAGTCGCACTCTAAAGCGTTTCTCGTTTTGTAATCGAGGGGTTCGATACTCGGTCGAGGCACATAATGGCTTGGATCCCACTCTAAACTGTAGGTCCGGTCCAAGCTAAACTATCTGTGAATAAAACTCAAATATTTACATCAGAAACTCAAAAACACGGTCGAGCAGAATCGGTTTAGCAGAAATTTTCACATAAAAGTGTATCCGAATTTACTAAAAATTTTACCCGTCACTTGAAGCCCCCTCGGTTAGAGTCCTAACCTGGGCATGTTGTGGGCCTTACGAGTGTCCTTTCATCACGTACCCATTATTCATCCTTGTCGTCGCAATTAGTAAATATCAAAGGAAAGGGACGTAAATGAAAAACACAATATTTACGTAGCATGTAGAGAATTGTCGTTAACCACTCATTCTCCTCCTGTCACTTGCGATTATTTCTAGCATAATTCAGCTAGCCTATTTGTCAAATCTCTTCCAATGTAAGGTATACATTCGTAACTATTGCAGCACAACTTTTTCAAATGGTCATGCCTTCAACGGGCGGTGAAGTAGAAGCCAATATTAATACATAAAATGGACAATTTGAATTTGGAAACCTAAGTATTATGTATTCAACAAGCAAGAAAAACTAGTTCATTTTATTGGTTTAGTTTTCTACCAAAGGATGCATTGTTTCAAGCACCAGGTACTGGTACGACGTGGTTGAGTTTCCATGAGGGAATACCTTTCATTATAAATATGCTCTCTGGTTAAATGTAGTCTTAAAAAATTCTTAAAAATCAGACAACTGTTTATTCACGCGAATTCGTTATTGTAATGGTAATTTCGACGCAACGAAAACATCTTTAAGATCTCTGCTAATATGCAGGACGACTACCAACATTATGAAGGTTGGATGTTATGTTACCGCTTACTACATTCTACGCCATGCAGTGCACGCGTTAAGGCTCTGGAAGCAAAGGGAGTCCCGATTTCCATGTTCGAAACAGAGAGCGAGGTGCGGTTCGTTAGGTTCCAAATGAGGACGGGTGACAACGTCAAATCCCTTGAAAGATTATTTATTGAATTTTCCCAAACTTTCTTCTCTGATCTCATTGGGTCTTGTAGGCAGGCAGAAAGAAAACAGATCGTCCATCTGGTCTGTCCTTTCCGATTGGGTCAGCCAATTTCTTGGCGAACGAAACTTCTGAACGGATCGCAGCTTTCAAGAAGTTTATCACGAAACAATACTCCCAAAAAAACGACCGAACTTAACATTACCAAAACATACATTTTTTGTTCTACATTTATTTTTCAGGGACGGCGCGAACGCAGTCCCAACTAACAAAAATTACACGCCCGAGATATCCACGTTTGGGATATTCGCGGGGGTCAGCCCAACCCAAGTGCAATGGAAGAGCCTCACCCCGGGGGAACCGCCTTGCTGATCACGGTAACCCCTACGCCAGGTAAGTATGCCTCGACCGAAAACCTCTCACACCCTACTCTATCTTCTCAACTAACTCTCATCGAGTGTTTACGCATATCGGAAAGTGTTTCGCAACTTGTCAATTATAACTTATAATTACTATAATTACTTTACACAGACAATATATATACAACTAAATGTGTTCAAGTTATCTTCACAAGTAAACTTTGAACCAACTTTTTAAGGGAGGAAAAGAAGCTACTCCTTGTGCTGCCATCTATTGAGAAACGTTTACTTACTCCAACATTATCCACACTACGTTCAACTTTCACATACGAATGTTGCTGGCTGGCCTTCTCGTTTTCTGTCCCCTTCAGGTTCACGGGGTATACAGTTCAATTATTGCATATCTGAAAATAACCTTCTCCGATTCACGCTCGGAAATAGGACGGGTTCCACTCGTGTGCTCTTGAAGAATGGACATTTTCTTGTCAAAAAAGGAAAGAAAGTGGACTGATATCGACGGGAATGCTTTGGGTTTTCTTCACGCAAGAAATTCCAAATGATGGCTGGAACACAATTTGTCGTTTATCAGAAACGTTAAGGGAGGAAATGCGAGAGGGATGTACCGTACCGAGAAGACCTGACGCGTTCACGTCTTGTCCCGTGAGTGAAGAAGAATATCTATACTCGTTGGAAGATGCCTTCTTGTCTTCAGTTGCATTACCTGTCTCCTCCTCAATCACATCCCAAATTGCACTTGTCGGTTTCAATTCATATCGGGTGTTCCTGATGGCCTACTGCTACCGCTGTACTGCATTCACTTCCAGTGGAGCAACATTCCACTCTGCTTCGGTTCCACTCTAAACTGAACGTCCAGTCCCGATTAGCCTACCTACCAGACAACAAATTCGACTTAAAATTTGAAAAACTTATCGACAACGAAATAATATTTCTCCTTGTGTCTATTACATGCAAAATTGTCAAATCAAAAACCTTCGCTATAAACAGTGTTCGGTGGGAGGGGGGACGCAGGGATGGCAAAATTCTCCTATGCACTGTCTCATTTTCACCACATTACATAAAAAACTACACCTCTCCCACGGTTTCTTTGAACATTCTCACAGACACAATTTTACACTTCAAACGCAGATTAAAACAAAAGAAAAACATAAGTTTCTATGTTAAATAACATATCTAATTCATGTATAAAAGTGCCGGAGCCTTTGCTTCAAACAAGTCGCACTCTAAAGCGTTTCTCGTTTTGTATCGTGGGGTTCGATACTCGGTCGAGGCACATAATGGCTTGGATCCCACTCTAAACTGTAGGTCCGGTCCAAGCTAAACTATCTGTGAATAAAACTCAAATATTTACATCAGAAACTCAAAAACACGGTCGAGCAGAATCGGTTTAGCAGAAATTTTCACATAAAAGTGTATCCGAATTTACTAAAAATTTTACCCGTCACTTGAAGCCCCCTCGGTTAGAGTCCTAACCTGGGCATGTTGTGGGCCTTACGAGTGTCCTTTCATCACGTACCCATTATTCATCCTTGTCGTCGCAATTAGTAAATATCAAAGGAAAGGGACGTAAATGAAAAACACAATATTTACGTAGCATGTAGAGAATTGTCGTTAACCACTCATTCTCCTCCTGTCACTTGCGATTATTTCTAGCATAATTCAGCTAGCCTATTTGTCAAATCTCTTCCAATGTAAGGTATACATTCGTAACTATTGCAGCACAACTTTTTCAAATGGTCATGCCTTCAACGGGCGGTGAAGTAGAAGCCAATATTAATACATAAAATGGACAATTTGAATTTGGAAACCTAAGTATTATGTATTCAACAAGCAAGAAAAACTAGTTCATTTTATTGGTTTATTTTTCTACCAAAGGATGCATTGTTTCAAGCACCAGGTACTGGTACGACGTGGTTGAGTTTCCATGAGGGAATACCTTTCATTATAAATATGCTCTCTGGTTAAATGTAGTCTTAAAAAATTCTTAAAAATCAGACAACTGTTTATTCACGCGAATTCGTTATTGTAATGGTAATTTCGACGCAACGAAAACATCTTTAAGATCTCTGCTAATATGCAGGACGACTACCAACATTATGAAGGTTGGATGTTATGTTACCGCTTACTACATTCTACGCCATGCAGTGCACGCGTTAAGGCTCTGGAAGCAAAGGGAGTCCCGATTTCCATGTTCGAAACAGAGAGCGAGGTGCGGTTCGTTAGGTTCCAAATGAGGACGGGTGACAACGTCAAATCCCTTGAAAGATTATTTATTGAATTTTCCCAAACTTTCTTCTCTGATCTCATTGGGTCTTGTAGGCAGGCAGAAAGAAAACAGATCGTCCATCTGGTCTGTCCTTTCCGATTGGGTCAGCCAATTTCTTGGCGAACGAAACTTCTGAACGGATCGCAGCTTTCAACAAGTTTATCACGAAACAATACTCCCAAAAAACCGACCGAACTTAACATTACCAAAACATACATTTTTTGTTCTACATTTATTTTTCAGGGACGGCGCGAACGCAGTCCCAACTAACAAAAATTACACGCCCGAGATATCCACGTTTGGGATATTCGCGGGGGTCAGCCCAACCGAAGTGCAATGGAAGAGCCTCACCCCGGGGGAACCGCCTTGCTGATCACGGTAACCCCTACGCCAGGTAAGTATGCCTCGACCGGAAACCTCTCACACCCTACTCTATCTTCTCAACTAACTCTCATCGAGTGTTTACGCATATCGGAAAGTGTTTCGCAACTTGTCAATTATAACTTATAATTACTATAATTACTTTACACAGACAATATATATATACAACTAAATGTGTTCAAGTTATCTTCACAAGTAAACTTTGAACCAACTTTTTAAGGGAGGAAAAGAAGCTACTCCTTGTGCTGCCATCTATTGAGAAACGTTTACTTACTCCAACATTATCCACACTACGTTCAACTTTCACATACGAATGTTGCTGGCTGGCCTTCTCGTTTTCTGTCCCCTTCAGGTTCACGGGGTATACAGTTCAATTATTGCATATCTGAAAATAACCTTCTCCGATTCACGCTCGGAAATAGGACGGGTTCCACTCGTGTGCTCTTGAAGAATGGACATTTTCTTGTCAAAAAAGGAAAGAAAGTGGACTGATATCGACGGGAATGCTTTGGGTTTTCTTCACGCAAGAAATTCCAAATGATGGCTGGAACACAATTTGTCGTTTATCAGAAACGTTAAGGGAGGAAATGCGAGAGGGATGTACCGTACCGAGAAGACCTGACGCGTTCACGTCTTGTCCCGTGAGTGAAGAAGAATATCTATACTCGTTGGAAGATGCCTTCTTGTCTTCAGTTGCATTACCTGTCTCCTCCTCAATCACATCCCAAATTGCACTTGTCGGTTTCATTTCATATCGGGTGTTCCTGATGGCCTACTGCTACCGCTGTACTGCATTCACTTCCAGTGGAGCAACATTCCACTCTGCTTCGGTTCCACTCTAAACTGAACGTCCAGTCCCGATTAGCCTACCTACCAGACAACAAATTCGACTTAAAATTTGAAAAACTTATCGACAACGAAATAATATTTCTCCTTGTGTCTATTACATGCAAAATTGTCAAATCAAAAACCTTCGCTATAAACAGTGTTCGGTGGGAGGGGGGACGCAGGGATGGCAAAATTCTCCTATGCACTGTCTCATTTTCACCACATTACATAAAAAACTACACCTCTCCCACGGTTTCTTTGAACATTCTCACAGACACAATTTTACACTTGAAACGCAGATTAAAACAAAAGAAAAACATAAGTTTCTATGTTAAATAGCATATCTAATTCATGTATAAAGGTGCCGGAGCCTTTGCTTCAAACAAGTCGCACTCTAAAGCGTTTCTCGTTTTGTAATCGTGGGGTTCGATACTCGGTCGAGGCACATAATGGCTTGGATCCCACTCTAAACTGTAGGTCCGGTCCAAGCTAAACTATCTGTGAATAAAACTCCAATATTTACATCAGAAACTCAAAAACACGGTCGAGCAGAATCGGTTTAGCAGAAATTTTCACATAAAAGTGTATCCGAATTTACTAAAAATTTTACCCGTCACTTGAAGCCCCCTCGGTTAGAGTCCTAACCTGGACATGTTGTGGGCCTTACGAGTGTCCTTTCATCACGTACCCATTATTCATCCTTGTCGTCGCAATTAGTAAATATCAAAGGAAAGGGACGTAAATGAAAAACACAATATTTACGTAGCATGTAGAGAATTGTCGTTAACCACTCATTCTCCTCCTGTCACTTGCGATTATTTCTAGCATAATTCAGCTAGCCTATTTGTCAAATCTCTTCCAATGTAAGGTATACATTCGTAACTATTGCAGCACAACTTTTTCAAATGGTCATGCCTTCAACGGGCGGTGAAGTAGAAGCCTTTATTAATACATAAAATGGACAATTTGAATTTGGAAACCTAAGTATTATGTATTCAACAAGCAAGAAAACTAGTTCATTTTATTGGTTTATTTTTCTACCAAAGGATGCATTGTTTCAAGCACCAGGTACTGGTACGACGTGGTTGAGTTTCCATGAGGGAATACCTTTCATTATAAATATGCTCTCTGGTTAAATGTAGTCTTAAAAAATTCTTAAAAATCAGACAACTGTTTATTCACGCGAATTCGTTATTGTAATGGTAATTTCGACGCAACGAAAACATCTTTAAGATCTCTGCTAATATGCAGGACGACTACCAACATTATGAAGGTTGGATGTTATGTTACCGCTTACTACATTCTACGCCATGCAGTGCACGCGTTAAGGCTCTGGAAGCAAAGGGAGTCCCGATTTCCATGTTCGAAACAGAGAGCGAGGTGCGGTTCGTTAGGTTCCAAATGAGGACGGGTGACAACGTCAAATCCCTTGAAAGATTATTTATTGAATTTTCCCAAACTTTCTTCTCTGATCTCATTGGGTCTTGTAGGCAGGCAGAAAGAAAACAGATCGTCCATCTGGTCTGTCCTTTCCGATTGGGTCAGCCAATTTCTTGGCGAACGAAACTTCTGAACGGATCGCAGCTTTCAACAAGTTTATCACGAAACAATACTCCCAAAAAAACGACCGAACTTAACATTACCAAAACATACATTTTTTGTTCTACATTTATTTTTCAGGGACGGCGCGAACGCAGTCCCAACTAACAAAAATTACACGCCCGAGATATCCACGTTTGGGATATTCGCGGGGGTCAGCCCAAACGAAGTGCAATGGAAGAGCCTCGCCCCGGGGGAACCGCCTTGCTGATCACGGTAACCCCTACGCCAGGTAAGTATGCCTCGACCGGAAACCTCTCACACCCTACTCTATCTTCTCAACTAACTCTCATCGAGTGTTTACGCATATCGGAAAGTGTTTCGCAACTTGTCAATTATAACTTATAATTACTATAATTACTTTACACAGACAATATATATACAACTAAATGTGTTCAAGTTATCTTCACAAGTAAACTTTGAACCAACTTGTTAAGGGAGGAAAAGAAGCTACTCCTTGTGCTGCCATCTATTGAGAAACGTTTACTTACTCCAACATTATCCACACTACGTTCAACTTTCACATACGAATGTTGCTGGCTGGCCTTCTCGTTTTCTGTCCCCTTCAGGTTCACGGGGTATACAGTTCAATTATTGCATATCTGAAAATAACCTTCTCCGATTCACGCTCGGAAATAGGACGGGTTCCACTCGTGTGCTCTTGAAGAATAGACATTTTCTTGTCAAAAAAGGAAAGAAAGTGGACTGATATCGACGGGAATGCTTTGGGTTTTCTTCACGCAAGAAATTCCAAATGATGGCTGGAACACAATTTGTCGTTTATCAGAAACGTTAAGGGAGGAAATGCGAGAGGGATGTACCGTACCGAGAAGACCTGACGCGTTCACGTCTTGTCTCGTGAGTGAAGAAGAATATCTATACTCGTTGGAAGATGCCTTCTTGTCTTCAGTTGCATTACCTGTCTCCTCCTCAATCACATCCCAAATTGCACTTGTCGGTTTCATTTCATATCGGGTGTTCCTGATGGCCTACTGCTACCGCTGTACTGCATTCACTTCCAGTGGAGCAACATTCCACTCTGCTTCGGTTCCACTCTAAACTGAACGTCCAGTCCCGATTAGCCTACCGGACAACAAATTCGACTTAAAATTTGAAAAACTTATCGACAACGAAATAATATTTCTCCTTGTGTCTATTACATGCAAAATTGTCAAATCAAAAACCTTCGCTATAAACAGTGTTCGGAGGGAGGGGGGACGCAGGGATGGCAAAATTCTCCTATGCACTGTCTCATTTTCACCACATTACATAAAAAACTACACCTCTCCCACGGTTTCTTTGAACATTCTCACAGACACAATTTTACACTTCAAACGCAGATTAAAACAAAAGAAAAACATAAGTTTCTATGTTAAATAGCATATCTAATTCATGTATAAAGGTGCCGGAGCCTTTGCTTCAAACAAGTCGCACTCTAAAGCGTTTCTCGTTTTGTAATCGAGGGGTTCGATACTCGGTCGAGGCACATAATGGCTTGGATCCCACTCTAAACTGTAGGTCCGGTCCAAGTTAAACTATCTGTAAATAAAACTCGAATATTTACATCAGAAACTCAAAAACACGGTCGAGCAGAATCGGTTTAGCAGAAATTTTCACATAAAAGTGCATCCGAATTTACTAAAAATTTTACCCGTCACTTGAAGCCCCCTCGGTTAGAGTCCTAACCTGGGCATGTTGTGGGCCTTACGAGTGTCCTTTCGTCACGTACCCATTATTCATCCTTGTCGTCGCAATTAGTAAATATCAAAGGAAAGGGACGTACATGAAAAACACAATATTTACGTAGCATGTAGAGAATTGTCGTTAACCACTCATTCTCCTCCTGTCACTTGCGATTATTTCTAGCATAATTCAGCTAGCCTATTTGTCAAATCTCTTCCAATGTAAGGTATACATTCGTAACTATTGCAGCACAACTTTTTCAAATGGTCATGCCTTCAACGGCCGGTGAAGTACAAGCCAATATTAATACATAAAATGGACAATTTGAATTTGGAAACCTAAGTATTATGTATTCAACAAGCAAGAAAAACTAGTTCATTTTATTGGTTTATTTTTCTACCAAAGGATGCATTGTTTCAAGCACCAGGTACTGGTACGACGTGGTTGAGTTTCCATGAGGGAATACCTTTCATTATAAATATGCTCTCTGGTTAAATGTAGTCTTAAAAAAATTCTTAAAAATCAGACAACTGTTTATTCACGCGAATTCGCTATTGTAATGGTAATTTCGACGCAACGAAAACATCTTTAAGATCTCTGCTAATATGCAGGACGACTACCAACATTATGAAGGTTGGATGTTATGTTACCGCTTACTACATTCTACGCCATGCAGTGCACGCGTTAAGGCTCTGGAAGCAAAGGGAGTCCCGATTTCCATGTTCGAAACAGAGAGCGAGGTGCGGTTCGTTAGGTTCCAAATGAGGACGGGTGACAACGTCAAATCCCTTGAAAGATTATTTATTGAATTTTCCCAAACTTTCTTCTCTGATCTCATTGGGTCTTGTAGGCAGGCAGAAAGAAAACAGATCGTCCATCTGGTCTGTCCTTTCCGATTGGGTCAGCCAATTTCTTGGCGAACGAAACTTCTGAACGGATCGCAGCTTTCAACAAGTTTATCACGAAACAATACTCCCAAAAAAACGACCGAACTTAACATTACCAAAACATACATTTTTTGTTCTACATTTATTTTTCAGGGACGGCGCGAACGCAGTCCCAACTAACAAAAATTACACGCCCGAGATATCCACGTTTGGGATATTCGCGGGGGTCAGCCCAACCGAAGTGCAATGGAAGAGCCTCACCCCGGGGGAACCGCCTTGCTGATCACGGTAACCCCTACGCCAGGTAAGTATGCCTCGACCGGAAACCTCTCACACCCTACTCTATCTTCTCAACTAACTCTCATCGAGTGTTTACGCATATCGGAAAGTGTTTCGCAACTTGTCAATTATAACTTATAATTACTATAATTACTTTACACAGACAATATATATACAACTAAATGTGTTCAAGTTATCTTCACAAGTAAACTTTGAACCAACTTTTTAAGGGAGGAAAAGAAGCTACTCCTTGTGCTGCCATCTATTGAGAAACGTTTACTTACTCCAACATTATCCACACTACGTTCAACTTTCACATACGAATGTTGCTGGCTGGCCTTCTCGTTTTCTGTCCCCTTCAGGTTCACGGGGTATACAGTTCAATTATTGCATATCTGAAAATAACCTTCTCCGATTCACGCTCGGAAATAGGACGGGTTCCACTCGTGTGCTCTTGAAGAATGGACATTTTCTTGTCAAAAAAGGAAAGAAAGTGGACTGATATCGACGGGAATGCTTTGGGTTTTCTTCACGCAAGAAATTCCAAATGATGGCTGGAACACAATTTGTCGTTTATCAGAAACGTTAAGGGAGGAAATGCGAGAGGGATGTACCGTACCGAGAAGACCTGACGCGTTCACGTCTTGTCTCGTGAGTGAAGAAGAATATCTATACTCGTTGGAAGATGCCTTCTTGTCTTCAGTTGCATTACCTGTCTCCTCCTCAATCACATCCCAAATTGCACTTGTCGGTTTCATTTCATATCGGGTGTTCCTGATGGCCTACTGCTACCGCTGTACTGCATTCACTTCCAGTGGAGCAACATTCCACTCTGCTTCGGTTCCACTCTAAACTGAACGTCCAGTCCCGATTAGCCTACCTACCAGACAACAAATTCGACTTAAAATTTGAAAAACTTATCGACAACGAAATAATATTTCTCCTTGTGTCTATTACATGCAAAATTGTCAAATCAAAAACCTTCGCTATGAACAGTGTTCGGTGGGAGGGGGGACGCAAGGATGGCAAAATTCTCCTATGCACTGTCTCATTTTCACCACATTACATAAAAAACTACACCTCTCCCACGGTTTCTTTGAACATTCTCCCAGACACAATTTTACATTTGAAACGCAGATTAAAACAAAAGAAAAACCTAAGTTTCTATGTTAAATAGCATATCTAATTCATGTATAAAGGTGCCGGAGCCTTTGCTTCAAACAAGTCGCACTCTAAAGCGTTTCTCGTTTTGTAATCGTGGGGTTCGATACTCGGTCGAGGCACATAATGGCTTGGATCCCACTCTAAACTGTAGGTCCGGTCCAAGCTAAACTATCTGTGAATAGAACTCAAATATTTACATCAGAAACTCAAAAACACGGTCGAGCAGAATCGGTTTAGCAGAAATTTTCACATAAAAGTGTATCCGAATTTACTAAAAATTTTACCCGTCACTTGAAGCCCCCTCGGTTAGAGTCCTAACCTGGGCATGTTGTGGGCCTTACGAGTGTCCTTTCATCACGTACCCATTATTCATCCTTGTCGTCGCAATTAGTAAATATCAAAGGAAAGGGACGTAAATGAAAAACACAATATTTACGTAGCATGTAGAGAATTGTCGTTAACCACTCATTCTCCTCCTGTCACTTGCGATTATTTCTAGCATAATTCAGCTAGCCTATTTGTCAAATCTCTTCCAATGTAAGGTATACATTCGTAACTATTGCAGCACAACTTTTTCAAATGGTCATGCCTTCAACGGGCGGTGAAGTAGAAGCCAATATTAATACATAAAATGGACAATTTGAATTTGGAAACCTAAGTATTATGTATTCAACAAGCAAGAAAAACTAGTTCATTTTATTGGTTTATTTTTCTACCAAAGGATGCATTGTTTCAAGCACCAGGTACTGGTACGACGTGGTTGAGTTTCCATGAGGGAATACCTTTCATTATAAATATGCTCTCTGGTTAAATGTAGTCTTAAAAAATTCTTGAAAATCAGACAACTGTTTATTCACGCGAATTCGTTATTGTAATGGTAATTTCGACGCAACGAAAACATCTTTAAGATCTCTGCTAATATGCAGGACGACTACCAACATTATGAAGGTTGGATGTTATGTTACCGCTTACTACATTCTACGCCATGCAGTGCACGCGTTAAGGCTCTGGAAGCAAAGGGAGTCCCGATTTCCATGTTCGAAACAGAGAGCGAGGTGCGGTTCGTTAGGTTCCAAATGAGGACGGGTGACAACGTCAAATCCCTTGAAAGATTATTTATTGAATTTTCCCAAACTTTCTTCTCTGATCTCATTGGGTCTTGTAGGCAGGCAGAAAGAAAACAGATCGTCCATCTGGTCTGTCCTTTCCGATTGGGTCAGCCAATTTCTTGGCGAACGAAACTTCTGAACGGATCGCAGCTTTCAACAAGTTTATCACGAAACAATACTCCCAAAAAAACGACCGAACTTAACATTACCAAAACATACATTTTTTGTTCTACATTTATTTTTCAGGGACGGCGCGAACGCAGTCCCAACTAACAAAAATTACACGCCCGAGATATCCAAATTTGGGATATTCGCGGGGGTCAGCCCAACCGAAGTGCAATGGAAGAGCCTCGCCCCGGGGGAACCGCCTTGCTGATCACGGTAACCCCTACGCCAGGTAAGTATGCCTCGACCGGAAACCTCTCACACCCTACTCTATCTTCTCAACTAACTCTCATCGAGTGTTTACGCATATCGGAAAGTGTTTCGCAACTTGTCAATTATAACTTATAATTACTATAATTACTTTACACAGACAATATATATACAACTAAATGTGTTCAAGTTATCTTCACAAGTAAACTTTGAACCAACTTGTTAAGGGAGGAAAAGAAGCTACTCCTTGTTCTGCCATCTATTGAGAAACGTTTACTTACTCCAACATTATCCACACTACGTTCAACTTTCACATACGAATGTTGCTGGCTGGCCTTCTCGTTTTCTGTCCCCTTCAGGTTCACGGGGTATACAGTTCAATTATTGCATATCTGAAAATAACCTTCTCCGATTCAAGCTCGGAAATAGGACGGGTTCCACTCGTGTGCTCTTGAAGAATAGACATTTTCTTGTCAAAAAAGGAAAGAAAGTGGACTGATATCGACGGGAATGCTTTGGGTTTTCTTCACGCAAGAAATTCCAAATGATGGCTGGAACACAATTTGTCGTTTATCAGAAACGTTAAGGGAGGAAATGCGAGAGGGATGTACCGTACCGAGAAGACCTGACGCGTTCACGTCTTGTCTCGTGAGTGAAGAAGAATATCTATACTCGTTGGAAGATGCCTTCTTGTCTTCAGTTGCATTACCTGTCTCCTCCTCAATCACATCCCAAATTGCACTTGTCGGTTTCATTTCATATCGGGTGTTCCTGATGGCCTACTGCTACCGCTGTACTGCATTCACTTCCAGTGGAGCAACATTCCACTCTGCTTCGGTTCCACTCTAAACTGAACGTCCAGTCCCGATTAGCCTACCGGACAACAAATTCGACTTAAAATTTGAAAAACTTATCGACAACGAAATAATATTTCTCCTTGTGTCTATTACATGCAAAATTGTCAAATCAAAAACCTTCGCTATAAACAGTGTTCGGAGGGAGGGGGGACGCAGGGATGGCAAAATTCTCCTATGCACTGTCTCATTTTCACCACATTACATAAAAAACTACACCTCTCCCACGGTTTCTTTGAACATTCTCACAGACACAATTTTACACTTCAAACGCAGATTAAAACAAAAGAAAAACATAAGTTTCTATGTTAAATAGCATATCTAATTCATGTATAAAGGTGCCGGAGCCTTTGCTTCAAACAAGTCGCACTCTAAAGCGTTTCTCGTTTTGTAATCGAGGGGTTCGATACTCGGTCGAGGCACATAATGGCTTGGATTCCACTCTAAACTGTAGGTCCGGTCCAAGTTAAACTATCTGTGAATAAAACTCGAATATTTACATCAGAAACTCAAAAACACGGTCGAGCAGAATCGGTTTAGCAGAAATTTTCACATAAAAGTGCATCCGAATTTACTAAAAATTTTACCCGTCACTTGAAGCCCCCTCGGTTAGAGTCCTAACCTGGGCATGTTGTGGGCCTTACGAGTGTCCTTTCATCCCGTACCCATTATTCATCCTTGTCGTCGCAATTAGTAAATATCAAAGGAAAGGGACGTAAATGAAAAACACAATATTTACGTAGCATGTAGAGAATTGTCGTTAACCACTCATTCTCCTCCTGTCACTTGCGATTATTTCTAGCATAATTCAGCTAGCCTATTTGTCAAATCTCTTCCAATGTAAGGTATACATTCGTAACTATTGCAGCACAACTTTTTCAAATGGTCATGCCTTCAACGGGCGGTGAAGTAGAAGCCAATATTAATACATAAAATGGACAATTTGAATTTGGAAACCTAAGTATTATGTATTCAACAAGCAAGAAAAACTAGTTCATTTTATTGGTTTATTTTTCTACCAAAGGATGCATTGTTTCAAGCACCAGGTACTGGTACGACGTGGTTGAGTTTCCATGAGGGAATACCTTTCATTATAAATATGCTCTCTGGTTAAATGTAGTCTTAAAAAATTCTTAAAAATCAGACAACTGTTTATTCACGCGAATTCGTTATTGTAATGGTAATTTCGACGCAACGAAAACATCTTTAAGATCTCTGCTAATATGCAGGACGACTACCAACATTATGAAGGTTGGATGTTATGTTACCGCTTACTACATTCTACGCCATGCAGTGCACGCGTTAAGGCTCTGGAAGCAAAGGGAGTCCCGATTTCCATGTTCGAAACAGAGAGCGAGGTGCGGTTCGTTAGGTTCCAAATGAGGTCGGGTGACAACGTCAAATCCCTTGAAAGATTATTTATTGAATTTTCCCAAACTTTCTTCTCTGATCTCATTGGGTCTTGTAGGCAGGCAGAAAGAAAACAGATCGTCCATCTGGTCTGTCCTTTCCGATTGGGTCAGCCAATTTCTTGGCGAACGAAACTTCTGAACGGATCGCAGCTTTCAACAAGTTTATCACGAAACAATACTCCCAAAAAAACGACCGAACTTAACATTACCAAAACATACATTTTTTGTTCTACATTTATTTTTCAGGGACGGCGCGAACGCAGTCCCAACTAACAAAAATTACACGCCCGAGATATCCACGTTTGGGATATTCGCGGGAGTCAGCCCAACCGAAGTGCAATGGAAGAGCCTCACCCCGGGGGAACCGCCTTGCTGATCACGGTAACCCCTACGCCAGGTAAGTATGCCTCGACCGGAAACCTCTCACACCCTACTTTATCTTCTCAACTAACTCTCATCGAGTGTTTACGCATATCGGAAAGTGTTTCGCAACTTGTCAATTATAACTTATAATTACTATAATTACTTTACACAGACAATATATATACAACTAAATGTGTTCAAGTTATCTTCACAAGTAAACTTTGAACCAACTTTTTAAGGGAGGAAAAGAAGCTACTCCTTGTGCTGCCATCTATTGAGAAACGTTTACTTACTCCAACATTATCCACACTACGTTCAACTTTCACATACGAATGTTGCTGGCTGGCCTTCTCGTTTTCTGTCCCCTTCAGGTTCACGGGGTATACAGTTCAATTATTGCATATCTGAAAATAACCTTCTCCGATTCACGCTCGGAAATAGGACGGGTTCCACTCGTGTGCTCTTGAAGAATGGACATTTTCTTGTCAAAAAAGGAAAGAAAGTGGACTGATATCGACGGGAATGCTTTGGGTTTTCTTCACGCAAGAAATTCCAAATGATGGCTGGAACACAATTTGTCGTTTATCAGAAACGTTAAGGGAGTAAATGCGAGTTGGATGTACCATACCGAGAAGACCTGACGCGTTCACGTCTTGTCTCGTGAGTGTAGAAGAATATCTATACTCGTTGGAAGATGCCTTCTTGTCTTCAGTTGCATTACCTGTCTCCTCCTCAATCACATCCCAAATTGCACTTGTCGGTTTCATTTCATATCGGGTGTTCCTGATGGCCTACTGCTACCGCTGTACTGCATTCACTTCCAGTGGAGCAACATTCCACTCTGCTTCGGTTCCACTCTAAACTGAACGTCCAGTCCCGATTAGCCTACCTACCAGACAACAAATTCGACTTAAAATTTGAAAAACTTATCGACAACGAAATAATATTTCTCCTTGTGTCTATTACATGCAAAATTGTCAAATCAAAAACCTTCGCTATAAACAGTGTTCGGTGGGAGGGGGGACGCAGGGATGGCAAAATTCTCCTATGCACTGTCTCATTTTCACCACATTACATAAAAAACTACACCTCTCCCACGGTTTCTTTGAACATTCTCACAGACACAATTTTACACTTCAAACGCAGATTAAAACAAAAGAAAAACATAAGTTTCTATGTTAAATAGCATATCTAATTCATGTATAAAGGTGCCGGAGCCTTTGCTTCAAACAAGTCGCACTCTAAAGCGTTTCTCGTTTTGTAATCGAGGGGTTCGATACTCGGTCGAGGCACATAATGGCTTGGATCCCACTCTAAACTGTAGGTCCGGTCCAAGTTAAACTATCTGTGAATAAAACTCGAATATTTACATCAGAAACTCAAAAACACGGTCGAGCAGAATCGGTTTAGCAGAAATTTTCACATAAAAGTGCATCCGAATTTACTAAAAATTTTACCCGTCACTTGAAGCCCCCTCGGTTAGAGTCCTAACCTGGGCATGTTGTGGGCCTTACGAGTGTCCTTTCATCACGTACCCATTATTCATCCTTGTCTTCGCAATTAGTAAATATCAAAGGAAAGGGACGTAAATGAAAAACACAATATTTACGTAGCATGTAGAGAATTGTCGTTAACCACTCATTCTCCTCCCGTCACTTGCGATTATTTCTAGCATAATTCAGCTAGCCTATTTGTCAAATCTCTTCCAATGTAAGGTATACATTCGTAACTATTGCAGCACAACTTTTTCAAATGGTCATGCCTTCAACGGGCGGTGAAGTACAAGCCAATATTAATACATAAAATGGACAATTTGAATTTGGAAATCTAAGTATTATGTATTCAACAAGCAAGAAAAACTAGTTCATTTTATTGGTTTATTTTTCTACCAAAGGATGCATTGTTTCAAGCACCAGGTACTGGTACGACGTGGTTGAGTTTCCATGAGGGAATACCTTTCATTATAAATATGCTCTCTGGTTAAATGTAGTCTTAAAAAATTCTTAAAAATCAGACAACTGTTTATTCACGCGAATTCGTTATTGTAATGGTAATTTCGACGCAACGAAAACATCTTTAAGATCTCTGCTAATATGCAGGACGACTACCAACATTATGAAAGTTGGATGTTATGTTACCGCTTACTACATTCTACGCCATGCAGTGCACGCGTTAAGGCTCTGGAAGCAAAGGGAGTCCCGATTTCCATGTTCGAAACAGAGAGCGAGGTGCGGTTCGTTAGGTTATAAATGAGGACGGGTGACAACGTCAAATCCCTTGAAAGATTATTTATTGAATTTTCCCAAACTTTCTTCTCTGATCTCATTGGGTCTTGTAGGCAGGCAGAAAGAAAACAGATCGTCCATCTGGTCTGTCCTTTCCGATTGGGTCAGCCAATTTCTTGGCGAACGAAACTTCTGAACGGATCGCAGCTTTCAACAAGTTTATCACGAAACAATACTCCCAAAAAAATGACAGAACTTAACATTACCAAAACATACATTTTTTGTTCTACATTTATTTTTCAGGGACGGCGCGAACGCAGTCCCAACTAACAAAAATCACACGCCCGAGATATCCACGTTTGGGATATTCGCGGGGGTCAGCCCAACCGAAGTGCAATGGAAGAGCCTCACCCCGGGGGAACCGCCTTGCTGATCACGGTAACCCCTACGCCAGGTAAGTATGCCTCGACCGGAAACCTCTCACACCCTACTCTATCTTCTCAACTAACTCTCATCGAGTGTTTACGCATATCGGAAAGTGTTTCGCAACTTGTCAATTATAACTTATAATTACTATAATTACTTTACACAGACAATATATATACAACTAAATGTGTTCAAGTTATCGTCACAAGTAAACTTTGAACCAACTTTTTAAGGGAGGAAAAGAAGCTACTCCTTGTGCTGCCATCTATTGAGAAACGTTTACTTACTCCAACATTATCCACACTACGTTCAACTTTCACATATGAATGTTGCTGGCTGGCCTTCTCGTTTTCTGTCCCCTTCAGGTTCACGGGGTATACAGTTCAATTATTGCATATCTGAAAATAAACTTCTCCGATTCACGCTCGGAAATAGGACGGGTTCCACTCGTGTGCTCTTGAAGAATGGACATTTTCTTGTCAAAAAAGGAAAGAAAGTGGACTGATATCGACGGGAATGCTTTGGGTTTTCTTCACGCAAGAAATTCCAAATGATGGCTGGAACACAATTTGTCGTTTATCAGAAACGTTAAGGGAGGAAATGCGAGAGGGATGTACCGTACCGAGAAGACCTGACGCGTTCACGTCTTGTCTCGTGAGTGAAGGAGAATATCTATACTCGTTGGAAGATGCCTTCTTGTCTTCAGTTGCATTACCTGTCTCCTCCTCAATCACATCCCAAATTGCACTTGTCGGTTTCATTTCATATTGGGTGTTCCTGATGGCCTACTGCTACCGCTGTACTGCATTCACTTCCAGTGGAGCAACATTCCACTCTGCTTCGGTTCCACTATAAACTGAACGTCCAGTCCCGATTAGCCTACCGGACAACAAATTCGACTTAAAATTTGAAAAACTTATCGACAACGAAATAATATTTCTCCTTGTGTCTATTACATGCAAAATTGTCAAATCAAAAACCTTCGCTATAAACAGTGTTCGGTGGGAGGGGGGACGCAGGGATGGCAAAATTCTCCTATGCACTGTCTCATTTTCACCACATTACATAAAAAACTACACCTCTCCCCCGGTTTCTTTGAACATTCTCACAGACACAATTTTACACTTCAAACGCAGATTAAAACAAAAGAAAAACATAAGTTTCTATGTTAAATAGCATATCTAATTCATGTATAAAGGTGCCGGAGCCTTTGCTTCAAACAAGTCGCACTCTAAAGCGTTTCTCGTTTTGTAATCGAGGGGTTCGATACTCGGTCGAGGCACATAATGGCTTGGATCCCACTCTAAACTGTAGGTCCGGTCCAAGTTAAACTATCTGTGAATAAAACTCGAATATTTACATCAGAAACTCAAAAACACGGTCGAGCAGAATCGGTTTAGCAGAAATTTTCACATAAAAGTGCATCCGAATTTACTAAAAATTTTACCCGTCACTTGAAGCCCCCTCGGTTAGAGTCCTAACCTGGGCATGTTGTGGGCCTTACGAGTGTCCTTTCATCACGTACCCATTATTCATCCTTGTCGTCGCAATTAGTAAATATCAAAGGAAAGGGACGTAAATGAAAAACACAATATTTACGTAGCATGTAGAGAATTGTCGTTAACCACTCATTCTCCTCCTGTCACTTGCGATTATTTCTAGCATAATTCAGCTAGCCTATTTGTCAAATCTCTTCCAATGTAAGGTATACATTCGTAACTATTGCAGCACAACTTTTTCAAATGGTCATGCCTTCAACGGGCGGTGAAGTAGAAGCCAATATTAATACATAAAGTGGACAATTTGAATTTGGAAATCTAAGTATTATGTATTCAACAAGCAAGAAAAACTAGTTCATTTTATTGGTTTATTTTTCTACCAAAGGATGCATTGTTTCAAGCACCAGGTACTGGTACGACGTGGTTGAGTTTCCATGAGGGAATACCTTTCATTATAAATATGCTCTCTGGTTAAATGTAGTCTTAAAAAATTCTTAAAAATCAGACAACTGTTTATTCACGCGAATTCGTTATTGTAATGGTAATTTCGACGCAACGAAAACATCTTTAAGATCTCTGCTAATATGCAGGACGACTACCAACATTATGAAGGTTGGATGTTATGTTACCGCTTACTACATTCTACGCCATGCAGTGCACGCGTTTAGGCTCTGGAAGCAAAGGGAGTCCCGATTTCCATGTTCGAAACAGAGAGCGAGGTGCGGTTCGTTAGGTTATAAATGAGGACGGGTGACAACGTCAAATCCCTTGAAAGATTATTTATTGAATTTTCCCAAACTTTCTTCTCTGATCTCATTGGGTCTTGTAGGCAGGCAGAAAGAAAACAGATCGTCCATCTGGTCTGTCCTTTCCGATTGGGTCAGCCAATTTCTTGGCGAACGAAACTTCTGAACGGATCGCAGCTTTCAACAAGTTTATCACGAAACAATACTCCCAAAAAAACGACCGAACTTAACATTACCAAAACATACTTTTTTTGTTCTACATTTATTTTTCAGGGACGGCGCGAACGCAGTCCCAACTAACAAAAATCACACGCCCGAGATATCCACGTTTGGGATATTCGCGGGGGTCAGCCCAACCGAAGTGCAATGGAAGAGCCTCACCCCGGGGGAACCGCCTTGCTGATCACGGTAACCCCTACGCCAGGTAAGTATGCCTCGACCGGAAACCTCTCACACCCTACTCTATCTTCTCAACTAACTCTCATCGAGTGTTTACGCATATCGGAAAGTGTTTCGCAACTTGTCAATTATAACTTATAATTACTATAATTACTTTACACAGACAATATATATACAACTAAATGTGTTCAAGTTATCTTCACAAGTAAACTTTGAACCAACTTTTTAAGGGAGGAAAAGAAGCTACTCCTTGTGCTGCCATCTATTGAGAAACGTTTACTTACTCCAACATTATCCACACTACGTTCAACTTTCACATATGAATGTTGCTGGCTGGCCTTCTCGTTTTCTGTCCCCTTCAGGTTCACGGGGTATACAGTTCAATTATTGCATATCTGAAAATAACCTTCTCCGATTCACGCTCGGAAATAGGACGGGTTCCACTCGTGTGCTCTTGAAGAATGGACATTTTCTTGTCAAAAAAGGAAAGAAAGTGGACTGATATCGACGGGAATGCTTTGGGTTTTCTTCACGCAAGAAATTCCAAATGATGGCTGGAACACAATTTGTCGTTTATCAGAAACGTTAAGGGAGGAAATGCGAGAGGGATGTACCGTACCGAGAAGACCTGACGCGTTCACGTCTTGTCTCGTGAGTGAAGAAGAATATCTATACTCGTTGGAAGATGCCTTCTTGTCTTCAGTTGCATTACCTGTCTCCTCCTCAATCACATCCCAAATTGCACTTGTCGGTTTCATTTCATATCGGGTGTTCCTGATGGCCTACTGCTACCGCTGTACTGCATTCACTTCCAGTGGAGCAACATTCCACTCTGCTTCGGTTCCACTCTAAACTGAACGTCCAGTCCCGATTAGCCTACCTACCAGACAACAAATTCGACTTAAAATTTGAAAAACTTATCGACAACGAAATAATATTTCTCCTTGTGTCTATTACATGCAAAATTGTCAAATCAAAAACCTTCGCTATAAACAGTGTTCGGAGGGAGGGGGGACGCAGGGATGGCAAAATTCTCCTATGCACTGTCTCATTTTCACCACATTACATAAAAAACTACACCTCTCCCACGGTTTCTTTGAACATTCTCACAGACACAATTTTACACTTCAAACGCAGATTAAAACAAAAGAAAAACATAAGTTTCTATGTTAAATAGCATATCTAATTCATGTATAAAGGTGCCGGAGCCTTTGCTTCAAACAAGTCGCACTCTAAAGCGTTTCTCGTTTTGTAATCGAGGGGTTCGATACTCGGTCGAGGCACATAATGGCTTGGATCCCACTCTAAACTGTAGGTCCGGTCCAAGTTAAACTATCTGTGAATAAAACTCGAATATTTACATCAGAAACTCAAAAACACGGTCGAGCAGAATCGGTTTAGCAGAAATTTTCACATAAAAGTGCATCCGAATTTACTAAAAATTTTACCCGTCACTTGAAGCCCCCTCGGTTAGAGTCCTAACGTGGGCATGTTGTGGGCCTTACAAGTGTCCTTTCATCACGTACCCATTATTCATCCTTGTCGTCGCAATTAGTAAATATCAAAGGAAAGGGACGTAAATGAAAAACACAATATTTACGTAGCATGTAGAGAATTGTCGTTAACCACTCATTCTCCTCCTGTCACTTGCGATTATTTCTAGCATAATTCAGCTAGCCTATTTGTCAAATCTCTTCCAATGTAAGGTATACATTCGTAACTATTGCAGCACAACTTTTTCAAATGGTCATGCCTTCAACGGGCGGTGAAGTACAAGCCAATATTAATACATAAAATGGACAATTTGAATTTGGAAATCTAAGTATTATGTATTCAACAAGCAAGAAAAACTAGTTCATTTTATTGGTTTATTTTTCTACCAAAGGATGCATTGTTTCAAGCACCAGGTACTGGTACGACGTGGTTGAGTTTCCATGAGGGAATACCCTTTATTATAAATATGCTCTCTGGTTAAATGTAGTCTTAAAAAATTCTTAAAAATCAGACAACTGTTTATTCACGCGAATTCGTTATTGTAATGGTAATTTCGCGCAACGAAAACATCTTTAAGATCTCTGCTAACATGCAGGACGACTACCAACATTATGAAGGTTGGATGTTATGTTACCGCTTACTACATTCTACGCCATGCAGTGCACGCGTTAAGGCTCTGGAAGCAAAGGGAGTCCCGATTTCCATGTTCGAAACAGAGAGCGAGGTGCGGTTCGTTAGGTTATAAATGAGGACAGGTGACAACGTCAAATCCCTTGAAAGATTATTTATTGAATTTTCCCAAACTTTCTTCTCTGATCTCATTGGGTCTTGTAGGCAGGCAGAAAGAAAACAGATCGTCCATCTGGTCTGTCCTTTCCGATTGGGTCAGCCAATTTCTTGGCGAACGAAACTTCTGAACGGATCGCAGCTTTCAACAAGTTTATCACGAAACAATACTCCCAAAAAACAGACCGAACTTAACATTACCAAAACATACATTTTTTGTTCTACATTTATTTTTCAGGGACGGCGCGAACGCAGTCCCAACTAACAAAAATTACACGCCCGAGATATCCACGTTTGGGATATTCGCGGGGGTCAGCCCAACCGAAGTGCAATGGAAGAGCCTCACCCCGGGGGAACCGCCTTGCTGATCACGGTAACCCCTACGCCAGGTAAGTATGCCTCGACCGGAAACCTCTCACACCCTACTCTATCTTCTCAACTAACTCTCATCGAGTGTTTACGCATATCGGAAAGTGTTTCGCAACTTGTCAATTATAACTTATAATTACTATAATTACTTTACACAGACAATATATATACAACTAAATGTGTTCAAGTTATCTTCACAAGTAAACTTTGAACCAACTTTTTAAGGGAGGAAAAGAAGCTACTCCTTGTGCTGCCATCTATTGAGAAACGTTTACTTACTCCAACATTATCCACACTACGTTCAACTTTCACATACGAATGTTGCTGGCTGGCCTTCTCGTTTTCTGTCCCCTTCAGGTTCACGGGTTATACAGTTCAATTATTGCATATCTGAAAATAACCTTCTCCGATTCACGCTCGGAAATAGGACGGGTTCCACTCGTGTGCTCTTGAAGAATGGACATTTTCTTGTCAAAAAAGGAAAGAAAGTGGACTGATATCGACGGGAATGCTTTGGGTTTTCTTCACGCAAGAAATTCCAAATGATGGCTGGAACACAATTTGTCGTTTATCAGAAACGTTAAGGGAGGAAATGCGAGAGGGATGTACCGTACCGAGAAGACCTGACGCGTTCACGTCTTGTCTCGTGAGTGAAGAAGAATATCTATACTCGTTGGAAGATGCCTTCTTGTCTTCAGTTGCATTACCTGTCTCCTCCTCAATCACATCCCAAATTGCACTTGTCGGTTTCATTTCATATCGGGTGTTCCTGATGGCCTACTGCTACCGCTGTACTGCATTCACTTCCAGTGGAGCAACATTCCACTCTGCTTCGGTTCCACTCTAAACTGAACGTCCAGTCCCGATTAGCCTACCGGACAACAAATTCGACTTAAAATTTGAAAAACTTATCGACAACGAAATAATATTTCTCCATGTGTCTATTACATGCAAAATTGTCAAATCAAAAACCTTCGCTATAAACAGTGTTCGGTGGGAGGGGGGACGCAGGGATGGCAAAATTCTCCTATGCACTGTCTCATTTTCACCACATTACATAAAAAACTACACCTCTCCCACGGTTTCTTTGAACATTCTCACAGACACAATTTTACACTTCAAACGCAGATTAAAACAAAAGAAAAACATAAGTTTCTATGTTAAATAGCATATCTAATTCATGTATAAAAGTGCCGGAGCCTTTGCTTCAAACAAGTCGCACTC
Organism: Lepisma saccharinum; assembly: GCF_977018435.1. NCBI lineage: Eukaryota > Metazoa > Arthropoda > Insecta > Zygentoma > Lepismatidae > Lepisma > Lepisma saccharinum. Next base: position 35,698,671 of record NC_139231.1, read on the forward strand.
TAAAGCGTTTCTCGTTTTGTAATCGAGGGGTTCGATACTCGGTCGAGGCACATAATGGCTTGGATCCCACTCTAAACTGTAGGTCCGGTCCAAGTTAAACTATCTGTGAATAAAACTCGAATATTTACATCAGAAACTCAAAAACACGGTCGAGCAAAATCGGTTTAGCAGAAATTTTCACATAAAAGTGTATCCGAATTTACTAAAAATTTTACCCGTCACTTGAAGCCCCCTCGGTTAGAGTCCTAACCTGGGCATGTTGTGGGAATTACGAGTGTCCTTTCATCACGTACCCATTATTCATCCTTGTCGTCGCAATTAGTAAATATCAAAGGAAAGGGACGTAAATGAAAAACACAATATTTACGTAGCATGTAGAGAATTGTCGTTAACCACTCATTCTCCTCCTGTCACTTGCGATTATTTCTAGCATAATTCAGCTAGCCTATTTGTCAAATCTCTTCCAATGTAAGGTATACATTCGTAACTATTGCAGCACAACTTTTTCAAATGGTCATGCCTTCAACGGGCGGTGAAGTAGAAGCCAATATTAATACATAAAGTGGACAATTTGAATTTGGAAACCTAAGTATTATAAATTCCACAAGCAAGGAAAACAAGTTCATTTTATTGGTTTATTTTTCTACCAAAGGATGCATTGTTTCAAGCAGCAGATACTGGTACGACGTGGTTGAGTTTCCATGAGGGAATACCTTTCATTATAAATATGCTCTCTGGTTAAATGTAGTCTTAAAAAATTCTTAAAAATCAGACAACTGTTTATTCACGCGAATTCGTTATTGTAATGGTAATTTCGACGCAACGAAAACATCTTTAAGATCTCTGCTAATATGCAGGACGACTACCAACATTATGAAGGTTGGATGTTATGTTACCGCTTACTACATTCTACGCCATGCAGTGCACGCGTTAAGGCTCTGGAAGCAAAGGGAGTCCCGATTTCCATGTTCGAAACAGAGAGCGAGGTGCGGTTCGTTAGGTTCCAAATGAGGACGGGTGACAACGTCAAATCCCTTGAAAGATTATTTATTGAATTTTCCCAAACTTTCTTCTCTGATCTCATTGGGTCTTGTAGGCAGGCAGAAAGAAAACAGATCGTCCATCTGGTCTGTCCTTTCCGATTGGGTCAGCCAATTTCTTGGCGAACGAAACTTCTGAACGGATCGCAGCTTTCAACAAGTTTATCACGAAACAATACTCCCAAAAAACCGACCGAACTTAACATTACCAAAACATACATTTTTTGTTCTACATTTATTTTTCAGGAACGGCGCGAACGCAGTCCCAACTAACAAAAATTACACGCCCGAGATATCCACGTTTGGGATATTCGCGGGGGTCAGCCCAACCGAAGTGCAATGGAAGAGCCTCACCCCGGGGGAACCGCCTTGCTGATCACGGTAACCCCTACGCCAGGTAAGTATGCCTCGACCGGAAACCTCTCACACCCTACTCTATTTTCTCAACTAACTCTCATCGAGTGTTTACGCATATCGGAAAGTGTTTCGCAACTTGTCAATTATAACTTATAATTACTATAATTACTTTACACAGACAATATATATACAACTAAATGTGTTCAAGTTATCTTCACAAGTAAACTTTGAACCAACTTTTTAAGGGAGGAAAAGAAGCTACTCCTTGTGCTGCCATCTATTGAGAAACGTTTACTTACTCCAACATTATCCACACTACGTTCAACTTTCACATACGAATGTTGCTGGCTGGCCTTCTCGTTTTCTGTCCCCTTCAGGTTCACGGGGTATACAGTTCAATTATTGCATATCTGAAAATAACCTTCTCCGATTCACGCTCGGAAATAGGACGGGTTCCACTCGTGTGCTCTTGAAGAATGGACATTTTCTTGTCAAAAAAGGAAAGAAAGTGGACTGATATCGACGGGAATGCTTTGGGTTTTCTTCACGCAAGAAATTCCAAATGATGGCTGGAACACAATTTGTCGTTTATCAGAAACGTTAAGGGAGGAAATGCGAGAGGGATGTACCGTACCGAGAAGACCTGACGCGTTCACGTCTTGTCCCGTGAGTGAAGAAGAATATCTATACTCGTTGGAAGATGCCTTCTTGTCTTCAGTTGCATTACCTGTCTCCTCCTCAATCACATCCCAAATTGCACTTGTCGGTTTCATTTCATATCGGGTGTTCCTGATGGCCTACTGCTACCGCTGTACTGCATTCACTTCCAGTGGAGCAACATTCCACTCTGCTTCGGTTCCACTCTAAACTGAACGTCCAGTCCCGATTAGCCTACCGGACAACAAATTCGACTTAAAATTTGAAAAACTTATCGACAACGAAATAATATTTCTCCTTGTGTCTATTACATGCAAAATTGTCAAATCAAAAACCTTCGCTATAAACAGTGTTCGGAGGGAGGGGGGACGCAGGGATGGCAAAATTCTCCTATGCACTGTCTCATTTTCACCACATTACATAAAAAACTACACCTCTCCCACGGTTTCTTTGAACATTCTCACAGACACAATTTTACACTTCAAACGCAGATTAAAACAAAAGAAAAACATAAGTTTCTATGTTAAATAGCATATCTAATTCATGTATAAAGGTGCCGGAGCCTTTGCTTCAAACAAGTCGCACTCTAAAGCGTTTCTCGTTTTGTAATCGAGGGGTTCGATACTCGGTCGAGGCACATAATGGCTTGGATTCCACTCTAAACTGTAGGTCCGGTCCAAGTTAAACTATCTGTGAATAAAACTCGAATATTTACATCAGAAACTCAAAAACACGGTCGAGCAGAATCGGTTTAGCAGAAATTTTCACATAAAAGTGCATCCGAATTTACTAAAAATTTTACCCGTCACTTGAAGCCCCCTCGGTTAGAGTCCTAACCTGGGCATGTTGTGGGCCTTACGAGTGTCCTTTCGTCACGTACCCATTATTCATCCTTGTCGTCGCAATTAGTAAATATCAAAGGAAAGGGACGTAAATGAAAAACACAATATTTGCGTAGCATGTAGAGAATTGTCGTTAACCACTCATTCTCCTCCTGTCACTTGCGATTATTTCTAGCATAATTCAGCTAGCCTATTTGTCAAATCTCTTCCAATGTAAGGTATACATTCGTAACTATTGCAGCACAACTTTTTCAAATGGTCATGCCTTCAACGGGCGGTGAAGTAGAAGCCAATATTAATACATAAAATGGACAATTTGAATTTGGAAACCTAAGTATTATGTATTCAACAAGCAAGAAAAACTAGTTCATTTTATTGGTTTATTTTTCTACCAAAGGATGCATTGTTTCAAGCACCAGACTCTGGTACGACGTGGTTGAGTTTCCATGAGGGAATACCTTTCATTATAAATATGCTCTCTGGTTAAATGTAGTCTTAAAAAATTCTTAAAAATCAGACAACTGTTTATTCACGCGAATTCGTTATTGTAATGGTAATTTCGACGCAACGAAAACATCTTTAAGATCTCTGCTAATATGCAGGACGACTACCAACATTATGAAGGTTGGATGTTATGTTACCGCTTACTACATTCTACGCCATGGAGTGCACGCGTTAAGGCTCTGGAAGCAAAGGGAGTCCCGATTTCCATGTTCGAAACAGAGAGCGAGGTGCGGTTCGTTAGGTTATAAATGAGGACGGGTGACAACGTCAAATCCCTTGAAAGATTATTTATTGAATTTTCCCAAACTTTCTTCTCTGATCTCATTGGGTCTTGTAGGCAGGCAGAAAGAAAACAGATCGTCCATTTGGTCTGTCCTTTCCGATTGGGTCAGCCAATTTCTTGGCGAACGAAACTTCTGAACGGATCGCAGCTTTCAACAAGTTTATCACGAAACAATACTCCCAAGAAACCGACCGAACTTAACATTACCAAAACATACATTTTTTGTTCTACATTTATTTTTCAGGGACGGCGCGAACGCAGTCCCAACTAACAAAAATTACACACCCGAGATATCCACGTTTGGGATATTCGCGGGGGTCAGCCCAACCGAAGTGCAATGGAAGAGCCTCACCCCGGGGGAACCGCCTTGCTGATCACGGTAACCCCTACGCCAGGTAAGTATGCCTCGACCGGAAACCTCTCACACCCTACTCTATCTTCTCAACTAACTCTCATCGAGTGTTTACGCATATCGGAAAGTGTTTCGCAACTTGTCAATTATAACTTATAATTACTATAATTACTTTACACAGACAATATATATACAACTAAATGTGTTCAAGTTATCTTCACAAGTAAACTTTGAACCAACTTTTTAAGGGAGGAAAAGAAGCTACTCCTTGTGCTGCCATCTATTGAGAAACGTTTACTTACTCCAACATTATCCACACTACGTTCAACTTTCACATACGAATGTTGCTGGCTGGCCTTCTCGTTTTCTGTCCCCTTCAGGTTCACGGGGTATACAGTTCAATTATTGCATATCTGAAAATAACCTTCTCCGATTCACGCTCGGAAATAGGACGGGTTCCACTCGTGTGCTCTTGAAGAATGGACATTTTCTTGTCAAAAAAGGAAAGAAAGTGGACTGATATCGACGGGAATGCTTTGGGTTTTCTTCACGCAAGAAATTCCAAATGATGGCTGGAACACAATTTGTCGTTTATCAGAAACGTTAAGGGAGGAAATGCGAGAGGGATGTACCGTACCGAGAAGACCTGACGCGTTCACGTCTTGTCCCGTGAGTGAAGAAGAATATCTATACTCGTTGGAAGATGCCTTCTTGTCTTCAGTTGCATTACCTGTCTCCTCCTCAATCACATCCCAAATTGCACTTGTCGGTTTCATTTCGGGTTGCTTGTCCTCCAAGAGAAATATCGGGTGTTCCTGATGGACTACTGCTACCGCTGTACTGCATTCACTTCCAGTGGAGCAACATTCCACTCTGCTTCGGTTCCACTCTAAACTGAACGTCCAGTCCCAATTAGCCTACGGACAACAAATTCCACTTAAACTTTGAAAAACTTATCGACAACGAAATAATATTTCTCCTTGTGTCTATTACATGCAAAATTGTCAAATCAAAAACCTTCGCTATAAACAATGTTCGGAGGGAGGGGGGACGCAGGGATGGCAAAATTCTCCTATGCACTGTCTCATTTTCACCACATTACATAAAAAACTACACCTCTCCCACGGTTTCTTTGAACATTCTCACAGACACAATTTTACACTTCAAACGCAGATTAAAACAAAAGAAAAACATAAGTTTCTATGTTAAATAGCATATCTAATTCATGTATAAAGGTACCGGAGCCTTTGCTTCAAACAAGTCGCACTCTAAAGCGTTTCTCGTTTTGTAATCGAGGGGTTCGATACTCGGTCGAGGCACATAATGGCTTGGATCCCACTCTAAACTGTAGGTCCGGTCCAAGTTAAACTATCTGTGAATAAAACTCGAATATTTACATCAGAAACTCAAAAACACGGTCGAGCAGAATCGGTTTAGCAGAAATTTTCACATAAAAGTGAGTGTCCTTTCGTCACGTACCCATTATTCATCCTTGTCGTCGCAATTAGTAAATATCAAAGGAAAGGGACGTAAATGAAAAACACAATATTTACGTAGCATGTAGAGAATTGTCGTTAACCACTCATTCTCCTCCTGTCACTTGCGATTATTTCTAGCATAATTCAGCTAGCCTATTTGTCAAATCTCTTCCAATGTAAGGTATACATTCGTAACTATTGCAGCACAACTTTTTCAAATGGTCATGCCTTCAACGGGCGGTGAAGTAGAAGCCAATATTAATACATAAAGTGGACAATTTGAATTTGGAAACCTAAGTATTATGAATTCAACAAGCAAGAAAAACTAGTTCATTTTATTGGTTTATTTTTTTACCAAAGGATGCATTGTTTCAAGCACCAGATACTGGTACGACGTGGTTGAGTTTCCATGAGGGAATACCTTTCATTATAAATATGCTCTCTGGTTAAATGTAGTCTTAAAAAATTCTTAAAAATCAGACAACTGTTTATTCACGCGAATTCGTTATTGTAATGGTAATTTCGACGCAACGAAAACATCTTTAAGATCTCTGCTAATATGCAGGACGACTACCAACATTATGAAGGTTGGATGTTATGTTACCGCTTACTACATTCTACGCCATGGAGTGCACGCGTTAAGGCTCTGGAAGCAAAGGGAGTCCCGATTTCCATGTTCGAAACAGAGAGCGAGGTGCGGTTCGTTAGGTTATAAATGAGGACGGGTGACAACGTCAAATCCCTTGAAAGATTATTTATTGAATTTTCCCAAACTTTCTTCTCTGATCTCATTGGGTCTTGTAGGCAGGCAGAAAGAAAACAGATCGTCCATTTGGTCTGTCCTTTCCGATTGGGTCAGCCAATTTCTTGGCGAACGAAACTTCTGAACGGATCGCAGCTTTCAACAAGTTTATCACGAAACAATACTCCCAAGAAACCGACCGAACTTAACATTACCAAAACATACATTTTTTGTTCTACATTTATTTTTCAGGGACGGCGCGAACGCAGTCCCAACTAACAAAAATCACACGCCCGAGATATCCACGTTTGGGATATTCGCGGGGGTCAGCCCAACCGAAGTGCAATGGAAGAGCCTCACCCCGGGGGAACCGCCTTGCTGATCACGGTAACCCCTACGCCAGGTAAGTATGCCTCGACCGGAAACCTCTCACACCCTACTCTATCTTCTCAACTAACTCTCATCGAGTGTTTACGCATATCGGAAAGTGTTTCGCAACTTGTCAATTATAACTTATAATTACTATAATTACTTTACACAGACAATATATATACAACTAAATGTGTTCAAGTTATCTTCACAAGTAAACTTTGAACCAACTTTTTAAGGGAGGAAAAGAAGCTACTCCTTGTGCTGCCATCTATTGAGAAACGTTTACTTACTCCAACATTATCCACACTACGTTCAACTTTCACATACGAATGTTGCTGGCTGGCCTTCTCGTTTTCTGTCCCCTTCAGGTTCACGGGGTATACAGTTCAATTATTGCATATCTGAAAATAACCTTCTCCGATTCACGCTCGGAAATAGGACGGGTTCCACTCGTGTGCTCTTGAAGAATGGACATTTTCTTGTCAAAAAAGGAAAGAAAGTGGACTGATATCGACGGGAATGCTTTGGGTTTTCTTCACGCAAGAAATTCCAAATGATGGCTGGAACACAATTTGTCGTTTATCAGAAACGTTAAGGGAGGAAATGCGAGAGGGATGTACCGTACCGAGAAGACCTGACGCGTTCACGTCTTGTCCCGTGAGTGAAGAAGAATATCTATACTCGTTGGAAGATGCCTTCTTGTCTTCAGTTGCATTACCTGTCTCCTCCTCAATCACATCCCAAATTGCACTTGTCGGTTTCATTTCGGGTTGCTTGTCCTCCAAGAGAAATATCGGGTGTTCCTGATGGACTACTGCTACCGCTGTACTGCATTCACTTCCAGTGGAGCAACATTCCACTCTGCTTCGGTTCCACTCTAAACTGAACGTCCAGTCCCAATTAGCCTACGGACAACAAATTCCACTTAAACTTTGAAAAACTTATCGACAACGAAATAATATTTCTCCTTGTGTCTATTACATGCAAAATTGTCAAATCAAAAACCTTCGCTATAAACAATGTTCGGAGGGAGGGGGGACGCAGGGATGGCAAAATTCTCCTATGCACTGTCTCATTTTCACCACATTACATAAAAAACTACACCTCTCCCACGGTTTCTTTGAACATTCTCACAGACACAATTTTACACTTCAAACGCAGATTAAAACAAAAGAAAAACATAAGTTTCTATGTTAAATAGCATATCTAATTCATGTATAAAGGTACCGGAGCCTTTGCTTCAAACAAGTCGCACTCTAAAGCGTTTCTCGTTTTGTAATCGAGGGGTTCGATACTCGGTCGAGGCACATAATGGCTTGGATCCCACTCTAAACTGTAGGTCCGGTCCAAGTTAAACTATCTGTGAATAAAACTCGAATATTTACATCAGAAACTCAAAAACACGGTCGAGCAGAATCGGTTTAGCAGAAATTTTCACATAAAAGTGAGTGTCCTTTCGTCACGTACCCATTATTCATCCTTGTCGTCGCAATTAGTAAATATCAAAGGAAAGGGACGTAAATGAAAAACACAATATTTACGTAGCATGTAGAGAATTGTCGTTAACCACTCATTCTCCTCCTGTCACTTGCGATTATTTCTAGCATAATTCAGCTAGCCTATTTGTCAAATCTCTTCCAATGTAAGGTATACATTCGTAACTATTGCACCACAACTTTTTCAAATGGTCATGCCTTCAACGGGCGGTGAAGTAGAAGCCAATATTAATACATAAAGTGGACAATTTGAATTTGGAAACCTAAGTATTATGAATTCAACAAGCAAGAAAAACTAGTTCATTTTATTGGTTTATTTTTTTACCAAAGGATGCATTGTTTCAAGCACCAGATACTGGTACGACGTGGTTGAGTTTCCATGAGGGAATACCTTTCATTATAAATATGCTCTCTGGTTAAATGTAGTCTTAAAAAATTCTTAAAAATCAGACAACTGTTTATTCACGCGAATTCGTTATTGTAATGGTAATTTCGACGCAACGAAAACATCTTTAAGATCTCTGCTAATATGCAGGACGACTACCAACATTATGAAGGTTGGATGTTATGTTACCGCTTACTACATTCTACGCCATGGAGTGCACGCGTTAAGGCTCTGGAAGCAAAGGGAGTCCCGATTTCCATGTTCGAAACAGAGAGCGAGGTGCGGTTCGTTAGGTTATAAATGAGCACGGGTGACAACGTCAAATCCCTTGAAAGATTATTTATTGAATTTTCCCAAACTTTCTTCTCTGATCTCATTGGGTCTTGTAGGCAGGCAGAAAGAAAACAGATCGTCCATTTGGTCTGTCCTTTCCGATTGGGTCAGCCAATTTCTTGGCGAACGAAACTTCTGAACGGATCGCAGCTTTCAACAAGTTTATCACGAAACAATACTCCCAAGAAACCGACCGAACTTAACATTACCAAAACATACATTTTTTGTTCTACATTTATTTTTCAGGGACGGCGCGAACGCAGTCCCAACTAACAAAAATCACACGCCCGAGATATCCACGTTTGGGATATTCGCGGGGGTCAGCCCAACCGAAGTGCAATGGAAGAGCCTCACCCCGGGGGAACCGCCTTGCTGATCACGGTAACCCCTACGCCAGGTAAGTATGCCTCGACCGGAAACCTCTCACACCCTACTCTATCTTCTCAACTAACTCTCATCGAGTGTTTACGCATATCGGAAAGTGTTTCGCAACTTGTCAATTATAACTTATAATTACTATAATTACTTTACACAGACAATATATATACAACTAAATGTGTTCAAGTTATCTTCACAAGTAAACTTTGAACCAACTTTTTAAGGGAGGAAAAGAAGCTACTCCTTGTGCTGCCATCTATTGAGAAACGTTTACTTACTCCAACATTATCCACACTACGTTCAACTTTCACATACGAATGTTGCTGGCTGGCCTTCTCGTTTTCTGTCCCCTTCAGGTTCACGGGGTATACAGTTCAATTATTGCATATCTGAAAATAACCTTCTCCGATTCACGCTCGGAAATAGGACGGGTTCCACTCGTGTGCTCTTGAAGAATGGACATTTTCTTGTCAAAAAAGGAAAGAAAGTGGACTGATATCGACGGGAATGCTTTGGGTTTTCTTCACGCAAGAAATTCCAAATGATGGCTGGAACACAATTTGTCGTTTATCAGAAACGTTAAGGGAGGAAATGCGAGAGGGATGTACCGTACCGAGAAGACCTGACGCGTTCACGTCTTGTCCCGTGAGTGAAGAAGAATATCTATACTCGTTGGAAGATGCCTTCTTGTCTTCAGTTGCATTACCTGTCTCCTCCTCAATCACATCCCAAATTGCACTTGTCGGTTTCATTTCGGGTTGCTTGTCCTCCAAGAGAAATATCGGGTGTTCCTGATGGCCTACTGCTACCGCTGTACTGCATTCACTTCCAGTGGAGCAACATTCCACTCTGCTTCGGTTCCACTCTAAACTGAACGTCCAGTCCCGATTAGCCTACCGGACAACAAATTCGACTTAAAATTTGAAAAACTTATCGACAACGAAATAATATTTCTCCTTGTGTCTATTACATGCAAAATTGTCAAATCAAAAACCTTCGCTATAAACAGTGTTCGGAGGGAGGGGGGACGCAGGGATAGCAAAATTCTCCTATGCACTGTCTCATTTTCACCACATTACATAAAAAACTACACCTCTCCCACGGTTTCTTTGAACATTCTCACAGACACAATTTTACACTTCAAACGCAGATTAAAACAAAAGAAAAACATAAGTTTCTATGTTAAATAGCATATCTAATTCATGTATAAAGGTACCGGAGCCTTTGCTTCAAACAAGTCGCACTCTAAAGCGTTTCTCGTTTTGTAATCGAGGGGTTCGATACTCGGTCGAGGCACATAATGGCTTGGATCCCACTCTAAACTGTAGGTCCGGTCCAAGTTAAACTATCTGTGAATAAAACTCGAATATTTACATCAGAAACTCAAAAACACGGTCGAGCAGAATCGGTTTAGCAGAAATTTTCACATAAAAGTGAGTGTTTTTTCGTCACGTACCCATTATTCATCCTTGTCGTCGCAATTAGTAAATATCAAAGGAAAGGGACGTAAATGAAAAACACAATATTTACGTAGCATGTAGAGAATTGTCGTTAACCACTCATTCTCCTCCTGTCACTTGCGATTATTTCTAGCATAATTCAGCTAGCCTATTTGTCAAATCTCTTCCAATGTAAGGTATACATTCGTAACTATTGCAGCACAACTTTTTCAAATGGTCATGCCTTCAACGGGCGGTGAAGTAGAAGCCAATATTAATACATAAAGTGGACAATTTGAATTTGGAAACCTAAGTATTATGAATTCAACAAGCAAGAAAAACTAGTTCATTTTATTGGTTTATTTTTTTACCAAAGGATGCACTGTTTCAAGCACCAGATACTGGTACGACGTGGTTGAGTTTCCATGAGGGAATACCTTTCATTATAAATATGCTCTCTGGTTAAATGTAGTCTTAAAAAATTCTTAAAAATCAGACAACTGTTTATTCACGCGAATTCGTTATTGTAATGGTAATTTCGACGAAACGAAAACATCTTTAAGATCTCTGCTAATATGCAGGACGACTACCAACATTATGAAGGTTGGATGTTATGTTACCGCTTACTACATTCTACGCCATGCAGTGCACGCATTAAGGCTCTGGAAGCAAAGGGAGTCCCGATTTCCATGTTCGAAACAGAGAGCGAGGTGCGGTTCGTTAGGTTCCAAATGAGGACGGGTGACAACGTCAAATCCCTTGAAAGATTATTTATTGAATTTTCCCAAACTTTCTTCTCTGATCTCATTGGGTCTTGTAGGCAGGCAGAAAGAAAACAGATCGTCCATCTGGTCTGTCCTTTCCGATTGGGTCAGCCAATTTCTTGGCGAACGAAACTTCTGAACGGATCGCAGCTTTCAACAAGTTTATCACGAAACAATACTCCCAAGAAACCGACCGAACTTAACATTACCAAAACATACATTTTTTGTTCTACATTTATTTTTCAGGGACGGCGCGAACGCAGTCCCAACTAACAAAAATCACACGCCCGAGATATCCACGTTTGGGATATTCGCGGGGGTCAGCCCAACCGAAGTGCAATGGAAGAGCCTCACCCCGGGGGAACCGCCTTGCTGATCACGGTAACCCCTACGCCAGGTAAGTATGCCTCGATCGGAAACCTCTCACACCCTACTCTATCTTCTCAACTAACTCTCATCGAGTGTTTACGCATATCGGAAAGTGTTTCGCAACTTGTCAATTATAACTTATAATTACTATAATTACTTTACACAGACAATATATATACAACTAAATGTGTTCAAGTTATCTTCACAAGTAAACTTTGAACCAACTTTTTAAGGGAGGAAAAGAAGCTACTCCTTGTGCTGCCATCTATTGAGAAACGTTTACTTACTCCAACATTATCCACACTACGTTCAACTTTCACATACGAATGTTGCTGGCTGGCCTTCTCGTTTTCTGTCCCCTTCAGGTTCACGGGGTATACAGTTCAATTATTGCATATCTGAAAATAACCTTCTCCGATTCACGCTCGGTAATAGGACGGGTTCCACTCGTGTGCTCTTGAAGAATGGACATTTTCTTGTCAAAAAAGGAAAGAAAGTGGACTGATATCGACGGGAATGCTTTGGGTTTTCTTCACGCAAGAAATTCCAAATGATGGCTGGAACACAATTTGTCGTTTATCAGAAACGTTAAGGGAGGAAATGCGAGAGGGATGTACCGTACCGAGAAGACCTGACGCGTTCACGTCTTGTCCCGTGAGTGAAGAAGAATATCTATACTCGTTGGAAGATGCCTTCTTGTCTTCAGTTGCATTACCTGTCTCCTCCTCAATCACATCCCAAATTGCACTTGTCGGTTTCATTTCGGGTTGCTTGTCCTCCAAGAGAAATATCGGGTGTTCCTGATGGCCTACTGCTACCGCTGTACTGCATTCACTTCCAGTGGAGCAACATTCCACTCTGCTTCGGTTCCACTCTAAACTGAACGTCCAGTCCCGATTAGCCTACCGGACAACAAATTCGACTTAAAATTTGAAAAACTTATCGACAACGAAATAATATTTCTCCTTGTGTCTATTACATGCAAAATTGTCAAATCAAAAACCTTCGCTATAAACAGTGTTCGGAGGGAGGGGGGACGCAGGGTTGGCAAAATTCTCCTATGCACTGTCTCATTTTCACCACATTACATAAAAAACTACACCTCTCCCACGGTTTCTTTGAACATTCTCACAGACACAATTTTACACTTCAAACGCAGATTAAAACAAAAGAAAAACATAAGTTTCTATGTTAAATAGCATATCTAATTCATGTATAAAGGTGCCGGAGCCTTTGCTTCAAACAAGTCGCACTCTAAAGCGTTTCTCGTTTTGTAATCGAGGGGTTCGATACTCGGTCGAGGCACATAATGGCTTGGATCCCACTCTAAACTGTAGGTCCGGTCCAAGTTAAACTATCTGTGAATAAAACTCGAATATTTACATCAGAAACTCAAAAACACGGTCGAGCAGAATCGGTTTAGCAGAAATTTTCACATAAAAGTGCATCCGAATTTACTAAAAATTTTACCCGTCACTTGAAGCCCCCTCGGTTAGAGTCCTAACCTGGGCATGTTGTGGGCCTTACGAGTGTCCTTTCATCACGTACCCATTATTCATCCTTGTCGTCGCAATTAGTAAATATCAAAGGAAAGGGACGTAAATGAAAAACACAATATTTACGTAGCATGTAGAGAATTGTCGTTAACCACTCATTCTCCTCCTGTCACTTGCGATTATTTCTAGCATAATTCAGCTAGCCTATTTGTCAAATCTCTTCCAATGTAAGGTATACATTCGTAACTATTGCAGCACAACTTTTTCAAATGGTCATGCCTTCAACGGGCGGTGAAGTAGAAGCCAATATTAATACATAAAGTGGACAATTTGAATTTGGAAACCTAAGTATTATGAATTCAACAAGCAAGAAAAACAAGTTCATTTTATTGGTTTATTTTTCTACCAAAGGATGCATTGTTTCAAGCACCAGATACTGGTACGACGTGGTTGAGTTTCCATGAGGGAATACCTTTCATTATAAATATGCTCTCTGGTTAAATGTAGTCTTAAAAAATTCTTAAAAATCAGACAACTGTTTATTCACGCGAATTCGTTATTGTAATGGTAATTTCGACGCAACGAAAACATCTTTAAGATCTCTGCTAATATGCAGGACGACTACCAACATTATGAAGGTTGGATGTTATGTTACCGCTTACTACATTCTACGCCATGCAGTGCACGCGTTAAGGCTCTGGAAGCAAAGGGAGTCCCGATTTCCATGTTCGAAACAGAGAGCGAGGTGCGGTTCGTTAGGTTCCAAATGAGGACGGGTGACAACGTCAAATCCCTTGAAAGATTATTTATTGAATTTTCCCAAAACTTTCTTCTCTGATCTCATTGGGTCTTGTAGGCAGGCAGAAAGAAAACAGATCGTCCATCTGGTCTGTCCTTTCCGATTGGGTCAGCCAATTTCTTGGCGAACGAAACTTCTGAACGGATCGCAGCTTTCAACAAGTTTATCACGAAACAATACTCCCAAAAAACCGACCGAACTTAACATTACCAAAACATACATTTTTTGTTCTACATTTATTTTTCAGGGACGGCGCGAACGCAGTCCCAACTAACAAAAATTACACACCCGAGATATCCACGTTTGGGATATTCGCGGGGGTCAGCCCAACCGAAGTGCAATGGAAGAGCCTCACCCCGGGGGAACAGCCTTGCTAATCACGGTAACCCCTACGCCAGGTAAGTATGCCTCGACCGGAAACCTCTCACACCCTACTCTATCTTCTCAACTAACTCTCATCGAGTGTTTACGCATATCGGAAAGTGTTTCGCAACTTGTCAATTATAACTTATAATTACTATAATTACTTTACACAGACAATATATATACAACTAAATGTGTTCAAGTTATCTTCACAAGTAAACTTTGAACCAACTTTTTAAGGGAGGAAAAGAAGCTACTCCTTGTGCTGCCATCTATTGAGAAACGTTTACTTACTCCAACATTATCCACACTACGTTCAACTTTCACATACGAATGTTGCTGGCTGGCCTTCTCGTTTTCTGTCCCCTTCAGGTTCACGGGGTATACAGTTCAATTATTGCATATCTGAAAATAACCTTCTCCGATTCACGCTCGGAAATAGGACGGGTTCCACTCGTGTGCTCTTGAAGAATGGACATTTTCTTGTCAAAAAAGGAAAGAAAGTGGACTGATATCGACGGGAATGCTTTGGGTTTTCTTCACGCAAGAAATTCCAAATGATGGCTGGAACACAATTTGTCGTTTATCAGAAACGTTAAGGGAGGAAATGCGAGAGGGATGTACCGTACCGAGAAGACCTGACGCGTTCACGTCTTGTCCCGTGAGTGAAGAAGAATATCTATACTCGTTGGAAGATGCCTTCTTGTCTTCAGTTGCATTACCTGTCTCCTCCTCAATCACATCCCAAATTGCACTTGTCGGTTTCATTTCGGGTTGCTTGTCCTCCAAGAGAAATATCGGGTGTTCCTGATGGCCTACTGCTACCGCTGTACTGCATTCACTTCCAGTGGAGCAACATTCCACTCTGCTTCGGTTCCACTCTAAACTGAACGTCCAGTCCCGATTAGCCTACCGGACAACAAATTCCACTTAAACTTTGAAAAACTTATCGACAACGAAATAATATTTCTCCTTGTGTCTATTACATGCAAAATTGTCAAATCAAAAACGTTCGCTAAAAACAGTGTTCGGAGGGCTGGGGGACGCAGGGATGGCAAAATTCTCCTATGTGTTGTGTAAGGTGCTGTCACCTAGGCAAACAAAGCTGCACTATGCCAGTGCCTGGGACAGTACGTCCTCCGACCCACACCGGTATACCTCGCTTATCTCTTGCTCCGGCTAGCACGACTAACACTACATGGTGGCAGCGGTGGGATCCGCATTCGGTCGAACGGAAGAGTGGAATAGCTAACATGGGATCCAGATATCGTGGCTCTACTAAACTTTTTTGAGAACAGAAAACAAGGTACGTGAGTCTTAAACATGCCTAACAATAGTGATTCGTCGGTAACCGGCAACTCTTTGCATTCGCTAGTGAATGTGAATCCTCCTGAACAATTTGACTTTGTTCGACCAGAACTGTGGCCATTATGGAGAAAAAGGTTCGAACGTTATCGAAGTGTTTCGGACCTGGTTAACAAAACTGAGGACGAAAAAATCCACCTACTTCTATACGTAATGGGTTCACAAAGTGAGGAATATTTGTTGCGTTTCCCGGAACCACGTTCAGTGAGCGACTTGATGAACAAGTTCGATTCTGTGTTTCTGCCACATCGTAACGTAAGTTTTGAACGATATAAGTTTAATACCAGAGGGCAAAATGTGGGGGAACCAGCTGACGTGTTTTATCACGGATCTGCATAGACTGGCTGAACATTGCGAGTTTGGTAATCTCAAGGACGACATGATTCGGGACAGGATCGTCGTGGGCGTAGCTGATACGCGTGTGTCCGACAAACTACAGATGCAGCGAGAATTGACGCTTGCGGAGGCAGTTAATTGGGTTAAGCAGTAGGAACAACAACAGAAGAATTCACATGAAATTGCCGACCAAGGTCAGGTACATCAAGTGACCAGACGACGCCAACAGACGACCGGGAAGGACTACGCTAGTAGAACCGGGACCGGAAGTGCAACGTACAGGGGAGGTAATTCTCGACCAGCAGCTCGGAGTAAGTACAATACAAACTTAGAGAAACCGAAGTATTGTCCCTTCTGTGGAGGACCATTTCACTCGAAATTAAAGGATTGCCCAGCTAGAACAGTGGCGTGCAGGTACTGTAAAAAAGTAGGACATTTTTTTCGAGTTTGTAGGAAGAGAAACACGAAAACAATCGATCATTTTGAATTTGGTAATGTGAATGAACAAAACACTAACGAAAAATCGAGTGTGGAAGATAATTTTGTAGGAAATATTAAAGGATCTACTTCTAATTCAGACTTCAGTTGATATCGTTCAATTTTCATTAAGGAACTTGGCGATAATGTTAATTTTCTGATCGATACAGGTGCTGATTGTGTATGTGTACCTGATAAAGTGTTATTTCCAAACATGTTGTGTAATTTAAATGCAAAGCAATCGGGCCTTAAAGGACCCGATGGTACACAATTAAAGGTGTTAGGTACTACGAATTTTACATTATGCTTTAAAGGCAAGGAATTTTGTACAAGGGTATATGTGGTAGAAGGGTTGCAAAAACCATTGCTTGGTCGAAATGCAGTCACTGCTTTGGAAATGCTGAATGTAAATAATCTGCAAAAAGACTTACGATCTTTCACAAAAGTTGATATTAATTAACCAGAATATTGTAAATTGTTTCAAAACATTGGAGAATTTAAGAAAACAGTTTCTATTACTATGAAACCTAATGCAAAACCATATGTACAGGTTGTACCAAGAGTAGTACCCATACCAATGTTGAAAAAACTAGTAGAGATTAACCGTTTGAAAAAACTGAAAATAATTGAACCAGTAGAAGTAGTAACAGACTGGGTTAGACCTATTGTGTGTGTGCCTAAAGGTAATGACGTTAGGCTATGTTATGATTATACAAAGTTAAATGAGTGGGTGTTAAGGCCACATTTCCCTATGCCAAAAGTAGAATCAACTCTTGCACAATTAAAGGGAGCAAGGTATTTCAGTAAAATTGATATAAATACCTCGTTTTATCAAGTAAAATTAGATGAAAATAGTCAACTGTTAACTACCTTCATTTGTCCATTTGGAAGATTTAAATTTTTGCGTATGCCATTTGGGATTTCTTGTGCTCCGGAGTGCTTCACAACACAAATTTCCATGTTGTTGCAAGGTGAAAAAAATTTAATTTTTCATGTAGATGACATATTGTGCTTTGGGAGTACTATAGAAGAACATGATGAAGCTCTTAAAAGAGTCTTAAATAAACTGAAAGCAGAAGGTATTACTATTAACAAAAGCAAAAGTATCTTTGGTGTAACTAAAGTTAAGTATTTGGGTCATATCCTGTCTGAGAAAGGTATTTCGATAGACCTGGAGAGGGTAAAATCTATTGTAAACATGGAAAGACCTACTTGCAAATCAGAGCTTCAAACATACTTGGGTATGGTTAACTATGCAGGAAAATTTATTCCAAATAAATCAGATATTTTAGCACCTTTAACTGGTTTGCTTAAAGATGGTGTAGAATTTAATTGGGGTGCGGAACAAGAATGTAGTTACAAAATGCTACAGCAAGCTCTAACTACAACCCCAACCTTACCATATTTTGATCCTAGTAAACAGTGCATTGTTAGTGCAGATTCATCTTTATATGGCATAGGTGCTGTGTTATTTCAAATGAAAGGTGCAAAAAGAGAAATCGTTGCTTATGTTTCTAGAAAATTAACACCTACAGAACAAAGGTATGCACAGATTGAAAAGGAAGCTTTAGCTTTAACGTGGGCTATGGAAAAATTTTCGGAATATGTTTCAGGTCTAAAAGTGAATTTGGAAATTGATCATAAACCATTAATTCAGATTTTGGGTTCTAAGAACATTGATGAGTTAACTCCAAGATTGCAAAGATTTAGAATAAGGTTAATGAGGTATGACTATACAGTTAATTATGTACCAGGCCGTGAACTAATATTAGCAGATTTTCTGTCCAGAAATCCTATTGATGGCTGGGAGAGAGAGGAATTAGGTGAAGAAGTTCATGCTTTTGTAAATTTTGTTATTCAACACTGTCCTGTGAAAGATTATTACTTAGACAAAATTAAACAGTGTCAAGTAAGTGATAACATATGCAAAAAACTTAAGTACTATACTTTGAATGGTTGGCCTGAGAAAAGTAAAATTGCAGTTGAAGTGTTACCTTACTATCAATATAAATTAGATTTCTCAATAATACATGATATATTGTTAAAAGGTTCTCGTATTGTAACACAAGGTTTGCTACAAGAGGTGGTTTTAAAATTCATACACCAAGGTCATCAGGGTATAACGAAATGTAGACGTCGAGCACAGATGTCAGTATGGTGGATAGGACTTGGTTCACAACTTGACGCTTTAGTGAAAAACTGCTCTCAATGTATTGAAATAAGAGGTAACTGTAAAGAGCCATTTTTAAGGGAAAGTTTACCTGATGGACCGTGGAACAGGTGGGAGTAGATTTGTTTAAATGTAAAGGTGTATGGTACCTTATTGCCACAGATTACTACTCAAAGTTTTTTGAGATATTTCCGTTGAAACAAATGACTGAAGATGTGATAATCACAAAAATGAAGCAAATGTTTGCTAGATATGGTGTTTGTAATGTAATTAGATCTGATAATGGACCGCAGTTTCAGTACAAATTTCGCTGTTTTGCTAAGGAGTATAACTTTATTCATCAGACAGGTTCGCCATATCATAGTCAGTCTCAAGGACAAGTAGAAGCTACTGTTAAAATTGCTAAACATTTGTTAATGAAGAATGATGACATATATAAAGGTTTGCTTGCCTATAGAAATACTCCATTAGCGAATGGTTATTCTCCTGCAGAATTATTTCTGAACAGGAAATTAAGATCAGATTTACCGATGTTACCTGTAAAATTACTACCTAAAGTGTTGAATCGTAGCCAAATTTTGTACAAGAATAAGAATTTAAAGAACAAACAAGCTGACAATTACAACAAAAGGCACAGAGTTAGACATTTAAGATACCTAAAGGTAGGTGAGAGGATCTGGGTCAAGGATTTAAAGCAATATGGTACAGTTAAAACTAAATTGAAATATCCTAGATCATACTTAATACAAACGAATACAGATACGTATCGTCGAAACAGATGGCTCCTCGTCCCTGCTCCTCAGGTAATGGACAGGGATGATATTACATTTCCTGAAAGGGCTCAACCCAGAGTAAATCCAGCTACACCAGGACGAGATAATAATAATAAAGAAAATAAGTTAGAAGCTGAAAGTTTGGTGTATATGCATCCTCGAAGGCAAAGAAACCCTCCAGGATGGATGAAGGATTACGTAGGTTAAGATATTATTTGATATTATTCGTTCTTGTTAATGGTTGTGGAGAAAATTGTTAAATGTGTAATTTTTATGTTTGGTTAAAACATTTACTGTTCTTCAATTTGAGTTAAGAGACAGAAACTTTGTTTAAAATGTCTTGTAATAAGATGTAAGATTTATGTAGCATATGTAAACAAACCTAGCTTCAATAAAGAAGGGGGATGTTGTGTAAGGTGCTGCCACCTAGGCAAACAAAGCTGCACTATGCCAGCGCCTGGGACAGTACGTCCTCCGACCCACACCGGTATACCTCGCTTATCTCTTGCTCCGGCTAGCACGACTAACACTACACTATGCACTGTCTCATTTTCACCACATTACATCAAAAAAAGTACACCTCTCCCACGGTTTCTTTGAACATTCTCACAGACACAATTTTACACTTCAAACGCAGATTAAAACAAAAGATAAACATAAGTTTCTGTGTTAAACAGCATATGTAATTCATGTATAAAGGTGCCGGAGGCTATGCTTCAAACAAGTTGCACTCTAAAGCGTTTCTCGTTTTGTAATCGAGGGGTTCGATACTCGGTCGAGGCAGAAATTTTTACATATATATATTTATATAAACAACGTGTTATTTATACTTACAAAGTATGGTCCGGATCTACATTCATAAATGAAGAATCGGCAATGGTGTATTTTACACTAACAATAATAATGCCACAACCAGCCCCGTTACGGGAGGCTTTATAAACATAATTCATCCTCGCAGTGAGTTGACGCATATTCTCGCATCACATCCCAACTTCATATTTTCGTGGGTTCGGACCACAGTTCAACAATTTTATTCCACCATTTCCAGTCTACAATTTAAAAGCTATCCAGTTAGAAGTTCAAAAGACATGTTGCTTTTTGTTCATCTTCTAAACCTGTTGCGTGTTGTTCTAAACCACCCGCCATATTCCAACCTTCTTTCTTCAAGGTCGTTAGGCGACCGCGAGCACCTGCAGTGAGCTCGCCGGCCGGCAGCAGTGTTGCCCTTTCAAGAAAAGTGATAATAATGCAAATAAAAAAAAATAATTAATTTTCGAGACGTTGGTGCAGAAAATGAAAATATTAATCAGTGGTTCTCTAGAAACATCCTTTCTCGGTGTTCAGTTAAAATTTGAAATTTTTCTGTCGACTGGTTCTCGAGATAATCATGACCAAATTTACTCCATAAGCTTACATGGAAAATGCTCAAACTTTTCGCCGGAGTAGGAGATCGCCATAAGATGTTATGATATCGTAGGTCTTGTGGCCCACAAACTACTTTCTCTGACTGTACGTACTTACATGCTAGTGGAGGGACACTTACAATAAACACCCACACCTAAACCACCAGGACTTAAATACAGGAATTTCAGTAGCGAGATCGTAACTATTCAAGGGGATCGAGTGTGTATGGCCGGGGGGGGGGGGGGGGGAGATTGCCACTTAACATCACGTGTGCCTTTGTGGAATGTTTGATCCAATATTAGTAGAAATTGTCTACTCGGATGGGAATGGAATAACTTTTTTGTTCTCGTGGGAATTGCTACACACGGAGAAGACGGTGTTTCCCAATTGGCACTCATGAAACCACTGCCAAGGATGCTTTCCTTTCAGTGTCACGGGTACATTAATATTTAAGAAGTATCGCCTAAAATTATAGGGAGCGTTCCTGCAATGCTGTTGAAATCCCTCCCACAGCCTATAATTCGAACACGAACTTAATCTTAGAACACTATTGTCACGCTTTGGGGACATTATATCCTCCTTTTTAATCTACTTCTCGCCGAAAAAGATCAAATCCACAGTACTCTCTGAACTTGAAGAGGAATCAATAGTTCCATTCAGAAAAATTACAGAACTACCTTTGGATGACGTATTATACAGCCTTCAGGAAACCATTCCTAATTTGACAAGATCAAGCTCCAATAGCAGCTTAAATGTAAGATTGTAATTACATGTTTCAGGAGCATCAAAATTGATTACTGCATTTGCATTCGGTAATTTATTTTCACTTTTCTATTCTCATAGATTTCAAATGGTATTGTGAGAATACAAGAGAGAACAATGAGGCAAAAATACCGAAAGTCGAAACCTTAAAACTTCTGGCTTCCCAGAGCGTAAGAAAAATCGTTAGATGGTGTATAGTCTAAATGTTCTATGTTTCTATCAACATTTCCATGCACGGAGGAAAAGTAGTTTCTTAAAATTTCGCTCTAAGTTCTGATATTTATTTTTTGAAAGAACATAAGCAGGTGTTCTTGTATCCAAGTGTTATTACACTATTAAATATAATGCCAAGAAAAAGATATATATATATATATATATTTAATACATATCAGGAGGGCGCTGGTTGCTGGTAAGGTTGACGACTGACCTCGTAATAAATCAATATAGTTGTGTAGTGGTTTGCTCAAAGAGAGGAATTGTTGGGGGCGTCATCTCTACTTTTGGTACAGCATTTAAGGGAAATCATGCCTCTCGTCCAAGCGCGGCCGTTTGCCGTTTCTCCTTCTTCCCCCCCTCTTTTTCGAAGAGAGACGAGTTTCCCCCATTTACATACATTGAAGAGAAAAATAATTTTACGTTTTCTTGCGACCTTCAAATCTTTAAGGGACGTTATTGAAAGGTGTATTTCATGGTCCGCAAATTCAAATTTCTTGTATCAGAAATGGTTGGATACTTGGTTTTATTTACATTAAGTTTGGCAACATTGTTTACATGGGAGGGCTCTTACCTGGTGGTTGGCGCTTGTCCTTTCCTTTCTCGACAATTTCGGCAGGGTTGGAGGGGGGAGGGGAAGGAGTGCGAACGACCCAACCGCTTTTGGCATTCCATAGAATCCTTGAAGCTTCGTCCGCCACGTATGTCAAGTGGAAATCGCCAGATATTAATAAATTATTAAAGTTAATCTCAAACGTTTGACATCATTATCTCATGAAAGAACACAAATGTTAATGAATTAATCGTTGCGAGTCTGGCTTGATATCAAGTAAAATTGTCACACACACAAAAAAAATATTTTTCAGCAACAAAAATGTACTATCTTTTAGGCATTTGTTAGCACATGAAAGGGCAAGATTTATTTTAACCCTAGTTTACCCGAAGAGGTGAGAGAGTTTTGTCAGGCCCACCATCTCTATTTTTTCTACTTCTCAACTGTGAAAATTTTTATGAAAAATTGAAAATATTAAAAATTGAAAATAAATTAGATTCTTCCCTACGATGTTCTCAATATTTCTGTATTTCCTTCGTTCATAAAAACATAAATATAATGTAAATAGGAGGCAAAATGCATTAGCCTATCAGGCGTCTCATCTTTGAATGCGTGTTATTTGAGACACTCATGACAGTGACAGTGTAGAATAGGTTGGCAATGATAGTAATTTTTCTAATTGCTATAATTAATAAACAACTACCCCTCTATAAACAACAAACAGCATTAATTAAAAAAAATATGTTTTAGTGAGTTTTAGTAAATGGTAAAATATGTGTGCAACACTCATGCAATAATTGGTTATTTTTTTAATAATGATGGTATTTTTTGTAATTATAATTAACTAATAAATAACTGCACATATATATAATCAACAAAGAAAGCAGGATTCAATAACAAAACGGTTTTGGAATTTTGGTGACAAAAAAATGTCGACCTGTGAGGCCCTTCTAGTAAGTAAGTTTCTCTTACGGCACCGGCAAGCTAGGGTTAATTAACGCAATAAGTGTAATCAAGATATTAATAAATGAATAATGGCGATTCTGACTTGATATCAAGATAAAATCGCCACAACAAAATAAACGTATTTTTGAGCAACAGAAATGTACTATCTCTTAGGCATTCGTTAGCACACGAAAGCACACTATTTATATTGATCAGAACCCAAATTGTAATGAAGATATAATGAATTAATCTTGCCGATTCTGGGTTGATATCAAGGTCGTCCACAGGTTTTTTCCTCGGGGAGAGGGGGGATAAGATTTCATGTCTTGCCCTTCAGCCTCAGCTTCTTTATTATTATTATTATTATTATTATTATTATTAATGCTCTACAAATCATAAAATTCAAATTGAATTGAAAAAACTTTGGTATGTATACAAGTTCAGGTTCGAGCCTACTATTTAAATAGGAACTTGATTCGCCTTGCTTCCTTTTCATAAACACCGATCACTTTGTTGATGAACAGTCTTTTTTGAACATTTTCACAATGCACAGATATCAAATAGAGACCACATAATCTGCTTTACTTCATGGTTTCTATGATCTATGTTTTTACAGAAACAATTTGCGTAATATATCGTTATGGACATGAAAAGTTTTGGGGTGCCACCTCTCGCTCCTGTCTCATCTACCTCTGATGTTTTGTACTATAACCTATACTCCCAATGATATCGCTTTAACGTCACCTACACCTAATACATCTAGTGAAGAAAATAAATCCATGGATGGTTTCTCCAGTGCCAATGGTATAATTGAAGTGGTTCCTGTAGATATAGTCCTTTAGATTTACAGAAACGGAATACATCATAATTACTTTACTTGTATTTATCTAAACAGTTATGGATTAATATTGTGTTATAAGACCCTTTTCGTTCATTTCCAGTGGTATTCCATATTAGAAGCACTTTTACTGAGGAATTTTGACTTTTTTTTTTACAATTTCACTTGTTTTCTTTCGTTCTTTCTTTTGTTCCTGTTCTTAAGATAACTGAATGGTGGATACTCTCAGAAACATATGAAAGTGTAACATATATATTTGCAGTACTAAAATACGCCACAGTTGGCTGAATTTGCAAAAGAAGGATTCGTATTATATATTTAGGTACTTCCACCTAATAATTAAAAATTAGGTGTGAATAAAGAAGGTAAGATCCAGACTTTTCGTAATTTGAACAGCCGAAAATTCTAAAGGCTAATTCTTGCTATGTTCTGCACTATGATTGTCTGAAAATTCTTGAAATAACAGTGTTTATTGTAGAAGTGCAAAAACAATCACTTGAAGGGGAAATCGTGTGTACAATTGGAGATTTTAACCGCATCTGGAAATTTTGAAAATGTCCCGTCTCGAAAATTTCCCGACATGAAGATTTTTTTCAGGCCCAAACGCCAGGATTATTAATATTTTCTTAACCCTTCCCGCACACCCCTAGTTACGACACTCAACATGATTGTAATCTTTATTGTAAAAAATTTATCTTGTTACTTTGTTGGACATGGCAATTAATTACTTAACTGCTGTAACCGACAGCCTATAAATCGCAGAAAATAATATTCTTTGTAATAAAATATCGCTATAAATTCACCATTCGAATTACATAAACATTTTCCAGATATCTCAGGAGGGCAAGTGCCCCCCTCCTCCCTCGTGCGGACGCCCTTGCGTGGTGCAATATATTTTTAATGCGCACATAAACACACTATAGCGCATCCATTATAACTAGTAACAAAAAGGTAATAAAAATGGTCACATGATAGTAATAAGATGGCGCCCTAGACTTCAACCCCCTTTGCTTATATATCGCTACAGGTCCGCTGTAGATTCAGTCCAAATTAGACTATCTGTGCATAAAGTGGACTTAAAACAAAAAAACTCAAACCAACAATCGAACCAATGGACAATGTGCCTCCACCGGTGATCGAACCTGGGACCTCTCGATTACAGGGGGACACTGAGCTATTGGGAAGGTTCTTGTGTAATGTCCCTCCAAACCACAAAGGCAAACGAGTAGACCTGCATCCTCGACTCCTTCGGTTCTATTTATCTTAGTCACTAACTAAACTTGATAGAAATTCCTAGCTCCGCGATTTTCGAAATCACTTTTAGTTGAATTCTACGACGAAGTGCTTACTGTTGTTACTACTCCGAAATCTGTGAAGACACAAGAACATTACTGCGCTGTAAGGTAAGTCTTCTCGTTTAAAATCATATTTATAAATGTTTATTTCATGTGTACGTATAATTTTTGGGGAACCAGTTAACGTTCTTTTGAAATTTTAAAATCGTTAAATACTTTAACGCAAATAACAGTATGTAATCCAACCGCACCCCAGGCAGTACTTTAGTGTCTCAAAAAAGAGAGTGTGCAGATCTAGGCACGATGTCGTTTACATTGAGTGTTGTTAAAAGGGTCGCACAATGATTGATTTTGCGTCGCTTTTCTACCACTGCCACTTTGGCTAATCGCGACGATGAGAATCAATGATGAAATATGAAACTCATGAAGAGACACTCACGAATAACACTCATGCACATGCACAGATTAGAAACTGGGATCTTTGACGCCGTAGCGCATGTGTGCTAACCACTAATCCACGGAAGTCGGTGAGTTACATTTTGAATATCAACTCCAAGATGAAAGGTGCAATGTCCATCAATAGTATTGATGTTGCGGTTACATTCTCCAAAATTAACTGAATGTACTACGATTGAAATAACGATGGTTGGGAATGTATTGTAGCAGATATCTAGTATGTAATAGTCTGTCTCACGGTATGATGCAGTGAGACGGTACAGGATATCAATAAGTTGTTTCGATTCATATCGTGTATGGAGGTTGACACATAGATCAATTAGCACTGGTGAATACGAAAACAATATTCCTGGAACTAGGTTTGGTTTCATCAAGGAGCTGATCTAAATATGCGTCCCAATAAGATATTTAGTTCGAATTCTGCGTAAGCCATAGATGTGTGTTTGTTCCATAATCTAATCCATCACTTCATCTGTCATCCTCAACGTCGCTCCTGACCAAAAAAAGTAGAAAACCGACGTAAAATAATAAAAATACAGTCAGTTCATGTGAATGATAGGGTTATGCCTTCAATGAAAATCACACATGCTTTCTTCTTTCAATGTACTTTGCCTTGTATTTTTTTCATCGAAGTTAGCCTAAGGGTGACGTAAATATGCATATCATCCGATTAATGAAGACTTGAAAGGGCACGTTTATTACTTGACCCCATACGAAAATTTGTTTTTGCGCCCCTGTCCACTAGACCTGCAATAGGGTGACAAGACGTCCTGATTTTCGCAGGACAGTACTTTTTTTTAGGGTCATGTCCTGCGGTCTGCGATGCTACTCCAAAAATCCAAATATATCATATTTTTTTAACAGCGTCCTGCGAAATGTCCTGCCAAACATCCAGACGAATTGTTTACCTCTATGAAACTGTTAGTGCCTTTTAAATTAATAGTATTGTTAGTTTGCAAAGAAATACTTGTAGATCTAAACATTTTCACGCTCGCGACCTTGGTTTTGCTGTAAAGCTTGTATGTATTGCTTGGAAGCAGATATTGCATGGGGTCTCTTCATGATATGATATGCAAGGTACCGAGTGATGACAAAGTATATGCAAGGGCGCTTTGAAAATTTAAAATAACCCAATTATGGATTGGATTGATTTGGTGTTTTAAGTCCACTTTATGCACAGTAAGGCTAATCGGGAATGGACCTACAGTTTAAAGTGGGATCCGAACCACTTGTGCCTCCACCGGGTATCGAACCCGGGATGCCTTGATTACAAGGCGACGACGCTACCACTGCTCCATCGGGGAGGCCTAACCCAATTATGGGATTTGCATGTTTCATGCATTGATGAGGTGAATACTATAACTGCGGCAAGAGACAAATATATTCTCAGTATTGATTAATATTTTAATAGCTATTATTTTACAATGTGGATCTTTTATGGTAAGAAAGGAAGGAAACACACACACAAAAAAACGAGAGAGATAGGAAGGTTAATCTGTAAAATTAAAAAGATAAGCAAAAGGAGGAACAAAAAGAGAGAAATGAAAAGGAAAATATACAGGAAGGGAAAGGGAAGACCTCCGTGACAGAGTGGTTGAACGCTAGGACGCCAGGGGTGGAATCCCGGCCTGGGCATGGATGTTCTTTGTGAGTGTTCATTCATGAATTTTAATCATATCATCACTCATATTCATTTTTGCAATTAGCCAAAAGTGACAAAGGCCACGTTAAATAACACAAATAAAATCAAATAAAAAAGAAAACATATCAAAGAATATTGTGTAATATTTCAGGAGACATATAAGCAGTGTGACTTTTTCATTGCCAAAGGGGGGAAGGGGTGCACTTGACCTTGTGCTCTTTTAGTTATAGCTGCAGCCTCCCCCCCCCCCCGTACGCATCCATGCATGTCCTGCTTTTCGTTTCAGAAAATCTGGTCACCCTATCTGCAGGGACATGTATTGTGAACAAAGTCCTTTCAAATCTCAGTGTTCACGACTCCCAAAGACCAACAAGGCTGTTCTTGAGGACGCAGTCCATCCCCACCTCTTCCTCCTGCGAAACAGATGACCGACCGCCTGGCTGAAAACAAGGAAGAAGACGGAGCTATTAGGTTTCAGCGATTGAGACCATTTCACGGGCAGTTCTAAGCTGTTGCCAAACTTAATGCAAATAAAACCAAGTATCGAACCATTTGTGGATCAAGAAATTTGAATTTACGGACCATAAAATACAGCTTTCAATAACATCTCTTAAAAATTTGAAGGTCGCAAGTCCAATAGTTCAGGAGAAAAGGTAAAATTGTTCTTTTCTTCAATGTAAGCAAATGGGAGAAACTCGTTTCTCTTCGGAAAAGGGAGGGGAGAAGCGGCCGGGTTGGACGAGAGGCATGATTTCCCCTTAAAAGAAAGGCAATTGCAGGAAAAGATAGCAAAATATAGGGCTGACTAGTAAAAGAAAAAAAATCCGTAATATGTAAGAAAATCCTGAACACACCACTGGCAGTATGTAGTACGTATTGTGTCCGAGTGTACGTATGTGTTCGCACACACATACCAGCTCGGTGGAGGTGGGCGAGCGCGTGAAGTGGTCGACTTTCGATTTCACAACACCGAAACTCCTGGATTGGAGTTCCGAACTGAGCATTGATGTTCTCTGCGCGTGTCCCTTCGTCAACGTCACCCAATCATCACCCAACCAATAATCACCAAATAAGAACATTAAAAATACATATAGCCATAGAGCGCCGAGTGGCCGACTAACGACCTCGGGTTTCGGGTTCGAGTCCCGGGGTGGGCACATGCGCTTCTTCGTAATTTCTTCTAATCAACATTCAATTCTCATTTGTCGTGATTAACCAAGATTTGAAGAAACGTGACGCTGAATAAGACCTATACAAGCACACTTCCCAACATGCATACGTATATATTCTGTCGAGCGGCACTGAAATATTTAATTCAAACCTAGAAGGTAAACTATATTACAATATAATGATAGAAATGTCCCTTTTTTATCTCTATAGCGCTGGAATTTCCCTTGCGTCGTAACACTGATTCTTGCGTTCATTTGTTGATTGTCCAAAGACTTCTAACACCCCGCCCCCTTCCTGGACAGACACTCGAAGCCGTAGAAACTGGGGTGAAAAAAGGTCGCGGGAGAGATTGCAGGGTGCCGTGCTGGCAACTTTAATTCTAGAGGTACCCGGTACCAAGCAGCCGAGTCATGTGTAGCACGCATGGATATCGGGAAGGAGATGGGATTAAATTCTGCCTCGCAGTCACTCCACTTTTCATTTTCCCGGCGACGATCTAATCGAGGCCCCGCTGCAATCCCATCTCGGAGCCGCAGAGGTCACACGAAACCATGAAAGACAGACGGGGAAGGGGAGTTCGCCTCCGAGCATATTTGCTCTGCTGACTTTCTTAAGGGAAGGGGTAAGAACTATGTCTTTATTTTAGCGCAGGGGTTGCCCAGAAGACGGGCACTTCAGAGGAATTTTTGGTGGGGACCAAAATAACTGAACGTTGATATTACAATGAACGATTTTAAAAACTATTTTCATAGTCTGTTCACCACACAAAAATGGGCTTTTATTGATATTTTCAATGTCGTTTTCTTACATGTGGGTTAATTGCGACGGTAGGGATAAGTACGTATATAATTAAATAAACTCACAGAAGCACACAAATATCCATGCCTTGAACCAAGGACAATTGCTCATATATCTCATTCAGATTCTACGTACACCCAACAGAAAAGAAACAGTAGGCGAATTGTCCACCGACATTTTCAATCGGTATGCATTACACAGTGAGATGATGAATTGAAATAATGACATCAATAAGCAGAGGGTAATGCCCGCTTCGAACTAACGTAGTTTCATTCCTTAAAACAACACAGGATGTAGAATAAAAAAGTAATGTAAATAGCGGTGGGCTATTCGCCTACCATTATCTTTGCCGTTGACTGTACAAGTGTGGATCCAGTGAGAATTGGCAATGGATTTTACTTACAAATAATTTGCGGTGCACTTTTGTCTGCCTAAAATATATTGCGTTAAACACTTGGCATAATGAGGAAAATGCTATCTTTTGGGTGGGGTTGTGTCATAGGCTTTGGGAGGGGTGGACACCCACTGTTTCAGTGTCACTATGAGGTCACTGTATTCTGTGATAACTTTTCTCTTTACCCATATCGCTTCATGAGAATTTTGCACTATTGAAAAAGGTGTCCCAAGTTATTTTCTGAAAGACTGTTCATGAGCTATTGCTGTCACTGCATCTACGGATTCGAACTAAGTTCGTTTGGGAACAGAAAGAGATCATATGAGGCTAGGTCGGGTGAATACGGTAGATGTTCCATCACTGGGATGTTCGGGTTAGCCATAAACTGACAGTGTGTTGTGTGCCGGCATGTTGTTCTGGTGAAGAATCCATGAGTCGTTCTTCCACATATCTGGTTATCGTATTCTCACTAGTTCACGAAGAGTTTTTAAAATATTATAGTTTGGCTCACTTTTTGACCTTCAAACACTCATCACCATAAACCTTCCTCAATAAGTTGCACGTTTCGGTAAGAAATTTTCCAAGTTTTGAGAGGAATTTCACATTGATACATTGTTCGACGTTAGCACTCAACTTCTCTCCGACGGAGCTCTAGTACAGTGTCCTTATTGCGAACTCTACAGCCGAACCGTTCAATGCACGTGAGTAAAAATTTGTGCACAAGTAGAGGAGAGAACACAAGTCAGTGTCTTACCCAAACATTCCCTCTAGGGTTAAAAGGAAGCCGGAAACAATCAGATTTTTTTCTAGCCACTCCTCGTATTTGTTAATTTATAACGTTTCTCATTAACACTCAGCAGAGTTATTGAGTTTTCATGTTTCCCTCAGTCACTCTGTATGATGATAACGACGGCCACGGACGTTTCACTTACGTATATGTGTAAAAGGTGAAGCTCTCTCCATCATAATGTACTGTACGGGATGTGGAGAGCAGTGCACATTCTCGACTTCAGCCACAGAGTAGGTGATGTGATAGCACTTCGCTCCCCGACCGCCTTAATCATCCAATGTTTCAGCAAGTGCCAAAGTCGCTTATGTAGGAGCACCTTGGAAGCGTCCCCTCGTAAGAGTCCAACACATTGTGTATATCGTCCATAAATTAACTGTGTATAGCATAGTGGAAACTGACAAAGCTGGAAGGGAGATTCTACAACAGAAACTACTGGGGCGCTGGAACATGCGCAGGTGAGATAATGCCGAGTTCCATATTCAATCATTCATTGTTCTCTTTCAGGGTTTCAGATCTTGCGCCTTATATTACGCTTCATGTCAGCATAGGTTCCACTTAATTTAATATCATCTATTGCCTGATGTATTCTCCCCGGATCCTTTCCCCGTTAGCCATTCCTTCCCGTCCAATTTATTTTTCTTTTCTTGATCACTTTCAGCAGTGCTCCTCTTTCACCAACCCTTTCCAACGCAGTTGTATCTCTTACTTTGTTTGTCTATGTGCGTTATAAAAATTACACTCCTAGACTATCTTACAGTTAGTTATGAGACGTGAGTGCATAAAATCATCAAAACTAGCCAATTACTCTTCCTTTTTCTTTCTATTCCCTTTTTTAAGTCGCTTTTCTACCTATTACGTTCATCGCGACGATACCAGTCTTGTATCATTGGGGGCGTTAGGTGGTCGACTTTAGATCTAGACACTGAAATTCCCCGGCTCGAGTCCCAGCCTGGGCATTGGTGGTCTTTGTGAGTGCCCCTTCATCAATTTCACCCTGTCGTCGCGATTAGCCAAAAAGTGGAAGAAAAGTGACGCAAATTAAGAAAAATAGAAATGCAGATACCCTACGTTCAAACTAAAAGCCTCTCTTGGTTAAATCTTAAATAGGATAAGCTTATCGAGAGGAAGGACGCGTGCGCGCATAAACACAGAGGGGGGAGAGATGGAGAAAGAGAGTGAGAGAGAGAGATTTCCGCCCAATTTCCCGATTGAATAATTCCGCTACCACCGAACTTACCTCGCGTGATAAACCGTTGCGTGCAACTCGCAATTAACTTCCCCAACCCACAGCTCTCTCATTCAATCAGAATCTATTAGCTGCTCTCTCCTTCGTAATTCGGCTCAAATCAAAGGAAAATCGCGAAATTGCGGACTCTTTAGAAGTTTCGTGCCCGTTACGAAGCTTGGAAAGAAGTTACAACGACCATCTTAGCGGGAAAAATCACCTCACTGAAGTTTCAGAGCAAGAGACCGCTTAGAGCTTCGAATGGGCATTGTGCATAACACGATCACTGCAACGCAACATCAGTTTAAAATGTTTTATATGAACCCAGCTGAAAAGGGGAAATTTCTCAACCAGATTTACTAGATCACCGTGTCGATAGTTTTCTAAAACAAAACTCATAAATAAAAATAGTGGGGGTGGCTGAACTTGAGTGATTTCGCCTTCGAAGGTTTCGAGTTTGAGTCTCGGTCTGCAATGTAAAGAGTTAACTGAAGAAATGACAGTCCGAGACCGTCAATTTCCACTGCCATCCAATTACCGTAAAAATGACTGCCCGATTTTAAAGTATTAACGGCTATTACATAATTAACCTAACTAACGTAAATTTCATGGTTCGGCTTTTACAAATATAATTATAGCATATACAGCTACAGTTCATAATCAATATCTATCTTTATGCATGATCACGGTTGCCAGATTTTGTAGATGAACCGCAGACATCGGTTTCAGGTAAAAAAAAATATTATTCTAGTACTGTCACTATAGGAAAGGAATAATATATTTCCTATGATTTACATTTTCAAATAATATATTGAAAGAATTGGTACATTACACCATACATTACAAACAATAAAAATCATTAGTCTGAGGACAGCATACTTATTTAGCACTTCATGAATAATAGTTAAATACATTACGTGCTCAGGTTTTAAATTTGAAAATAAAAGTAGCCGAAAACTAATTATTGTGACTTGTAGTTTTAACAATGGAGCAGTTCTGCCAACTTCGAATCCTATGAAGGAAGAAGAAAACTGATAGAAAGAAAAATACCTCTAATTTGAAAGGAAAACAAAACTACGGGCAAACATGCGTCGCGAAAGCATTTTTAGGGACAGTGATTCGCAGTGTGTGGATTTGTTTAGTTTAATATAATTTATATTACAGAATTTTAATTTTTAATGATGTTGCCGGCCAATTCGTGCCAGCTGCCGCGGCTAAATCCGAACTGTCCCGGAAAACTGGGACGTCTAGCAATTCTGTGCATGACAAAATATTTTAATCTATTCCTAGGTGTATATATAAAAATGGATGTATGTGTGTATATATGTATGTTTGTTCCGGCATAACTCTCGAACGCCTGGAGCAATTTCAACCAAGCTTGGTACACATATGACTTACAATCTGGAAATAAATATTGTGGGGGTAAGACACCCCTGGTACCCCAAGGAAAAGTTCTCCACAAACGAATAGTGTAAAGGTGTGTATTCTAAAGCAGTTCCCCGAAACGACCAATCTGTCAACACACGCACGCATGCGTGTTGAAATATAATCGGAGTAAACATGGCGCTCCTGAAGGAAGATTGTAAACTATGGAATTCAATTTCTCCACAGGCACTATATGATCGTGACAAAGGGCTCCTTCCGGCGGGAGGAAAACGCGGAGAGAGACTTCCGGCAATTCATCACGGCATGGTTACCGACGGCAACAACAGGTTCTCTCGATTTTAAATCAATTACTGCCGTGTCATTAAAAAAAAATATTTAAAAAATCAAACCTTTCACATCGAGGGAAGCAACCAAGCAAGAATGGTTTACACAAGCACGTTGCTTCAGTGTCTGTTTATCATGCAATACATTAGAACACACACCAGAGCTGAGTTTCCAACATCAAATTTGAAATCTTGGAATGATTCCATGAATGGGTCGAGAAATATGCGAAAATCTTCCTGGAGTAGGCACATCCTCTGATTAATCATCTTACTTAATCAGTATTTTATTTGTGAAACCACGTGCCTGTTTTATGTTGAAAATTATTCATCTACATTGTCAACATATCATTCACTTGAAAAATGATTTGTCCGTTTTAGTTACATGTTCACCTCTCTGAAAACTCTTTGCCTCAATAATCACGTTATATTTCCCTATACAGGGCGAATAAAAAGATCTCTAATTTCACAATGCTACAGCGATGAATTGCAATTTAATTGAATTTCATGAATTGCAGTAAATATAGTAGCTTATGAGAAATGAAAACTCTAAGTGTTGCATTTCATAATGATGTCACACATGACGAATGATTGGTGCAGCCTTCTGGAAAAATGTTCAAAGCTTCCTTTGCACGACGGTAACGGAATTTGCTTGTACGAATCACACAAAATGCATTTGCTATCAGCTTTCTATTTTAAATAAATTAAATTAAACTAAGTTTGCAAGTTTTTCTTTCTCATGTATACTGCATTGCTCTATTGCAATTAATTAAAGAGCTAGGGTGTTCGTCAAGATTTTAAAAAAAGTAGCTTTTCTTCCATTTTTGGCTAATCGTGAGAATGAGGATGAGTGATGAAATTGATGAAGGAACACTCACAAAGAACACCAGGCAGGAATTCAAACCCGGGAACTTCCGTGGCGAGATCGAAAGTCGACAACTGAACGCGCTTTCCCACCGAACCAACACAATGGCAACGTGAATGTCAAACCGTTAAGATGTGTCGTCATACCGTGCACGTATTCTACCATCAGAAAATGTGTCAAGGCAAGGATATCGAACAAAATATGCCATGCTTTTAATATCTGTACAACACACTGAATGGGCACGCAACCACTGCGTGGTCTTCCTATTGATCATGTCCATACAAAGATTAGTGTGCTTTCTTCTATATAGCTGCTGCGTGTTATTGCACTTCAGCTTTCGAAGTTTTTTAATTTGCTGGTAACAGTAACGTTATGATGCGTGTGCGTGCGTGTGTACATATATACATAATTTAATAAAAGTAGCCCTAGTATTGCGTGCATTCTTCCTTTTTAAAATTGTCTCCACTAGAAATGTACACAAATTCTCATTCTAAATCTCATCATACTCTTTGAACACAAAATTGTCAGAAATGCAACAGCATCGTTAAAGGGAGACGGCAAATTCTACACAAGGTTCATATTTATTTCAATGCCGTCAAAATGGGCACAAATATTGTAAAAAGCCATGGCGGTATTCTACATAATATACGGTTCCTCAGGTTATAACTTAAGTGCCAGCCCCCGTGGTGGAGTGGCTAGCACATCGCGCTACGACGCTAGGGGTCCCGGGTTTGAATCCCGACATGGTCATGAATATTCGTGTCCATTCATCAATTTCATCATATCATCCCTCATCTTTGCAAATTAGCCAAAAGTGGCACAAGAAGCGAAGTAAAATAAGGCAAATCAATCAATCCATTTTAACATTAAGTACATTGCTGAGCTAAAGGCGATGTTTCGGTATTTTCACAAAATTGAAGAAACAAAACACTGCCGATTCAAACTAGGTGTGATATTACTGAACGGAACTCTTCCTCTTAACTTCAGCATTACCCTACGATGGTTGTTGGGTCACTAATGTCAGCATAATAATTTTGATCAAGATTAATTGTTGAAAAGCCAAACTCAGATACATTTCGCTCTTCTTGCAACAAAGTTAAGTACATAAA